>NW_027466460.1:15540000-16249199 GCF_050575085.1 Anarhichas minor | reverse complement strand
ATCCGTCAAAAGCGCACATGGAGTAGTATTTGATCTTCTCCCCCCTGCGCAGGTCCTTGGCTAGCAGCTCCACCAGCACCGAGTTCTGACTGGACGCAGACTTGAAAGAACCCAAAACCTCGATGTCGGACGTCCTGGCGTTCTTGTCCATGCACATGTTCCGCTTCGGGTGAACTTGTCCCTCTCGCCCGGGGGTCGGCTCCTCGATGAAGGCGATCCAGGGCGCGGCGTTGTTGGCGCGAGTCGCCGCGGTACGGTTGAGCCTCTGCGGGGAGGTGGAGTAATAAAACCCGCAGCATGAAGCGGGTCCCCTCGGTGGCTTTCAGCACCCCGTCCGCCACGGACAGCTCCGCTCCGGTCTCCTCCGGCCGAAAGCCGAGCAAGCCGAGCGCCGGGGCGGGGGAGCAGCGAGCAGACGGACAGGGAGAGCAGCAGCAGGCGGGAGGGAGAGAGCGGAGCTCCGGGGGAGAGCGGGGCTCCGGTTCGGGACCGCGCGGCCGCATCCTCCGCAACCATGATGCGGTTGTGAGGGGGCTCGTTCAGTCCCGAGCTGCGGGGGTCACGTGGCGCTGCGTGGTTCCGGTCCATGTGGGGAGAGGGAGGGACCAGCAGCTCTCTGCTAACTATCCGATGTTGAGAGAGAGAGAGAGAGAGAGAGAGAGAGAGAGAGAGAGAGAGAGAGAGAGAGAGAGAGAGGAGAGAGAGAGAGAGAGAGAGAGAGAGAGAGAGAGAGAGAGAGAGAGAGAGAGAGAGGAGAGAGAGAGAGAGAGAGAGGAGAGAGAGAGAGAGAGAGAGAGAGAGAGAGAGAGGAGAGAGAGAGAGAGAGAGAGAGAGAGAGAGAGAGAGAGAGAGAGAGGAGAGAGAGAGAGAGAGAGAAGAGAGAGAGAGAGAGAGAGAGAGAGAGAGAAGAGGAGAGAGAGAAGAGAGAGAGAGAGAGAGAGAGAGATATATGCGCTGTGACGTGACGTAACTTTCCAATAATAGCCTCGAGCTCACCGTGAAAAAAAACGACACATTACATTTTGTTAATTGAGCTTAGTCACTGATTTGTAGTGAATTTCTTGTGTTTTAGGGTTATTGTTGTTCCACTGTGTGTGTTAAACTGATCGTTACCAAAAAAAATCTAATTTAATTTGAGATTTCCATCTATATCATTCCTAACGTGTATTAAGGTGGACACAGCCTTCCTGGTCACATACTGTTAAGGCTTCATCACATCAACAGATAATAACTTACTGATGCTTTATAGATCAGTTGGCTGTTTATCCTCCAACTGTCACTTTAATCAGGAAGAACCATTCAATAAAACCTTTGACCTTAAAACTCCTGGAAAAGTGAATTTAGACCAAAAGCAGCTTGTAAATCACATGTACAAACTGCTGACTTTGTAGACTATTGTAAAAAATATATTTTTAATGATCTAGATTAGTACTAATCTGTATAACTGGTGGTGGTGTTTTAACGTTGATATCTATGAGTGTGTATTAATGGGTTACATACATCGTCTTCGTGAGATCTTGCTCTGATGCTGTCAGACAGTATGTTTCGTACCTTCTGCTCGGCTGCTTTCTATTAATTACATCTACGTCGATCAAACTGCAGAACGCTGAGACTTTATCAGTGATTGGTTTAATGTCGATGCAGCTCAACGCTTCTCCACACGGGGGCAGTAGAGTGACGTCCATCAGCGGCTGTGGAGCATTTCAGCAACATATTAATTATGATTCATATGCTGTAATATGAGAGTAACTGCCTCGTGTTGTTCTGTTGGAGACTTTGTGATCAGTCCTTCTTTAGTCTTTTCTTATTTTCTGTTTGTGTTCCTCTTGATACGTTTTACTGTTAATTCTTATTTGATGTGACCGCTGACGGCCACAATACAAACTGAATCACAAATGCAACACGTGGTGCTCATCTTTTTATTAAGATCAAGCAATAATTAGTTTTTCAGCCATTTCTGAACACTAACTTCGTTTTCAATTCCCACAAATGTAATTCTCTTTGTAGTTGTTTTGTGTCTCTTTGGTGTCATTGCGTATCACTTGGTTAATTGTTTCAGTGTTTTTGGAGTTATTTATGTCTGTGGTTGTTTTGCCTCTTTTTGTATTTGTTTCCTGTCTCTTTTTGAGTTTCTTTGTAGCTGTTTTGTGTCTCTTTGTGGTCAAACTGAGACCCGTTTTAGATTGCTTTGTGTCTTTTTGTGTGTCTTTGTAGTTGTATGTTTATGTGTGGTCATCTGAGTCTCTTCCTCGTTGGTACATGGAGGGCCCTGACACTTTGGACACCTGACCCTTGTGCTCAGGTAATGGAGTAATCCGTCCCCCCCCTCCACAGTCCTGGGCCGTGCTGGGTTGATGAGCCCTTACTGCTCCTGGGCGGAGCTTCTGATCTGCTGCAGCACACGTTGCTAACTTTGCGTTGAGGGAAAACATTTAGACAATCGTCCCTAAACAGGTGCCAGCTGACCTGCAGGAGGTGGCGCGTGAAGTCGACAGAAACAAACACGAGCGCTTTTCTTTTTTTACAGAAACGCGCCGCGCTGCGGAACGGGACCGAGTGAAGAGAAGAGCTGAGACCGTTTCAGAGTTGCTCTGAAATCCCAAATTCAAGTCAATATTTACAAAAGCGGATTATTGATTAACTGTCCTCGTCTGCTGCAGCTGCTCATAGTCTCACACACACACACACACACACGTACACACACACACACACACACACACACACGTACACACAGGGCAGCTCGGTCACTCAGTCCCTCAGTCCGCTTCAGAATGCTGTGCGTCCGGGTCTGGAGAGGTCTGAGTCCCCTGTGCAGAGGAGGTCACCTGTCCGCATGGAAACGGACCCAGAGCCGCACAGCAGCTTCCAGGCTGGACCTCAGCGGGATGTATCCGCCTATTGCCACCCCGTTCACCCCCGAGGAGGACGTGGACTACCAGAAACTGGAGGGAAACCTGCAGAAGTATGCCAAGATACCGTTCAAAGGTCAGGACACACATCTCTGTTTATGGAAGTCCAGGAGAGTCTAGAACGGTTACAGGGGTCACTGAGACGGACCCGATGGTCCTCAGTAAGAAAAGACTTGAACGTGTCTGTCTGTCACACAGGATGTGATTCACACTGACGGTTCATGGAAGCGGGTGCATGTGAGGAGATCTTTTAGCAAAAACAGTCTGCAGACGACTTTGGTTAAACTTTAAGATAGTTGGGATGAAGTCAAGGACACGTGAACTTGTTACTCTTTGACAGAAACCCGCGGAGAGGTTCATCGGTTGTCAGCCATCAGTGTTTGTTTAGGGACCTGAGAGAGAGGACAAAGTTCAGCATGGAGGGAAAACGCAAAATCACCTGGAGGCAGAGAGGTGTCTGTCGCCCTCTGGTGGTTTTCTATTACTACTACAATATATATCTATATTTACAATAGCCTACGACTTCATTTAACAAAGAAACAATAATAATGATTAGAACATTCCTGCTACTGTCACATTTTAATTTAATATATTTACACATTTTCTATTGTTTTTTTCCACATTTTTGTGTATTTTTCCTTTTTATTCATGTTTTTTTTGCAATACTTGATTTTTTAATTTAAATTTCTTAAATGTATGTCATGCACCAATACAACAAAGCATGTTAACGCCTCTACTGAGACTACTGTGTGTATATCTGCTGCTGTCATGGCACTAAACTCTGTCTATTGCTGCTATACTACCAGTAGTTCTCATCTACTAACTACTCATCTTTTTCATCATGTAGTATGTTTAGTCCTGTTTCTGTCCTGTGTGATGAGGGTTTCTCTGTCTGTTGTCTCTAGTGTTGCTGCTATCATTACTACCTTTGCAGCTTTTAATGCAGCTGCCACAACATCTGCTGTCATCACAGCTGTTGCTGTTTCAACACTAGTCACAATACAATCAGAAGGAGAGATATAGAGAGAAGGGAACAAAGTACTACTGGTGTGGAGAACAGAGTTTAGAAGAGTAGCTACAGTTTGGCACACAAAAGTAAATGTAAAGCGACTGGTTTTAAAGGCCGGTAAACATTAGGGGATAACTTGAGGTTACACAGATAAACATAATGAGGTGTTCTGTGTTGCAGGACTGGTGGTTCAGGGCTCCAACGGGGAGTACCCGTACCTTACAGAGGAGGAGCGGGTGGAGGTGGTGAAGACGGTCAGACGATCGCTGCCCACGGACAAACTGCTGATGGCCGGATCAGGCTGTGAATGTAGGTCTCTGTGTGTGTGTGTGTGTGTGTGTGTGTGTGTGTGTGTGTGTGTGTGTGTGTGTGTGTGTGTGTGTGTGTGTGCGCTCTCAGCCCATCTGAAGCACAGTGTTAACTCGAGTCAGAGTCACCTTTTATTGGCCAAATACGTTGCACACACAATATAAATATTATATGTATATATATATATACACACACAATAAGATAAAGAAATGGCCATACAGAAGTCACGTTGAAAAGAAAACAAATAGTACAAAGCGATGAACGCTGAATGGATGAACATGGACTGTACGGTTCTGAATGTCATGTTTGTACCACTGAAGATGTCAACCGCGACTATGAAAAGCTGCTTTTTTAATACATTCAAGTCTCTGTGATAAATGTAATTAAAACAAAATATGACAACCATTAGTTGGCTTCAAGCCAGCTGTCATATTAATGTGACATTTCAATTCCTTTAGAAGTGACACGCGGTCAAAACAATACGCTGAAATAAAAACTCATTGTGGAATAAAAAAGAAAACGCGGTTCAACTCTCAAAAGTTCACTCAAGTTCTTCAAATGGATCACAACCGCTAAAATTCAACCTAACAATGAAGGACCGTCAAAAAGACTATTAACCCTTCAGTGGTCTTCAGCGAAGTCAGAGGTTTTGCAGCCGTCGTGAGTCAGTTTATTCACACTGAACGTGGAGTCTAACAGTTTTATTTCCTGTTGAGTTCTATAATGAACATTCACAGATGAGAGGAGAGAGATGCGCTTTAACTCACATTCACTGACGGTCTAAAAACCTCCTGGTCGCTGTGTTTATTCAGTCAACAGTCCAGGGGCAGATTTGTTACGTACCACCACTTCTCGTTCCTTCGACATGCAGTCGCTCCTCGTGTCCGTCCTCCTCTTCATCATATAGACACTGTGAAAATGAGGCCACGGTTGTTGTATTCGGTTTGTTAAGTAGGAGAAAGATGACGTGTGACGTGTGACACGGTTTGAATGGAGGAACATAAGAAGCCTCTAGCATTGTGTTTACATGTAGCAGGTGTATTTTAAATTCAATAGCAGATTGGAGGTGGAGGGAGTCTCTGCAGCGACCGCTGATGTAACCTGTGATTGAATGAATAGAACCATCGACGGCCCATTGACTCCGTAGGTCGCTCTGTTAGAAATAGAAACGATTATGTCACTGAAATTATTGATCACCAGTAAGAATAACAAGACATTGGTATAAAACTGAATCCCCGACTATAAAGCAGTGATTAGAAAATATTATATATGGAAAGAAAAGACCTTTCAGCTTTGAGTAAGAGAATGTTTTTGTTCGTAAACGTAATAAACGGATGATTTATGATACATTTACAAAATATTGGATTTGTATACTTCCATCTTTGATAATGGAAACTTTTAACTACGGCTGTTTTGTCCTTTTTTTAATTGTTTGTTTGGTTTATTGGTGTTTCATTTGTATCATTTGTCATAAGTTAACGTTAATAATTTAGGTTGTATATGTAAACAAAAACCCTCAATATTAAAATTAAATTACAGTAAATGAATACATACAGAATGAACAACAAGTGCAATATGAAAAGGTATGAGAACCCTCCTGCAGCCGTGATTCCACCTCCAGTCCTTTCAGGTTTTTGACGGACGTGTCGTGCAGATTGTAAAGTTGTGAAGTTGTTTTTCGACTCTCTCGTCTCATCAGCCACGAGAGCCACAGTGCAGCTCACCGAGAAGATGGCGGCGGCCGGAGCCGACGTCGTCCTCGTGGTGACGCCCTGCTTCTACAAGGGCAAGATGGACGGCCGCGCTCTGATCCAGCACTTCACAAAGGTCCGCTGACTGTCGAACGTACTCGCATACTCACGAGGAACCCGAGTTAACATGATGCATAACCTAATCCTGACACTAACCTTAACGTAGACCTGATTCTTACCGTAACCCTAGAACCAAGTCTGAACCCCCAAACAGCTATTTGAAGGAACGAGGGCCGGTCACCGTGTTCTCACTGTTCACACATCTTAAAGGATAGTTTGGTTGTTTTGAGGAGAACTACTAGTCACCAGAAGTCATAAGTGCAACTCCTTTTTTAAACGAGCATCTAAGAGCATAAACCAGAGCAACAGAAACAAACTAGTACGAATACAATAAGTGCTGAGTGGAAGGCTCGGGTAGTATTAAATGAGAAAAGCTTGAAAAAGTACGGTACTCTGATTGACTTGGGAATCAAAGAGAAGGGAGAGTTCAGACATGGCGCTCAGCTCTCTGCGTCTCCCCTGCAGGTGGCGGACAGCAGCCCGGTGCCGGTGGTTCTGTACAGCGTGCCGGCCAACACGGGGCTGGAGCTGCCGCTGGACGCCGTGGTGCAGCTGTCTCAGCACCCAAACATCCTGGGCCTTAAAGACAGCGGAGGAGACGTAAGCAGCGCATCGTCTTTATTTTCCCACGCAAAAACCCCGATCAGCTGTCGGTGTCACAGACATCGAGCAGCTCAGGCTGTTCCCATACAGCAGCTCAGGCTGTTCCCATACAGCAGCTCAGGCTGTTCCCATACAGCAGCTCAGGCTGTTCCCATACAGCAGCTCAGGCTGTTCCCATACAGCAGCTCAGGCTGTTCCCATACAGCAGCTCAGGCTGTTCCCAGTCGTAAACCTAACTAACTTGTTTCCTGTGGAGACGGGAGTTTATTTTGAAAAGACTACATACACGCAACGAGCTGAAATTGAGCCGCGTTGCTGGACTTCTCTTCACAAAACGCACGCAAATTCCACGAGGATGCGTTGAGCAGCCGCACCGATGCTTCGTCGAACTGACAGAGCTGCCGATGTCCACGTAAAGGTGTCCGGCTTTGACAGAGTGAAAAGATGAACGCTGACATTTTCAAATGTTGTTGCTAAATCAATGCTGATTCGGCAGCAATGTTGGCGCACTTTGATGCTGCACAATCAGTAGAAGCAGCGCTGTATGTGTTCAGCAAACTAGCTGCTGCAGAGAAGAGAGTTATGGCTGTTGAAGAACCTAAAACTTAAGTGTGTGTGTGTGTGTGTGTGTGTGTGTGTGTGTGTGCTTTTATCCTGCTGGGTTGGTTGCAGGGTTACTTGTTGGGAGGCAAAAAAAAAAAAGAGCAGTTTGCTCTTGTCGAGCCCTTAATACCTTGTTCGTCTGTGTGGGAAGTGTCTGCAAGAAGTTGCACAAATGGATTTGTGATTTGGGAAATAGCAGTTTGTCCACTTGCTGGGAGACGGGAGCGTGGGCGTAGTTCAAGCACACAGCGGCCCCGCTCAATGGTGGGCGGGAAGAGGACGGACGCAGAAAACAAGGGGTGAAGGGTCAATCTGAGGAAGGCAGACGAAGTTGCAGAAAGATTATTCAGAACATGAGTGGCGAACAGATTTCCCCACATCAGCCAGCTCTCGCTATTTGGCAGATTACGTGATCAGAAAATGTCTCCGCTGGAATTGAATCTTGTTATATTTTGGCCCAAAGTACATTTCAAGACATGTTTTCCGAAAATAAATTGGTGTGTTATCAGCCGACTCCGGCGTGGACGGGCTTGTAGGACGAGATTGACTCGTCTCACAGCGTGATCGTCGTGATTGATCACAAACAACCTGTGATTGCTTGTGCAAAAAACAAAAAGCTTATTTATTGTCTTTCTCCGTTTCACTGCTTGTGTTTCTGTGTGCATGAAAGCAGACACATGTAGTCCATGCACATGTAGTCCGTGCACATGTAGTCCGTGCACATGTAGTCCGTGCACATGTAGTCCGTGCACATGTAGTCCGTGCACATGTAGTCCATGCAGCTGCAGGGCTACAACGATCTGTCGATTTTATCTTCTCGATTAGTCGTTTGGTCTATAAAATCTGTGTTTCCAAAGATGACGTCCTCAAATGGTTTCGGGTCCAGCGGTCCCTCCGCCTACGTTGGCTAACTGGCTAACTCGTGTCCGGAGCTACGACAACAATTGACCGCCCCACTGACGTCTGTTGACACCATAACAATGTCTGTTCTTCTCCTGTCTTATTTCTCTGGACTTTATTCTCTGCTCAGGTAGACATTACTCCAATATATCTTTCCATAGACGATATTCCATTCATTTCATTTTCTATAGCCTCAAATCACAGACTCTCCTCAGAGGACTTTATAATCTGTACACACACGACATCCTCCGTCCCGGGACCCTCACATCGGAGCAGGAAAGGAAGAAACCTGAGGGAGAGCAACGGAGGAGGGATCCCTCTCCCAGGATGGACATGAATAGATTCCATGTGTACAGAGTTACAACACATTAAATGCATATGACAGGAATTATTCATATAATGAGTAGTAAGCAGAATAATGATGGAAAAATTACGACTACTGTATTGTAGAATAATAAAAGATTCAAGACCAGGGTCCAGATATAACCACGATGCACAGAAACCTGCGAGGAGGAAGAGGAAGAAGAGTCAGTAATGTGCATTAACGGGGAGAGAAGAGGAGCGGTGGTTGTTTGCTGCTATGTTAATGTCGTATAAAGGACCTTTTAAGTATAGTTTATGGTTTGAGTCTTCAGGGGGAGGTTCCTTTTAAAAGCAGCTGTTTTGAGACTCCGGTTGCCGAGCTCATTAGCGCATCAAGCAGCAGTCAGATCCTCGGATTCTCTCTGCTCTCTTTTGAAACAAACCAACCAAACGGAGACACAACAAGTAGAAATAGATCCGTTTGTGGTTCCGTGCGTTTCTATTCCGGGCACACGAGACTAAGCGGCAGTTTGTGTGTTTTTATCGTCTCCGTTCATCGACGAGATATGTTTTTGACGTTGACCGCCGATCGAGAGGCGGCAGTCGCGTCTGACTGACTGGTCATTCGTGAATAAATGACTGAGGGTGAAAACAAGGTTTGTCAGCTGGCAGGTGTAGACGTGTCGCAGGTTTGAATCCTGCTCGAGACGTTTGTCATCCGCCAATCGGATCAGGCTCGTCTCTGCAGCTTTTAATGTTCTTGTCGTGATGTTAAGATACGTATTAACAGTTCTGCCCTCAGAAAGCATCGAAAGTTTCACCTCATCTCCTGAGATCTGATTCCTCCTTCCCACGCTGTTGCACATCTTGTGTTTTTGGCTTTGAGCCCGTGCACCTCCCGCACGTGCCAGACGTGTGAACCTACGAGGGCGTTGTTGCGAGGCGTCATCGTTTTTTTTTTTGCACACCAACCGAAATCAACCAATCATCGTCTCTTCGGTTGAAATAATCAAAGCGACTTAATTAGTTTGTCCCCGCAAGAGAGCCGTGAGCAATTACAGCCTCCAACGGCTCACACCTGAGAGAGAGTTATGACTAAATATGACGTCAAGATAACGCTGATTTAAGAAGACGATTACAGTTCATAACAAACATTAATGTCTAAATCGCTGAAATCAGATTTTATTTTTTGTTTTGTTTTTTATTCCACAACAAACAGACTCATTTAAATAAGTAACCTCTGTGAGCATGTTGTGATTGATGTATTATCATAAGTGAAGACTCTTCAGTGGAGGGTTAAGTTCCTCTTTGCTCTCACGTCGACACACTGCAGGCTAATAGACAATAACGAGACTTAAGAAAAGTAGAAGCTAACGAGTGTTTTTCTGTCGCCGGGGCAGACTCTGCTCCCCCCGCCATGTTATCTTCTCCCACTGGGGAGCTGCGTCGAAATAAAGTGCCCGATGCTTTTCAGGAGAGCAGCGGGAGCTCCGGCAACCCGATTGACTGACTGATCAATTACAGCCCTGCGTGTTTGAAATGACTGATATGGGGAAAGTGATTGGCACCACGGCGGCTAAAAATAGCCCCCTCGGCGGTGATGGAGAGGGAGATTTAAAGTGGAGGCTGCAGGTTTCTCCCTGCGGAGCCTTCGGTTTCATATGCAGAGCAGCCGCCGAGTCGTCTCACGCTCCTTTTGAACTTTTCAGCTTTATTTGGATTCTTCATATCTGGATTGACAAAAGAGAATTAGAAGAGGCAAAACAAAATGGGAAGCTTATCAATTATTCATGAGTCTTCCCCCTCCTCCTCTTTTGAAGATGATTCCCTTTTCTTCTCACTTGGGACTTGTCTCTGGGTTTTTCTCTCTCTCTCTCTCTCTCTCTCTCTCTCTCTCTCTCTCTCTCTCTCTCTCTCTCTCTTTCTCTCTCTTCTTCTCCTGTTTAAGATTTTGAACGATGCCCCTCCTCCCAAAACCTCCCCCATGTTAAGAGTCGATGCTCGTCTCAATTTGAGCGATTTGTGTTCCTTGTGAGATGTTTGATTTGTCGTCGTCTCCTGTGACAGCATCTCCAGGGATTAAAAAAACCCACCAGATATTAGTCCTGACAGCAGGGAGGAGTGATGACAATGAAACGGTCCTGATGTTTTACCTTCTTCTCTCTCTCTGTGTGTCTTTCATACTCTCTCCTCAGATCTCACGGATCGGCCTGATCGTTCACAAAACCAAAACGCAGGATTTCCAGGTGTTGGCGGGCTCAGCAGGCTTCCTCATGGCCGCCTATAGCGTTGGTAAGAAGCCCTAAGACTGCACTAACGGTGCTGTTGTTCCTCACAGGGACTTTGTTTTCTTTTTGTATATCTTTCATATCAGATCCTCAATTAAAGGTGCAAAGGACACGTCCACATAATTCACAAATATCAAATTTTCTTTAACCGCTGGCTATCGGATGTCAGCATCTGTCCTTTCTACCCATAATCCCTTGCATTCTGCTGTCACTTCTTGTTGTTTTCACATTTCACTCACACTCCCGATATTGAGTTGCACAGGATTTCATGTCCTAGACATGTCCTCGTTTTTTGATTGATTTCCTACTTTACCTCCTGTTAGCAGCTGTTATGGTTTCATTTCATTTTACTATAAAAATCAATTAGCGAAGGCGTGGAAATGACTTGAAAGAATTAATCCATCACGAAGTACATTAAGTCAACTCTGATTAATTTGCCAAAGTTACATCATCGTCGCGTCCGTGATGGGAGTAGGAACTGTTTTAAAAAACAGACTTAATGAACGATGAATGATAATGAAACTCTACATGAGCTGTGGGGCTTGAAAATGAGCAAGTATTGACCTTGAAACAGAGAACATTGTGAATTTTGGCATGTTTTAGAGTTATACACATTAGTCAATGCACCATCAATGAAGAGATTTCAAAACATTTTATTACCACAAGAGAAAACACTTTAACATGAGCCCAGTTCAGTGCCAGATAAATTCACTCTTCTGCCCCTCGTGGACTCGAGTTCAGCATTTTGCCCGTCACATCTTGTTTTTTGGCCGTCGCCATCTTGGTTTTTGGCCGTCGCCATCTTGTTTTTTGGCCGTCGCCATCTTGGTTTTCGTCTGTCGTCATCTTGGTTTTCGTCTGTCGCCGTCTTGTTTTTTGTAACCGGAGGTGACACGAGAGGGTGGAGCTGTGTAAAATGAAACACTGGATAAGAGACCAAAATAAGAAGACTTTTGAATTTGGAAAATGTGGTGGAGTGACGTAGAGATGTCGTATACGTCTCTGAGACCTGTCAATCACAGTAAGCCCCGCCCTAAAGCATACCCTGCTTTATGGTCTGTGTGACTCTAAATGGACCATAATGTACCAAATGAACATCATGCTGTATTGAAGAAGACTTGAAACTAGAGATTGAGACCATAAACTCATGTTTACAATGTTTACTGAGGTAATAAATCAAGAGAGAAGTAGAGTCATTTTCTCATAGACTTCTATACAACCAGAGGAGTCGCCCCCTGGTGGTCACTAGAGAGAATGCAGGTTTAAGGAACTTCAGCATTGGCTTCATTGTGAAATAATGAAAACAGAGTCTGATATTTTTCTATTTCTCACAACTCGAATGTCTGAATGTCCCAACCGTAACATAATCACAGGCTGGAAACACCGGAGACACGCATACCTTCAGCAATCTCACCAGCAACCTCTCTTCCTTTCAGAAATTAAGGACTGTTGAGTGTTTTTTCTCATCCTGCGAGGAAGCGTGCAATCTTTCATTTATTAAAGTTGCAGCAAATCAAAAATTCATCAGCATCCTTTTGGCAGCAGCTGCCTTCTTATGAATGTCCGCCACGTACCGTGTACTGTAAGCCTGGATTAGATAACACGTTAGGGGATAGGCATCAATATGATGCTCAGGAACCTAATGAGTCATGTTCTCCCACTGCCAGCCCTGCACCACACACACACACACACACACACACACTTTCACAGTTCTCTGATCTTTGCTCCCGAACATGTTCTCATCTCCATAACTGAAATTCGGGAGTAATTGGCTGTGTGTGTGTGTGATGGACACAGGTAGCGCTGAGTGATTGATATGATAATGTGTCCACGGTGAGCGTGTGTTTAAAGTCTTGTTATCTGAATTCATTTCTCTCAACACCCCCAACAGTAAAGCTGAAGCCCTGTCAGTCAAACCCTCGTAGAGCATCACAACAAAGAGCCGAACACTCGCGTCTACTTCACTTGTGTTTTGCAGGTTGTCGAAGGTAGAGTCTCAGAATTGAGCCAAAATCTCACGATGTTCCCGTTTCTCCGACAGAAATGAGTCTGTTGGTGTCGTTATCGTGCAAGAACGTGTTTTTATCTTTAATGAAATTGTGCTTTGTGTAGCGGTTGTGCATGTTTTTGCATAAGCTTGTTGAAGGGAAAACTGCTGGTAAACCACATGAACACATATTACTCTTTAAAACAAAAGAAAAAAAGAAGATGAAAACCTCAAAAAGAACATAACCATATATCATAGATGGTTAGATTGTCAAGCGAATTGTTTTGTTTCCCGTTCACGACCTCGACTTCTTCTTCTACTCCGTTTACTGGCAGATTACAGCCAAACGTAGCAGACAGCGCCAACTTCTGACCAGACTACGCTGTAGCAGAGTTTATTCGCTCCAAACCAGTTGATGGAAATGGGCCTAATTCGCATTTCTGTTTTGCCACATTTAAAAAATTCACTTAAAATTCGCCTCGCAATTGACGTAAACGCAGCTAATATTGAGTTAAGTCAACGAAGCGAGGAGCATCTCTGGAAACACACAGAGGGAGAGTGAGTCTCTTCAGATCTTTAAAGATAATAGCTGTTTGCTGCTAAATGAATGCTCTGAATATCGTATGTTGCTCCTTTAACTAGTGAAGTTTTGGTAGACCAGCCGTTTCCCCCTGCCTCTAGTCTTTATGCTAAGCTAAGCTAATGGCCTTACAGCATGACATGCATGACATGAGACTGGTTTAGATTTTCACATCTCCAATCATGTTGAAATGTAAATATTTATTGCGTCTCTCAACTCAAAGATCTAACAAAGAAAAATAGGCAATATCTTTTTCTTTAGGTGGAGGAAAGTGTGAATTAATTGATGATAATTATATCGTTAGGAAGAAAGTGTTGTTGGGCAGAGATCTGTTTCAGTCCGTTCTGGCACTCGCATCTCCACAATCCTGGACATTTAGAATCTGGTTCTGCCTCTTTTGCCGGCCTTTGGTGTCTTTTCTTCGCGAGCCGTCACTCACGGTGCAGCTTCGCCCGTCAGTCAGCAGCGTTTGGTAAGCTGCTGTCAGCGGTGCGATCCGAGCGGCGGCGAGCCAACACAAACATAATTTTCAGACAGAAAATCCGCCCATCAGCAGCCGCCGGCTCGTCTATCCACAACAACAACAACAACTTCAAGGCCGCGGACGGAGCCAGCTCTCTGCTTCCCTCCTCCACCAGACGCAGGCAATGAGATGTCACACTGGAAGGCCATCCTATCTAGCGGCCTTGGATGATGTGTGTATCTAGCTATGTGTATACATTTTAAAAAAATGACATCATACTGAATGAACGGTGTACCGATCTGTCAGGAGAGAAAAAGATAGAAGGCTGGCTTTCTACCTCAAAAAACGTTGCTAGTGAATCATTTATGTCTGTGTGTTGACAACACAGCTGTAAAACCAGGAGAGTGATGGATGGCTTCATTTAAGAGGGAAATATGTTCTGCTTGGTTTTATCTCCAGTTGTTTGAACACTGAATTCTGTCCACACGTTCGACTTCTCGGGCAGCTCAAGTGCTTCTTGTACTTTGCCGTGATGCATGCTAATGCTTTAACACACTGTGCATGAGTGGTGGAAGGAGCTTTTTAATATTCTAAACATATAAGCGCTGAGTTGAGTGATTGCTCACAGTGAGCTGATCAAACGTGATTTATCCGGCTACCTTCCTTCAACTTAACGTGGGTATGAAACCAGATTGGAACGGCTGGTTGTAAGTACAACCCTTAAAAGCTGGAGCAGGTTTTTTTTTTTGCAGAAATGTGGAATTTGCTAACCACAAATCCTGTGGGATCCCTTTAGTCAACGTATATCCTAATGGTAATGATATCCTACTAAAAGTTACATTTTTCGTGCGTTTTTCTACGAAAGCCAGCAACACAAAAGGTCTCACATTATGTAGATTTTATTTATTTAATTTAATTTAATAGTTTAAAGCTACGGTAATCTTCTTCAAAAAAAAATGTTGTTGTATTTTTTTAAATATACCATTACATCCTGACCAGGCGGTAACCTCCGGTTCTGCCGAGTGAAGTCAACGCTGAAGTGTCTTAAACCTGCATTCTCTCTAGTGTCCACCAGGGGGCGACTCCTCTGGTTGTATAGAAGTCTATGAGAAAATGACTCTACTTCTCTCTTGATTTATTACCTCAGTAAACATTGTAAACATGAGTTTATGGTCTCAATCTCTAGTTTCAAGTCTTCTTCAATACAGCATGATGTTCATTTAGTACATTATGGTCCATTTAGAGTCAAACAGACCATAAAGCAGGGGATGCTTTAGGGCGGGGCTTACTGTGATTGACAGGTCTCTACCAGAGACGTATACGGTGTCTCTACGTCACTCCTCCGCATTCCAAATATGGTCACTTCTGTTCATTGGAAGAAAAAAAAAACGACATGGCGACGGCCGTAATCCAAGATGGCCACGGCGAAATCACCGAAATCGAGGCTTCTAAACGGCCTTCCACAAACCAATGGCAACCTGACGATGACTACGTCCACTTCTTATATACTGTCTATGGTTTAAGTGAAATATCTCAAATGTTGTCCAACACTTTGGTTTATGACTGAACCAATGACCATCGGCCTCCGCTGTACTGTGCTGCTGAACTAAGATGGTGAACATCGTAAACATTATTCCTGCTAAATTCAGTCATTGTAAACATGTTAGCACGGCGTTAGCTCAGGCCTCATGGAGACGCTAGAATGGCTGTTGAGACATAGTTTGGTTCTTTCTTTTATTCCTTTTTTTATTGAGACACGTTCTATTAGAAGGAAAGGATGTGGTGGCTCAAAAGGTCAAGAACGTTTCACAGTATGTCATTGTATGAAAAAGAAAAACAACTCTATACGTTATGAATCCGTCAGCTCTCGATTGTGATCCGGGTGTCTAGGTGCGGTTGGCGGAGTGTGCGCGCTGGCCAACGTGCTGGGCCGGGAGCTGTGTGAGTTGGAGAGCCTGTGTGCGTCCGGTCGCTGGGAGGAAGCCAGAGGCCTGCAGCAGCGCCTCATCGAGCCCAACGCCGCCGTGAGTACCATCTGCTGCGCGGTGGACGCTTTTATCCGCCGCACACACACACACACACACAACAGAACAAACTCTCACAAGTAATGACAGACTGGAGGTTTAGTCACATCTCTCAGAACTGATCTGGAGTTTATTGGCTGCTTTTATGACGTTTAAGTTGTGCATAATATAACGTCAAGTCTGCCCAGCAACAAGGCAGCTTCCCTCTTGCATGCATATGCCCTGTTTACATAGAAAGTAACCTAGTGAATCTAATTAAGTGTCTCTATGCTTGAAATAATAATAAATAAAATGTTTCAAGAAGATTCAACATGTGCAGGACTGGGAAAGGCGGGTAAGACGCAACATTTTCCATAACTACAACATGTGGTGAATCAGTGTTAATGACTGATTATCTGACGCTAGCTGATCAGCTAATCGCTAAATTGCAATAATAGTAGTTTTAACCAGTAGAGGGCAGTCACCATGTATATTTAAAACGCAGTATTCAAATGCTTTGCGCAACAATTTGAAGATTACGCCCTGAATCCATCAACAACACTACTAAATACCCATACATTGGTTTTCAGCTGGAAAAAAAGTGGTTTGGGGATTTAGTTACTCTTTAAAGTCAAAATGAAATATCTGCTCTAGTATCTGCTGAGAATATGATGGATAGCACAAAATGTTCATTTTAAAAGGAGGGTTAGTACTGTAGCTGAATTGTTTTTTTATAACAAACTTAACAAGATCGGGTCAAAGTTTATTTCAAGATTAAGATGTGTTGAGTTAACTTCACTTAACAAAGTTATACGAGAGAGTTGTGTGTTCTCAGGGTGAGATGGTTGAGAAAACGACACTGAATGATATGCTTCAGGCTTCAGATGTGTCTGCTAATGTTTGTTAAATGTTGCTGCTCTAACGGCACCAACCTACCACTCAAACTCCTCGACACGCCGCATCGCGAAAATCAGGCTTCGCTCTCGTAGGAAGTGACACGTGATCCGGATGCAGCTCCGCAGCCAAATATCGATCACAAATACAGTAAACGTGTCTGCTTTTTAACTGTCAGTATTGATAAAGCTTTGAACCCACACGGCAGGCAGATGGGGGGGGGGGGGGGGTTGTTGTACGGGGAGACTGATTGGAGCTCTGTGTTGCTAGGTGACCAGGAAGTTGGGAGTTCCCGCCCTCAAGCAGGCGATGGAGTGGTTCGGTTTCCACGGCGGCGCCTGTCGATCGCCTCTTCAGCCGCTCACGGAGGCCGAGACTCAGCAGCTGAGGCGGGACTTTTCCTCCAACGGCTGGCTGTGAGGTGACACGGGCAGGGTGTGTGTGTGTGTGTGTGTGGGTGTGTTTTCACTGTACCTGGAAACACTTAAGCTGTTCAGTCCATACACAGTGTGAAATGACACGTTGGGGGAACGCGGCAAAAAAATACATCTGTTGTTGACTCAAATCTAATCAAATAGGTTCAAATATATACAGTATATATATATATATATAGTTGTTATAGGTTTGTTCCTAAATCATTTATGTTGATTGTTTTGTTTCACAAAAAAAATAATTCCGAAGTGAAAAAAAAGTCCAACATTTAAGTCGTAAATGTACAAATAAAAAAAAAAAAACTAATTTTCTTCTGAATGGGCCCAATTCACAACAATGTCCAGATGCTTATGATAAAATGGAGATTCTGGGCTGAAATCACAAGTATTCCCTTCTTGCTAAACACGATTGCAAAGTGTAATTTGAATAGGTCGTCCACTGCAGACATAGTACACGGCAAGCAACGATGGCATGAAGTCATGAGGTCGATCCAACCTTGCAACGTGAAGCGATGTGGTTCCTTTACAAAAACAAACAGTTTTAGAGTTGGTTATCTTTCTCGTAAAAGTGTGACTTTAAAAGGACATGGAAAAAAAACAGAGATCACAGAACATGTGATTCAACAAAGCCAATCAGATGTGGCTCCCCGATGTCACATGACCATATTTTGCTCACAAGCCAATCAGAGCGGACGAGGCTTTTTCAGGAGAGGGCTCTTAAAGAGACAGGCGCTGAAACGGAGCGTTTCAGATCGAGGGTGAATTCCGGTATATTCAGACAGACAGTATGAGGAAAATAAAGTGTTTGTTGACGCATGTAAACATGTTGAATTAGAAACTTAAAATTCAAGTATGAACCTGCATATGAGCATGATATGTCTCCTTTAATCTCAGAGAAGTTTATTTCTCACAAATTTGTGATTTTTTTTGTACAATTTTATTCTTGGAAATTCTGAGCATTTTATGTCCATGCACTTGTTTCAACAATAAAATTGCATTTCACTTCAATATTAACTGTTTTCATTTAATTTTAACTGTGAAGAAAAAACAGTTTGTTTCCAAATCGTTCTTCTTTATGCAGACAGATTGGTGTTTTAGTTCAATGGCTGTTTTGATGTGCAGTGTTGTGCCTTGCAAAAAGTTTACAATGATTTTTGAAGCGTAAATACAATCGGCAGAAGTAAAAAGCTAACGTTACTGCTAGCTAACGGCGGCTAGCAGCTAACGGAGCTAACAGTGTTGACAGAGCTGTAACCTGGGGGAGGGTTGGCGGTAAACATGAGTTTATGATCTCAATCTCTAGTTTCAAGTCTTCTTCAATACAGCATGATGTTCATTTAGTAAAGTATGGTCCATTTAGAGTCAAACAGACCATAAAGCAGGGTATGATTTAGGGGCGGGGCTACCGTGATTGACAGGTCGCTGCCGCTACCAGAGACGTCGGTATATCACACTGAATGATTTATCTTAACACACAGTGTGACAGGTGTACTGTTGTAATTTGCTCACACGGTGCAGCGAAAGGTGTGTGTGGTGCATTCATCTTACGTCTCTACTGACTCCAAATAAAGGCAGAAAGTATAAAACACTTAGTAACAGATGAGGAGCTAACACTTGAGTCAGAGGAGCTGAAACCACCTCTTTGAGCGTTTTCCTATAAAGATGGTTGGCTCCACTGATTCATTTATCTCTAATTGTCTGTTTATTTACACGTTTATTTGAATGTTTCCACTGGTAGATTCAAAGATCTCAGATCAGCCGGAGTTCAGTAGGAGGCATGACTGAAGGTCGCGAACACATTGTGTGCCAGAATAAACTGTCGGAGCACTCTCAGATGTGGAAAAAGTTAAAAGCCGCAATTATGGCGGTAATTAACTCCGAGTGTAGCCATGGCAATGAGAGCCTTCGGCTTCTTTTTCTTTTTACAGAGCAGTTTCTTTGCTTTTATCTAAATCTGTGACTCCAATTAGCACCTTTTTTGGCGAAAAAACCCACTTCCTGGACCCTAAAGAAAGGAAGCATTGTGAGTGCAGGAGGGAAAGCCCTCATTACAATCAGTGTGAGATCGACCGCCGCACAGTTTTCAGTTCATTACAGATTACTGTATAGTTCCGTTTTTTTTTCAAAGGACAATTACAGCCTTTAGTGTGGAATGTTCCGTGAGTTTCAGGTGCCATATTCGGTTAATAAGATACAATTAATTGTGTGTAATAGATTGCAATATTTACTAGGTCTTCAGTGGCTTGCCTTCTTTGATTCCATGCACACATTTTTGGTAAATCTGCATTAAAACATTGGATTATTTTGTCAACTTTTTAAGAAATGATCAAATAATATAAGCACGAGTCTTCCTGTTGAGGCGTTTTTCTTTCTTTAATCAAACCGTTTTGGGATTTGTTTCGATTGTGTGAAAAGTAGACGCCTCCACCTTCCTCACCCACCGATAAGATCAGAGGAGGATGACGAAGGAGGGATTTGTAAATGAATTCACAACCAAATACTTTTTTGAATGTTCTGTAAAAACCCCAAACTATGAATCAAACCAGAGCAAAAAAGTTAGATTATTCTCTGTGTGTCTGTAGAACCATTAAAATCAAATATAATCAAATATAACACACTGTGCAGTGGTGCTTTGAGTTCATTAGTTCCACCTTGACTTTTCGAGGATGAAAGAATGTATTCAAGACTTTGGTCATAAACTTCCTTTTTTTTTTTAAAAATAGCTTTGAACTTTTTTCCGTTTGAAAGACATTCCTCTCACAAGTTTATCTTAATTCATCTATTTGGGAGCATCGCTGCGATACAAAAGGCTTTGACTCGGTGCAGCGGTGAGGGTGATGAGGCCTCTCTCCAAGGACTTCTGATACGAATGAGGTGAATTCTCTTCATTCACTCGTTTGTAAAGCCTCCTCTCCGAGGGCGCTCACGTTGCTTCAAGATTTCTTTGCTTTTTGTTTTATTTTTTGGAATACCTGTATAACTGTGTTTCTATGTCTGCTAAACCTAAATGCTCTAGGAGGGAAGGAGCATGGAGAGGTTAAACCGAAATAGTTCAGCAGCCAAAGAGAAATACACTTCCTTTCAGAGACAGAAAAGGAGAAGAGAATTTATTTTTTGACCTTCAGTTCATTTTTCTAATTTAGCTTTTATTTCTCCTCACAGCTTGTATTAACTCAACTGCTGCCGAGGTGTTGACCTTACAGGTTCCCGCTGATCTTTAGAAACTTTTTCTTTAAATCAAATTTTAAACCGGTACTTTGACTTCATCTCTGTCTGAGCTGCGGTGTCTTCAGGCGGCCACACGGAGGCGACGCGCTCCACCGTGCTGCTCTGCGTCAAGGGCATTCCCTTTGATCTCAACGGACCCGGGAGGCGTGTGATGCCAACGTCCCGGTGGGCACACAGCAGCAGCGATGGTGGGGGGGAGGTATAATGTGTATATCTTGCTCCTGCTCCCCGGGGCGAGCGAGTGGCGAGTCAGCAGAAGCTGCCCTCAGCGCTGCAGAGTCACGGGGAGGAGGGGGCGACGATGACATCAAGTCCAACCTCCACCCTCCTTCCTCCGCACTTCATCATCCCTCCACACCTGACAGTTTGTCATTCGTCCCCTCCCTCTTCCCTCCATCACGCTCTCTCTTACAGCTTCCTCTACCTCCTCTTCGTCTCTCTCTCCTCTCTCTCTGCATCCCAGTCCTCCAGGCGATGTGGTGACCTCTCTGTGTAGTAATACCCAGTCCCTCTCTGTCTCTCTCCTGTAGTGGCCCAGATTAAAACCAAGCCTAAAGATTCCAAGATTCCCTCACAACCCTCCCTTTTTGCCTTCCCATCCTATCTCTCTCTCTCTCTCTCTCTCGCTCTCGCTCTCTCTCTCCAGAGACCACACTAAGCCAGATAAATATAAAAATGTATGTTATATTTTCTGTTGCCTTCCACACATCTCAAGGCCTCTGAGCTTTATTGTGAGTAAAACGATGACAAACCGCCTCTGACTTTCTGAAGACAGACTTTATGTCGGTGAAGTCTAAATGACAGCATGCGGACATCGAGACATCACACCTATTTGTGACGGCTGAACATGTCGAGGAGAAGCTGCTCGTCTGGTTCTTGGGTAGCATTTACTATGTCTGACAACAACAACAATGAAAGATATGGAAATGAGAGTTTTTATTTTCAACTGTGTGTGTATCTAAAGCCTGATGAATCTTCGTCCTCTGTGCCATATGAGGAAGATTGAAGATATCTAATAATTTCCCTATTTCCAAAATTATCCAAAACAACGGTAAAAACGCCACCGTGAATGTTTACACATTAAACGGTGTTGGATTCAGCGAGCTTAGTGTGGATTTGATCTTATTTTCATGCAGTCCAGCTCAGACACACGGGGACATTAGAGGGAAGTCAGGAGAAGGAAACATGTCGAGCATTAAGGCCAGAGTGACGGTCAAACCGAGGGAGAAAAGAGAAGCTTTTAATGAAAAGGCAGAGGGCGGATTAGATTGAGGAGTGATGGTGGAAGTGGCAGATAAAAGGTAGGAAGAGAAACACAATGCATGTAGCATTTCTGGGCTACTTAACGGGCCAACTATAGAAAGGTAGAGGCTGAGCTTTCACAGTGACACTTGAGTCTTGAATGGAGCTTCACAGCTAGGTGCCGGTCCAATCAGAGAGCTACAGGGAGCAGCGAGCGACCGAGTTAGCAACAACCTGATAAACGGCTACTTAAACTGGGCGTTTGTAGACCTAAAATTAAGCCTCATTTGAGCAGCTGCATGACCTATTTCTAGCCTCAAAAAGAAAATGTCCTCGGCAGCGTTTGTTCAAACGACCCATATTTTAGTTTACCTGCAATCAAACATCCATTTGTTCGGTATGTTCCACTCTTTTTCTGCACAGCAGAGCCTCCCTGTCCCACTGTAGCAGCTCTGAGTGTATTTAAGGATTGTAATAATTGTTTGCTAGGTAAATGGCGTTACTAAACTACGGTACAATAAGTCAATGTTGACTTGGTTTCACTCTGGACACACACTGCGGTCTCCTGGGTGAAAGTCCTGTGTTTGTTTGATCTGTCCGACCTCCCTAAGTCGATGTTCTGACTCTTTATACCACTTCAGTTGCTCCGATTGTTGGAAGTCGAGTTGTTCCGATACCAATAACGTGTTGGATCTGATATCACGTTATCATATCGTGTATCGGCTCATTTACGCTACACATGTTGATAATGTTACATTTGGAATCAACAAATCAAGTTGGAATCGGCAGGAGGAGAGCTAGTTACCGTTAGCTTTTAGCTGTTAGCAGCAAGTTCGAGCCAAAACACGACCAATTCTCAGCGCAACGTGATTACACACAAAGTCAATGCAAAGACGCGAATGACGTAACGAGAATGAGGCAAAATTTGCCTCGTACGTGTTTTTAAATATTTCAACTTGTACATTTCCACCGTAGAAGATGCAGAGAGAGATGCTCCTGTACGCCAGTGGACTCAATAGATCAGAATTCAAAGTGGCTACAGTAAGATCTCCACCATCACAGCCTCCACGTGTTTCTTTTATCTGAAGAGCAAACTCATCTCACAAAAACCTGCTGGGATCCACTGAACGCGGCAGATGGATGAGATGGATGTTGAGCATCAAAGAGGATTTTTCCTTGTTGGGAGTCAAAATGTTGAATATGTAGATTGCGTCTTCACATCCCTCGATGCCCCCCCCCCCCCCCCCCCCCCCCCTTCCTTCGGGTCTGTTAGCTGAGCTCAAGTGTTATTCCTCCTCTCCAACATTAACACATGCGACTCCATCCCTCTCGCCCTCCTTCAATCTGCTCGCATGCTACTCTGTCTTTTTCCCGTCTGTGCCTGAAGCAGCTGCGGTGGCATGTTGAAATGTTTTAGAATATAACCGTAAAAATGAATGTGTCCTGGTCTTAAAATCTAGATGTGCGTTGATGACTTGCCTGAAGCAGAACTGTAATAAAGGCTCGACTTGATCATGTCGAGAGCAAAATGAGCCAGTGGATCAGAGCTCGCCTGAATTTTGAGGATTTTTAATCATATTTTCCCAGTCGTATAAATGCAGTTATTCTCCATTCTTTTACTGCACACTACGTGAGAACGATAAGTGGTTCACGATGTTTAACACATACTTGGCTAATAAAGCAGATTCTGATTGACTTGGAGATATAGTTTATTTAAATCACCTGACTAATGAATTTCATTTAACCGCAGAACAGCATCTTGCTGGATTTTGATGTACTTGTATTACTTTCGCGGAGCAAGAAATGTCGGCGTTGTACATTTTTCAAACCACGTTTTTTTGCATTCTGTCAGAGCAAGTGACATTTTCTGTTGAGCGACCGTCATTGGAAGTTAGGGTGTAAAATAACGAGACTCCACTGAGGGAGAGTGGAAGGGGTCAAAGAAACACAGGACTTTCCCCCGGGTGATCCCTGAACGTCTTCCTTGTGAAAACTAAAAGTAAACGTAGACTTAGCGCTTTTTACGTAATGTTTCGTAAGACAGCCAGCTGGCTAGGTGCGGTTGTTTTTTATTTTCTGTAGATTTGTTACTTTGTTACATTGTTCCCGTTAAGTTGTATTTGTTAAGTTGTTACGTTTTGTTGTTAAGTTTCGTTACATTGTTCAGTCACATTTGTTTGTTACGTGTTTTAGTTGAGTTTTTTATTTACGTTTTTTAGTTACGCTTTTAATGCTTTTTTTTACATTATAATATAATCATGTTTTTTTCCTACTAGTAGTTTTGTTGCCTAAACATCACAAATCTTTTCATAACGTCAACCACGTGGCACTCTGCGTTTCTGCAAGCAAGACACGAGGCTAACGTGAGATGTATTTTGGGTTCAGAAACGCTGACATTCAGTATATCCCGTGGTTTAAAGGAACACATAATTCCAATATTTTTTTGTCTGGCAACTGCAAACACAGTGAGGCGCAGTAAACCCAATCCCATGATTCCACAATTTTACTTGGCATTTTACCTGTATTAGAGGTGTGAGAGAGAGACAGAGAGAGAGAGATTTAATGTTCAATATTCCCGGAGAGAGACCGGGAATATTGAACATTAAATCCTGTGTGGTTGTATAGTTGGCGACCACTGACAAATCCAAAACACCAACAAACGCCTCAATTTAAAACCCCTCAGAATAAAAAGAGCCTCTGAAACAAGGTTAGCGGCTCTCAGAAGCAGCTGATGTACGATATTTAATATGAAGAGGCCTCATCCTTGAGCTGCAGCAGCTCCGAGCAGAAGAGTAAAAGCTGCTGAAATTTTTATTCAACAGATGTAGATACCTATTATAAACCTCCCCCAACGCACTCATGTATGCATGTTCACACACACACACACACACACACACACACACACACACAGCTCCCAAATGTGCAGTTGTGAGCGCCGGGAAGCCAAAGCAATTAAAAGCAGGCAAAATCTTTGTTGGGTGTGTGCTTCTTTCTTATATATATAAATATTATATATATGTATATTTTATTTTTTTTCTCGTGATGCTGCCGGTTTTTATTTCTTGCGTGTGCAGTGACGACGGTGCGTTTCCCCGCAGCGCCAGGCCTCCCTTATCAGTATGCCGCGTGCACTTCCTCTCTAAACATGGCCAAAGCTTTTGGGAGCCATGAAGCTTCACTGATAAGATAACAGACAAAGCCTTCTCTCTCTGAGCAACGCGTGAAATAGAAAAAAATACAGGAGTTCTCTCCCCGTGGAATTCGATCGGGAAGAACAGCATGAAGAGCGAATCACATGCTCGGAAAATGAATGAGTCCGACGTGAACCACGAGGTAACAGGCGAGTAAGGAAGTCATTTTTTAGTGAAGGAAACAAAAGAAAACACAGAGCTGAGACTTCTGGTGTGTGCTAGGTGAAGATGATCTGCAGAGCATATTTAAATACTTTGCCATGGCAACAGGCTCCATGATTAGGGGCAAACAGGCAAAACTGCTGCAGCACTCGGGATTAAGATGATACGAATTAAGGGAACTCTGGACTGTTGCCAAGGAGATGAAATAGGCGGAGGGGTTAGAGTCCAACCTAAACACACCTTAAAGCTATTTTAGTGACAGCAGAGTGGGTGGGGGGAGGACGGGGGGAGAGGAGGAGGAGGGGGAGGGGGGTTTCTGACAGCCGAGCTCCACAAATAATCGCCAGACCTGCCGAGAAGTGTGATCAGAGTTCAAAATCCTTCTGTGTGTGTGTGTGTGTGTGTGTGTGTGTGTGTGTGTGTGTGTGCATGCAGACTTGTGCGGCTTTCATTGTTCTCTCACACCTCCGCTAAACACACACAAGAAAAAGAAGAAGAAGCTCGTAGTCCAGTTGAATTTCATGCATTTTCTTTATTGTTCCTCAGGGGATTCTTTTAAAAAGCCCTAATACCGCTTTTTTTTTTTTTTTGCGTGACATCATCATCATCATCAGAAATAACAAAAGTGACATTATGGCTTTGTGACAACAGGCCTCCAGGTTTTCAGTGTTCAGATGCTTAAAGGTGCAGAAACGGGGACGGACGCCCCCGGGTGAAACATACAAGTCAAGAGGGTTTTGCTCAAAGGGTCCCACATTATCTAGATTTCATTTACCGGAGTATTTCAGAGGATTCACGTTCTGGCATCAGTAGTTTAAAGCTACGGTTGGTAATCTTCTTCAGAAACGTTTTTGTTATATTTGTTGTAAATGTGTCATCATATCCTGACCAGGAGGTAACCTCCGGTTCTGCCGAGTGAAGCTGATGCGGAAGAGTCTTAAATCTGCATTCTCTCTAGTGTCCAGCAGGGGGCGACTCCTCTGGTTGTATAGAAGTCTATGAGAAAATGACTCTACTTCTCTCTTGATTTATTACCTCAGTAAACATTGTAAACATGAGTTTATGGTCTCAATCTCTAGTTTCAAGTCTTCTTCAACACAGCATGATGTTCATTTAGTACATTATGGTCCATTTAGAGTCAAACAGACCATAAAGCAGGGTATGCTTTAGGGCGGGGCTTACTGTGATTGACAGGTCTCAGAGACGTATACGACATCTCTACGTCACTCCACCACATTTTCCAAAATGGTAACTTCTGTTCATTGGTTGCAAAAAAACTAAACGCTTCACTCTCATTGAAAAGAATTACAAGAAGCCGTCACAGGCTGCTAAAACTGTCTGTAGTTTGATTTATGCGCCATGCTAGGATCCAACGATTCCCATAATGCAACTCAATAGCGTCTTTCATTAGACCATCCCTGCCATCCCTCCACATTCACAGTAAGTAGCACATGCCTGATGTTAAAAATGTGAACTATTCAAGCCTAAACTGAGCTAACCCCGATGACATCACTATGACATCATCAGGCTTATCATCCTCCAGAGCCGCATATTCCTCTTTATTCTGTCATTTGGAGCCATTTCAAAATAAAACTGCGACAACTAGATGATGCGGGACCCAGAACCATTTTCCATTTCTTCTCCTTCTGCCGTTAGAAAATCAAAATATTTCCTGAATAATTTGATCATTTTAAAAGCTTTAAAGTACACGTAGTGACATCCAGTGTGTTACTTTTTCCAGATATTTGAAATCAGCCGTTCTGCCTGAAGCTGAGCCCAAAGCAGACGAAGGCAGTGAATGTGTTCCACCAACACTGCTTTCTTTTACTTCATAAAGAAAGAACAGCGGCATTTAAGAAAAAGGTAATTAAACAGTCAGGCAGTATTCACAATATTTAAAGCACAGTAGAAGAAGGCTTTTGTTCAGGCACTTGTTAAACTCCCTCTGTCTTTTGCTTTCTTTTTTTTTTTTTTTTATTCCAATCTTGATTTGCTCACTTGTTGGAACAACAATTACAGAGACATGGAATGCTCTTTCCTTATTTTCTCAGTCTCGTGGTGATTATGGTAATAAGTTTGGTTTGGGCCAAACATCTGTGTGTATGTGTGTGTGTGTGTGTGTGTCTGTGTGTGTGAGAAAGAGGTGAACACGTAGGAACGAATGGAAATAATGGCACAGATTCCATCTCCAGTCCTCACATGTGAGTACAATAAGCAACGCAAGTAAACATTTTCTCTTTACCTCTTGAAAAACAATACGGAAAAATAATTTTACATGAAACTTAAGATTGTTAGAGGAAAAAAACAACAATAACAACAACAGCCTCAATGACAAATCAAGACATGTTTTTTCTTTCAATAATCAATTCAAAAGGCATCGAGTCGTCTCCGATTGTTGGAAATCACTTCTGACAGAAGATTCACAGAAGAGTTTAATTTGAAATCCTTGACGTTTGGCATCCTTCAGTGTTTGTTTCCAAATATTGATATTATTTGAGCCAAATATTTACTCTACCTTTGTTTAAAGTGAAAGGAACCGTTGATAGGATTGATACCTGTTTGATAGGCCCAAGAGGTGTTTAGCTTAGCTTAGCACAAAGCCTGGAAACAAGAGTTCCCTTAAAGGAGTAGTTCTGCATTTTGGGAAATGCAGTTATTTGCTTTCTTTCTGCAAGTTAGAGGAAAAGAACGATGCTACACTCACCCGCAGGCAATCACAGGAGCTTAGCTTAGCACAAAGACATGAAGCAGCCGTTTCACCCTGTTTCCACTCTTCATGCTAAGCTAAGCTAATTTCCTGCTGGCTGTAGCTTCATATTTAATGTGCAGACCTGAGAGTGGTTTCGACAGTCTAATCCGTGGTTACACACGTCTTTTCAATGCGACTTCTGTGATCCGATGCACCAGATCAGGACACTTCCTATCCGGATATTGATCAAAGGTCAAAGGAACGACTACTAATCTTTTACAATAAAAGTCCCAGATTGTTTTTTGCTTCTCCCTGCAGTATTAGTAGACCTGTTTTTATTTAAGAAAAGACACTAACAAGGCTCCGCTAATTCTGTGATAGATGCATTTTCCTTTAAATTCTCCACAATAAAAGCCCCTTCGTATTTAAACGTTTTTATTTTGAAGAAATAAAATCAGGAAATGAGTCTCAGCTGGGCTCCTGACCCGCTTCCCCTCCTCTCTTCCCTTTGCTCTCCGTGGGAGAGGAACTCCCATGTGGAAGGGGAAGATGATTAAATAATTTGTCCGGATCACCTCACTGAGATCTGAACTCATGAAGATTCTGACAGTTTTTACAGCTTCTGGCCGTGATGAACGTTGTTGTTTTGTTGATTGTTTAAAGAAAACATGCTTTTCCATCCCGCCGGCGGGTTTTGGTGTTGAGAGGGTTAACGGTGTGACCGGACGACATCAGTGCATTGTAAAGACGAGTGTAACCACGACCTCGCCAAGAAAGCATATCCCCCTGAACTCCGTCACTGTCCCTTTAAGCTAACATTGGACATCTTATTTCGGCACTTCATCCGTTATTCCAATGATCTCTGATATCTGTTCCCTCCTGAGGTAGACGGCCCGGTGTCTGTCGTGTGACACGCCAACGACACTTTGGATCATGAATATAAACTTGAGGCTTCTTCGTGCTCGTCTCCGGCGGTTGCTGATTGATAAAGCGTCTCAATGTTGAGCGTGAAAGAAGAGAAATCAAACTGACGGAGACATTCTCAGCCCTCTTGAGACCGGAGGTGGGAGGACATTAGTGAATTCTGTTTTAGAGACTCATCACAGTGAAACATGAAATCAAGACAGCGTCACTCCATTATTTTTATGTTAATGTCAAACGGCAACTCTTCAAGTTGAGATGGTGAAGTGTGGGTTTTAAAGGGTTTCGTGATCTCCAACTCGTGAGATCAGTTTGAAGGAACATTGAGTTCCATCAGGAACAATATAAAAAAATCACTAGAAACAAAAGTCACAAGGTTTTTGACACAGTGTCCAAGACCGACAGCTCTGACAGCCCCCCCCCTCCCCCCTCTCATCTGAAATCCACCTCAGCTAAAGGCAACAGTCAGCTCCATTTACATCGTCTCTGTTTCGTATCCCAGAGCCAATTAAAAGGTGTGAGATGCCTCCATCAGTTCCGTTTTCCATGTCGCTGTCAAAACGCCCCCCCCACCCCCCCACCCCCTGAACCACATCCTAAATTAATTGCACTCTGAGATAATCACATAACCGACAATTAACTCCATTTCTAATTTACCCCCCCAACCCACAGTACGACACACACACACGTCACGTCTACACAGTCTTATTACACAGCCATGCTGATCCCCAGCAGCCACGACGCACGTATTAAATATGTTAGTTCGTGCTTTGTTGGTTCGCTTGCATCTCTCTTTTTTAATTTTTCTTCCTCCTCTTAAAGTGGAGATGGTGGTTTTAGGTTCACACACACAAACATTGAACGTGACGTCATCAGTCGGGGATGTGAAAAGTAGAAGAAGAGTTGCGTAAAGGGGTCGTTCACACGCCGCGTCAAATCCCAAAGACTTTAAAGAGCCGAAAGTGCCATTAAATTCCTCTGGAAGAAAGTTCTTCACAGCGTTTTCTACTGAAGGTAATGAGCGCCTGCTTCTGTTTAGCCGGTAAGCTCAAAGTTTCTGTAACCGAGAACAAAAGCAATGCATCGATGAAAAGTGCCTGCCATTGTTAGGACGTAGATTTGTAAATATATGGAGAAGTTAATCGCTTTAGTTGAGGACCACCTGGAGCTTTAGCATCCGTCCCACGTACTACTTTGCTTCACCCTTTCTGTCCAAACACCGGTCTTAAGGTCAGATAAAACGAGCAGTAGAGCTACTGTGAGGGATTTACGGGGCTGGAAAGCAATTAATCTTTGACTCTGTTGAGTTTCGTCAGTGAGCCACTGATTCTGGATCAGCTGCAGCCTGTTGGCACTGTGTGGTTCGGCACTGAGGGGGGTGTTCCCGCTGATCTGCGATCAGACATCAGCTGTAACGGCACTGAGTGAAAGAAAACAACAGAAGATGCTGCTCACATTCACAAGAGCGACACGCTTCTGATGTTTCGCTAACTTATAGTATAGAATTCATATTTAAATACTGGAGCACCAATAAGAACAGATACGCCTTTGAACAGGAAGCCAGGAAACCCAGCAAGCACTGATTTGGCCACTTGAAGAGTTAAAAATATATTTTGATGTCTGAGTTAAGTTTTAGTTTAGTTTTTAAATGACTTCAACAAGTTGCAGCTAATGAGTAGCTTGTTAACGATAAAGTGTGCATTGTTATTTCACATTCGGTCTCTATTATAAATAACACTTCCTGTCTCCTACAGCTCGCCTCATGTTCAGGTTGTACCTACAGGTTGTAAACATTAATTAGGCCGCAACAAATAAGAATCCTCCTGCCCGCCCCTCTCAGGCAACATGCTAAAACCTGAACCTGATTAGAGTCCTTGAGGGAGTCAATCAGGGACTAACGGGTTGTTTTCAAAGAGATTCAGATGGCTAATGCTAATGCTAAAATGCTATTGAACCCCAAACCTATGTTTTAACTAAATTTAGTCTAGTTTAAACCAAGAAGCAAGCTACGTGTCTGAAAAGTGTCTTAAAGCTGCATTCTCTCTAGTGTCCACCAGGGGGCGACTCCTCTGGTTGTATAGAAGTCTATGAGAAAATGACTCTACTTCTCTCTTGATTTATTACCTCAGTAAACATTGTAAACATGAGTTTATGGTCTCAATCTCTAGTTTCAAGTCTTCTTCAATACAGCATGATGTTCATTTAGTAACTTATGGTCCATTTAGAGTCAAACAGACCATAAAGCAGGGGATGCTTTAGGGGCGGGGCTTACTGCGATTGACAGGTCTCTACCACGGCGTTGTCCGTGTTTTCGTTGTAGAAGTAAAACCCTTTCACAGTGTCTTCACTTCGTGTGGATAACGTCAATACGCACTTTTGAATCCAGAGTTGTGTTTTGTCAGCTGAGCCTGAAGCAGATCTAGCACCAGGGTTCTGACTGAGCAATGAATCTGTGTTTGGCTCAGCTGACCCTGAATCAGTGGCTTTCTAAGAGTTACATACAGTGGACACATATCGGCTGATTGATTGATTTCTACTCCAGAGGATTCTGAATGTTACAGGAATGAGAAATAAAATATATGTAAAAGAAAACAGATCGCAGTAACCTACCGTATACTGACAACACGAAGGAAGCTGAGGACGAGAATGGAACTAATCTCTTCTTAAATAACAATCGGCTGTTCAACCCGAGAGGAGGATCATAGCGGGGCACTGTGGGTGATGTAGTCCTCGTCACATGGCCAGAGCTCGGGCCTTGGCGGCTGCTGCCTGCGCTCTCTGCACGGCTCCCTCATTGTTCTCCCGCCTCATCAGCTGGTTGGTCTCAAACAGGCCCTCATGGCTGCCGCCGCCGCCGCCACCACCAGCGCCGCCAGGACCTCCGTCCAAAAACGTCAGCGCTCCTGGACCAAAAAGATTTCGTGTGATGTATTTCATCAAAGCACAAAAAAAGGGCAGAAATCTGTTTCTGAAGAGACATGAATTATCTCGACACATTTCAGAGGCTCTGTTTAGGTCGAAGTAAGTTTTCACCAAAAACTACACAAAACTTTCCCCAAACACGGCTGTGTGAACTCTCTCACCGTCCTTCGTTAACTCTATTAAATATACGGTAATAACTAAGCTGCTTTAACTCAGAATCTCTGTGTTTCATCTCCTTGATCTTCTGTTTGACTTCTTGCTTCCTTCTTATAATGGCCTAGTGTTGCATGTTACTGAACTCTGGTTAATGTTTAACAAAAAAACTGCATAAAAGACATTTAGGAATGAGGCCCTTCCTTTTAAAAAGCACCACTCCAACCGGCTCTGACTTCAGGTTGTTGGCTCTCAGGAACCTGCAGGAATCTTTTTGTTCCGTCTCTATTTTTACCGGCTCAAAAATGAGCCAGTTGTCTCAGTTCCTCAAATAAAAAACGTGTTGATTACCCTCAGAGAGTCACGAGCCGACACGCACACACGGTGCGCTGCAGTCCAGACAATTAACACGTTTCACCGTTTAATATGATCAAAAAGTATTTATAACGATTAGAATCAGAGAGGAGAGGACTGTAACACAACTTAGATACAAAACATTCCCTTCAGTTGTGAGAAGTGACACAAACTTCAATTATAAGAAGCATAAAACATAAAGAAATAAACATTAAAGTGATGCAAATGAACCCAAAGTCCGGCTGAGAGACTGAAATAAACCTCACCAAATGTTCTTAAATGCCTTTAAAAGTTTACCGTCACACGACTGGACGATTACCTGCATTACACACGTAAACGTACAAAAGTATGAGCTTCAAAATATACCTGAAGTAGCCTACAAAAATACTCATTATGCAGAATAATATCACATTATTATATTATAATTATTGATGCGTTCGTGTACTTTAATTAAAATGAGCCCCACCTTGCAGCTGACACATTACTTTACATGCTGCTGCCTGTTAACGTCCCTCGGGATCAATAAAGTTTTATCTTAATCTATAATAAATATCATAATTCATCAGTTGGTTATATTTTGGATCGTTAATCTGAATATCCAAAGTAACAAAAGTTGTCAAGTAAGCACAGCCCTTAAGTACTTTCCAGCGCTGCTGTTACGTACAGCAGCAGAGTAACTAAAGCCTCTCGGGGGGGGGGGGGGGAGTTAGTGAAGTCTTACCGTAACCGTCCACACATCCGCTTTTAAACTCGCCTTCAAACCTCATCCCGTCGAAGCGAGTGAAGACGCCGGCGCCTTGAAATTTGCCCTGAACAAATTCACCTTCATACCTGGAAAATAAAAGAACAAATATTCACACAAAAAGTTATTTACAAGTTGCCTCACGTTCTAATCTGGCTCCCGTAGCTTTGCCAGCTTTATCATACTTTACCCAACAAAACAACACTTTTAAACTTAAAAAAAAGAAGCTGGTATTAATATTTTTTTCAGGAGAGAAAGTAACCATTTAGATTCCCCAACATGTGATCAGTTTATCCACAGAACGCCGTTATGGAAATGTCTGTTTGTGGAGCTGTGAGTCGGAGTAATTACTCCCACTGTCGGACAGACAGGTTTGTTCCAGTCGCTCTCTAGATGAACTGATCTATTTTAACGTAGACCTTTGTGTAACCTTCTGTCAGACAGAGTAATTACAAAAACACCGTCGCGTGTGCTTTTTAATGCTGAGTCCACCTGGCAGCGGTGCTGAAATGTTGCTCTATTTTTGTAGTTCCTCAGAGCGGAGAGACGCTACGAAGTAATTCAATATTTTATGTGATTTCAGGTTCATTTTAATTTCTCGTCCTGCCGCTCACTGAGTGATGTGTTGATATAAAGCTCGTCATAGAATACAGTGATGACATCACACCGCAGGCATTACAGTATGTGACGCATCACAACATTGTGCATCTTTGTATCCAAACAGGACGACACTCCCCTGATGAAGCTTCTTCTTTATAGTAGCTTTTACCAAACGCCTTCGACTACATTCTTTCACTTTCACACTTTCACAGAGATGAAATCGGGAGAAATCAGCCTTTTTTAAAACACAAACAGCAGGAATACAAAACGCCATCACTTCAATGTCAAACAGCTTCAAACAGACAAAAGGCCGAACTGCCAGAGAGCAGAAGAAGAGTTCAAACACGTTGACAGGAAGTCTTGCTTCATAATAATCATAATAATAGTAATAATTCATTCATTAAAACTAATTCATCTGGGTCACACTCAGGGTGAAGCACAGAAAAACAACCAGTGACATTCACCGTCACCTGATTTCTCCCCCCCCCCCCCCCCCCCCCCTCACTGATAAAAAGGGAATTTGGAATCGGCGGCCAAAACAGCAGCAGGTCAACGAGACGTTCTCTGCGCTTTAACCCGCCGCTCATTGTAGCTGCCGCTCTCCGTGAAGGAGCGACACACTCCTCACAGCCTCCTTTCAAGTGCAAGGACTGCAACTATCTTCATATGCAAAGGACAGATCTTCAATTAACACTTTTAAAAAAAAAACATGTTTTTAGTGTTTTATTAAAAGCCCGTGAAGAATTAATGATTCTCCCAAGTGACAAGACAACAGAAGGCCCTGAGCCGGCTCCACTTCAACTTCCTCGGCTCCACTTGAACGTTGCTCCTCAGCTGAGCAACACAAGGAACAACTCTGATTTGGGGAGAAATGTTCCGGGTCACAGAGCCACATCCTATTTAATTAATGAACTAAATGAAGAAAAGTAGCAAATGCAAGAAAGAGCTCCTTCAAACACAATCTGACATTCAAACTATTAAGATGATGAAAGCACTCCAACACCTCAGGAGTTACAGAGGAGTTCTTTTTACATGCGGTGGACTTTCTTTACTTCTTTGTTTCTTTCTTAAGACTTTTCTGAAGCTAATAAACGAAATGTCTGAATATGTTTTATCATATTTATGATAACAACCTGTTTGGGACATTCATAACATAGTGTATGTAAGTGATGAAAGTTAGTAAAAGAATAATCTAACATGTTTGATAATCAATTAATCATAATCTATCAGTCAAAAACACCAAATACTATTTGTTTCCAGCTCCTGAAATGTAACTAATTGTTGCTTGTTTGCTGTTTTATATTGTTGTGATAATATAAATATAAAATCTCTTGGTTTTGAACCGTTGGTGAGATAAAACATTTGAAGCTTTGGGACACTGTGATTCACCATCTTCACTGATGACAAAGACTGAACAAATTCATGGACTGATCATAAAAACAATCAACCGAATAATCAATAATTAAAATAATCTTGAGTTAGCGCTGCAGTACATCAGGGTCAGGAGTTTCACAGTATAGTGCATGAAGATAGAGATGCTTATGGAAAACCAACACACTAAGTGAACCAACTTACATTTGAAGTCATCGCGCTGGGCTCTGAGAAGTTGTGATGAGCATTTTGACAAAATAACCATTTTATTGATAAATCGATTTAACAGAAATGTAACTGAGGATGAAAATATTTGTTAGTTGCAGCCCTAAAGTTAACATGTCCCCCCAGTGACTGAGCTGAACGTTTGGCAGCTGCTATTAAAGGTGCTTAATTCAATATTCAGAGAATTAATATATCTGTAAACAACTATTAGCTATGTATAGATATACAGTAGTGGAGTAACGTCCACCTGAGCAGAGTGACGTCACAATGTCGGCACTGTTGCTGTTGTTTGCTCTGATAGCTCTGTTAGATGTTAGCACTGTTAGATGTTAGCACTGTTAGATGTTAGCTCTGTTAGATGTTAGCACTGTTAGATGTTAGCTCTGTTAGCTCTGTTAGATGTTAGCACTGTTAGATGTTAGCTCTGTTAGATGTTAGATCTGTTAGATGTCAGCACTGTTAGCTCTGTTAGCTGTTAGCTCTGTTAGATCTGTTAGATGTTAGCACTGTTAGCTCTGTTAGATGTTAGATCTGTTAGATGTTAGCACTGTTAGCTCTGTTAGCTCTGTTAGATCTGTTAGATGTTAGCACTGTTAGCTCTGTTAGATGTTAGATCTGTTAGATGTTAGCACTGTTAGCTCTGTTAGATCTGTTAGATGTTAGCACTGTTAGCTCTTTTAGCTGTTAGCTCTGTTAGCACTGTTGTTGTTTGCTCTGTTAGCACTGTTAGATGTTAGCTCTGTTAGCTGTTAGCTCTGTTAGCACTGTTGTTGTTGTTTGCTCTGTTAGCACTGTTAGCTGTTAGCACTGTTAGTTTTGTTAGCACTGTTAGCTGTTAGCCGCCGGCTCAGCCGTCGCAATGTTGAGAACCTCCTTTAACAAAATTGAAATAAACTTGATTTAAGGGAATCTTTATTCATAAAAAAATAAACAATTCTAAAAACAAACGGATGACGGAGAGAAACAATATGGAGGTGTGAGCACAGACCTGGAGCCGTCGGGGAAGACCAGCACCCCACAGCCGTTGAAGAGGCCGTTCTCAAACTGTCCCGTGTAGCACGTCCCGTCGCTGAAGGTCAGCTGACCCAGGCCATGACGCAGACCTGCAGCGGCACACACACACACACACACACAGCTCAGGCAGGTACTTTAAAGACACTGTTTCTGGCAAATTAGGTACAGTTTATTATATATATATATATGATGATATATATATGATATCATATATATATATATATATATATAATGTATTAAACTCTGCAAATGAGACATGGAATCATCTTTAAACCATCTCATCAGCTGCACAACAAGAAACTGAAATCATGAGGCACAAAAAGCCTCAAAGTGTCAAAAATATATAGCAAATATTTAAAGTCGCAAAAGAATACAGTAATTTGAATGAGTAGTGTCATATGGTATATTTATATTATGTATTTTGTTATTTACTTTGTGCTGGTATAAAAGTCTATATATATATGTATATATATACATATATATATATATGTATATATATACAGTATATACAACTAACAACGTGTACGATTTATGCCACAAATGCATTCATGATTACGTTTCAAAGAAGTATGTTGGTCAATATATTGCTATGATGTGTTTAATATAAATGTGTAAACTCTCAAACGTAAACAGAACTCCAGTATTGGTCGGGTTTTATTTCATTGTTATTTTGTAGTATTTTGTACATTTGAATAGTCTGTATATTTACGTGTTTTTTTTTTATGATTGGATGATATTGAAAATATTGTGTTTCTATGTTGCATTCGGACCATTCTTTCTCAAGGATGCACGATACATTTAAATACTGAGAATACTGCGTTCTATAGAACGAGCACTTCAACGGTCAATAGACATGTTTGTGTCCCAAACAATCTCTGGAGGTCACCAACTCACTACGAAAGAAATGTTTACTGAAATCCGTCAATATTTCAAAAGCACATTGTTTCTATCCTTGAAAACATAACAATATTGGAGGTTATGTTTCTCGTGCCTCACATCACTAACTGTATCCCATGTGTTCATTTCACCCAGGATATTATTCATGAGAAAAACCTCTTCGCATAAGAGATTGAAGTGAAAACCCGACCATGAACTTCCACCATCTGTTATCCCGGTACAGGTTGTGGTGAGTTCTGGGCTATAAAGTAACAAACGAATATCACAGTTTCTCATTTTCGACACTGCTGGGTAAACACAGGTGTAATTAAAAACAATATTTATGGCCCTGTTCCATTTCGGTGGGATGTGGATGCTGGTTCGCTGGAATGACTGTGGCACACTAAACAGAATGGGACCGCAACCGATTGAATGAATTACACCTGTGGTTACCCTGCAGTGACATGTCAAACGGCCGATACACACACATGATAAACATGAATGGCATTAATATACATACAATAACAGTCATACAATTCAGAGCCAGTCTATACAGGTGATGTTATATGTAGAAGAGATGAGTTACACAACACAAATGTTTAAAGAACAAGCACAGCGGTATACCGCCTTCTGTTAAACGTCTCATTCGTTTCTTTGTTAGGCGTATATTAAGGGGTGAATTATTCCAGTTTGAAATGGTTAAACTAACTTTAAGGGATTCCTGAAGTAAGCCTTAAATATTTAAGTGGATGTTTACAGGACAGCTTAAGGAAAAGACTAAAGGAGTTTGTGTGCAACCTATTTTATTTTAAGGAAACTTTAAGAAAACATCTTAATTAAAACAATGAATACAAACATTCATATGAATACCATAAAGATAAAGAGCCTCACTGGAAGGTATGTGGAGTTTTTTCTTGGTTAAACATTATTATTCTAATGCAAAATTTGAAGTTAGCAGTTCAGGAGAGTCATAATTGGTGCTAAAAGACAAAAGGTGAGGTGCTCTCTTTCATATTTCACCTCTTAAAATGTTCCCACAGAGGTGAGACCTAATTCTCTCTCTAATTCCGTGACTAATTTCCAGGAACAGGGGAGGTGGCAGTCGAAGGAGACGGAGCATTTCTCCTCGTCAGGCCTCTATTTAGCAGCACGCCCCGGCGGGATTTAGGAGAATAACTGGATGTGTGGCCCAGTTGGACGCGGGCTGAGGAGGTCCCGGGGTTCCTCGTAGCAGCTGTGAGCGAAGAATAGGATTTACTGTGAGCTCGCCAAGTGGCGTGAAGCTGATGGAGAGGAGAGGAGAGGAGAGAGGAGGATCTGTTGGTGGTGGTGGTGGTGGGAGGGGATCCCTGACAGCAGATTGGGATTTACAAGAGGGGAGGCAGGCTGCGTGGCAGGGGGGGGGGTGAGGCAAAGGTGAGCCCTAGTGAGTGTTGTCCCTCGCTCCCAGCTAATGGCAAAGTAAATTAGGCAGTCCATCTGTCAGGGCTGCTTACTGTGCTGCTCGCTGCCTAATCTCAGCAGGGTTTCACGGGAGATTTGGAGAAGAGATTTGGAGAAACTAAATCGGGAGTTTGGAGAAGAGATTTGGAGAAACTAAATCGGGAGCTCTGCATCCTGCATCCATGCGTGCAGATTTGTGTGTGTGTGTGTGTGTGTGTGTGTGTGTGTGTGTGTGCACAAGCCGGACTCCATTAAATATATTGGGGTAAAGAAGAGGGCCAAACAGGGGCTTAAATCCAACTCTTCAGCCTGCGGGAGACCCCTGACGAGCGACTGAGACCCCCCCCCCCCCCCCCCCCCCGAGGCGGAGATTTCACGCACTACAGCCGCTGAAATATGACCAAATCTGTGGAGTGTCAAAGACCAAAGCGCCAAACACAGCGTCTTCCTTCAAGTGAAAGAGGAGCATCCAAGTATGAATGGTGCTGTTGAAAATAAAGAAATCAAGTGGCAACAAGTGAAAGCTAACAGTTTACTTTCTTTTACTGAGTGGGACGGGGAGGGGAGGAGGGGGGGGCAGGATTTGCTCCCTCCAGACTCTAATCTGTCACTCAGCTGCTTTGTTACGCTTCTCCTCCATCTCGTGTCGGGTCGCGGTCTCTGGCTAATTACGGTTTTAGCTGAATTTGTCCGGCTTTTATGTCAATCAATAGCGGTAATGCATCGATGTTAACTGACTGCGCGGGGCACAGTACAGTACAGTACAGTACAGTAGTAAAGGCTGGTGCATGTACCCGGCCTGCTTCCTGTAACCTGATAGCCCAGCAGGGCCCGTCTTCAACCGGCGCTCGGCTCAATTATTCATGTGACACCGTAGACCTCTGGCCGGCGCACCGCTACATGTTTGTGTGCAAACAGTTCCTCTCTGCACGCATGGACGCAACACACACATTAGTCTGTGTTCATCACAACACACACACACACACACACACACACACACACACACACACACACACACACACAGTTACACGTTACAGAGCAAAGTCAGCTGTGTTCATTTAACTCAAAAGCGCTAAAAGGGTGAAACGCACACGTTTTAGAAAGAGAGTGCAATAAAATAATAAAATAAAATATATTGAAAGGAGAACTTTATCTCTGTTTATAAGTTGAACTATACAAGGTGAGAGTTATTAAAGAGTTGTTAACAGCATGGGGGAAAGAATGATGGGTGTAAAGGGAGTAATATGTAGATAAAGTCCAACTAATCTTTCTCACGATACAAGCTGACGTATTTTAAGATTACACAAATTACAACTAGAAATAAAACATTGTTCTCTTCTCGCTCTTTGTTCTGGGGCGTTGAACCGCAGCTCACTGCCTTTTTTCGGTAAAGAAAGGTGCGTGAGATAATAAAGAATCAAAAGAGTAAGTTGACTGTGAGTTGAGGATATTCTGCTGAACCTCAGCTTTCAATCATAACACATGATCTTCATCAGCAGATGGAACTGTGTTTGTTCAAACTTCAGGGACTCTTCGTTTACCAATTAGCTGAGGCTCGTGTCTATTTCACATTCTAGACATACTTATGTGTTACAATCTGCCCAAAGCGCTGTTTAATTACAGTTGTAAGCACATATTCATAATGCTTTACATCATTATAAAGCATTTTATTATGACTTATAAGGTCACATATTATAATACTTTGTATTTGCTGGTCACTCCCCAGAGTGGATCATTGTGGATGTCATAAGTTAGTGGTCATTGTTTGCTTTAAAGTGAAAAAAGAAGAGTTTTTTTTTATTTACTTAAAGCAAAACTAAAACGTCAGTGAGTGACCAGCTGACATATTATGATACTTTACATATAACACATCAATAACATCGTTATAATATGTTTTGATTATTGTTATAAAGCATTATGGATGTGTGTGGCAGCTTATCGGTATAATGGTACGGCGCTTTAAGCAGATTATATCGCATTACAAGTATGTTTATAATGGAATGCAGACGTGGTCGACGTAAAACAGAAAGGCAGACGAAGATCATGTGATATGATCGAAAGCTCCAGAACCGCAACTAAAGTGTCTCAATATAACTTTCAAAGGAGTGTTTAGAACTCCATGACACGGGATGGAGTTCGTCACGTGATCACGACTAAAAGCTCCAGAACAAATGAACCCTCCAGGAGAGCAATATATATATATTCTATATTCATCTACAAGATGTTTTGCTTTATTTAAACTAGATAAATAAACGGGACAAAAAAAATGTAAACAATGCCAAGAACTCCTGGCAGTCTGTATCTATTAGTGGACTCATGTCTCCAGTCGTGACTTAGAAACGTCTGTGCTAAAAAAAAAAGAAGCGTTTTTAAACACTGCTGTGCAATAAAGCCGAGCTCATCGGAGCATCCGAGCCAAACCAGTTTAGCAGTTTTGTGCTCACCGTGCAGAGACCATATGTTCCTCTCCGCAGTCCAACGCCTGCTTTGGTGCCAACTTTTGTTCTTTGTTTAACCTTGCCCTGTAGGTTGTCTCTGTGTTTTTGTCAAACTGCAAATACTGGTTTCGGTAGTGTGATATCCTGTCTCAGCAGGCTCACTGGCACCAGATGGTCTGTGTGTGCATGTGTGTACATTTTTCCTCTAGTTACTGACTTCAGCTAGACACCTTTTATCAGTTCTCTCTTTTTTTTTTGCTTGTTAGATGAAATCTGTGTGATTTCAGGTTTGTTTAGTTTTGCTGTGACTCACTGACGGTACGGACAACTTTCCTCCTGACGTGAGATCCCTCAAAAGCTGAGAACTTTCTTTAAGCACAGTTAAATAAATCATATTTACAGGCTTAACCGTTTTATCCTGATAGGTTTTCCTTAAAGGGAAAATTCCGCACATTTTATCTGGACGTCCAATTATTTTTGATGGCAAATGTAGTCGCTTTTGTCCCGCCCCTCGAGGGCATTCTTGCCAATCATAGCGTAGCATCGTCCTGCACCGAGCAGAGTCCGACAACTATCCGTCCCTGCTCCGAAGGCTCTCATGCAATCGTTTCAGATTCTCTTCCTTTTCATGGTTAAACGTTGTGTAATAGTGATGCTATAGGGACTCCTGGGGGAAAGATCACTGTATGTTGGATATGTTTGGAATATCTTTGGCGGTTAACCTCGCCATGAGACAACCACTGGTCTGCTGCTGCCTCAATCGGTTAGCTTGTTTGTGTTGTTGTGTCAATTTGGTGAATCCGAACTAACCAAAGTCACACAATAACACAAACTAACTAACTGATGGAGGCAGCGGTAGACCAGCAACTCCTGTGTTCTGAGAGGTAAAATCACTGTTTGTCAAAGGAGTCTGGTGGCTTTGAAGAGAGGTAACTGCTTCAGCATCGCTGTCTCAAGACAAAGTAAAGCGTTGAAAATATTATATGTATATATATATATATATTTATATACACTTAAACTGATATAGATTATTTTAGGAGTCTAAAATACGTCCTCAGCAGAACATTACTTTGCTCCCGTGCTGGTTCTCCTGTGTGTCTCTATAAACTCATCTACTGTAGTAGAACACTGACTGTGGAGGAGAACCTCATACACACACACTTCATAACATCTGAACTGTCCTTTAATAACAGAAACTGTCTAGAACTGACTTCTGTCCGTACAGCCGAGCACGTACTCAAAGAAATGCCGCTGCTTATGTGATTACTCATTACACAAATCTAACACAAGTGTGGCATTTACACAGGCTCTACCTTTTTAAAGTGCATTATTGTCTCAATCACATTGTTGCAACACTCCTGCTCTGCATGCAAACGTGGCCGGTTATGGACGGGTGAGAGTGAGCGGGTCAGCCTTGCCTTCTTTCCATTCGCCGTGGTACTCCTCGCCGTTGGAGTAGCTGAAGGAACCTCGTGTCAGGGTCATGGGTCCTGCTGCTGGCACACACGACAACACAAAAGACCCATCATCAACAGCGGGAGTTATTGTGACACACACACACACACACACAGTGAGAGTTTTTATAGTAATGTGTCCACCTTTCCATCCATCATAGGTTAAGTGCTACTTTTTGACCTCTGCAGGGTGTTTTGCAGCACAAATTGTGCCCAGATTATGCAGCGAGCCACGGAAACTACAACCCCCCCCCCCCCCCCCCCCCCACTGCAGAACCTCCTGGGAAGTCAAGATACAGTTTGTGACTAAAAGCATGTGGACATCCCGAATGAATGCCCTTATGTGATTGTGGAACATCTCAGTCCAAATCCATGGGCCTTTAACAGCCTCCACAGTTCTGCTTTCAGGCTTTCCACATGATTTTGGAACCTGGCTGCAGAGATGTGATCCCATTCAGCCACAGGAGCACCATTGAGGTCCAACCATGGACTGTATGTGAGGAGTGGACGTAGTCGTTGTGACGTCACCCAGTGGTTTGTGGACTGCATTGAGCCTTGAGTTCTGCATTTTGGCTGTCGCCATCTTGGATTTTTGCAACCAGTGAGCGGAAGTTACCATATTTGGACTGAGGAGAAGTGAAGTAGAGACGCTGTATACGACTCTGGTAGAGACCTGTCAATCACTGTAAGCCCCGCCCTAAAGCATCCCCTGCTTTATGGTCTGTTTGACTCTAAATGGACCATAATTTACTAAATGAACATCATGCTGTATTGAAGAAGACTTGAAACTAGAGATTGAGACCATAAACTCATGTTTACAATGTTTACTGAGGTAATAAATCAAGAGAGAAGTAGAGTCATTTTCTCATAGACTTCTATACAACCAGAGGAGTCGCCCCCTGGTGGACACTAGAGAGAATGCAGCTTTAACACATGAAGCATTGACTTCACTTTTCAGAACAGGAGGTTGCCGCCTGGGTCCAACACTGATGTTTATCTGGCTCACAGTTGAAAACAGTCAGAAATGCATGTGAATATTGAAAGCGTTCTGGTTTCCGTTAGTAGTTTGAGTCGTCTTCACCAATTGACCAATTGCTTTTAAAAATACATTTTAAATTGAGTGTAAAAACGTTGAAGGAATCTGGTTGTAGACATCGTCTCTCAACCACAGCTCCATCCTCGCGTCTCAAGTTGATAATCGGACTCTAAACAATGATCGGTGCAGAGAAGAGGAAGCCTCGACCCGGATGTCCGCTGGCTACAACAGAACCCCGAAAGCTCTTAAACACCAAACATTGATTTTCGTCTCAATAGGAAATGTATACAAACAGATTTTGTGGTTTCTTATGAATGCTTGCACACCGGAACATTAACGCGGAGGAAAACATGTTCGGACGGACCTCGATTTTAAGGTTCCACATGCTGAAACACTTGTAGGACTCTGTTGTTATTCTTTTCCGGCAGTACTGGAATCTGCCATTACAAGGAACTAATGAGATACAAACTGAAATAAGACCATGGCTTTTACTGAAACCGTCGCAGCTGTTTTGATGCAACCTTGAAGAGCGTGTTGCCATTTCTTTCTAAATATCAGTGAATCACCTGCCACATAAATGTGGGTTTCCACGTACTTTTGCCCGTAAATTGTCGTCCATCAGCTTGTATCCGGACAGATAAGTGTTAAACACGGCTTCACCATGTGACATCGGTGATCCAGCTGTGACAGCAACACACCGGTAAAACAGATGTGTTTTTATTCATTTAAGGCTTCTTATTTGTCTGAACTGGAGCTGTCTGGCACTTTAAATTTCCAGTTGTTGTTTTTTTTTTTTGTCATTTGTTCGCCCAGCTGTGTTTTGCTGTGCTTCTCTTAAAGGGCCATCCTTCTCCTTTCTATTGTCCTCAGAATGAGCTCACACACAAACCGCCGCCGACAGGAGCATCACACAAACATTTAGGCTTCACAGCGCGAGGAAACATCTGAAGCCCGTTCATCAGGCTGCGTAATTGCCCCCCCCCCCCAAAAAAAAAGATTCCATCAGGCGCGCTGTCATAAGAAACGGGAGGAGGAGTGTGTATCCCTCCATCTAATGTTGCCACAGTAACGGCGCCCTAATCCCTTTCATCCTGCCGGCATGACGCTGTCAGCGCGCGCCCACACACACACACACACACACACACACACACACACACACACACACACACACACACACACACAGTGAGCTCCCTGGAGAAATAGAATAAACGGTTTACCTGTTTTTATTAAAGAGCAACTCCTTTTTCTCTACATCACTGAAAAACAACGCGGAGGATTTCTGCTCCTCTCAGCGACAATTTCGCCTTCCTTCCCCCCCGTGCAGCTCGCTGGTTCCCCGGCAGAGCTGCCTCAGCGTCTCCGCAAGGTGCCGCGCGCTGATTGGCCGCCGTTCCTGCCACCTGGACTCAAGGCGTCCTCCTATTGGCTGCGTCCTTCTCCTGGTTGTCCAGCCCTCCGCGGGAGACATCTTTGTCGAGGGCAACGGGTTCAACGACTTGATTAACCGGAGTGCTCGCTCCGTTCTGAGCGTTTGCCCTTGCCGTGTTTTTATTTATTTATTTTTATGTCTTTTGCCCACCGTCTCTGTAGGATTATAAAAACGACAGCGAGGTTCCTCTTAACGACAGCGGCTCGTTTCACGTTTCAATTTGGTGATTAGACCCGCGTTTTGGCGAGTTTTTATGGAACTTGATTTATTGATCTCCCTGTGCGCTCAAACAGCTGCACTGAGGTGGTGAGGGTTTCTTAAATGAAGTGATGAGGAAGAAGCCAATAATTCACTCAAAATGAATCAAGGTGACCCAAATGAAATTTAAAAAAAATCCGCCCTCATTTTGTTTCTCAGGGGAGGAAAACAGGAGCAGGACTCCCAACTAGTTTGGATCATTAATAAGCCAGAACCAACTTTGAACTTTTGAACTTTGAACTTTGAATATTTTCATTGTTGACTAAATTTGCCGATAATAAACTTGAGGTCAGTTTAATTAGGAGCAGTTTCTTTTAAAGAGGGCATGTTTTTTCATTTAGATGTTGTTTATGATGTTGATGTGTGTTCTCTGTGCTGTTTTGCATGTTGTCCTGTCAACTTGAGTGTATTTGTATATATTTGTAAGGTCATGCTGTGGTCAGTGCTTTGGATACGTACTTCCCGTTAAACAAAATGAAGTTTTGACTTCTGTCTGCCCATTTGGACGAAGGCGGCTCCATGACTACATCTGAGGACACTGACGTGGTTTTAGCAGCCTTGGAGAGTTTAGAAACGTCCACATTTGTATGCTGACTCCTTTAAGACCCGTCGTTGTGAGTGTTTCAGCAGCATTGAAACGCTGCTGAAAAAGCATTTGGATTCTAATGTTGGGACACAAAAATTCTGTCATTTCCGAATCATTTCCCATGTTCTTTCCTGTCGTTTCCGACTATAAAGGCAGGTGTGGGACAGATGTTTAGTCATGTTGTGTTTATAAGAGTTCTTAATTCTTATTGACATTTTTGGGGAAAATTAAATAAAAATTAAATAATTATTGTCGAACAATTAAGAAATGAAGTGTGAAAGATGCAAATGACATTTTTTCTCGTGACCCATGCCATCAGTATTTATGAAATCATAATATCTTAATATGGTGTTTTAAACATTGTCCGTTATGGCAAATCCTGTACTCGAGATGCATTATGGGTTGAGATAGCAGAATAATTGAGCGTTTATTAATTTGCTTAATACGACTCAGTACTGAAAAGCAACATAATCCATTAAAAGAGAACTTGTAGTAATCCTTTAATTGGCTAAATGAGACTATTAGTGCGCATGAATATTAGTGATGAGGCTGGTTGAATTGACGGGTTCCTGGTAAAGATGCACCGTGAGCCTCACGTGCACATTATGGCCATGTTTCGGACAGTCGCAGTTTTTGATAACAACGCCTCTTTGTATACAAAGTCTTTACAATCTAGGCTTCAGTTTATTTACTGCCGCGGTTTGGAGGTGCACTGTAACATATCTGTTAATTTAAACAATGCAGCGTCTTCATGCGCATTTTAAATCCCCGGCACAGCCGCGCGCCCTTTGACACACATCGCTTTAAGTCATGGCAAATTTGGAGCACAGGCGCCATGTGCTGCACCCTGTACAACATTAAAGCAGACAAACGTCCCAATGACAGCACACGCTCGCACGGAGATGCTGGGAGGGGTGGAGGAGGAGGAGTAGGAGGAGGGGGAGGAGGAAGGGGCGCTTTTTGGTGGGTGGGACAAATGAGCGCTGTAGAAAAAGGGGATGCTGCAGCCCCGTCCCCCTCATATCTCACTCCACCCAGCCCTAGAATAAAAACCCACTGGTGACGTGCGCGCAGGGAAGCACCCAGCAGTATGTGCGCGCCCACGGGAGGGGCCGACAGAAAATGGCGAGTCTGTGCAAAAGGCAGCAATGCACGGTAGAGAGGCGCGGCTTTCGGCAGGAACTTGACTCTTGGAGGCACAAACTCATTCACTGTGTAGGTAAGCTCGCTTGGCGTTGTGTGCGCGAGTGTGTGCGGCGCGGTTCCGGGGGGCCGCAGGGTGCCGGTAACTGTGTGTTTGCCTGTTTGTTTCCGTGGAGCGGATCGCCGTGGCTGTAATGTCCACCGGAAAACCTATAGGCTCTACGTGAAGCTGTCATTTTTTTGTGTGTGTGTTACGCACGGCTGTTGCCTGGCGCCGCCTGCCTCCAAACCGGACACATCCACAAACAACAAAAAAAATGTTCAGCTCTCTAAGTTTTCAGGCTCGTGTCCGGCATGTTGACAGGTGTTTCCACCTGCGCACGTTGTGTTTGTGACAGTTGTTTTATTCAGTTTGGGAGCCACCGGGGTATTTTTTTTGTATATACATTATTCCATGGCTGTTTATTTATTGTAAGCAGGGCATGTCACGTGCGCAGATGGAGCTGCACCTTAGCCAATCGGCTTCCCCGCTATAGGCCGGCGCGTGCCCGTGCGCGCGCCGCCGTGTTGAGTTTTTTTTTGCTGGTGGTGGTGGGGCAGTGCGCGCTCTCAATCTCCAAACATGACACCCCCCCCTCCTCCTCCTCCACTTCCCTGGCAATTGGCTTTTGGGAGCGCGCATTGCTGCATTGGGGGAAATGTCAGTGGGAATAATTTTGTATTTTAGGGGGAAGGTGTAGCGGGAGTCCACGGGGAGAAATGCCTCCAAAGCTCGCCTTTTTAAAACCGGGAGTGGTACTTGTTGAAACGGCGCTCCTGGATGCGCTGGGAAAGTCTGTCCGGTGCAGGTTGAATTAAGATATATTTATGAATTTTTTTGGGGGGGGGTTAAGAAAAATGTTTATCTCTCTGGCACTGTAGAGTCAATTCAGCAGCGACAATGCCACGTGTCAGTCTTTGTTTCGTTGATTTAAAAAAATTCAGTTCTTGACCTCTCCCTGCTTTTTCTCATTAGTTCATGTCGGTTTTTATTTAGGATCTTCTCATCCATACATCTCTCCCACCCCTCCTCCTCCTCCTCCAATCCTCCATTTCTGTTGTATTTCATTAGCTCAGTTTAATCTGGTTACATCGACCTATCCCGATGTTATGGCAAGATTATCATCCACTCTTCGCCTCTGATCTCCTAACCCTCTCCACGTTTCCTCGGCTCTCTGCCCCGGCTCTTATAACCTGGCTTTTATCGGCGGCAGTATAAAACGGTATAAGAGCACCACCATCCCCACCGCAGAAGCACCAGCGGCGGAAGGGTCGCAGTGGCTTTTATTTTGGTGGGGGGGTTTAGCACTTCTACGTCCAGATGTTGCGCGTTGAACTGTCACCTACTTACCCATCTAACCGCTCTATAATAACCCACATGGCCTGATTCCGAGCAGGCGAATGTGGTTTTCGTTTTAGTAAGAAAACCTCCTAATGAGGGGATGCAGTGTTAAATTAAAGGGTCGGGTAATCTCTGACCTCCAGCATGAAGCGCGAGGAATCACAATCAGCAGTGTAAACAAAAGGCTTTTCCTCCTCCATTTGGCTCCCATCAGCTCGGTCATTTAATGTGTGATTTTCCACTGAGTTTTTACACCAACATTTTTTTTTTGACTCAACAGAGGTAACCTATTTTCTGTCCAGATTAATTATAACACTGCACCTGCTTTGTGTCCCGTTTTTGCTTTTCATTTATAGTCTGATTAGTTGCCGTTTTAATGATTTTGTGGGTCACTGGAGTTAAAAGCAGCACAGGATGCTGTGTCGGCAAGTGTAGCACATTTTTTGAGGGTTGCAGTTACCCAGAGGAAAATAGTCCAATAAAAACCAGAAAGATGTTATTCAGATACCTGATTGAGACAATAAGTCCCTATAATGGTACTGAATGGTACTGGTAATGATACTATAAGCATGACAAATGTACTGTGCTATTGTGCACCTTGAATATCTTGTAGTAATATCACAGTGATACCACAGAGGATACAAATACCACAAAGCAGAAGGATGAACTCACAGTGGGATATTACAGATTGCTGCAGCTCTATATGGGGAGGTGTGTGTGTGTGTGTGTGTGTGTGTGTGTGTGTGTGTGTGTGTGTGTGTGTGTGTGTGTGTGTGTGTGTGTGTGTGTGTGTGTGTGTGTGTGTGTGTGTGTGTGTGTGTGTGTGTGTGTGTGTGTGTGTGTGTGTGTGTGTGTGTGTGTGTGTGTGTGTGTGTGTGTGTGTGTGTGTGTGTGTGTGTGTGTGTGTGTGTGTGTGTGTGTGTGTGTGTGTGTGTGTGTGTGTGTGTGTGTGTGTGTGTGTGTGTGGTCGTCCACGCTCATCATTGGTTTGCTATGCGTGACAAGTTTTAGGGCCGGAGTCTGACGTGTTTATTGGTTTGCTGGCTAATCGGCTCTGACAACAGGGAGAAACTGGAAAGTCATAAGATACAGTTTGTCTTCTGACCTGGGGAGGAATTTGGTTTCCAAAAGTGCTGCGAGTCCTGAAAGAAAAGCGGCGCGTTAAAGTGTTTCAGTTCATTTTGGGCTATTGTTTTATACATTTTTTGGCATTTATGTGAAATGGCAGATATCCAGATATTGCTATTGCTGGAAAACTCCAAATATTTAGAATTTACTATCGCATAAGACAAGGAAAAACGGCACATCCTGAATTGAGAAGCAGTGACAAGTGAATGTTTGCTTGACAATTCATTTTGCAAAAAGTCTTGAAGCAAAAAAACGTGATATTTGACAAGCTGTCAAACTCCGAAATAAGACTACAACGTTGAGAAAGAAATTATTTTATTCTTACACAAAAATATATACCGGCAATTAAATAAAATCACACTCCGTCATGAGCCGAATGTGATTCTATCTAACGGCCTCGTTATTAAAGTGATCGAGACATTTGGTCTAAGGTCAGGTAAGAGAGGTGCACATCCTCCGGTTTGTTACAGTGATGTGAGAGGAGGCAGCTTGTCAACACCGCCGGCCTCATCTCCTTGCCCTGTGCTGTGTACTGATAATAAAGTAGGGCCGATATGCCATAGAAAGGTTATCAGTATTAATTGGTAGCAATTAAAGCCCAGCTGCTGATTCCTTTGGCACATATTCTGGGTAAGAGAGTACAGCTCATTTGATGGCTGAAAGGTTGTGGCAGAGAGAGAGAGAGAGAGAGAGAGAGAGAGAGAGAGAGAGAGAGAGAGAGAGAGAGAGAGAGAGAGAGAGAGAGAGAGAGAGAGAGAGAGAGAGAGAGAGAGAGAGAGAAGAGAGAGAGAGAGAGAGAGAGAGAGAGAGAGAGAGAGAGAGAGAGAGAGAGAGAGAGAGAGAGAGAGAGAGAGAGAGAGAGAGAGAGAGAGAGAGAGAGAGAGAGAGAGAGAGAGAGAGAGAGAGAGGAGAGAGAGAGAGAGAGAGAGAGAGAGAGAGAGAGAGAGAGAGAGAGAGAGAGAGAGAGAGAGAGAATTGCTTCTTTTTTTTTTTTTTTTGAAACTTCCAACACCTCAGAGCTTCTCTGAAGAGTAAGAACGCCACCCGGTTGAGCTGAACATGAGTGGAGATGCAAGGTGGGTTCTCGAGGGTTTTTCTGGTGACTAATCCCAACCCACAGAAATAGAATAGGAGCAGAGCGGACATTTCACTTCTCTGTCGGGGTCATTTTTACTTGTACAAAAGAAAAGTTGTCGATTAATATTAGTTGTTATGGTGACAACCAAGCCAGCGGGGGGCCGTAAAGTGTTGTCGCAGCTCTCCGGAGAGATTAGCGGACGCAGCTCCGGAGGACGGCATGGCGAGTTAGCTATCGCTAGGTAACTAGCTTGTCCTTCTGTGCAGCGCATAGACTGTATATCAGAAGTAGACGTCGTCATAGGACTGATGTTTTGAAGGCCAGAGTTCGGCGATTTTGCAGTCGCCATGTTGGTTTTTTCGCAGCCGATGAACAGAAGTGACCATATTTTGAATGTGGATGAGTGACATAGAGATGCAATGTGTGGTAGCAGCAGTGACCTGTCAATCACAGTAAGCCCCGCCCTAAAGCATACTCTGCTTTATGGTCTGTTTGACTCTAAATGGACCATAATGTACTAAATGAACATCATGCTGTATTGAAGAAGACTTGAAACTAGAGATTGAGACCATAAACTCATGTTTACAATGTTTACTGAGCTAATAAATCAAGAGAGAAGTAGAGTCATTTTCTCATAGACTTCTATACAACCAGAGGAGTCGCCCCCTGGTGGACAGTAGAGAGAATGCAAGTTTTAAGACACTTCCGCATCGGTTTCACTCGGCAGAACCGGAGGTTTCCTCCTGGTGAAGCGGCGGGGAGTGAGGGGGAGGGCATTAGCACGCTAACTAGCCAATTGTATGCTAGTTAGCATGCTAGCTTGCTTATTCTATGAAACTTAAATGCTACACTGATTCCATAAAATGAGCCAAACAAAGGTCTTGCGAAGAATTTGCATGTCAATTTTTTTTTTAACCGTTGCTTTTGTCTCGAGTACTTAAACACAGAACGCAAATATTACATGGAGAGAAAGAGATATAATTCTCTAATAACATATATTAAGATATATATAATAATTTGTTAATCGACTGCAAGCGGCTGCATGTTTCGGGTTTATTTTTTATTCTTTGCCGCTGATTAAGGAAAGAGTTGCTGTCAGGAGGATGAGTGCAGCGTCTTTAAAGACAGCAAATGTTTCCTCCTCTTCATCACGCTCTAGTCGCAATATTATTAAAGATCATTTATTTTAGTTGAGTGTCTGATCTATCTACCCATGCATTTACCCAGCTAGACCCTCGATTGCCGGCTGTACTCAGAGTCAAATCCTCCTCTTATCAAGTCAACGAAATCCCCCCCCCCCCCACCACCCCTTTCTCTAAGCGGACGGCTGTTATTTCAGTAACGGACAGATGGACGCCCCGAGAGATCATCCTGCCACTTTCTCATCTTGCTAATTCTTTTCATGGGCTCACTTGAAAAGAGGAAAACAAAACATGGCACATTTTATCGGGAGCTGGCGGGGAGAGTGGCAGCGATCCACCCATTCGACTGGACCGGGTGCCAACACTGTAAATCTCTGCGGTACCCTCTTCATTACACATGCATGCATGCGCACACACACACACACACACATACACACGACCTGCTCCACAGTAATGTGTGTGAAAGCGTGTGTGTGTGTGTGTGTGTGTGAAGCTGATCCATGCCAACCAGGAGTCCCGTGGGAGGAGGGCTGCTGTCTTTGGGGTGTGTGTGTGTGTGTGTGTGTGTGTGTGTGTGGGGGGGGGGGTTTGACTGCAATCTGTGTAAAAACAAAATACACCACTGGCACTGAGTGAATGTCGACAGAAGGTGTGTGTGTGTGTAAACCTATATTTTTCCAGAGAGTCGTGCTCTTCTCCAGCGACGTTCTGCCTCATGTTCAAACAGTAATAACGCACCTTTATCTAAACTGCCAGAAGGATTCAGACCGCAGTCGCTCTCCGCTTCTGAGGAGTAAAACATTTCATGTTGCTTTTTGCCGGCTGTAGTGAAATTAGTCAAATGTTTTGCGCTTTTCTTCAACTTGTTAAAGAGGCAGAGAGTGTGACAGCTTTAACAGAACAGACTGGTTTTGAGTCTCAGGAGAGGAGGGAGGCAGCTGACTTCCTCAAAAGTTTCTCTTCTTATTTTTCTAATCTTCTTCATCCATCTTTGTTGTATTTTATTTTCTCCCCGGGGATCTTTCTCGTTTATCTGATGGGGACCGGAAGCTTTTAACTATTGTTGTTGAGTGTTGGAGCATCTTGAAGAGAAATGCCACATAAGAGGCCAAAATGTTTGTTATATATTATTGAATATCACAATATTTTGTGATAAAATACCTCAATATCAATGTTGCAACAATATTGTCTGGTTGACCATTAGAGACATATGGTAAGAGACCATTTACACTATAAGATTTTTGATAAATAATAATAATGATTATTAAACTCTCTGTAAGTGTGTTTGTCTCTTAGACACCCACCTCTACAATGCACACGTGGCCCAGCGTTGTGTGGAGATCTTCCTCATTGTTCTGCAGGATAAAATCAATAATAATTATAAATGATAGCAATAGAAGTCCCTTGAATATATTTAATATGCTAAATCAGAGCCGGGCAGGATGAAAGAAATGCTGAGAGTCTAATATTCAGATGATAAATAACTAAAAAGCAGGATATAGATGCTGCAGCTGGACTGTTTATCAGTTGGTTGGTATTTGACTTCGGCCGATGAAGGATTCACCTGCTGATAACACACAATCTTATTTTATGCTTCTGTTGTTGTTAAAGTTGCCTCCGTCCCCCAAAACACGTCTTTATGTGTCGCAATAACCAGATTGAATTGTTTAATATCTTACTAATGTCTGTTCTGTAATTGAGTGGGATTTGATGTCACATTGAGACAATTTTTAAAAATAAATTTTCATTTAATTTTGCCCTATTTTCTTATTTTGTATTCTCTCGTAACATCGTATGAACTTGAGGGAGCTCCAGTGTGCAGACCTTTTTATTTGTGTCTTCTTTTTGTCCAACACCTGATTGTTTGTCAATCCTTTCTCAGTCTATATCCATAAAAACAGAAGGATTAAAATGGTGTCTATGATTTCTGATAGTTTGGAGATCAGATATCTTTATTTTTTTTGACAGAGAAGCAACACGTCAGCTTCCTGGTCTCACCAGCGACCAAAGTCCTCCGTTTCCTTAAACTTTGCACACTGCGTCCTCGACTCAAACCAAAATTTATGTAAGCATTCCATTGTGTGTGTGTGTGTGTGTGTGTTCCCTTTGTTATGTGAGCTCCCTGACCTCCTTGGTACAATTATTTGTACACTGACACCATGTGGGCTCATGCACAATATAGAGTTTGTGTTTGGAGTACACACACACACACACACACACACACTGTGAAAGGTGTCAAGGCCTTAGGGCCGCAGGAATGTTTACTTGGACCCACCTTTAGTGAATTCCTTCTTATTCTTCCATAATGGCTGCTTTTGTGTGGAAGGTCACGTATGAGCAATTAGCTTTTCAGGCTATTTGATCACTGGCATGGAGGAGCCAGTGTGTGTGTGTGTGTGTGTGTGTGTGTGTGTGTGTGTGTGTGTGTGTGTGCTTGGGTGTGTATTACTCGTGTTGTGGGGACTTAAATGTGTTTACTCTTTTACATTGCTCGGACTCTCCAAAATGTAGGTCCCCATAATGTAAATATTTTGTTTCAGTGTGAAGACTTGGTTTAAGGTTTGGGGTAAGTTTAGCCTTCGGTAAGTAGCAGTTATTGTTTAGGTATGTCCCCAGAGAATTAGTGTTTGTCAATGTAATGTCCTGTAAAGTTATCAAAACACAACTCTTTGTGTGTGTGTGTGTGTGTGTGTGTGTGTGTGTGTGTTTGGGCGTGTATAAATGAAGTTGTGGGGACATACATCTGTTCACACACTGACATTGTGGGGACTCACTGTCCATTTGGGGACAAATGGACAGTGAGTCCCCATAATGTAAATCATTACATTTTAGGGTGAAGACTTGGTTTAAGTTTGAGTAAGTTTAGCTTTAGGGAAGTAACGGTTACAGTTGCACGACTGTGTGTGCTCCTCTATCTTTGTAAGGACCCATTTTGGACATTGAAAGTGAGGACACTTTTGGACAGTTTGTTCAGTCTTCACTTCTTCAAAGAGCTGGGAGAGGGTTAAGACTTATCTGGTCAGCGGTGATGATTACGCTCGGGGACCGCTTTATTATTTTGTCTGAAAACTCTGCGTCTCCCTGAGAATGCGTCATGAATGGAATTAGAATAAAAGTGTGTGCCATTCAGTGTGTCATTAACAGTGAATTAATACTAAGCGGCACCTCGGTATTCCTGAAGCAAGAGGAACCGGCTAATGAGATAATAATGAAGCTGAGCAGGCGGTTAAGCAGTGTTAAGCTGTCATGGTTCAGAGTTAAAGGGACAGTCTGCAACCGTCTGCTCCGAATCATTAAATAAATAATCTGCAACATGTTGATGTTCACAGTCTGGAGCAGCAACGGGTAAATTATCGGCAACTGTTTGATTCATTTAATTTGCTGATTAAAGAACACGACATAGGTCCAGCTCATCATCTGTTTTATATCATTGTTTACTGAATATCTTTGGGTCGTTGGACTGTTGGTCGGACAAATTAAGACCTTTGAAGATGTCAGCTTGAACATTTTATAGACCAAATGTTTAATCGATACTGAAAATAATGGTTAGTTACAGGAACAATATAGTTGGTTTGAGTGAATATAAGAAGTTAGGAGAAAAGAAGTCCCTATAGAGTCATTGGTACGGCATGTTGTTACTGCTCATCACCAGAAGTGTCATTCAAATCATGAAGACTAAAGATGTATATATAAAAAAACAAGGAAACATTTAGGCTCCACTTAAAGAAGACACGGATAAACAAATTGAATTGACTATAAATAAACATATTCTGCATAAATACAAATTAATGCGATCAAGCAGAATCCTCAAAATCCTGACTGCTTTTTTAAGTGTGTGTGTGAACTGTGAATCAAATATTCTGGTTGTTGAGCAGTGCTTGTGTGTGTGTGTGTGTGTGTGTGTGTGTGTGTGTGTGTGTGTGTGTGTGTGTGTGTGTGTGTGTGTGTGTGTGTGTGTGTGTGTGTGTGTGTGTGTGTGTGTGTGTGTGTGTGTGTGTGTGTGTGTGTGTGTGTGTGTGTGTGTGTGTGTGTGTGTGTGTGTGTGTGTGTGTGTGTGTGTGTGTGTGTGTGTGTGTGTGTGTGTGTGTGTGTGTGTGTGTGTGTGTGTGTGTGTGTGTGTGTGTGTGTGTGTGTGTGTGTGTGTGTGTTTGTTTAAAGAATCACCCACTGGGCATGGCAGCGCGCCAGGCCGCTACTGCCCACAGGTGCACCCTGGGAAATGTAGTTCCTCAAAGAGGGAGACAGATGGGCGAGTTGGAACAATAGAGGGAGAGAGGAGGGAGTGTTTCAGAAGGTATGTTGCTTTTATACAAAAAAAAAACAGGAGGACAGGTGACGGATGAGGTTTGCACAACAAATGACTCGGAAACAAAAGGCAATTATTTGCAATTCAAAGACGGAATGCGACTTCATTATGAGTTGGCCTTGGACACGATGTGGAGCGCATGGAGACGCAGGTTGAATCCTCTGCTGCTGCCTCACACACAGGAAACGACAATCAAAGCACCGTCTTTATTTCCCGCAGATCTACTTCGTGTTTTTCAAGACATTGGTTTGTAGATGAATTAAAGACAAACGCTTCCTGGAAGTAAATGAACCTCCTCTTAACTTAAAATACAGATTCATGCTGGAACACTTTCAGAGGTCGACTTGTACGGGCTGTCGCGGTGGAGGCACCCCCCCTGCGGTGATGATGATTGGCCCAACAGCATAATATGCGGTATTAGTTTGCTCCCGTAGCTGTGCCTACGGTGTAGAAATGTGATAGAATCTGATCTGAATTGTAAGTCGCTTTGGATAAAAGCGTCTGCTAAATGACTGTAATGTAAATGTAATGTAATGTATTATTTCATTATATATTTTTTTGCAAATTACTTATCCTAATTTTAGTGCTTCATAAATAATAATAATGATAATAATGTTGATATTTGAGAGAAGTGAAGTTAAAGCTCGTTTTAGATTTTATTTGAACCCTTAAATAATATATTCGAGCCAACATTGTATATCTCTGATAAACTTGTCGATGGGTCAGCCAGGTTCTAAGAGTAATTGAAATAGACAAAACGTAATGTAAATAACCTTTTTACTAAGTTTTAACACACGTAAACCTTTTGATTTGAATGCATGTGCTACCCTCAAGAGAAACATTACATGTCAGCCCTGCTGCTAAAGGTCTGATTATGTTGTTTTGCAGAAAAAGAGCTCGTGGTGTTTTGTTTTTTTAATGATAATAAACGAGGGCATGCATGAAACCGAAATCAACCATTAAAAATTAAAGACTCACATCAAAGCTGACAGTTTGGTGACCGAGGTCAGACATTAACGGCGGCTTGAGGGCAAAAGGCCTTTTTAAAATTCATAAAACAACAAAGTAATTAAAAATAAATGGACATAAAATGCCCCCGACACTTTTTGTTTTTCACCTCGCTCATACTTTATTAGTTGTGTTGACACACCTGAGTGCAGCTGCTGTCCCCTGTGGGCCGCTGCAGGTGATCCATGGCAGCCAATGAGCGGTCGATTCTTTGTCGTGGGATTTGGGTAAAAATAAGGAAACAGTTTTTAATCAGAAAGCCAACGTGTTCACGGCCTGGAGGAAGAGAGAATGGCACCAAGCAGCCAGCAGTAGATGAACAAACCAACCCGACGCTGAATAATGTAGATGATGAAACGACCAACATCGTAAAATACTCAAAGATGGAGCGGCGTGAGATGTTTCAGTTCCGTACAAGAGGAGGAAGTACGTAAAGTGGTCAAGATTGAGGAAACCATTCATTTCATTCTTTAAATGTTAAGGCTGGTCTTAATCTACACAGTTTCACGGTACATTTTTCTATTTTAATTTGCCATTAATGGACCAAAACCAACAATGCGTTACTGTGTCCCTCAGTATTTCCGGACATCACTACTCTGTCTGTGTCACACAGTACCAAACCCAATGGTTCCTCATCTTAAATCTATAAAAATGAATTAATATAAGTTTTTTTGGCTTACTTTGAAGGCTCAGTAAGCCCCAAAACAGCCGGTCTCTGTAGTTCTAAGCAAACGTTACTCAAACAGAAGGAAGTAGATGAATGCACATTTGGTGCTCTGGTGAGTATTTGTGGCAGCAGGTGAGTGTGTGAGTTCATGGTGATGAAGGAACATGTGACCCAGTGACACAGTGAGACCTCATGCAGCAACGCTCTGCTATTCTTATCTTAACTTTCTCTTACTTTCACTGTAAGCCATCAGATTTAGCAGTGACATTGGATGCTGTGAAGCAGCGATGGATATTGTTTCTCTCTCCCACACATGAGACATTTCTTCAGCCCACCTTAACTCCCACCTCACCAGCCATTTCTGTTTCTTTGTCTACAAACCTGCACTCTTACGTTACTTGTTTCCCTGCAGACTTCCCGCTGCTCTCATATAGTTGCTCACTACGTGTAGGTGTGCGCGGTCACAAAATCGCTTCGATGTCGTGTTCTATCGGAGTCTGCGATGCGCTCGTTGTATTCCATTTATTGTTCTGTTTGTGAATATTTCATTGCACCGCGAGCACAACAGCGGCGGCGTTGAAGCAGCTGATGAATGAGCTGGGTTTGGTGGAGTCACGCAGAACGTTTGGCTGCAGAGAAGCCTGACTTTCCTCCACCGCCATATGTTGTGTCCTCGTGAGTCGTCACCTTGAGGTACAGAACACATAATGGCCTCACCTTCATCACCTTCAGTGAGCACTTTGTGCAGAACATTGTAAAGCTGTGACAATGTTTTCTTGCTGGCTCAATATTGAGCAGAGTCAAAGAGTGTTCGACCAACGGCCCAGAACATTCACAACATTCACAACGATCTAGAACGCTCTAAAAACAGAGACAAGCAGCAATTCCTTGAAATCGACTAATGGATGACTTGAATGATCAGTTCAGCTGGTTCATATTGGATAAAACACTCTCAAAGCCGCCATCCTGATGCGGTTAAACTCATGTCAGCCAGAAGTTTAAAGACTTGTTTTATTGTAACTGCACCACGAGCTCTGATTTATGCACGGCCATTAGACGTCAGCATCCAACAAAACAAACCTGGCAACCCTTCAGATAATTTATGATCCCACAGTGCAGCGGGACAGTACAATTATTGAATGCACCTTGACACTCACAAGCTTCTGCATCTGGCTTTTACCCAGTAATATACTGGACACACACACACTCACACACTCAGAGAGAGAGAGAGTTACTGTACATGCAGACTGGGAGTCGGGCAGGATAAGTGGAGGTGACGGGGCCAGCTGTGCTGTGTGAGGGCCGGGCTGTGCTGGGGGGGGGGGGGCTCTCCTCTGTGTGCGACCGTGTCACCCTCAGTTAGGATTCAAGCCCACCAGGCTGCTGCACACACACACACACACACACACACACACACACACACACACTGGAATAAAAGTGAAGGTCAAGCAACAAACGCTGCTCTGCCGCCGCCATCACTCCCGTCACCGTCAGGAGAAATGTCACTTGTATTTTTATCTCCTTCCTGTTGCTTCCTCTCTCATCCCTCTCTTCCTCTTTAGTTTTCTTGTACTTCACCCTCTTTTTTTTCTGTGATCCTTCTCCTTGTCAACTTACTCTCCTCTTCTTCTTTCTCTCTTTCCTTCTTATTCTGACACCAGTATTTTGATATTTTATTAAAAATCACGTCACGCAGTGTCACTGCAGGAATAGAGGAATACATGTTTTCATTTCATTTCTGCCAAGAGGCACTTACAGTATGTTCAGCAACTTTTAATTATGATGCGCACACACACACACACACGCACACGCACTGTTGCAGTGGCGGCTGTAGACATTTTCTTCTCAGACTTAATTGAAGCGTAGGCAGGTTGGAGTTTTTTCTCCTCCACATTTCCTCTCTGTGTCCATTTTTATCCTTCTCCTCACTAATATTATTACTTCTCACACGTCTGTACAGACGTAACGCTACTTTGGTCGGATCATGGGACTTTTGAATGAGCAGCTACATGTGTGCACACACCAAAACCCGGCACAGATTCCATTATTTAGTCGAGTAAAGCTTGAAAATAATTAAGATAAAAATAAATGACAGAGACAAAAAAATTGACAAAAAAAATTAATTCAAAGTGTAATTTCTGTGCATTCAATATTCAAACTGGGAGATAGATTCTGATCCGTGTGGAGCAAATGTTTTTAAAGTTATTGCTTTTTCAACGCTCTAAAATAAAAGCTTCAGATGATGTTTAGGATCGGGGTTTTTTTTTCTCTCTGATGTGAATCTAATTCGCAGTCGTTTTGCATGCTTTGCTCCAAAAAGCTGCATGAAACACACTTTTCTGTGGTTAATTAGCACGACAGTTTCATGCAATTGGGAGATTTCAGCCGCCAGTGTTGCGGTTTTGACAATGAGAGCTCTGTGTGGCTCGCTGAGGAGCTGAGAGCCGTGGTAATGAATGTAAGGGTCAAAACCAGAAGGACAAATTCCTTTGACATATCATCTGAGAAGGAAATTGTGGTAAAAGTGTGTGCGTGTGTGTGTGTGTGTGTGTGTGTGTGGGGGGGGGGGGGGGTAGAAGTGGGTGGGGCTGAATTTGGCCGGAGGTAGAAGTCAGTAAGAGTCAGTAAGAGGAGTCAGTGAGTTTGTCCAAAAGCTGGATGGACATGAAGCTCTTCTCGGTCGACTCCTCGGTGCAGAAAGTCGGAAACTACGTTGGTTCTTTGAAAGCTGAGGAAAGAAGTCGACTACGATTCCCAAGAAGCATTGCGGTGAGAAACATCCAATCGCTGAGCTTAAAATTCTGTTTTTAGCTTTTTGCAGCTGCTGGCTGAATGTAAGAGGTTGAATGTTGTGGAACTAGTTGTAAAACATCTGTGATTTGAACATTTAATGGTTGTTATTATTATTAATCACTAATCAGACAATTGTATATTCAATGAATCGGTTAACTTTTAGTCTGCAAATAGTTATTTTGAAAATTGTCAAATATTCATCACGATTCCCACGACCAGTCAGAACAAAAGTCCAAAAACCAAAAACATTTAATCTGTTTTGATGTAATTCAGAGGAAAAACAGCAAATCCTGACATGTGAGAAGCTCAAATTAAAGAATCAAAGAAGTCAAACTTTGTGTGAATTTAGGAGAAATCTACAGACTCAAATGGACAAAGTCGTAAAATAAACACCTCAATGTGTATTTTTGATGTTTTATTTCCACTAATCTGAAATAATAGTATATAGTATAATAATAATAATAGAGTTCATGGTTTCGAAGCATTTCTTCTGATTAGAGACTTTTAACTTGAAGCTATTTGTCTTCCTTACTTAAAAAGCTGCACGAAACACATTATCTCCGTCTCTGGCTAATTCTCACTGCAGGCGTTTTGCAATTTGGACATTTCATCTGCAGTAACAATGAAAGCACTGTCGCCCTCTGAGGAGCTCGTATGAATCGGTGTCTGAGATCGGATCCACAAGGACAAACCGGTGCGAGCCATATGAAGAGAACATACTTGTAAAGGAGAAAGAGAAACAGATTAGAGGCACATCTGTCGACAGAAGATGTGATTACATCACGCTCACGTGTTGTCAGGACACCTCAAACGCAGCTTAAACACATAAATCTCTTTTTTTAAATGATATGCACGACTGCAACGTTGTGTCGAGTCTCGTAGCCGGCAGATGAAATGGAAACATTGTACGTGTTTTTGTTTCATTTGAGATATGGTTCAGGTAAGATTTGATGAATTGGTTGATTACATTATGTGAGACGCTGCTGCATTATGATCCTTCACGAGATTCACGAGATTCTTTCAATGTGGTTTTCTCAGTAAACCAGTTTAAACGTTTGTAAGTTAAAACCACAGCATCTAATTACACTTTTGTGCAAAACGCTTAAACGATGCTGATGAAAACATCAGCGTTCAGAAATGTACTTTAGTCATGAACGTATCTCCACAGAGCTGTTCTCCAGGCTTTGTGCTAAGCTAAGCTAACCGGCTGCTGTAGCTTCATATTCACAGTACAGATGTGAGGCAATGAACCTTATTTCCACAGTTTAACTGCTGTGTTCTTATCGTCATTGGCTGAGCAGCAAAGTCCTATGAAACGTATATTTGGCAGGAATTTTCGTTTTTGATTATTTGTTTTTGGCTCTAAAACCAGGAAGTATTTCAGAGATGTTTTTCCCGCATGAACTGAAAAGGACCAGAGAACCTGCGAGTCGCTCAAACTGGCTTTAGTGCTGCTTTATCAGTGTCACATCGCGGTCACATGCAGCGCGTCGGTTTTGGATGTGGTTAATGAGTCGAGAACATTTTGTGAACTAAGGTGTGTCGCCGCCCTATCAGCGGCTCTTTGGACCGGCCACCTTTGGACTGTGAAGACAAATTGGGCAGGTGGCTGTTTAGGGAACAGTTCAAGGATAGATAGAGCTATAAACACACAGAGAGGAACGACTTCCTGTGTGTGTGTGTGTGTGTGTGTGTGTGTGTGTGTGTGTGTGTGTGTGCTGCTGATCTGCAGGCGGAGCCGTGTAAGAGAACATTCCTCCATATTAGTGATAATATCATCAAATATTAATGCAAGGAGGCTCCTCTGCTGCTGTGCAAATATTGAACTCTTGAGCTGCTCCCACACACATGCACACACACACATGCACACACACACATACACACACACACACACATACACACACACACACACTAAGAGAGTTCACCAGACCTTTGATTTGCAAAAAGGGAAATGGTCGTTAGAGCTCCCTTGGGTACGGTGCGCTGCGTGTATGGAAGTGTATTGATGACATTAGAGGGAGCACATAACAAATAGCTGCAACATCAACTTTTAGAAAGCGCACAGATTCGTTAAAGGTGGATCTCAATCCTTTCTCTCTCTGTTTTTCTTCTCCAGCGTGTTTTTGGCGTCTGAGCGCTTGAAATCAAAAGAGGAGCATTTGTTGACCTGCAGGCTTGCAGGAGGACACGCCCACGTCCGGCTATCAGGGGTCTGTCTTCTTTAAAGTTAAAGTCCACTCAAAAAAACTAAGTCGGCGTTTAGATATCTTGGCAAACACACGACTTTCTTTTTCTTTCAGCCTGCGATTTAAACTATTGTGGCCGTGCAGATTTACAGAATTGAAAATGATAATTTATTGTCTTTCAATGGAATCGTATCGTGATGAGATCATATATCGTCTACGGCGTCTAAATTGACAATAACGAGGACATAGTAACTTACATTTCTCATAAAATCTGATCAAACTGTTAAATCATACTAATCTTAATCAGAATACTTGGATATACATGCTTTTATGTTTTTCTATAATAACCAAAAACTACATTTTACAAGATGACATGTGAACGCATCATGACAACGTTATATTTTACCTTTGCCCAACACTGATTTTTACTTAATGGAGCTTGAACACGTCATGATGTAATTCAATGGAACCTCTGTACGTTAGCCGTTAGCGGTGCTGCTAACGTTGCTGTTTCTCCTCCTGCTGGTTTAAACACAGATTTGTTCACATTGTGACGTCATCAGAGATCGACGACTTTGAAAGCCTGAACGCTGATCTCCTGATCGCATATTTCTACTGAATATCGGCCGATAACGATCGTCAGTAAAACTTTCCGTCACACTTTGACGGTTAAACTGTGTAATTAATCTGCGGTTCACAAGCGTGCACGGATCAACTATACTAGTGTGTGTGTGTGTGTGTGTGTGTGTGCGCAATGCAGGTGCATGAGGAACTTCCGTTCCTCTTTCCTGCCCTTTCTCTCTCGTTGTTCTCTCTCTGTAAACAGATACAGATTGAAGCCCCTCGTGGTCATGTGACTGGTTTTCTGGTATGAATCCCCAAAACCGTTTTCAAATCTTGCAGCATTTCTGCTTCTTTTGTGGTCATTTAGAAAAGAGAAAAACAAGACTTTTAGTTCACTGTTTGAAAATAATTGAATATCATTTCCTAATAATTATGTCATTTATAATTCACATGGCCTAAAGTTGTTGATGACCAAACCTCACTGGATTTAAACAATGACTTTCATAATGCTTTTGAATGCCAATCAAGCTATTTCTCCTTCTCTTCTTGTCATTCCTGTCAGTTGTGATATCACTTTACTCAGCGGTTAAATCGCTCACGTGTGTGGTCGTTGGAGGGCGAAAGCCAAGCTGATCCCTCTGGTTTGCGATGCACTGTGGACCCACGGTAATAAAAACCTGGAAGTTAATTCTTATCGAAACTGATACAAATGATGTTGAAATGCAACGAAATAAAGTCGCAGAAATAACTGTGATTGTCGTGCGGCGTCCGCGTCTCGTGCTCTCATTTGAAGACAAAATAAAGGACTTTGTAACTCAGACTTCAAAGACCAGGTGCTCTGCTGCACTGATCACACCCTGGAGTACACGTCTACATCATTACAAGGTGAGAAGTTACATAGAGGTTAGCAAGAACAGGATTTGTAGCTCATTAATAAAGGTGTTTGGTGTACAAGTGATTGAGTTCTGAACACCAACGATGACCAAACCTGCTGCTCAGGTTTCTTTCTTTCAACGCCTGCTCTCTGATGTTTTAGTCCAGAAAACATCCTGAGATGTAGTTAATCACCGACTGAAGCCGGAACGATCACTGAACTACAGGAAGTGAGTCGCATGATGCCGCTATAGTTGGGCGGCCTGCTCATTGTCTCGAATTGATTAAGAAAGATATTTGTTGAGGGGGTTGAAAGAAAATGGTTGCCGATGCCATATTTGATGTATGAAATAGTGCACGATGTACTTTGACTTAAACTTTCTTGTTTTCTTTGCTTACGTCAAAGTCCCAAAGCGCGCTGCAGCGTTCCAAAAGTTAAATCAACGTTATCTCGGTGCGCAGCCATCACGTCCTGTAAAATATAGGCACTTGGGGACCCGCAACAATTAAACATCAGTGGTTGTTGCAGACACACTCTACTGGGTGCATTTCTAGATTCTAGTCAAGAGACGCGTCTCGATATCATTAAATAGTTTAACTGTCAGCTTACTGGTTGTTTGTTTTTTAAACGGACCCAAAAGTGCTTCTCATCTAGAAAAAGCCACATAGACCAATTCTGGCTCTGCATCCACTGCTTCCAATCATGTTACACTGGTATCTGTGTATTAAATCCTGTAAGATCCCCAATAACAGATCTGATGGTGAAGCCACCAACGTTTAAACGTCCGGTGCTGAAAAAACTGAAGCCAACGCATACGTGCCAAAAAACTGCAGTTCCTCAAATGGCCACTTGAGGCCGCCTCCTTCCGATCCCAATAGACCCCCATGTTTAAATGGCTAACTTTACAGCAGCAATAAACATGTTTACAGCCTGGTGCAAAATAACGGTCCTCACTGCCAAGATGGCGACGGCCCGAATCAAAACGGCTCTTCAGAGACTACGGTGATACTTTACACATAATTGAAGACCTTTTAAATATCTGAGGCGACAGATCTTCAGTCTTTCAAAATCTAAATTTCCCTTTCAGTTGATCAAATACCAAAACTCGCCAAATTTTTCCTCTTTGTTCCAATAAACTGCATGTACCCAAAGCTACAGGAACAAGTCAACCAGCTCCCGATCACATCAAACACACAATCGTCTTTGTGTGTTTTTAGGGGAATTTCTCTTATTTGGTCCATAAATCCTTTGCTTACGCGCCCTGCTGTCTGTGAATCGCTTTCTTTGTCCGTCAAACCATAAGCAGCACAACTTCATGTGAAAATCATATGATAACCATAATGTCACACACACACATACTGAAGTCCTAAAATATGTTTTTGTCCCATCAGCCCTGGGCCTCCTGACCTCGTTAACTCACCCAGATTTCAACCAATCCTCATATCTGTTTGATGCTGTTCAGGCTGAAAGATGTAAAATCATCCTTGTGTCTTTGTGTCTTTGTGTCTTTGTGTGTGTGTGTGTGTGTGTGTGTGTGTGTGTGTACGCAGGCAAAAGTATTTACATGCTGTTGAATTTTCCGATTGCTTTGAGGACCACAAACTAAATCTCGCCACGTGCTGCTTTTGATAAAAATGCTGAAATGAATCAGAATATTTTGTCTCTTCTCCATAAAGGCAACATGTTGTGGGTCACAGCTCTCCGTCAGTCACACTGCTGAGAAGTGTTCAGAGTTTGTTGCATTATTTTGAAGTTTCATTCCCTTCTTTTTTTAATATATTGTGTGTACATGCACAAGTGTATGTTCGGCTCTTATAAGGTTGGTGGATTTTCTATAGATTTTTAAAGTTCCTACTTAGTTGTAATGACATCGACTTCCAGAGACTGGAACGTTTTGGTTTACAGTCGGTACCTTAAATGAATGAATGAATCCTTACAGTACCGTTCCTTAAAAGGCAACGTCTTTGAGGCACAAACTTGTCCCCTGACAGCTCGCTGTGATGACATCTGCTGGCAGACGTTTTGCTCAGCTACGGGTTTAAGTTCTGTTACGCTCATTATGTACTTTGAGGCAGAAATACACTTCTAACTGCAGGTCAAAACATGGAACCATCTTTCCATTTCACTTGGAAAGAAATCAAACAACATGTTGTTGTTGTTGTTGTTGTTGTTGTTCCCCAGAGCCCGCTGTGATTGGTTAGGCACATTTTTGCAACACAAAAAAAAACAAATTTCATTTGCAAGATGCATTGAAAGTGACAGTAGTTGATATTCTCGAAGCTCTTTTGTGTTGTGTATGAGCGGCCTGTTTATGCCGTCTCTTTTATATTTACGCTGACTTCATGCTGCCCTCTTGGCCGAGACTTTAACCTGCTTCTTCTTTTCCATTATTAGTATTTTCTCTTAAGTGGGAGTTAATGACAGCTGCAAATGTCAGCACATGTGGTCATTAGTGTGTGTTTTAGGAGCAAGTGCAGCGTTGACGTAACGCTGGCTTATGGCCGGACGTGGACGACCATTAATCTGCCTCAGTGTATGTTGTGCAGGATTTCTTTTTTTGTGTGGATTTAACACCATAATGGCTTCTGTGGGTTTCGCTCTTATCCCTGTTCGTCATTTAGTGCATGTATCGGCACAACACACACACACACACACACACACACACACGTGCATATATAAATATAGAGTTTGTCAATCAGTCGGTCAGAACGAGGCCTCGGTATGAGCCGTGTGTTTACGTGGAGAGGGGGAGGAGACGGACGGAGCTTCACAGCGGGGCGGCTTCTCTCTCGCGGAGGAATCGCTGCTCGATCAGATCCTTTGTGTCTTATTAGAAGAAGAAGACGCGCTCGTGCTTCTCCAGAAGCTGATATGTAACATAACGTGTCTTAACTCTTCGGTTTGTCAAAGTGAATCATTATGTCAGAATACGAGTTGACACAGTGTCGGTGTTTTAGTCTCCTCTGGGTGACGTTCATGTGCAGCTGTTCTGTGCAAAATCAACAGCAACAGATGCAGAAAGTAACGTGATGTTTATGTCGTGACTCTGTGATGTGATTTGATGATCTGGATCATGACCACCATCATTCTGCAGCTTTAATATTTAGTGTTTTCCCGGGAGGGAGTGATGCTGAAGCTCTGGGACATCAACGCTGTCCATTATCCCTGTTAGTTAATGACACAAAAAATACAAATAATAACATATTAGTTGCCTTATCCCTCCTCATACCATGATTTAGGTATTATGTGCGTCTAATATTCTGAAGTCCAAATTGCACCGACTTCGTCGCTGCGCGTCCCTGTGTCGCCAACAATACAGCTGCCAAGCGTGAAGTAGATCGGCTGGGCGGTTCTTGAGACGTGCGAAGGACACAGACGGAGATTCATTGCTTTACAGTCGGATGTGAACCAAATATCTTTGTGTTTTAGACAAAACAAGCGACTTAAAGACAGAATCTCAGGCTGTAGGATCACAATTTTAGACCAAAATCTGTGAAAATCCATTAACTGAGAAAATGAATCATTAATAATCAATGATGAGAATAATTGTTAGTTGCAGCTTTAGTTTAAGAAAAACCTGCAACATTACTAAAGCACAGAGTCAGCTGTTCTCTTTGTATCTGAAACTAAAACAGCTGAATAATTCAAAAAGTTACTTCAATCAAGCTGCACAGGTCTGATTATCTCTGTGTGTCTTTGTCACTGTGTGTGTGTGTGTGTGTGGGGGTGTGGGGGTGTGGGGGGGGGGGGGGGGGGGGGGGGGCTGGCTGTGTGTGTGTGAGACATCTTAACAGGTATATTATTAGAGGCAAAATGTCTCATCTGTGATCGTGCAGCTGCAGCAATGAAGGACAGGTGAGTCAAATATATCAGAGAGAGAGAGAGAGAATTAATGACTTTAAATTAAATTAATGAAATGAATCATTCAATGAGGGCATAAAAGAATACGAGACGGTATTAAAGACTGAGTGAACAAATGAAAAATAAACCAGACATCCACCAAACGGGGGCAGGAGAGTTGACGTAAGAGAAGAATGTCCATAGAGTTATTAAAAGCAAATGAACGAAAGAGGGAATGAAAAGGATGTTCCTGAGAGGGGGAGGGGAGAGGAAATGGTAGAAAAGGTAGAAAAAGAGTGTGTTATGTCTCAGCTGAAGGTCGCCTTCAATCCCCCCTCCCTCAGTATGTTGTGCGCTCTTTAACCCTCACACATACTCTGTAAATATAGCTCTACAGTGATCACATAAGCCCTGTGTGTGTGTGTGTGTGTGTGTGTGTGTGTGTGTGTGTGTGTGTGTGTGTGTGTGTGTGTGTGTGTGTGTGTGTGTGTGTGTGTGTGTGTGTGTGTGTGTGTGTGTGTGTGTGTGTGTGTGTGTGTGTGTGTGTGTGTGTGTGTGTGTGTGTGTGTGTGTGTGTGTGTGTGTGTGTGTGTGTGTGTGTGTGTGTGTATGTGTGTGTGTGTGTGTGTGTGTGTGTGTGTGTGTGTGTGGAGCCCTCTCGGTTTCTTTTGTCTCATCCAGCATTTAAATCTCATAAGGAATTTACCCACGTGCCCCGGTGGGGACGAGAGGAGAGGAGGGGGCCGGCTAAATCCGCCATCAACCTTTAAACCCAACAGTCAGCGTGAAACGCACAAAACAACGTGAAATTAAAGGAAAATCAATAATGAAAGAATGTCAGCAGCTTGAGCTTCATAAACAATAATAAAACGGTCATTAAGAGAGGAGCGGGAGGAAATAGAAACAGGAGGGCGTCAGCGGGCTGATGGCGGCCTCACACTACACAACAACACAACACAGTACAATAGGAGATGGAGTGCTGTGGGCTCTCTCGTACCGAACAATGAGGCTCAGACGGGGGAGGGGGGGGGGGGTTTCCCACTTTAAGATTCAGCGCTCGGTGTCATTGTGAGGGATGTGGATACCCTGCTGCGTCACCAAAACAAACTGCAGGGCTGACTTTGTGCCGCAGCTCTTATTCTTTGTGAGGGTTTTATTTCTTTGGTTTAAAAATGCATCTTGTGTTTTGGCACTCCGCCCACATACGTCTGTGTTTTTCCACTCCTGAACATGGGGATTTGTGAAAATGGTCTCTACTGTTGGTGACTCTGAAAAGGCCAGTAAGGTGTTTTTTAGTGTGGACAGGTACAAACTAAGATGAAGCATTGATGGTATAATGATGCGTCTGAGTAGTTTATTAGATATCTAACCTCCTGAGATCCTCTCGACTCCACTTCTGACTCGCTCTAGTCGCCAAGAAAACATTTCACCTTTCTCAAAACCACAAATTGAGCGTGATCGTTTGTTATGACGGATATTATTAAAAGTAACGTGGATCAATAACGAGTATGAAGAGCAAGACAGTCCACTAAGGAGAGGTAGGGCAAGACGGGGTGGGTGCGTCAAACAAACAGAACCTTCACCCAGGAGGCAGCTGTTCGTGTCCCGTGTGAAATGAAATGTCAACATTGAGTTTATTCGCAAGAAAGTCGTCTTAGGGCGGTGTTTATTTATTTATGCTAGTTATGTTGTTTTGCTGCGTTGTTATTTGAACACAATCCGTGACCATATTTGACAATAACAAATTAAACAAATTAAACTCGGAAGCGAGCGGCGGTGGAGGTGACAACACTTTGGGTTTACCCGTCAGCTCTTCACGTCGGTAAAACTGGCTCGAGAATGTCCAATCGTAGATTTAGATTAATGTATAAAACGTAAAGTATAAAGTCTGACTAGTGTCACATGTCCTGCAACTGCTTCACTGTAAAAGTCAAATCACTTCCCTTCACTGGCTGTAGCTTTTGTGGAGTAAAAGTTGACTCAACATTAACACTGTTTTACTCTAAATCTGACATCATCAGCAGGTTTTTTCAATGTTTTTGCGTGTCTCTGACTACTAATGAATGCCAAAAGAGCCTCCCATACTCCCTTCATCGCAGCAGTTTTGTGTTAGATGTCAACAAACCTCTGGTGCAGAAAAAGCAACTGAAAGTCACGTTGTGTGTTCAGGAGCCGTGACAACAGAGAGGCCTTGGGTCAAATCTCGCTTCTTTTTTTGTGTAATGAAGCAGAAATGTTACATAAAGATTCTTTAAAAAATTTGGAGCACAGCTGGAATAAGATGCATCCATCGGAGGTTAAACATCATCACATCTGTTCTGGACGACGGATGCTTCATTAAAAGCATAAAAAACAAAAAACCAGCCCACCCCTCCGCTGCTGTGGGGAGGTGTTGCCCCCCTCAGTGCGTTAGGTGGTCAAGTCCTGCGTGCACAAATTGGATTTTCTGCTGTCCAGTAGCTCAGCTGTTCGCTAAGCATGATGTCACTGTGTGTGTGTGTGTGAGTGTGTGTGTGTGTGTGTGTGTGAGTGTGTGTGTGTGTGTGTGTGTGTGTGTCCCTCTGGTCAGAGCGAGTTTTAATTCAAGTGAAATGTAGGTCAAGTGGGGACCAGATGAGATTGTTTAGTGCAGCAATGCAGCTTCTGATGCTGATGCAAAATAAAACAAAAGTGTGTGTTTGTGTGTGTGTGTGTGTGTGTGTGTGTGTGTGTGTGTGTCAGGCTTGTGTGCAGTGAGTCACTGAATCATATTAGATGTCTGTGTGTGTTTCTGTTGCAGCTCAAACTCCAGAGTGAACACTTAACCTTTATTAATAAACGGTAAATTGAAAGTTAATCTTCACTTAATAGTTATTGTACTATTAACAAACACTGATACGATCATTAATGATGTTTAGTAATTATTAGTATTGCTATAATTTATGTTATTTTATCATTTATTTAATATATAAATTATATTCAAACGTTTTATTCTTACACACAATGTAACATTTGAAACACCTTATTTAGTGTACGTTAATGATTCATCAAACAATTTCTCAATCTTTAGGAAGTTGTTTGTAAAACATGCGTCAACATCGATGGACCAGAAACCGTCATCTAAACGATGTTTTACAAAGTATTTGTTGAGCTGTCTGAAAACAATCTGGAGACTCTCTTGTATTTGTGTGAACATTAAAAGATGAAAATCGGATCAAATAACATCCAGATTGGTGTAGCTGCTGCCGGTTGGCAACAACATATCGAACAGTAGTTCTTTATATTGTCTCCACTTTTTCTCCGTTTACTCTCGACGAGTGGAAGCAGGATGTGAGCTGTTGTCGCCACACAAGGCTTCTTGTTTACTGTCAACTGAAGTTGTTTCCTCTGCCAGCAGGAAACAACTTCTGATGAAAGAAGTGTGAATAACTGATCGAGACATCCGAGACGGTTTTATCCAGTGAAAATGAATTGTTCTTGTTTAAGCTCCAGATCAGTGACTGATCATTGAGATATGATAAGCCTTTGGTGAACATTTAATGAGTCTTAAGTCGGTCTCTGTTCGGTGTGTTGTTGAGTTTAGCTCACGCATGTGAGAGGCGTCCACATGCAAAACGACGATTTCAAGCCTCGTCTTCAGAGGAGCAGCCTTGTGACCAGAACGTTGCTGATTTGAATCTCGGGGTAAAAATAAATCTGTGGCGTGTGGAGAGTCAAAAGATTAGAACCCTCCATCAAATACTTCTTCAGGTAGCAAAGCAAGCGGAGTGGTAGCAGCAGAAAACTGGGAGTGTCAGACTTCATGATCCTCAAGACATTAAGGACTCAAGTCCGCCGACGGCAGAAACAGCTGATCAGTCGTGTTTTTCAACAAAGGCAGAAAAACCACCTCACGCAGGTTCACCAATTTAGTGCAATTACGGACATCTGATAGTAAGATGCCTCATTTGTTTGCTACACAGTGGAGCCATTATGCTTTACTTCGTCAAGTCCCCACCTCCCTTTGCAAAGAACTTGATAGTCATTACCGGAGGAAGACTGGTCTCAGAGGCTCCGTGTTGGGAGATAATGAGCCGGACGATGGTTTCGTCTTCACGGCTCTTTGATGCTAACGAGGAGATTCAGCATTTGTTGACTCGTGTGTCTCCGCCACTCAGCGAACCCACAGTGTTGCTTTCACAGCTGCAACTTTGCCACGCGCCAGAACAAGCTGTTAGCTGTTGGTTGTGTTCACGGCACTAAAACATTAAACACCTAAACTGCATTAGTTGTTTGTGGGGCCGTCCTCGACCAAAGGAACTCTGAGACGACCAACACTCAGACAACTGTGTCAACTCCACAAATAATCCCACAAAAGCATCACATTAATTATTAGCTTTACCAGAGATGTGTTCATGCATTTCTTTCATTCAGCATGAAAAGAGCTTAAAATAAAACGACTGATTGGCGAAAGAAATCTTAGTTGACTAAGATCAACACGGCAGATTAGTAAACTAATTGACTAAGAGGGGCAGCGCTAGTTCTTTGTAGTGTTTTACAATTAGATTCGCAATAATTCATTTCTAGAAATAGTTCCTGCTGACCGCCCATAGATGTCTTCTTCACTAATCCAAAATGTTGGGACCTCATCCAAAACGAACCTGTCCAAAGCCTGAGGTGCATAAATGACCTCTAAAAACAGTCGGGTCGAAGAAACCTTAGGGAGAGCAACAGAGGAGGGATCCCTCTATCAGGGTGCACAGAAGTGCAACAGATGTCAGAGGGCAACAGGGCAGAACATCGATACAGCGAGACCTGATCCAACCAAGTCAGACTGAATATACTTTGAATGTGGCCCGACTCTGGCTCCAGATCAGTTACTGTGAAAAGATATGGCGTTTGAATTTTAATGCAGTTTTCCAATCAAAATCATTTGCTCGACCGGACACCGCTCGATGTAAGTCTCCAGGAATTTCCTTGAAAGTACGCAAATGATCTGAGCTCATCTGTTCCTGTTGTGCTGCCGCTCCATCTCCCCAAGACGATGTCACGCACACCGCTAAAGAACTCTCTTTATGAAAGGTTAAAGGTGAATTCGTTGGCAAGCGTTAGGATGGGCGACAATGTCAGCCGAATACAGGAAAGGGGAAAAAAGAGAAATCCAATGCCAGCAGGTCGGCCTTGTGTCGCTCTTTTGAATCTGAAAGGTTTCTGTTTTCAGGGATTGCAAATTGCTCCCCTTAAGAAAGGATAAAGTCTTGAGTGCTCGTTGGAGGCCCGCGGTGCATTGAAGCGCGGTGGTCTATAAGAGGCAAGGTCTCAGTCTCGGTAACAGTTTACAACCTTTTCTCTTTCTTCTACACTCCTCCCCCAGCCGCAAGATAATCATTTAGACTCCTTTCATTACCGCTGTGAATAATTTGTCCCTCTGACTGAAAAGAATATTAATAGAGGTCAATATGCAAGAAAAAAAACATGTTACCCTGCTCTCCTGGCATTACAGAACTATCTACAATTCATCCATTCATTTATTTCATTGCTTGTCTTATTGTTGACTCTCTCTGACATTCACTTTTCTATGTTTTTTCTATCTCTCCTTTAATCGCAACCTTGTAGCGTAGTGAAAGACGTACACAGCCACGTGGAGAGGAACGACTCTTTGTCACGCTGAAGACTGAAGGGGTGCACTTTCTTCATGTTGTCAGAGTTGGATCAAAGGTTTGCGACTATTGCAAAAAAAGAAAAGATTCTACTCAGCTGTTTACATGGCTGAGGAAAAATAGTATTCCTCTAATATTCCTGTTTACATGCAGCCGTGTAAACTTACTATTAACGTAACCAGGTGGCGCCGGTGCACCCGGTCTGACGGCAAGCGTCAGAAGCAACCGGGAGAATTATTTGGCTGGAAAACAGCCAAACCAAAACACAAAGCAGGAAGCCAGTTCCCTTCGTTCTCTTCTGCTCCGTCTCACAGCGTGTGCTGGAGGTGCAATCACACCAACCGTTGGGTTTCTCTACGCTCAAACGGAGCATATGCAAGACTCCTCAACAAAAAAAAAAGAGCAGTCACATGACTGAGTCGTGGCTCCGCTTGCTGGACAGATGTTCAGCGGCCTGTCATCCTGCCAAGTTTAGAGAGTTTTGGCAGCAGCGGGGAGTCTAAATAAATCCGATTTCCAGTCCCCTTCATCTTTAAATAAGCATGATGGGTTTAGCTCCATGCCAGTTAAGAACACTTAATGACAGAATGTGTGCAGATCATAATCAGATTACGATTCAAATGATCATCCCTGATTTTAGAGCCACTAACATGCTTGTCTTTAAATAGAATTAAAACAGCTTCTCTTATTTTTGTGCTGCTCTGTTGGCGACAGCCGGAGCCGGAGGCATTATGTTCACTGCGTTTTTCCTCATTTGTTAAAAATTCTGACTTTGACTATTGATAATAGATTAATTTCTCATGTGATCAAACAATGTAAGTGTTGTGCTTTTAGACACAAAGTATATCTGCACCAGATTTCCAGACTTTAGACTAATCGGAACAAACTTGGTGGCATTTTTTCTACGCAATAGGTTAAAGGTCAAGCTCACTGTGACCTCACATTCGTCCCATCCTCGTGAACACGATGTCACCGGAAGGCCTTGAGACAAATTCCTCAAATTGGGCACAAACGTCCACTCGGACTCAAGAATTAACTGATTAGATTTCGGTGGTCAAAAGGTCACTGTGACCTCTCTGAACATGTTTTGGGCCATAACTCAAGAATTCATATGATAATTATTTCACACAAATGTTTAATATGATAAAATGATGAAGTGAAGACATTTTGGACAGACATGGATGTAAACTGCACCTTGTCTGGTTGGAGCAACTCTTTCTTTAACCAGAGCAACTGGAGATCCATCACATTGATCAGACATAGTTCTAGTTCAAAACATCGGGGGATGAAGTATTGCAAGTACGAGTGGAATGCACCTCAACAGACTCACATTTGTATTCATCTCAGTGCAGTGAAAGGTTCAAATACAGAGTCATCACCTCAACAAAAACAATCGAAACACTCCAGAGCTCAAATAAACTACAGGGCCTGAAGGCACCAGTTCAGTGTCTGTAGTCCTCCATCTGCTCTCGAGTCTTTTGCTCCATCACATCCCTGTTGTTTACTACTTTAGCAGGCAAGTTAATTGGCAGAAAATACAAAGAATACACCACTTACCACTCCCATTCAGTAATCCCTCACTAATCACCCCCCCCCACACACACACACACACACACACACACCCGACATTCATTTGCACAAACACACAAACTCCCCCATCTCTCCTTTAATTGTTTTCAATTTGTTTCCTCGTTAGCGCTTTCAAACCCCTGCCCTCCTTCTCTTCTCACTTTTTTTTCTCTACGTCTAATGGGGGGGGGGGGACAGGACATGCACAAAAGGGAGGGAGGGCGAAATGCGAAGGGGCTGGAGAAATGAATGATGGAGAAGCAGAAGCTATACAATCTGCACAGGAAGACCAGAATCCAATCAGAGGCTCAGTGCAGAAAGGTAATACTTTGAAATATTTCCAGTTGCCGTCAGCAGCAGTAGCGGAGCACAGCGGACGAAAGGAAACACGAGAGAGAGAGAGAGAGACCATCCCCATCCTCCTTCCTGCTCTCCACCACATAATGAAATAATTAGGTAATTAGATGAGTAATTGCACTAATTCTTATTTCTCTTTCCTCCCGCTGTGACATCTGCTCGGTTGCAGAGATGAGCAAAAGCCAACAGGGAGAAATAAAAAGAAACGTATATTTTGAGCAGCACCACACTCTAGTCCAGGTTTGCCCCAGTGCATTATGGGGAAACACAGACCCCAAATACATAGCCATACCTTTAGGCTCTGTGTGTGTATGTAGGAGAGGGATTTGTTGCACACATGCAGTCATCCGATGTGCTGCTGTTTGACGTTGGGGGGGGGGGGGGGGGGGGGTGATTCATCAACCAATCAGAGAGCTCGACCTCATTTCTTTTTCTTTCTCCTTTCCTTCTGGAAGCCATGACCATGTTCAAATGTTGAAAGTGTGACTGGCTCAACGCCAACGCAACGTAAAACCACCAAATCCACTGTTTGATGTGTGGCGTGATGGTGTGTAGTCTTTTGGTTTGCTTCTTGTGAGACACCGCCCAGTTTTGATTGCTTTTACAGTGTCTCTGCTTCGTTAACAAGCAAGTGTGTGTGTGTGTGTGCGCGTGTGTGTGTGCGATGGTGGTGTGTTAGTCACAGAAATAGCTGCCAGCGCACATCAGCCTCCTTTGAGATCATCACCGGATACTTCAGAGAGAGAGAGAGATGAGATGAGATTAGGGATTTGGTTTGCCGAGAAGCCGTCGGATTGAACCGACACACTGTGTTCAGGCCGTGTGTTTCATTTCTAATGTGTGTGTTCTCTGCGTCTCTGCGTTTTACCACGCCTTTGGCCAATCGTGCACGTATTTGCTTTATTCCCCCCCCCCCCCCCCCCCAGGACGCACACCAACACATAAGCATACATAAGCATGCATACATACATAATAACTAAATTACTTCTCACTTCACAAGAATTGGGAGTTGGTTAACAAAACACATTTAAAAATAGTTTTGCTTGCGACACTATTTTTTCCCCTAAACACTGTTATTGTCTTAAATTAAGTAAATTAAGATTCATTGAGATTCATTACTGATAGTGTTGCATTCATTTTGTTTTCAGGCACGAGAGACTAATTATATTAAAAGTTAGGCGAGTTATTACTTTGATGGTCTTTATTTAGTGTAGTTTTTAATTGACAGAAGCTATGGATCACTCAGAGTTTTAAAACTTGAAAATCAAAATACACACAGTGATATGTTTAGTTTATTTATAGTTTGTTAGAAAAGAGCAAAAAACAATACGTGTTAAGAAATACTTCAGTTCCCGCAACGACGTCAAAAACTTTGGACATTAACTTATTTAAGTCCTCACCAGGATGCTCTGTTCCAAACTTTCCCCCAAAAGGCGGCAATAAAGTTTGAGCAAACAAACATTGGCAATAAACTGTAAGAACATGTGATTGTGCGTTGACGACAGAGATGTAAAGCTTTCTTGCTTCCTTTGGTCGTTGGTTGTTTGTAGCCTTGAAATCCGATCCTCGATCTCCACTGAGGCACCACGGTCAAACTGATTTTTTGTATTATTTCCAGCAGTCAGTCAAACCAGACAGCCAGTCCTTGGAGACTTGAGAACATTGTCACGAACGTCACTAGATGGAAAGAGCATATTCGAAGAATGAAGAGCTCTCAGAAACAGATTAACTTTAAATCACAGAGGCCAAAGAATGTGCGGGAATCGATCTTGTGTCATTTGTGAAGGAAATAAATGAATCAATGTTTAGTCAGCAAAAATGATGACTCATTTCTGGGTTTTTGGACCCGCAGCACTATGGACTAACACTCATGTTAGCCTAGCTTCACGTTAGCCTAGCTTCACGTTAGCCACAATAACGATGCTTTATGCTACATTTGTCTTTCTTCTTCTTGCTGCGTTAAGTCTTTTTTTGTTTACCTTCAGGGGGCAGAAACTCCAAACAAAAGTCACAGAAATGTTGGCGTATCCAGTTGTAGCATGTTAGCCAAAACATTCTACTTTTGTTATTTTTCACAGAAACACACGACCATGACTTTGCATTACATGGTGGCGGCACGGAAACAATTCAAGCTTATGAAACAAAACTACTTGGATATGTTTAGGAAAGATAAGATCAGGGTTTAGGTTTAAATAAGTATGTTTGTTATGCAACTTTAATTACGTTTTATAAAACAACTCCATGTTGACTTTTGGTTTCACACAGGACATGAACGCTGGTTTCCTGGGTGATCCATCCGTTCACTCCAACCTCCTCCTCATCCAGACTTCATGAAAACATGTCTGTTGAACCACCACCACTTTCCACTGGCATCGTTTCTATAGTGCCGTCTAGCGCGTAACGTTATCGCGCTGTTAAGAGGTCGCGGCCATTTCAAGTATATCTCTGTGAGATCAGGCTCGCCGTGTAGCGAACTAGCTTGTGTTAGCTCCTCGGTTTCTGTGGTTCATACGAAGCAGCATTTTGTAGTCATGTTGGTTCAGATAAGTTTGAGTGTTTTCTGCTTGCTGACGTGTCATGTGACGTCCTTGTGTCATTCCAAATCCCGAGTCCCCCGGCTATCACCAGAGTGGATTATGTGTTTATGCTCCGTGGATCATAATCGGGGTTAAAGTGCAAAGAATTGCACAAAATAATGTTGTTCTTACTTGTTTTTTGGGGTTTAAAAAAAAAAGAAGCACATACTGTGTAAATGGCTGCAGCTAAATAGTGCAAAGACCATTAATATCAATGAGGTCTGTTGCGCCACTGATCTTTACAGTTCACAGTCTCTGTAATCTACCGAGTGAGTCATCAACCTGACATCCTCTTTTGTTGCCATTTTATCCGTTTAAACTTTAACTCGTAGGTTTAGGAGAATAAAAATTGAATCGCCTCAAGGCTGCTTCTTACTGTTAGATATAGTTGTTTAAAAAAGACGAGGTCAGGCAACAAAAGTATCACTGTGAAACGCACTTCTAAAGCCGGATGTATACTTGCTTTTTAACCACGCATTCGTGTTGACAACCAAGTGCTTTGTGAACGACAATTGTTCACATACTTGTACTACTGTGCAAGGTTTCCACTAAAGCTCACACCAGAGAATCAGACCATAGAGCAGCCAGCTGGTTTGTCGTCATACAGATGCGGGTAATCGCAGAATTGGTCTAATTAGCTGGTCCTCAAAACTTCTCCGCCGCTGACGTGCCTACTGACCCTGTCATGTGACCCTACTGCCCCCCTACGCTGCCCCTACCGTTCATGCATGCGTACTGCATCTTGCGGTAATTTCTGAGGATGTGCAAATGTCTCTCGCACTCGATATTTTGGGGGTTGGGGAACATGGGACCAGGGTCACCGATGCAAAGGAACTAAATTACTAAACCTGCACACAAACAGACCAATAAGGAGGTCGAGTGCTGACGTTTTTTTGCTGACTGGATATCAGCTGTTTAATTCAAGCAGGCTTTTTGATCCTTCCTGTCCCTCATACATGTTGTCTCACTTCCTCTTCTCTTAAGCCCAGACCCCGGTTGGGCTTAATTAGGTATTGATTTGATCAGGGCCAGGCGAGAAGGCCTGTTCTAAGAGCTTTAGTCATGCTGCATTATTAATGCTCATGCAGCACTATATATAGCTGAGGTCCAGTGGTCACAGGAGAGCCGAACGTCGGTTTCCATGTTCAGATGGATGGCAATACTTCCTCCAGTGTCGAGTTCCTTTTCCATGCCTCTGAGGGAATTGGAAAGATGCTGTTTCTTGTGCGCGCTTTGATTTGATGAGCATGCCCTGAATGAATTTCTGAGCAGCTCGGTGGCTCCCAACACTGTTTTTGTGTTTGTACGGCGTAAGATGTAGTTCCTGCTGGACGTCCCCCGTCGTCCAACGTCCACTCTGAGGTGGATTAATCTATCGTTTGCTGGTCATTTATGAAACCTTCTCCGTATGAAAATAAAAAAGGCCAATGCCTCTGCTTCTGTCTCCATAGTTTACTCTGCGTGGGCTCTGTGTCTCGCTCATAGAACAGTGGTTACACACGTAACTTGTTTTGACGTCTTTACTGGCCGGTAACGTCAAGCGTACGGCCTGCGTTGTCTTTTTTCCAAACTACATCGGTGGATGGGGGAGGAGGTGAGAGAAGTTGTCTGTTTTAGATTTCTCACAGATGAGGGGGGGGGGGGGGGGGGTCTAGATGACAGATGAGTTACTTCTCCAAAAAAGTAATTTAAGCAATCCTTATAAAAAGTGACTGTTTGTTGAGTTTCATGTGCAGCATAAATACCAACAATAACACTATTCTCCTGTGTGTGTATTACACAGCCACAGTCTGTTTTGTTTAAATGACTATTTTAGAAACACATTGGTATTCCCCACCCGCACTGCACAGTTACGAGAGGAATCGCGTGTTTGAATACTGAATTAGTCGGGTGTGTGCGAGTGTGTTTATGTAACCAACCCTCCGCTTTATTGTTGAAATCATATTTCGACACCCTCCTTCTGCAGCAGCTCCTCACTCAACAAGGTTTCATTTGTGCCGTTCGTACGTTCACATCACATATTTGAAGTCTGTGCTGCTTTTTTGTCCTCTCTGGTGCAAATGTGGATTAGCTCGATGTCTTGTGATTCCCTCCATGCATGTATGTGTGTGTGTTTTTGTGTGTGTGTGTGTTTCTGTGTGTGTGTGTGTGTGAGTCACTTAAGTTTGTGTCACGCTGCTCTCTGCTGCACTGCTGGACTCTGTGAAGTGAAACGAAGTGACACAATGGAGGTTGGGGAGAACAGTGTGTGTGTGTATATACAGTGTATATTATATATATATTCACATGCATTTTTGCATAACACACTGACAGAATCCCAGATGTCATAATGTGTGTGCGTGCGTGTGTCGTCATGTCATGTGTGAACGCTTTTGGGCCCAGAGTGTGTTCACTAACTGACCTACATTTCTGGAGCTTTTGTTTTTGCCCGTGGCTCGGGGAGACTTTGTCGCCGTTATCTCATCTAGCCAATCACATCCCCTAATCTGGTTTTTGTCCAATCGCATCCTCAATCTCATCCGTCCAATCGCAGCCTCTGCCTCGGGGGGGGGGGGGGGGTCATCCTGTTCTGTACGCTGGGGATGCATTTGTGGCTGTCACTTTAAATATGAAAACACTCTCCATCTCGTGGCTCAAATAGCACGGGGGCCCGTGTAACTTTGACTTTCAGCGAGGATTTCTCACGCTGCATCGCCCCCAACCCCCAACCCCCCCCCCACCCCTCCTACTTAAAAGGAGAGCTGTATTTCTGTGCTGCTGGAAAGTAGGGGCAAAAAAAATGCTTTTGAAAATTCTTTGAAGCTTCCGTTTTTTGTTATCAAAGCTGCCTTTGTTGGCTGTATGAATTTTGCATGTGTGAACTTTGTGATGTGTTAGTGTGTGTGAATGAGGAGGGGGGGGGTGCACTAATTTTGGTTGGCTCGTTCAGAGGAGGTTTGGGCAAAAGGTCAAAGACGTTGGTGATGAGTTTTACTCGATAGCATTTGAGCTCCTGAGCGGACCCCTTAAAGCCCAAATTTGTGCACTATCTGCAATTCCAAAAGAGACCCGACAGGATATGTTTTAAAGGATTTGTAAGTTGCTCAAGCTTCCCCCGGCCAAGCTCAGACAATGTGTGTGTGTGAGTGTGTGTGTGTGAGTGTTGATGTGTCTATCATACCATCACCACATGATAGGTCTTGCTGGAATTCAAAGAATAACACAACTTATCTTGTTTCTGGCTTCGGGCCAACACAAACAGAAGACTAAAGGAATGGTACGGAGGGATTTCACACACACACACGCGCACACACACACACACACACACACACACACACACACACACGACTTTTAGACTGAACTGAAATTTACTGAAACAACTCACCTTTCACTAAGTCCCGCCCCCTGGAACTCAGACTGGCCAACCATAGCTTAGCATCGCCCAGCTCCCACCAGGGCCCGACAACAATGTGATGGTTTTAGATTTTAGATTTTCTTTATTTTTGAGGCTGATTTAGTGGATTTGGAGCTCGTCACGTTTAAACGTTGTCTTTCCAAACATTCGATGATATTTATTCAGATAGTGCAGTTAGTGACAGTGTGGGCTCCATGGTAACGTAGCTGCGGGGAGCTTTTCAAAGGGTCGGCTGTCTGTGGAAAATGGCACCAATAAAAAATGTCTATGATTCGTAGAAATTGGTACGCTTGGGAAATTGGCAGTGACGCTGTGATATCGTAATATTGCATTCTGTATTTATAGTGACATTGGTTCATTTGCAGACAGCACAGGCGTGTTTCCAGATTCGCTTGGCAGGTAAAGCGAGTAGCTGCCTCCTTTCTTCGTCCTCGAGTGTTTCTGTCAATATTGTGCTGGTGGAGATGAAGCCCAGTGTGTTGACGCTCGGATAACAGCAGACTCATTTCACACGAAACACACGACATATCGGGACCATCCGTAAATCGTGTTCGTACTCAAGAGAAAATTCGAAATACGGGAAAATTGGTGAATGCGGCAAGTTTTCACTCTTCAACGCCACTTAAGAGCAAATATGTTGGTACGAGTGGTGCATGAGGCCCAATGACCCTAAAGATACATTTTATGGGCACATTTCCCTAAATCCAACTGGTCATGTGTTTTTGTGCTGGTTGTAGTACCAAGATACCAAGTCTCTTGTTTTTAACCCTTGAGAGAGTCCTTCATACCGAATACTGAATATTAATCTAAGTTCTTTGTAACTCGTCTAATTACTTCCTGTCTTCTAAAACTGCAGTATCGTGTATAAAAAGGCTGTGGATGTAAAAACCCTCAAATTAAAGCATAACATCAGCGTTTTAACCTCATTGTCGCCGTTTCTTTTCAAACATAAACCTCGTCCAGACCGTATACGGGACTCATGACTGACCGGATGGTTTCCATCACCGGTCGTCGGACGAAAACATTTAGAAACACATCTGCAGTCCTCGAAGCCTTGACTCTTCCCACCGGTTGGTTCGGGAGCTGAAGTGGCGTTGCCGTTGTCGTGAGGTCGGCCGTAATGATTTTATAACGGAGACGTACGTTTCGACTGCGGCTCATCGAGCTAGTTCATTTCAGTGTTCAGTATGTGGCCTGACAAGTGGCTACACTTGAACTATGCATATGTGATCCGCTAACCTTTCTACTCCGTGTTAAACACACACACACACACACACACACACACACACACACACACACACACACACAGATGTATGTCTTTGTCTCTGTTGCTCTGGGTCTGCCTCCATTTCCATTTAATGGGGGATGACGTTGGGGGAGGTGGGAGGAGGGTCAGGTTGAAAATTGCAATATGTATTTATGTTTCTCTGTATGCGGTTGCCAAGCAACAGCAGGACGAGGGTATTTACAGTTAATAAAAAAGTGAGTGACATTAGCTTGGTGTGTTAGAGGTAAAGCGCTAATTTTTCTTTGAAGGCTGAGAAGAAAGTCGTGTGTGTGCGTGTGCATAATAAGCGCTCACAAAGCCTCCTCGTCGTAGATATTTCGATGTGTTTCTGTGTGTGTGTGTGTGCTCTCACATCATTGTCTACGTGTGTCTTTGTGTGACTTTATTTGTATTTTTGTCTGTTTAATACAGAAAAACCATTTTTATTTATGCCCTTCAAATGCAAAACAACTTCAGATTGCAAACTGCTTTGAGCTGCTATGTTCACTTTAGTTTGTTGTAGATTTTTTTAATTGCAGTGGAGGCTGTGCATCAGCAAAATATACCCTACGGGAAACGCACTTTGTCATTTGTGTTCCTAACCCTTCAAAAGATGAAATATTGTCTCAAAATTCCTTTAATATTGCAGTTTGACAGTGTTTTTTTCCTTCTTTCAGGTTTTGTTTTACGTGGTATTAAAGCCGCTGTCACTCGTTGTTTTGATGGTAAACATGTCCGCCTGCATTAACGTCACGTCTCTTCTCTTTTCATAGGCTTTGAAAGCATCTTGGAAGGCTTGTTTGGGCCGGGACTAGTCAACGATATCACGCTTTTCCAAGGTAAACATTCTCAAACACACAAACAAACAAATACGCAAACAGCAAATGCAACTTTGAAATAATCGAGAACATAAAATGGATGTTGAAAGATCGACTTATCTTTTAATTATCAAAGATGAATGACTATAAACTGTGGACATGAATGAAATCAAACAAACAAATCAATAATTCTATCTTTTAAAAGCTGCGTCTGTGGTTAAACTTCATACGGACATGAATCAAAAATGTTTTTGTTAATTACGTCGTTATCTCAAGAAAACAATATTTGTTAAATGGAGACAACAAGAAAATGAATTAATTAGAGATAACATCAGATAACAAACAGCGGTTTCCTCTTATTACTTCAAATGTTTGGGTCAAATCATCCGATGTTGAATGTCTTCAAACGGACGAGATGAGCTGACGGTGATTGACTCGTGACGCGAGTAGAAGGATGTGTGACGACTCACTTTCAGGTATTTTCTCGTTAATCTATTTGGGGCAAAGGTACCGTGTTTTATACTTCCTCTGAATGTAATCCATTCAATCTCGTGGATCCTTCCACTAACTTCACCAAGTCGATCTGTGTCAGCTCATCGGGGCCGTCGGATTATTTGACCCAAACATGTGAAGTTATAACAGAAAAACAATCTTTGTTCTCTCGAAATAATGAAGCACAATAAACATTAAAGCACAATAAACACGAATCGTGTTTGTTTAGGGTTTCTACAATGTAATCCTGTGGGAGAGACAGTATGGACATTCAACAAATATCGTAAAATGACAATAAACAGCATCTCTCTCGATCTACTGATCTGTCTCAAGACGTTTATCTTAAGTCATTTTGCAATTCACAGTATTTAATGAACTGTATATAAGTTTGTTATTTAGGCAGCATGGAGCCCGAGAGCCCTGTTTGAAGGAAATAAAGCATGCACTCATATTCCATAATGTACGGTAGAAGTCACCAAAACTGAGAGAGGACTTCCTGCTCTGAGTGACACAAATGAAATACGGATGTCATGAGAATAAAGCAAGTGAAGATCAATATCACCTAAACCCCCCAGATCTCTCTCTCTCTCTCTTGTTCTCTTTCTCGCTCTCTCTTGTTCTCTTTCTCGCTCTCTCTCTATATTTCTCTCGCTCTCTCTTGTTCTCTTTCTCTCTCTCTCTCTCTATATTTCTCTCTCTCTCTCTATATATTTCTCTCGCTCTCTCTTGTTCTCTCTCTCTCTTTCTCTCTCTCTCTCTCTCTCTCTTCCCACGGAAAAACGAGGTCAACATGGTGTCCTGGAGTCATGTGACCTCTCCCCCACCAACTTACGGCATTTTTTGAATATTTCTGGCTTGTCTACGTCATTTCTTCACTCGTGCATTACGCTTCTACACACACACACACACACACACACACACACACACACACACACACACACACACACACACACACACACACACACATTCTCTCCCAACAAAGTGCATGTGCAAGTTTACACAAACACACGCCAACGTCACTAGATTTCATGAAGTTAAATAGAATCTAAACATTCACGCACTATTTTCCCTCAGAGAGCATTTATCCTCTTGTAAATCCCCGATTAGTGTTTTCCTACATTTCCCAGAATTCCCTGTGGCACTTTGTTTTAATAAAGGGGCCGCAGTTAGTCAGTTCTCATCAAGCATGAAAATTGTCATGTGACCATATTTTCTTCATGGTTTCACAGTAGCCCTTGTCGTCCAGTATTAGTTGGACCTGATTAACTTTGCACAGGTGTTCATCACTCTCTCAGTCCTTCTGTTCAAACGCAGACATTTACAGCTTTACACAATGATGAGGACTGACCACACACACACACACACACACACACACACACACACACCTCTTAAATCAAAGGTGGAAATAAATTCAGCCGAATAGTCAATTTGTTTAAAAAAAGAAAAAAGGGATTCCAGTTATTTCCAGTTCAGTTTTCAAAAAAGTTAAAGTTGTATCCAGACTTTGGATTTAATTTCGTTAGATACATTAATCCCCCCCCCACACACACTAATCATTGTAATGTAAATCTTTCCAAAAAGGTGGTATCAAACCATCTCTTTAAACACATTGACTGTTGAGCAGGAACTCAAAGATTCCTGCAAAAGGTGTCAACGTCTTCCTCGAGCTCACGCACACACAAACAGGAACGTGACTATACTGCGAGGGCGGGAGGTCACGTTCGCAGTGGGACCTGAGCTAATTGGCCCCATCCCAGGGACAACCACGGGGTTCAAGCACAGCTCACCCTGCTTTTTTTTTTCATTACAGTAGCAGTAGAAGGAGAGAGGGAGTAATAAACTGTCACTTTTATGTGTTGCACATCTCACAGGAATGTGAGAGAAAGTGGACTGTGATTGGAAAACACAGATGTGACCTACAGAGGTGCAATACTCTCAATATCGTCACTCTATTCAATGCATGAAAGGAAACCATTTATTTCCATTCGTCTCTCTATGGAATGAAAATTAGTAAGCAGACTTGATACATGTAATCTCTTTCAGGAAGCACTTTGCACTTTGTTTTGCACGGTAATACATGTTAAGATTGATGTGAAAACATGGCATTATGGAAGTTCACCGCAAAGAAAAAGAGGAAAATAGATAAAGATGTTATCGAGCCTTCGCTAAGTCCTAAGGTTGACTGGCTAATCGTAGCGTTGGCACTTCTATGCTACGCTAGCAACTGAAGGCATACTGAATTAAAACGCATGCTGCGTTTGCTTTTTATTGATTGTAACGTGGTGAATGAAGAGGAACAGTGTTCCTTAATGTCATTGTCTTCTGTCTCGATCGCCAGGTGATGCAGTGGTTCACTAAGAATGAAACTAGCAAGTTTTACATCGACATTAAGTAGTTTGTTAGCACAGTTAGCTGTGATGTCAAATATAGTCGTGTAAATCTGCGACACGACGTCCTCTGCAAATTAACTCCATATTTCAGCGGATTTTCCTTCAATGTTTGCAGAGATGATTTGTTTTCTTTCTCTTCTCGTTTTTTTTTTGTCCTGTTTTTATTCCCGTTGGTCTTAATTACGTCTCTTCTAGATCAAACACTACGGAGGCTGCAGAGGAACTTTTTAATTACTGCAAATGAATGAATGCGTTTGTTGCATTTTTGGGTGGAACAAGTAACTCAAATCCATTGAAAATCTGGAAAGTTATTGCGAGATTTGGTTCGGAGCATTTGTCTTTCACCGCTTTGTGACTTCAGGTTTTCTTATTTTAACATTTTAAAGTCAAGTAAAGGATTGTTAGACGAGCCGCCGTCCACAGGGCTGAAGAAAGTCTTTCAGCTCCAGCTGCTTTTCTAAACTGCCGAAAAAGTGACAGAGATAGGAGGTTCTGATCGGACACAGTATACTGTGTCTGTATTCATTTAGCTCTCTCTCTCTCTCTCTCTCTCTCTGTGTGTCTCTCTCTCTCTCTCTCTCTCTGTCTCTGTGTCTCTCTCTCTCTCTGTCTCTGGAGCTGACTCGGCCTTCCATTCCCCCCACACGTCTGTACTATAACACACTCCTCCTTTCCTTCTCTCCTCTGTTGCTTCGTCTATTTCACTGCATCCCTCTTGTTTCTTCTCTCTCTTCTCTCTCTTCTGTTTTCAGACTGAACCGAGGGCTTTTTAAAGGAAGCGTAGCGCCATGGCAACAGCTCAGCTGTAACCAAGTCGATGGCAGTCTCTCTCTCTCTCTCTGTCTCTCTCTCTCTCTCTCTCTCTGTCTCTCTCTCTCTCTCTCAGCTCTGAAGGTGATATATTGGTGAAAAGCTTTTGAATTCTTTGAAGGATGAAGACGTGTAAACCTAACACAGTATTGAGCTGAAATGCTTCTCAGTGAAGCTGAACTGACAGTTGGCATCATCTGAATCAATCACGAGGCCACGAGCACAGATTAATATTGATAAGAGCAACTACTGATGAGCAACACTCCAAAGTGTGTACGTAAAATGTACGGCTGCAGTTTAGGATTATTTTTCTCATCAGTTAAATGTTTGATCTATGAAATGTGATAAATGTCCGTCGCATTTTCACAGAGTTCTCGTTGATGTCATGAAATGACAGACGGTCGAAAACCAAAATAAATTCAGTTCTAGTTTCAAAAACAGGAAATCCGAGAAGCTGCAACCAGAGAATTTTTGGCCATTTCTGTTCTTAAAAAATGACTCAAAACAATGACTAAAAATACTACATACTAGCCCATGAATTTGATCATCCATTGCATTGACAAATTATTTTGCATTTAAAGTTGTATTGCATTCATTTCGGCATAACACTGAGAGAGAGGGAGAGGGAGGGGGGGAGGAGGGAGAGAGGATGCTTCATGATGGGCAGCAGATGAACTACCAGGAGACGGCAGTGGATTTCTTCATCCCACTGTACATGTTTAACAAAATGCAGGCTTGGAGAGGGGTAATTACTTCTTCACACATAGGGCTTCAGGGCACGACTGCTTCGCCAACGGGTGCGGTCTTATTTACATGCACTCGATCACACACAGAGAGGCGCTCGTCTTTAGGCAACAACATATCCCATATTGAAATGAGCTCATCTGTCGATCACTGGTTTGGTTAGTTTTTACACGGCTTAGTTGACATATGAAGTTAGTCATCGTTGGGATTTATTAATTGGCGGAAGCAAAAACTACAACCGCACAGGCTTGCTGATGTCTGTGACTGTGTGCATTAAGTTGCAGGATACTGACGGGATTATTTTGTAGTTTGTTTAACCCGTTGCTTTCTGTCTCCCTCTCTTGTCCAGACTGCGAGCCCGAGGAAGTGTCTGACTGGTCCTTCGATGAAAACTGTCTCTTCTGCTGCCTGAGACGCGAGAAAGTCAAGGTAGGAGACGGCACGACGTTTTGTCTCCTCGTCAGACAAGACGCCGAGTACGCTTACGTGGCTTTGATGCCGTAACCGTCAGAAAGTGGTGGATGTTATCGCTTTCATCTCACGGGGTTAAGGTCCAGGGTTCACACGGTTCATTAATGTTCACGGGGGTTTTCCTAAGCCCAGAACAAATGCATGTTGGGTATCAGGAGAACTCCGGCCGTTGTGGGTTCACTTTCAGATGTTTGCTGCTCGCAGCTTTCTTGAGAACCGCGTACACAAACACTTCACCTCCTCGTGTCCTGAGAAAACAAAACCTGCCATGACAAAGTTGCATCAACATTTCTATGATATTTAAAAATATATTTTTGACATACTACACTGTATGTGTACAGTTTGTGAAGCCCTCTGAAGCAAATTTGTGATTTTGGGCAAACAAAATACATTTTATTGAATTTAAGTGAATTATGACATTTTTATGCCATTTTTCCGACGTAGGCCTACTATACTATGACTTTAAAAATATATATTTTTACGACGTGATGTGACACGACTTTTTTGGATTTTTTTCAACATACGTGACTTTTTTTTTACAACTGTTTTTTGACATACCATACTTTTTTCGACACGCTATACTATGACTTTTTGTTTTGTTTTTTTCAACATACTATACTTTTTCGACATTTTATAATTACTTTTTTCGACATGCTACACTGACTTTTTAAAAACTTTTAAAAAATACGATACTATGACTTTTTCGACATACTGTACTACAGTTTTCTTCGACATACTGTACTCTGTACGACATTTTACGCACCGTGAGGAGCCTGAAGCTGCTGATCCTCAACTTCAAATCAAAGTACAACATACTGTGATATGACATTTTTATGACACTCTGACTTTCTTATGACATTTTGTAATACTGTCATTTTAAAGAGCTTTCTTACAACTTTGTGTTCACTACATTTGTTTCGACAAACGATACGATGTCTTATTTATGAAATCTTTGTGGCATGATATACTACGACAGTCTTAGACACTTCTTTTTATAATGACCTTTTTTTTTCATGTGGCGTCAAATCATAGAAGTTATCTTGAGACACTTTTCATATAGCGCAGGTCTAGACCGAACTCCGAAACCTTTGGCGGAACCGGGCTCTAGGGTGGGCGGCCGTTTGACCCGATGGGTTTAGAGAGAGGGAGACAGAGGGAGGGAAAAAAGGGAGAGAAAGAGAGACAGTTGTAGCAGAAATAATGAAAGCTTATTAGACTACTAGTACTAGCAGCAGTGGATATAAAACAATGATAATAGCAGTAAATGTAGCCGTACTATTCATAGAAATATGACAAATGATACCAGCAGTGGGTGTCAAGCAGAGCCATGGCAGCAGAGTCAGTCATGAGCCAAGTGTAGACCTGATCCACAGAAACCTGCCACACGAGAAAGCACAAAGACTCCACGAGGAAGCCGAGTCAGTAACGTGAATGTATACAGAGAGGAGAGAGAGGAGAGAGAGAGGAGAGAGGAGCTCAGGCTAATCATAAGAAGTCCCCCAACAGTCCAGGTCCAAGGCCCACCTGAGCCAGCCCTAAGCGTGGTCTTTATGGAAGAGGAAAGTCTGTCTCCCTGGAGAGAGGAGCTTGAGTTGATCTGGCTCCCGTTATCGTGGAGTAACTGAACTATGAGCTCATTAGGATACGATGCTTTCTGACCGTTGAGGGCCTTGTAGGTGATGAGGAGCATGTTCGTTTCTATTCGGTGTTTAACAGGGAGCCACTGCAGAGAGGCTTACACAGGAGGAATATGATCTCTCTTCTTAGTTCTTGTCAGTACACGTGAGAGTCTTAAGAGACCTATTAGAGCAGCCTGGTAAGAAACAGTTGCAACAAAAATGAGTCCATGCAATCGTTACTTATGGTCTAGATTACGGCGTTGTTTTGAGACGGGGTGTGCCTGATCTCGATGTCCTTAAAGGTTGTTCTGTGTCAGAGTTAAAGGACCCGATCAGAGATAACTCCGATTCTTTCAGGTGTTACTGGAGGCCAGGGCAACTATATCGTTAAATCACTTGTTCTGGAGGTGTTGAAGGGACAATAACTTCTGTTTGGTCCTTTTTATGGCAATTGAATGCCTCCGGCAGCCTTGGACCACATTATGTTTTGGGGGTTTTCCTTCCGGTCGTCCCATTCTTGTAAAAAGCGACATCTCAGGAATGCCCGGAGGGAAGTTCTTTAATATTTGGCACAATCGTCCGCCGGGACTAGAAGGCTGAACTCGGTGGTCAAAGGTCAAAGGTCAAAGGTCACTGTGACCACACAAAGCACGTTTTCTGCCCCGAGTCATGTGCTAATTATGACAATATCAAACCAGTGCCTGATGGGGTAAAATGTGATGACATTTTAGACGGAGGCCCACAACAGCGAGGCCGTAGGTCTGGTTCACCTTTGGACAGACCCAGGCTCGCAGTCTTTATGCTAAGCTAAGCTACTTGACTCCCTGACATAGTTTCTCATTTTCCTCTCAGCAAGGAAGCCAATAAGCATATTTCTAATGTGAGCTTTACAGAAACTAACCGACGGACGTTTCAGCTTTTAAACTACTTCATGATTATTAATCACCGGGTTTAAGATATGAACTGTGCAGCACATTCATCCGAGGCTTGCAATGAATAAATAATCAGCATCTATGAGAAATTAGTGCAACTTTCAATAAAATATAAAGAGAAGATGTGGTATGTGCAAAATGTAATAAAGCTGAAAATCATCTTCAGCACTTCCACTATATGAGTGAGAGATTGAGGGGGGGGGGGGGGGGTTCATTCATTTTTAAGTCAAGACAGCAATATAAAACGTGAATCAATGTGTTTCCAGCCCCTGTGTATATCCTGCAGAGTAGAGATGGATTCTGCTTCCTGTCTAAGAGTTTCTTTCCTTTGTCCACACTTTGGGTGTTTTTGTCTGCCCGCCTTTTCCCGAGCTTTCTGCTGGAAGCTCCTCCTCCTCCTGCAGACTTGTTATTTGCGTTGTTCCACCATCATGGTCTTGACACCAATTTAGCTTATGAAAGGAGAGTGACATAATGATTTGGAGGTGTGTGTGTGTGTGTGTATATGTGTGTGTGTGTGTGTGTGTGTGTGTGTGTGTGTGTGTGTGTGTGTGTGTGTGTGTGTGTGTGTGTGTGTGTGTGTGTGTGTGTGTGTGTGTGTGTGTGTGTGTGTGTGTGTGTGTGTGTGTGTGTGTGTGTGTGTGTGTGTGTGTGTGTGTGTGTGTGTGTGTGTGTGTGTGTGTGTGTGGAAGGAGGAGGATGGTGACATGGGTGTAAATTAGTGAGACTCCCACAGCAGCAAAGAGGCCGCTGCCTCCTCTCAAGAGTTATAAGAGAATAAGAAGTTTATGAGACAGACTACTGCATACACATCAGAGACATGGGAGTCGTGGTACCTGCTTCTGTGTCTCCTGCTGTAGACAAAGCATCACTCCACACCGTGAAGAACAAAAAGAGCGGGACTGTGGGGGGGGGGGGGGGGGGGGGGTGTGTAACAGCGATGTCCCGGCTGTGATTCAAGACGTATATATATATATATATTAGTTCTGGGCAAGTTAACGCGTTATTATCGCGTTAACGCATTCATTAATTGACGCCGACAATTATTTTATAGCGCATTAACGCATTTTTTTATTTTGAAAGTCCGTGGAGGAAGTCTTCAGCAGACTACGTTGATGCAGCTTGTGGGAGAAGTTTAGATAAACAAAAGCAAGACAAGCGGTGTTACAACGTGCACCAGCTGTTGCTCTGCCTGGAGACTACTGGACATCGCTGCGGTAAAGTCAGCAGACACTTACAGTGTAGTTGATGAAAATAAGGACTTGTTCTGTTTAAATTTGGAGAAATGTGCTTAAAACGTGTACAAAAGTTTGTTGGAAACTAAACATTTATCTGCTGCTTTGATTCCTTCACTGAGGTCAACAAAACAATCCCAACTCAAGGTCCACTTACTCTCTTGTTCTGGAGCTTTTGATCTTGTCACACTGTCTTCATTTGCTCAGTTGCAACGGTAAAAACATCTTCCATTGCTCAGACAACATTGTAAGGATTTCTTGTCCATGTTTTCCATCTCCTTTATTTTTGGGATGTGACCGAACAAGTGAATGAGGGAGGGGAAGGAAGTTTAGGAGGGGGCGTCCTTCCCGAGGCGGCGGCTTGTTTTTCAACTTCACCCCAGTCCGACCTCGGAGGTCCGGCCATCTGTCTCCTAAAAACATCCTTACCTCACCGGCAACCCCCTCCACCCACCCCCGTCTGTCTCTCCCTCTCTGTCCCCGTGTCCCTGTTTCTGTCGCTCTCTGCTAATAAAGCACAACAACACATCCTCGCTGCTGCAGCACTCGCCGACATCCGACTGGTCGATAATTATGCTCGCCACTCGCGGCGCGTTAATCACAATCAGGCCGAATAATAAGACAAAAATGTTGCAGCAGCCTTAATTGTATTTTCCAATCTTTCATTCTTCTGTTAGGGCTTGAAAGCTCCCTCCGCCTCACAGTTATTACCCTCTGCTTGTGTGTGAACTGCCAGAGGAGCTTCAGTGGGCAGGAATCATTGATTCATTGATCTGAAGCCAGCAGAGAGAGAGAGCTGAGGGGGGGTTTGAAATAAAGAGCGGATGGAAGTGAAAATCCTCAAACACACTCGTCTCAGTTTGCTGCTTTGTCTTTTACGACTGAGGCAAACGGACGCAGACATCCTCAAACTCCCTGTTCAGTGTCGAAAAGACACGACGTCACACTAACCGTGGTGTTGATCCCGTCATACTCAGAGGCTGAATTAGCGGATGTTTTATTTTTCTTATAATAATCTCTGATTGGCAGAGCGTCAGGCTCGAGACCTTGGACATCCTGAGGAAGCCGTTTCATTGGCCGTCAGCGTGAAGAGCTCCACCTCCAACAATGGCGCCTCAGTAGAGAAGTTAGTAGAGACCAGACCAGGAATTCATAACAAACTCTGGTGGAGAAACGAGCTCCAAATACATAAAAAACAGCCTGAAAATGAAGAAAATCTGACACCGATGCATGAGAGTCTGTGGACCACAACCTGATGCTACGTTATGATTGGCCAGTCTGCAGTCAAGGGGCGGGACTCGGGGAAGGATCAGTTAAATGACATCAATTTGTATGAAAATTGAAAAACACAAACAATTATGTAGCGCAATGGAAAGAAAATGACATCACCATTAAAATTACCAATATTGTGTACATCAAATGTACATGTTAATCAATAATTATATTAATTGTAGGTATTGCAAATATAAAATATAAAACATTTATAAACATATTCTAATAAATCGAATAGACCAGAGTGTCTCCACATTCGCCTTTTCTCAACTGTTAGAATAAAGAAAACTAAACACTCTGTGCACCAATTCACCTCGAGCACAATCTACCAACTTCAAGCCAAAAGGATGGAGACGTCTGCATCCACCTGCAGCTCGGTTATACACAGTCACAGTAAAAACACAACAACTGAGCGGTTTAATGTTTAGATACAACAGGCTGTTACTCACTCGTTTGTCTCGGTGTGCTTGTCTGTGCAGGAGCACGGCGCAGAGAAGGGTGGAGGCAGCCAGGTGCTGTCGGAGCCGTCTCGGATCTGCCGGCTGGAGAGACAGGCCCAAGACTTCCTCAATGCTGTGTTCCACAGGAAAGGTAACACACACACACACACACACACACACACACACACACACACACACACACACACACACACAGACACACACCTCATCAGTCATTTCATTACTCATTTTCACTTCCCTCTGGTCATTAATATCTGGAACATTTTAGAGTTTCCAGAGGTGCGTTTGAAGTCAAGTCGGGCAATTTGGTTAAAACTCAGGGGAAATCAGTCGATATGAGGGGATTTCACAAAAACCTGAGATTCTCTATAAAGGGAATATAATACCGGAGTGTATTATATATTTAAGACATTTATTGCAATTAATTATTTTCGATCTCATTTGGAGTTGAAACCAGATTTACAGATGTTTGGTTTTTTAGAACATTTTTAGCCCCCGAAGGCGCTCCGTGATGGAAGTGATGGAACAATTATGTACTTATGGAAGTGACCACAGCGGTAATAGTGCTTTTTGTTGTGATACATTGGCCAATATATTTAAAAAAAAAACCTGTTTAATCACCTATTCATGTCCAATACAACCAATCACTATTGATGTCAAATGGTCTTGTCTTCCTTTTGATTTATAAAATCAAAGTGGTGAAAAGAGTAAACTTCTCTTCTCCTTCTGATTCACATTGTGTTTAGTGTGTGTGTGTGTGTGTGTGTGTGTGTGTGTGTGTGTGTGTGTGTGTGTGTGTGTGTGTGTGTGTGTGTGTGTGTGTGTGTGTGTGTGTGTGTGTGTGTGTGTGTGTGTGTGTGTGTGTGTGTGTGTGTGTGTGTGTGTGTGTGTGTGTGTGTGTGTGTGTGTGTGTGTGTGTGTGTGTGTGTGTGTGTGTGTGTGTGTGTGTGCACTACGCATCGCGCACTAGTTGAGGACGTCAGTACTTCATCAGGAAGGCCACAAGTCTGTTGGAGAATGACGTGTGAAGTGTGGCCTCATCTGCATAACTGTGACAGTTTGGATAGAAAGGGGCCCGGGGATGGACTCCTGAGGGACACCGTACGGAAGCTTTTTTCCCAAGTTTTACAATTGGAACAAAGACATTTCTGCCCTCCAGGTAGACCCTAAACCAGGGAAGATCTGGGCCAGAGAGGCCGACCCACTTTACCGACCTGTACTAACGAGGTCACCGTTACAATGAGGGAAACTCTGCAGAAGGTTATTTTACATCGGAGAGAGACGATTACCGAGAAGCTGGTGCTGAATTTGAGAGGGTGGAAGTTATATCACCGCCGACGTACGGACCGAACCAAACTGAGAGCTCAACTTTCCAGCTTTTATGCGGGTATTACTTAAACCAAGGAGGTGTAGTGCAAGCGGGTTGTTTTGTGCACACTTTACAGGCTCTATTGAGGAATGTGATGTAGAAATCCCTCTGATGGCTGATTGGTTCTCGACCTGATACCCGTCACTCCTGTGGAGACATTGCTTTAACTACCTATTTGAATGAATGTGTCATTGTTTGTGTTGTAGGCTTTTCTAACGGACTTTGAGTCCGGCAATAAAGAATGAACTGGACTGAACTGTAGGACTATCTCACAGTCACATGAGGAGTGCAGCCTTAATGTCGAGGGCCAAATATAAAGCTGCACCTTGATCGATGCAAACTCACAGCAACCTTGAACCCTTCAGGAGACGCTTCCAGAAACATTTACATTAGTTTCAGCGGTGTTGATTAAACTTCATGATAACGTTGGAGGATGTAGTTTGTGGTGCTATTGAACTACATTACATTATACAGAGAGATGTTTCTGGTGTTTATTATAACAAGTAATAGTTCATAATGGACTAGATTCTTTCTTGGTTGACCAGACTGCTGAGTGAACTACTACCTAAAATAAACGAGAGTCCTGGTTTCACATTCAAAAGTGATGATGAGGGGCTTTAACGTTCCTATCTGGTGCTTGTATATTAACACGCGCCGTCAGCTTCGGTGCAGGTTTCAAATCAGCACCGCTTCAAAGTCAGAATATTTGCAGAGTTGCCGTAATATTCCCCCTCCGCACGGGGAGTGTATCATGTTGTGTCCGAGGCAGAGAGCTACTCTGTGACAGAGGAGCGCTGAGCCCACCAGACGGAAGCTGGTGTCTGTCCAATCAACGCTCGGCTTCAAATCAATCTGGCTTCACTCACGCAGGCGAAGCTGCCCGTGGAGCTGCCGTATATAGACCGATAAACGCTCACACAGGCCTAGGCATGATGGGATGGGACGAACGGACACACACACACACACACACACACACACACGGCCATTATTACAGCAACAGACCTGCCAGGCACACAAACACAACAAAACAAGCGCACATTCATCAACATGAAGGAATACTTCTGCTGTAATTTAAATTCTTAAGGGGAGACACTCAAGACAAATAAAATGCATTTCATGCATCATTTTTTACATATATCTATATCTGTAGATATAGATATATATACTTTTTTTTTTTGGACAGAAGAGGTCCTGGACTACTCAAGGAAAGTTTTCTGAAAAATAAATAAAAGATTCAGCTGCCAAGATCACTCTGCTTTGTCGTAGCGAGGCGAGACCTCCGGCGCACAAAGCTGTAGTGTTACACAACGAGCCATTTCCTAGTTAACGCAGCACACACACACACACACACACACACACACACACACACACACACACACACTGCACGCTGGGGTTTCCCCAGGAGGATTCCCAAAGTGGCAGCATGAATCCTACATCTGTCGAAATGGAGCTTTATAATTAGGGCACATTTCCAGCAGACTAACCCTCTTCCTGTTCTGTTTTTTTTTATCATTTAAGGCCCGTTGGATTGAGGCATAGTGGGCAAAAAAGGCCACACGGTGGATATGATTAATGTAACTTAACAGGCCTTTGACACAACACAACAGAGTGTCAGCGCACAGGTTAAGCTCTTTTATTTGCCATGTCGGCGAGATCATTTCGGTGGCGGGGATTACACAGTGCGATGTTCAGGTGGAGCACAGAAGTCAAACAACGCTAACAAGGGATTAAACTATCACTCGCACACAACGAACGGCAACAACACCTCCGTACTGCGTCTGTAGCTCAGCTTTACAGGCACCGCTTGATGCTGGAGGAGAACGTCAGAGCTCAAACACAACCAACGTAAACGTCTTTGTGGTTCGGTAGCTTCCGTATTCACATGAATTTGAGGTTTTGTTTAAACAGATTGTTGTTCGTTCATAGTTTTCTCACCACTTTTTACGTCGTTGCAGCCGACTGCATGGCAAGTTTGACATAAAACTGGTTTTATCTTCTAAGAAGCGCAGTAGATTGTTGTAGACGTGCCGACATTTCTGTAAAACATCATTTTTTGGTGTTCACTGTCAATGGCGGTTTTAATCCTCTGTAAAAACATCGTATTGATATGATAACATTGTTTATTGGAGCAACACATACTGGTGTTATAACTATGTTTTAAAGTTATTATTTAAAGTCAATTATTTTGGTGTTTTCACTTTTCAAAACAAAAGTTGCATGTTTAACACAAGAAGAAGAGTTTAGAGATAAACTAGAGGATTGAATAGGAGACCAGCCAACGAGGATAAGAAATAGTAAATTAAAACGTTGAAGCGGACGCTGCCAGACACAGCGCTTCATTAAGAAGTCACCTTTAGTCTTGAGCCCACACTTCACCACAGCCTCAGGCTGCTGTCGGCCCTCCAGAGTCAAAAGTTCAGAACTCTAGATAATCAGATGTTTTCCACACATTTACTTTACTGCTCCTGTAGTTGGAGCGAACACAATGTGACGGAAACGGCAATCGAGCTACGGCATGAAATCCCCACAACCGTTACAGAGGAGCTGAGCAAAACTGGGCCATAAATTCAGATAACTCAAGACGTGGTGCAGATTTAAAAACAGGAAGCATGCTGGGAAAGCATACGTGTAATGCGTGGCTGAAGATAGCAGCATGCACCTGCTGTACTCTGACATTACGGTGCCTCGACCTCGCTCAATAGGGAGGATTAAGTGCTGCATGTAGAGCTTATATACACTGCAGGATATATGGGATGTTTTGGGGATTATTTCAGCATAGCTTTCAGGATTAGATTGTTTGGGGGCTAATGTATTGTTTGGAGGATTTAGGGTTTGACTCATTGGCACGCATGAATGTATCCCAATAGCAGAGCTGCTGGTGATGAAGAGATACGTGCAGATGATTTATCTGGGACAATGCCGGATTAATGCATTAATAACAAATGAGTGTTGTCATTGCCGCTGTTTGTATTATGTATATTAGTGACGAGTGTTTGATGTGGGCTTGTGTTCTCACAGCGGGGGATCATTCGGTTGTCTTCTGGCACTTGTTGCACTTTGAAATAGTTCTTTTATTTATGTTTCACTGCAATGACTGCTTGATATTTTACCAACGGAAGAGGCAAAATGCTTCCGATGAACGATCAAATCTGAAATTCCAAAGTAGGAGCTGGTTCTCAGTTCCCATCCATAACTGCTGTACAGTACGACGTGATATGATGCAATACTACCTGATACAGTAGTACAAATGTACTTTACAGCTAGTATTAAGTCTAGTAATCATCGTCTCTTAACCCACTGGTGTGGAATTTACTGCAGCAGCAAAGAATAAAACCTGCTGGTGCACTACTGTAGGCTAAGCTGACAATTAGCTGTTAATCTTTCAATTATAATTTCAATCTTTATACATTTCAGGTAATTGTTAAGATGGCCATTACAACTTCCCAGAAGCCCAGGGCAATGTCGTCAAACTACTCCTTTTGTACGACAGTCCAAAAGACAAAGAGTCTGAATCTACGCTGATATTAAACAGAGAAGAAGAAGCCAAAGCTTCCGCTAAATGACTGTAATGTAATGTATGTAATATCATGGCGCTCTCACTGTGGTCAATAAACAGGATTAAGTGGTGCTTCTGAGTGATTTTAGGATTATTTCAACATAGCATCGGGATTACATTTCCAGGATGAAATAAGATGATGAACATGGCAATGACTCAGGGACTTCCTCTGTGTTTTGTTTTCCTCCAGACGTCCCAAGTTTCTCAGAACCTCACATTCCTCTAGTGGCTCGTGAGATCATGCAGCGAATGATCCGCCAGTTCGCTGCCGAATATACCTCAAAAACTACTCAGGACGACTCGCCCCTGCCCAACGGCACCATGAAGGACCAAAGCCTGCCGAGAGCGGCGTCTCTGGCCGCGGCCCCGTGCTCCCCGCCCGGGCCCCCGGTCGCGCCAAGCTCCCCTCAATCGTCTGCCTCCTCCTCCTCCCTGTCCCCGGGGCCCGGCCTCAGCCCCGTCTCCGCCGCTGCTGCCACCTCAGCACCCGCCTGCACCCAGAGCAGCAACGGCGTGGGAGGAGGAGGAGGTACGCCCGCTGCCTCTGCACAGAATCCCGTCCTCAGCAAGCTTCTCATGAGCGACCAGGACGGCCCGCTGGACCTCTCCGTCAAAAAGAGCGAGGCCGACCCAGACCCCAGGCAGCAGGGTGAGAGCAACCCCACACACACACACACACACACACACACACACACACACACACACACACACACACACACACACACATTCAGGGGTTCGTCACTTATGAGGACATCATGTTGACTTCATGTTAACTCGCGTCAGACAGACGACTGCACTCACAGATTCTCTTTCCACACAGAGACTCAACACATTCTCACTCGGCTCATGAACAGATCGCTGAAAAGCCGTCGTTCATTCTGAGCTGTGAAATGTAGCCGTGGGCTCAATCTAGGTTTAATCAAACATAACCAGCAGGGGGTCCGACTCTCCGTCCACCGAACAGGCTGCAGGGTTGAAGCGATGAACCGCTCGCTGTTTTAACCCTCAACCGCAGTATGACCCTCTTTTAATACCAGCTTTTGGGAATCTGCTTACAGTAAGCCTCCTTAATTAAAAATAATTTAAAAAAAAAAAGAGATTTAACTACTATGTACAATGTAAATATATATATATATATATATATATATATATATATATATATATATATATATCCAAAAGTATATGAACATAAAGAACAATGACAATAGAATTGAGATATAATTGACAACATGACTCCAGAGAGCTGCATGTTTTCCTGCTTCAGCCCATGAGGTTCTGGATGATTTTGGGAGACTGAACCTTCAGTTCATGATGTCAGAATTGAGGAAACCTGTCTGCATGAATCTGCATGTTGATGAGGAGACAGTTTTGTCCCATAACTCTCTAACAGTGTAACGTAGAGAGTTCATATTACGACCACCAGAGTCTCACGTGAAAGCAGTCGTGCTAACGAAGATGGAGACGCCAATTTACATCTTCGTTAGCTCAGAAGAGGACCTCATCGGTGTCATTCATCACGGCTGTTGTCCCTTGAAATGTCGTCAATTTTCGGAGCAAAAATGTTGCGAACGCACAACGTGGTTTGTTTCCTAGTTAATAAACGTTTCACATGTTGTATAATCGATGTGCATGCTGCCGCTAACATGACCAGTGTGATCTATTTGTGTCCCCTCTGGGCTCTGCAGTGTTTTTCCATTTCAACATCTCCTCATGTTTTCTATTTCGTACGATGAAACAACAAAAAAAAGTGCGGGTCAGAGGGTCACATGCACTTTAGTTATTACAGCAGCATAGCACAGAGATTGATTACTGAGATGAGTCTATCGGTTCTGTGTGCGCTGTATTGTTTTTTGAGTGTCGGGCTTTCTTTCTTTTTCTTTTTTGTTGTTGGTGAAACTATCGGATACATTATTGTTTTATCCACATCCCATCCCCACAGGGTGACTGCACATCCTAAAACACCTGGAGTGTATTGAAACGGCTCTCTGGTGCTGAAGGGAAAAGTCCAGAAATACACGGAGGATGTGTACCGAGGTGTCCGTGGAAATAATGTCAGAATCAGAGTCTGAGCGGAGTATAAATGAGGCTGATGATGTAATGATGATGTAATGATGATGCATCTTTTCTACGTGTGGTGACCCGATTCCCCCGACAAACATATTCACAAATAAACTGTGATTTCACACACAGCATGTCGCCATATTTCCCAGACTTCCTTGCTGAAGTGTCACAGACAGTCCACCTGTTCTGGAGCACACAGAATATGCACATTTTTTGCATTTTTCTTTTTGGTCATCTAAGCACAGAAATAAGAAAATTAATTCAGTCTGTTTCACATGAATAAGCAGCTGCAGACGCTGTTAACATTAGATGTGCAATCAGATCCACGGCATTCTGCCTCATATATATAACTCGCATAAACACACATGATTATCAGAAATATGCTTCTCCTCTGCTTCCTTCCTTCGTCTTCACCGATTAGAGTGTTGTAGTAAAAGGTAAATAAATAAAGAAACAGCTGTCTTACCTCCCTTGGCTAATTAATTAATTAAAAGAGACAAAATGAACATATATTCAGATTAATATTTAAGCTTCAAATCACACAAGTTGTCCTGTTTCCTTCAAATAAGAACCTTCTCCAAAATCAAACCGATCCTCTCTCACGCTGACCTGGTGAAAGTCATGCATGCGTTCATCTTCTCCAGACTCCACGACTGTGACTTCCTCCTCTCTCTTATCAGCCAACATCTTACTCATCACTTTTAAAGCACATCTGAGTGCTGGCCCCCAAAATACATATATAGAAGAAATGTAGTCTGCCTTAGATCCTGAGGTGGGGCCCTTCTGTCTGCCCCACAGTGGAGGATGAAACCTAAAGGTGACCGTGCGTTTGCCTTCAGGACCCCTCGGCTCTGGAACCACCTGGCTGAGGAGACGAGGCTTTAAATCACTTCTTAAAACACATTCTTACAGTGATGTCGTCACTTTAATGCTTTATTTTTACTATAAACACTACTATTTGATTTTACCAAATGATTTGATTTCTGAGTCCTATCGATCGGTTTCATTGTTTCATCTATTGTTCTGTTTAATCAGAGTTGAACTCTCGTCTTGTTTTGCTTTGTTGGGCCTCACTGCTGTCGTTTTATCGCCTCTCTTTTGCTGCTTTGTCTGCACTTTGTAAACTCAAAAAATTAAGAGTGCTATAAATAAAGTCATTATTAAGTAATTATTATTATAGAAGAGTTGCCAATACAGTGAACTGCTCAGGTTAATCAACTCGATTGAATAATTGTTATCATTATTCAGTTATTATAAGAAAGGCGTAACACGCGTCCGGTTTCATCAGAGGATAAAACGTTATAAGAAATGTGATCGAATGTATTCATTAACAAATCGTCATATTTATGAGAACATCTCCGAATGTTACATTGTCTAAAGATCTTTACCTTAACTCTACGTTATCACTGATAAAAGAATAAAAAGCTCACTCATAAAGTCATGTAAATATGGAATACATCGACTAGCATCGGCTGAATGTCTACTAGAAGAAGGAAGAAAGAATAGTGAATCATTTTGTTGAGGTTAATTAACAGATTCAATTTGTGACTGTATTGATACAACCGCAGCTTCTCTGCCATTTAAAGGAAGATGGAATAAAATATTCATAACCATGTCTTCATTAGCATATAATTGCCTCAAACTAAGAACTAAGAAGAGCGCGTCCTCTTCATGTCTCCACACATCACTGCACGCCGCTCCTTTAACTCTATACGCTCACGTTTCCAGCGCAAAGTTCCAGAAAATCATGTTCCCATCCGCTATGCTTCTGCAGATATTAGTTTTTATATTGATATATATTATTAGCCTTTTCTCATTGCACTTTGTCCAATCTGAGTCAGGAAAATTTAAAATGCGCATAAACATTGCTGGACAGAAATGAACTGAAACTGTAACGTGAACAGTTTTTCGTGTCTTTACATTTTTTAATGTTTTGACTCGTGTCCTCTTTGGGTTGTTTTGCACTGAACAGCAGCAGGAATAGCTGTTAAAGTTGTCTAACTCATAGAGACCCTTAATAAACTCAATAATCATAATGACCATAATAAGCATATTAAATGATGAACTACTGAGTCTACAACTCAGATTCATAATCAGAAGTATTGAGTTTGTGATGTTGAGAACAGGATTTGAGCTCCGTCGTGTTACATCTGTCCTCCCGTGTGTGTGTTTATCCTCAGACGGCGTCCTGGACCTCTCCACCAAGAAGAACCAGAGTGCAGGAAACCACAAAACCTTCCCCGGCTTCTCCCCTGAGCCCGGGGTCAAAGGGTAAGCCAACAGAATTAGTCAAACCGGCCTCCGTTAGCCGCCTAAAAACAACAAGCGGAGAGGTTAAAGCAACCGCGGCTGTTTTGTGCTTCTATACACTGCGCTTCCAGTACAAGAGCGCTGGTCGGGAGCGTGGAGACTCGGCCCGAGGGGATGATGTCACACTCTGATTCTGATTCTGATTGGTAATGCAGAGGCCAAACCACAGTCAAGCTGAGGAAGATTGATTTCACGAGACGATGACAACCGTCACTGGCAGATTTGATCGAGTTGTCGGATGAATGTGCAGATCCCCTGCATGTCCATGTAGCTATAATCCAGATTTAACAAAAGACGGCTCCCTACCTCGAGGGTTCCCGAGCCCTCGGTAAAGCTGGTGAACTTAATCCGAGATGTCTTGGTGTGCAACAAGACCCGGGTACACGGCGTAGGGCTGTCGCAGTAACTGCAACTGGCGATGAGCGTCTATTCAGCGCTAAGCGCGGCACGTTTACCCAGCTGTCCAATCACAAGAGAGGAGGGGCGGGACAAATACCAACAAAGACCAACCGTCACATCCTAAATCGCAGGATACAACAGAACATATTTAGCACTAACATCAGGATAGATTAGGTCATTTTCAAAAAACAGAAAAAGGGCTCATCATTATCGCTGCAGGGGAAACCCCTCCACCGGGACAGCCCTGACACAACGCACGATCGTGTGTGTGTGTGTGTGTGTGTGTGTGTGTGTGTGTGTGTGTGTGTGTGTGTGTGTGTGTGTGTGTGTGTGTGTGTGTGTGTGTGTGTGTGTGTGTGTGTGTGTGTGTGTGTGTGTGTGTGTGTGTGTGTGTGTGTGTGTGTGTGTGTGTGTGTGTGTGTGTGTTGCTTTCAAGTGCCGGTGAAGAGCTGTGACACCTGGCTGTACCTGCTTCTGTACAGCTGTTTGTAAAGCAGGCCCCTCCCTCGTCCACCCGTCCGGCCTCAAGTGAGAGTTCAATGGCAATATGTTTCAAACACATTACGGAGGCTTTGATTGCTCTGTTTTTTTGTTCTTCGTCTCCGTGTTGGCGGACTTATCGACAATCCTCAGCGTTGCGGCTCGATCATTTATTGATGAATGTGGACTCTGCCTCGAAGTCGTGTTTGAATCGGTAGCTGGAAATGGCAGCTCGCTTCTTGCATCACGTGGGGGGGTAAACGCTCGACGCTAATCGCGGCTGCCATTTCCAGCAATACTTTTGATCCGTAGGTCAAAGATGGATTAGTGGAGGTTCGATTCACAGCGCGGCCCCTCTGGCGCCGGATTGTGGGCATGGAAAACCTGCGCCCACCATGTGGAAGTGGATGCACCTCCAGTTGCTCTCCGAACTGTGATCGGAGAAGTGTTGCATTGACGTAACGGTTAACACGAGTCCCGAGCCGCCACCACGACCACGACTCTGACCTGCTATATTCCTGTCCATTGAAGGATTATTACCACCATTGAGTATGTGGTCAATTTAGATTTTACCCCCCCGCAAAAAGTGTTTAGATACTTGACCAATCAAACGGTTTGCAAACGTGTTTGTGGCCTTCTGGAATGATCTGCTCATTTCCCTCAGTAAACAGGTTACTAACTGCACTGACTGATAGAAGTGACGACCAAACGTATGAAACTTAGATCCCAGTGAAGGATAATTGAGAACAGTTAGTTATTGAATATACTGCGTCAGTAAAGGAGGTTTTGTGCGAGTGAAAAAATTCGTAAAAGATTGCAGGGTGATGTCATCATCAATTATTCGATGTTCCCATACGTTAAAGAGACCGATTTCTCAGACTCCGAAATGTAAAAGAAGCGAACATTTTAATTGATTATTATGCTCGGCAAACACTTTTTGTACAGACACACAAGACTTCGTTTTTTCACTCTAACGCAACTGGATCTTGCCTGCTGACTCGCCACAAACCCAGAAGACCTTGTGATGTATTCTCCACAATAGGACTAAAATCAAAATTAAGCCCCCCAGGACGGCACGCCTGAGGGTCCTAAGGCCCCAAAGGCCCCGAGCCTCCTGAGGGTCCCATGGCCCCAAAGGCCCCAAGGCCCCGAGCCTCATCGGGAGTCTCTAATGATCAGGTCATGTAATATTAACTACAGGAGGAGGCGGAGCCTGTAGTCCCACTACCACTAACATCAGTTCATCTTTGATAGTCAGACAAGCACACACCGGGTTAGTGTGTGTATTACAGGTTACACACACCGGGTTAGTGTGTGTATTACAGGTTACACACACCGGGTTAGTGCGTGTATTACAGGTTACACACACCGGGTTAGTGCGAGTATTTCAGGTTACACACACCGGGTTAGTGCGAGTATTTCAGGTTACACACACCGGGTTAGTGTGAGTATTACAGGTCACACACACCGGGTTAGTGCGTGTATTACAGGTTACACACACCGGGTTAGTGTGTGTATTACAGGTTACACACACCGGGTTAGTGCGTGTATTACAGGTTACACACACCGGGTTAGTGTGAGTATTTCAGGTTACACACACCGGGTTAGTGCGTGTATTACAGGTTACACACACCGGGTTAGTGTGAGTATTTCAGGTTACACACACCGGGTTAGTGTGTGTATTACAGGTCACACACACCGGGTTAGTGTGAGTATTTCAGGTCACACACACCGGGTTAGTGCGTGTATTACAGGTTACACACACTGGGTTAGTGTGAGTATTTCAGGTTACACACACTGGGTTAGTGCGTGTATTTCAGGTTACACACACCGGGTTAGTGTGTGTATTGCAGGATGAGACTACCTTCCTTTAAAAAACATTTGATCCTCAGAAGGCACACGCTGTTGTTTTGGATACACAGGTTCTGAAACAACCTTTCAATCCATCTCGCCGGGGATCCCCCTCTGTTGTGTGAATTCTTTGCATCCTTTTGTTTTCTACAAAAACTCTGTTTCCACATTGAATCCTCAGCTCCACCGTGAGGAGTGCGGCGCAGCCTCCCCCGATGACTGTGTGCTTACTGTAACAGAACGCTCTATTAGGAGTGCAGACTCCAAAGCCTCTCGTTAACCCCGTATTGTCTTCGGCGAGCCCGCCCACTGTGGTAATCGGTCTGAAAGCTCCCGCTGAGGACTCCCAACATCGCACAGCCAGTCGCACTGTAGCTACCACACTGTGTCTCCAATGGAGAAGACACAGTGTTTCCCTCAAGGTCCTCCTCCCCAGTGCCATCCGCTGACTTGACAAGCTATTTCCTGCTATTATGAACCCGAGGGATCATGTCTTTAAAGAGCATTTCCTCTGTTGCTATAGTTACTTAGCAGTGGGGAAATTGGCTGCAGCAGTTCAATTGGAGGCACTTTGCACGCAGGACGTGTGTTTCAACCATGATTTTCATCTTGGTTGCGTGTGTTCAGGCGTGAACAGTTGAATCAGGAAGTGACGGTTTCTTTTGGGATTGTTATCCAGCACTCGACAATAAAGATTAGTCAGAAGAATACGTTGTTTGTGTCGTAGCATTTCTTTTCTTCCTATTTCTTCACAGATTAACAACTTGGTTTGGAGTTTTTATTAAACTGAATTAAAGACGTGTTTTTATGTTATTACGGTAAAACCTGCGAGTAGAGCTAAGCAGTCACATACCACACATTACCGTTGCCTCGTGTCAGAAGTAACGACACATTGTAACTAGAACTCGTAGTCTGCATGCATAAAGAGAAAGACTGATGTGTGAGACATGTCTTGTTAGGTTTTACCAAGCAGGCCTATGTGGGCACTTATAGCTTTATGTATTTACTGGATATATGGTCAATTTAAGCAAGTCACAAAATACTGTACTTTCCCCATTTACCCCAAGTGGTATTTATGCAAATAGTTTTAGTTTTATTTGCAGAAGCTTTGAGATATCCACTGATTTGAGATTCCTGCCACCACTCTGAAACAAGGAAAATAGAGAGAACTTTATTCGTAAAACATTGAAAGATCACATTTAAAACTACAACACGTCTTTCCAGAAACAGTGCAGACGTCTACAGATCTCCCTTTCAAATACAGGAACAAAAATAGTCACAAGTAGATAATAAAGGCTGTTGACAGTGAGCTCTGTGGTTTATCTTAAAATGTTGTTTCTGGCAAAAGACACTGCTGTTGAGTTCCTCAAATGTAAGTTATTAGTGTTTACGTGTTTAGGTGGTAAAAAGTCAAACGATGAATAAATGAATTCCTAGCTACACATTAAAGATTATAATCTTAAATTACAAAATGCGATATGCATCAAACCTTGGTCTCAACAATCGGTTTTATTTTAGAACGACGTACCGGACACTGTTCCTAAACTGTTCCTTTTTTTCCTCCCTTCAGACATTCTATCAAAGTGGAACATACCCTGCCAGAGGTGGACGAAGATGGCCTGCTGCAGGGAAGCTTGCCGGACGGACTGGGGGAGAACTACGTCAACTCCAACTCCTTCAAGCCGCCATTGGCCCGCTCGCTGCGTATCAAGGAAGAGCTCCTGAGCCAGAAGCATCGTCTCCTGAGCCAGCCTGCTGCTCTTTCATTGGCTAATCTAGAGTCAGCCGGCTTGCTCAATCATGTGCAGTCCTACGCCTTGCTTGGCCAGAAGGGCTCTTCCTCTTTCTGGGGAAGCAAGGCCCACCTCGAAAGCCTGATGAAGCTAAAGCAGGCCAGTGGAGCTCTGAGCGGGGCCCTCAGTGACCTCAAAGACCTGCCCACATTCCTGGAGAATCACCACAACCACCACGGAGCCTTCTCCTTCAAAAGTTCCCTCCACCATCACCACCACAATCAGGTCTCTAAGGCCCAACACCACCACAATGAGGGCAAGAGGGACCAGGGTCACTCGCCACCTGTCGACCTAAAGATCCCCCAAGTTCGGGGCATGGATCTCTCCTGGGACCATGCTTCTGAGCTGTACGGCTATGGCCCCATGGGGGTCGGGGGTGGTGGCCATGGGGAGAACATCCTTAACCGGAAGCTGAGAGCCATCCTGCCCAAGCAGAACCGCCGGGGAGGAAGCCTTGGAAGCCTGCTGGATGGGGCAGCGGACTACTGGAGCTCTGACTTGGACCACTCCAGTTCCGGGCCAGCGTACTCCACCTCCGACGCGGAAGGGGACCCAAACTCCAAGCAGCCGAGGAAGAAGCGGGGCCGTTATCGCCAGTACAACACCGAGATCCTGGAGGAGGCCATAACGGTAGTGATGAGCGGGAAGATGAGTGTGTCCAAGGCTCAGAACATGTACGGGATCCCGCACAGCACCCTGGAGTACAAGGTCAAGGAGCGCCTGGGAACCCTGAAGAACCCCCCAAAGAAGAAGCTCAAGCTGATGATGAAGATGGAAGCAGGAGGCCAGGATTTTCCTCTCGCAGAGTCAGAGAACACGCCCACCGGAACCCCGGGAGATGACGACAGCGGCCCGCCACTGGCAGCCGCTGAGCTCAAGGACAATGTAAAAGAAGAGATCGATGACAATTTCAAACCAATCGACTAAACGACAAAACACATGTAAACCTCAGTCAAATGACTTAAGTGATTTGAAAACGGATGGGGCTTTATTTGTGCCAATTTACTTTGCAGTATCTGGGTGAGCACAAACGCAGGGATAACATGAGGAGGATTCTTAAAACACACTGGAGGTAAACAACTAAACGGATGGTTTTTAAACAAGCGATGCCGTTTAAGCATTTGTTTAGCTTTTATAGCCAGGGGCTTGACAAATGCAGCTAAAGACATTCGTTAAATGACAATTAATGAAATTCCCATAAGCATGCTGATAATCCCCAGCCCCAAAACCCAATCCCCCTCTTTTCTGAACTTGATACACTGAACCATTGCTGCTTATAAATGCAGTTTTGGGCTTTGGACCATTCCAATTTGGGGAAACAAATGAGGGGAAGATTGAAAATTAACTCCTTAAAAAAAAACAAATTAGTCCCTTTACTGCTCCCCTCTCTCACCAAGTACTCGCTGAAGATTGGTAAGTGAACTGTCTATTACATTTGAAGCCAACTGTACGGTTTAATCACACCATTGGTATTCCTCACCGGGGTTCTGAATCAAAGCCCATTCTCTTATTGCCAGGTAGCCAGGTTTTAACTGCAAACCTTTCTTTCCTCCTTAAGAAATTCTGTTAATCTCTGTGTGGACGAAGGCAACATTGACCCGTCCTTTTTGAATGCGAGAAGACACACAAGTCATTCAGGGATGCATGTTTGTGAGTTTCGTGGACACTACTGACTTCTATAATCGACTTCTTTTACTCTGTCTTTTATCCTTTTGTTTGATTTGCTTTCTTTTGCACTACACTTTGGCTCTGGCGCTTACAGACCAGGTTACCTCGGCATTGTTGCCCTTGCATCATGCACTTATTATGGTCTGTCTCTGAAGCCCAGTCGCAACCTCGTAACGGGTCGGAGGTGCACATCGCCTGCGTACGCTGATCCATAATCAGATCCAAGAGATTTGCCAAGAGACAAGTTTAGGTTTAATCTGATTGTGGATCGGCTGTTTTTAAGGCGGAATGCTACCTCATGGACCTCCATCAGTGTCTCACTGCTGATCCTGGAAAGCTGAAGTCGCCTTCAGGTTGCCCTCCAAACGGTGACCAAAGTGAGCTCATCCCCTTTATGGAAATCTTTACTGGATGAAGGCCTTTTAGGATCAGAATGTGAAACTCTGCTGCTATCCAGTTGATTACCTAGCTCCTGTACAAGGCTTTAGCTAGCCTACGCTAATGGGTTTTAGCTAACAACAACACATTGCTGATGTTTTTTTTTGTTTTTTCTTCCTTTAAAAAATAGAAATCGAACTAAGCGGCTTAGCTGAAGAGTTTTAAAATAAATTATTCTCCCTCAAACCTCAAAGACAGTTTTAACGGCAGTTTATTACAACAATGTGCATTTATAGAGGGGTTTGGGGATAGGGGGGGGCAATATGCAGTGGGGAGGGGTACTTAATAGAAGCGAGGGAAAAGCAGATTTAATATATTGTAAATTATTACGACCGATGATTTAAAAGCCAATCCGTGATTCTGGATGATTTCTTTTCTCATTTTTAACTCAGGGTTACTGAGACGGATGATGTGGGTTTTTAAATATGGTAATTTCCTGTTGGACCTATAGTAGACAGACAGGAGGACAAGCCACGCCTCTCACTAATTCTTTGTCGAGGGGAGGGGCCATGTGAGTCAATATGGCAGCGCCATAGTAGATAGACCTGCTAATGAATCACGACAAAGGACAGACAGACGTTGGGTTTGGGACTCGAACTCATGGCGCTAAACTTCTACGATGGCACTTTTCAAAAGTCAGCAAAAACACAAGAGAGGAAGAGGAAGAGAATCTGTTTGACGGTTATGCATGTAGTGTAGCTCTTCGCTGGGTGACACGGAGCAGAGAGCGATCAGGATGGCAGAGAGATGGAAGAAATAAAAGCTTTAGTGTGTGAAGACTTTCAAACGGCTGCAGCTCGGGACCCAAACAACTCTTTTGATTTCCTCTCGATTACCTCCAAGATTTAAAACGAAAAAAGACAAAAAAAAAAAAGAAAAAAAGGTGAAAAGAAACGGTCGACGGCTTGAACAAGTTGAGTTTTGTGTAGTGTCGTCTCGGTGTGTCCCCTCCGCTCGCCACTGAAGCACCGGGGATAGAAAAGAATATCCCTCTCAAGACACAGGTCAGGACAGAAAAAGGAAAAGCTCTTTTGGTATTTTCCACGAGGGAAAGACTGAAGACGTCAAAAGCTTTTTGGTTGTCATGTTTTTGTGCTCTGTGGTAAATGTTGCTCTTCGCTCCCAACACTGCCTGGTGCTCACCCGGCCTGTGAGAATTGTACCTCTCTGTTCAGATGAAATGATGACGATGATTCACTCCTTTATGAAATGTATTGTATATTTTATTTATTTGATTTGTTTTCTTGGATTATTCTTTTTAAAGAAAATGGCATGCACCACTTTTTTGGGCTGAATTTTGGGGTCGAGTTAATTGAATATTATGAATATTATTAATCACGATGTTGAGACGATTTCAACGCAATCTCACACTCATTCTAAATTATGAATGAAACACAATCTAATTAGAATTAGAATGATTTATTACCTGTTGCATACAATCTTAATTCCCCCTCTGCGGTTATTGGTTATCCACGTTAAGCTCTGTAGCTCCCTTGGCCTGATTGACAGGTGTGCATGGCCAACGGGAAGAGCTCCAGAAAGGACCCCCGGGACAGCTACATGTCCCGGGGGTCGTCATGCATGAAATGCGTCCAACACTTTGACAATGCTGAGCATTTAGAAGTGTCTAAAAGGTTGTTGTGCGCGTTGAGTCTGACCCAGCGAAGGACAACGCACTGATCTGAGTAAAGCACTTGTTATGAACTCTTGTATAGTTGCTGCTCACTTAGCCGGCTGTGAATACCGTTTGACAAAAAACGTGGCGTACAATGTGCCCCTTCCCAAAAGCCACTTAATAAAAATACACGTGTAGAAATGGTATAATTGGCACTTAATGCACAGGTTTGCATGGATGAACTCCAACAGCACTTAGACAGAATTCCCCTGAGAGGGGAGATTCCTCAAGGGCTAATCCTTTTTGCTCCGTCCTTCAAGAAACTCTTGATCTTTACTTAACGTTTGGCTTTTTGCTATAAATGTGCCAATGCTTTCTAAAAATGTGGGTCATTTAAAAAAAAGTCCCATTTCCAGCCTGCCCTTACCTGCTGAGGTGCATGCCATTTAAAGGTGTATTTATTTCATTTCATTTGGTTTCTTTGTATTGTTTATAGTCATGTGGTTAACGGCTCCCCCTGTCCGAAAAAGTCCTCCTCCTTGCAACTGATTCTCACTGCTGTTTAAAAAAAAAGAAAAACTCATATTATATACTTAAGAGAACAGTATATATCTATTTATATACATATATATTGACAAAATACTCACATAATGAATGTAGTGAACTGAAATGAATATCTCAAAACGTACAAAACCAGAACAGCCGTCTGCACAAGAGACGGCACCGTCGGTTCATTCTCAACAGACTGTTGTTTTTATTCGTTTTTTGCTTTTTTTGCGTTTCACTTTTTACGCTGCTTGCATTGGAGATGCAGTCCTTTTCTGACGCGGGCGTGCGACCGTAGCCTTCAGTACTGTAAATGTCTCAGGATCGAGCCAACGGGATGGGCAGCAATATTTGTCAGTCGGAAAATGGCGCAGACTTAACTACCTGTACTAGATGTAATTTATAATCGTGTGTATATATATATATATATATATATATATATATATATATATATACATATATACACACATACATACATATACTATATGTCGACTTGGCCATCAGAGACCGAGTGCTATACCTCAATCTCAGAATAATGACTCCTTTCTGTGCCTCGTACTTGTATGTATACCTTACCTGGGAGCCTGGCGAAGGGATAGCCGATACTCTGGGAAATATAGTATCCTCCGCTGTTTCTTTTATTTTATTATCTGTTTTTTCTTTTCTTTGTTTCGCCTCCCTCTTGCGAAGGGAGGAGGGAGACGCTTCAAGTGTCTGACTGACCAATATTTGCCACCCTACCTCCTTTCAGGTTTTTCAGGCAACAAAACCTTATAGAAATATATAGAGAGCAGCAGATCGAGAGAGAGGAAAGACAACAGGGACTCTACAGCTATTCCGGTTCTTAGCACTGGACGGGGTTGGTATGGGAAGGCTGCAAACCTCTCATGTCTTCCTCTGAAAGTTCAAACATTTTGGGATTCAGTCGTCTGGTTTCACCCTGGAGGCGCTCAGTCAGGGCGGTCCCACCCTGGTCTGAGAAAGGTATTTTTGTTCAATGAGGTGTTTTTTTGTTTTCTTTCATGGTTTATTGTGTGTTTGTAGGTGAAATATAACTCCAGGTTGAAACTTGAGAGGGCTTTTTTTATTTTTTTTATTTCTCACACTCAGAGAAATCAGAGACCCAGAGGGGCGATTGGGGGACAGGTGGACAAGTTAACCTTCCTTCATCTGCTGTTTTGTAAAAGAAAAATATATCCAAAATCTTTTGCATTCCAAAATAACCCCACCACAAACAGGAAAATGTACCTTTATATGATGAAAATGAAAAGAGGCTATATACTTATGAATATACAGGTATTGATTTTACTGTTTTCTTGCGTCTTCAGGTAAGCCGATCGATTTCTCTCTTTTGCTTTTCAGGTTGGTTTTAATTTCATTAATTTTCGTTCTTTTTTTTTCTGAGTGAAAGAAAAGAAAAATGTCGAACAACAACTACTGTAACCTCACTTAGTAGACGTCACATGACGCGCCGTTTTGTTTCGGGACGGCGCGTCGTGCTGAGCGCTACCGGGAAAGAAAGACCCACAATGTATATGATTGCCATGCTCCTCTCTGCCGAGAGCTTTGTTCCGTTTCTTTTTCTGTCACGCTGCATATCTGGTTGTCATTTATACCTCAGGTCCGACCACTTCAAAGCAGCTGATTGTACATGAGAAACACGCTCACACACACACACACACACACACACACAAAGAAGAATCAGGATTTTTAGTACGGCTCGTTTCCAGATTTTTAGACTTAAACCGACGGAAGCAGTTTTTGAATAATCGTCGTTTCTTGTCGTTCGTACTGTTATTCTGATGGAATATTCTTTTCCTTTCTTTGTTTTCTTATATATAAAAAAAAAGAAAAGACAAATTGTTTAAAAGCCAGAAGCCAGGTTTCTGTGAATACAGACGCTGTATTCTCTCGAGCACACACAGCGCACACACAAGAGACACGAGGCACCCACAGCAACACACTCCCTCCCTCCTCATCAGGTAGCCACACTTTGTGTGGGCGGGTTTTACGTATAATTATGAAGCTGGGAGTCTGCCGGTTCTCTTTTAGAAGCAGGTGGGGGTGTTTTGTACACACGGCCTGCAGAACATCAGCGCTGCCGGCTGAGTTCTTGATCTGGCTCGCTGGGACACTGCAGGCACTGCCTCTGTGAAAACCACTTTGTGTTGTTTGTTGCTTTTAACAAAACGCTGCTTTTTATTGTAAATCAATCTACAAATTGTTCTCGTTCAAGGAAAGACAAATCCATCCTTCAGCTGTATTCTATGTGAGCAGTCTGTGATGATGTGTGTATTCCTGCAGTTATTCTGTTGACACGTGTGTGTCGTTAAGGCTTCTGTGTATTTGAGCTACCAGTGTGTGTGTGGGGGGGGGGGGGGGGGGGCTAAACATCGACGCCGGGGATGTTTTGTCTGGCTGCTAAAAAGCACAAACATTTGACTTAAATTATGATTTAACCAACATTAAAACAACTATTATCCCTGTAAAGATGAGTGCAGTAATGTGTATCTGAGCAGAGAAAAGTCGCTTCCGTCTGTGTGCATTACCAGAGCGTGTGCATGTGCTGTTAGTGCACGTGAGCGTGCCCCACTGGTTAGCTCTCATGCGGCGGCTACAGCTGATAACACCGCCCCGACCGTGTAGCTCCCACCCTCCGGTTGCCCCTCGGGTCAACACGTTCAAAGCTCTGTCAGCGCTGTTACCATACTTTGCGCTGTTTGCACCGTTAGCTATGAGCTGCCAGCTCAGGCGTCGCCGTGTTGAGAGCCGCTGAGAGGCGATCGGAATGCTCCCCCCTAATCTCTTATGTTTACAGTTTATCTAGTTGGAAGGATAAAGATTAAAGATTCTGCAGATAACAAAAAGTGAGCGTTGCTCCCATGTGGTGTCTTGCGGCTGCATTGCATGCTGGTCATGTTGAATTGTCCACCTTGGGTACAAAACGACACGAAAAGCTACAAAATAGATGCAGGAATGCAAAGAACATCACCAGAAGCTAAATATGTTGGGTCTGGTTCGCAGTCCAGTAAATAGTCCAGAACTTGGATCTCTTCCTGAGAAACTACCCGTCGTACTTTTGGATGGATTTTTCTTTTAACTGCATATTCAAGAAGTCTCTCTCTCTCTCTCTCTCTCTCTCTCTCTCTTGCAACAAGATCCACTCTCTGAGTGCAGTTTAAAAAGATAATAATCAGCACATCTACTGACAGTTACACTTTACCTTGCGTGTCATAAGCTCCGCCATGATGGTGTTGTTGTTGTTGTTCCCCCCAGACATTTGTCAAAGCGGCGCTAACAGATCTGAGCAAATGTGCATCTCGTTTGTCGCTGGGGTGCGACGCCGAGTGCTGTAAATGTCAAAGCATTTGTGGAGATGTGACAAGCAGTCGCTCGGCAGCAGCAGCCTGGTTTTGAAAGCAGAGATAAGTACGAAACTCTTTGAGGCCAGACACGCCTCTGGAACGACGCTCTTCAGCAGCGATCAACGCGACAGAAACCTTCCCTCCGTTCAAATTCACTACGCAGGAAATTTGGGGGAAAAAATGGAAACGCTGGAGTGTAAAAATTTGAGTCTAAAGATAGAAGTCTTCATGTTAAATCACTACACATGTAAGAGAGCGTTACCGTATCAGGATATTGACAGCTACACCTTGAATTCACCGTCTAATACACTAAGTAGTCGTACGATCTTTTAGAAAAGCGTGCGCTTTAAAAAACAAGTATTGTCTTGGGGCTGAATGTTTTCAAAGTGCACTCTTTTAATTGCTTTCTCTACTTTGACATTATTCAGAGCTGTTGATTTCTAAATTCCCAACCTGGCTCATTAATCTTCTCCACGAAACCAACGCGCTCAATCCGATGATGTCGCCAGGATTAAGGGATTATATGTTTGCTGTTCTTTAATCAGTGGACTCGAGGGTGCCTTTTGAAGACTCTAATCACGATCTCAAATCATTTAAGGGTCGGTTTGCTTCAAGAACAGCGTTCTCCTGTCGAAGCAAAAATGTCACGTGACATTCAGGTCAAATTAGTCGGCTTAAATTCCGTTGATTATGTTGCTTCGCGAGCGGCTCGCAGCAGACATTTCCTCTCTCACTCTGGCTGTTTCTCGCCTCCGACGAGCCCGCGGTGCTGGCGAGCGTCTCGCCTTCTCCGCCTCGGCAGAAAGCCTCCCTGCAGATGGCAGTGAGACAGAAGTGGCAGTCTGAGGAGGTGGACGGGAGTGAAATAAAGAATAAAGGCTGCTGAAGGTCGCCGTCCCCACCCCCACGCCGCTCTTAAACAACGGGCTTTTACTGGAGCGACGCTGAAATTCACTTCACGAACCAACGGTATACTTTCACGTCTGCGGTTGAAATAAATAAATAAAAAAGGTGCCGCGGTCGCTCAGAAACCTCACTTAAGAGAGGAAAGAGGATTATTAGTGACAAAATATAGCACCTGATCAGGTAATTGAGAAAAATAAAAGCCACGGCTGTGTGAAGGAAATCTGATCAAAAACGCTCTGAGATAGACCTCATTGCATTTCACGAGGTGCCCTTGTGTGTTGCCTTGACATTCTTGCAGCATTGTTCCCATGTGGAGGTGTGTCCGGCCCTGTAGAGGTGCCTACGTGGAGTCAAATCCAACTCTGCAAATCTCTGGTTTATCTCTTGCGTGCAGGCTTCGGGTTGAGTTTGGGGGGAATTCGATTTGTGGCTTCTGAAGCTGATTCTTAGGGCTTTGTCAGAAGACGTGATTAAAGAAAACATTTGTCCAACACCTGCGAACAGATATTTACCACAGGAGGTCCGTTATCCTCTTCTCGTGTCCTCGTTCCCTTCGTTACACTTCCAGCCAGACTCTCCCTTTGTCCCGCTCTCATTCGTGTCCACGCGAGAGCATCTAAGAGCACGTTTGTCCTCCTCGGTGGTTTCTGCTACCTCAGTTCGTCACGTAGGGATCTTTTCAGGATTCCAACTGCTTCAGGAGTGGATCGGTTAGTTTGAAAACTAAAGTAGAGTCTGTTGTTGCCAGTGAAGTAACCATTACAGGCATTTCACATGCATTTCTAGACCTTGTAAACTTCTGAGGTCAGGTTCGAAAAAAGGTTTTTTGATGAAAGTTAAGCCCTCAGAGAGTGAGCGGGATGATTTGTCAGGCCTCCCACTGGCCTCAGTGTCCTCTGATTGTTCGCCGACCACAGCAATCTGCTCGTCTTGTTATTCCTCCTCAGAAATGTGTCAGATCTTGATTGTCCCGTCACTCAGAAGTGTGAAGTTTCTGCGCCGTGATGCTGCTGCAGCACCGTCGGTGGCCCGAGTAGAGGCCACGCGTCCTCCTGCCACACCTCTGTTAAATGTTGATTTTATTGTCATTTTCTTTGATGAAAAGTCATAACCCCCCCCCCCCCCCCCCCCCCCCCTTCCTTCCTTCCTTCCTCTCCCTTTCACCTTCGCGCCCCAACTATTGTCATCCTCTCAGCATCCAGTGGAGCGTGAGCACCTTGGGGCTGACAGGCCCTCGTTTATCCCAGGAGAGATGGGGTGTTCCTGGGCAGCCCCGGGTCCTTCGCCTCTCATCAGGTCTTTCTCTAAACCTCACTGCCGCCTCTTGGGATTGTACACTCGACCCAGAGGCCCCTGAACACGGTCTTCCCCCGTCTCTTCTCTTTTCACAGAGGCTTTGCCACGCTCTCCTCTGATGAGGAACTTTGCCGATTTAGATTTATTTTAAATCAGGAAGTTGATGAAGTCGTTATTTCAGCAACAAGGTGGGGGGGGGGGGGGGGGACATAATCTTCTGCAATATTGGAAAAAACACACACTAACGCACAACATACATGCAGTATATGTTTGGCGGTCGGTTAATATTTCAGCCTTGGTGAACTCTCCACTAAAGAGACTCGATGTTTTAAAGGTTTGGCCGTTAGTGTTGTATGAAGTCTCTGATCTCGCTTTGATGTTTCAGGGTAACAGGCTCGAGCTTGACTTTTAGTTTCTGTGTTTAAAAAACCAAGAACAAAAAAAATAAGTGTCTAATGGGGGGGGGGGGGCTTTTGTTTTGTTGAAGTTGCCAGTGCATTGCCGTGATCCTCTTGTAGCCTCTCTTTGCAGTCTTTCGAGTGATGGCGTCTTCTACGTGTTGAACTTTAGGCATCTTTGACGGCCGCGTACCTCCTCCTGTCGGTGGCGAAGTCTACGCCTCGCGCAGACAGAACCACAGCGGTGTATTTATAGTCGAGCCGAGGAGCAGCGCTGGCTCGTGGGCACGATCGATAGTCGGCTCAGACAGACCGGCGCTCGATGAGCGGATCTCAAGAGTTCAGTCCTCAGCCGGGAAGTTTGGCAGTATACGGAAGATTAAAACAGCCAAAACTATTCACCAACTCTCTCACGGAACACCTCGAACTCATCTGCTGCGAGTTGACCCATGAGAGCCAGAACAACATCACCTAAAAGGCTCTTTGAAAAGCCTTTTCTGTACATTATTTTCAGCCAAATACTTTTTTCAGTGCTTTATTAAAAAAAACAGCAAGGATTGTAAATATGACTAACTCTTAGCAGCGGAGGCTCGTGCAGAGCTCGCTTAATGCTCCACCGCGTTGGTCCTCTGGAGATCTAACTCAACACGGTCTCCTTCCCGAATGTCATGAATTTAGGAAAGCTGCTCGCGGAAACAACAGAAAAGCGAGCGCTGAAAGTACCGCCGAGTGTTTGGTCTTTCTTTCGGTCTTTGATAATGTATTTCCATCTTTGGTGTTTCTTGGTGTGCAAAAATGTAAAGAAGAAGAAAAAAAAAAGAAAAACTTACAACACAGAATACCTCAGAAAAGATATCCATGTAACCTTGACAGCCTCCACATATTGTCAGATCCCGACCGTCGACACATCTCCCGTCCTCCGTATTCGTTTCCCCTCTTGCTTCTTTTGCCATGCAGTGCGTAGCGCCCAGTGTGGGGGGGGGGGGGGGGGGTTGTTACCGCTTTGGTTTCACAACCTCATGCGTGTCCTTTCTTTGTCAGCGGTCTTGGTCTCAAACCTTTCACAGCCCAACTCCCCGATCCTCTTTCAAGGACGCTTGTTTTTCGAGACGATTTGAAGGATCGCAAAAGCTCAGAAAGATCCACCGAAGAGACTCTTTCAAAAGATGGGGTTGCATTAAAAGAAAGAAGAAATCCTCCCTCCGTTTGGTTCTTTATAAAGTGGGTTTGCAGAAAGAAAGAAGGCCGCACAGTCCCCACGTTGTTCCTTTTTCATACCTCTTTATCTACGTATCTCTTTATCTTTGTTAAAAACTGAATGTAAAAGAAAAGAAAAAGGCAAACACAACTAACCTCTAATTTAACTATACATATTTAAGAATAAGAAATACTCTATATGTGCACATAGATATACCTATACAAGCCCAAACCGACAAACACAAATGCATATGTATATACACAGATCTCTAATGTCGTATACGTTTATCTTGAGAAAGGAAGAGGACGAGCCTTTTCCATCGATGATTCAGGGAAACCATTGAGAAGTCCAGTGCAGTGCGTTAGTGGAATCACTCCGTCGCTTCTAGTGTTCGTTCTCTGACTCTGTTCTTACTCGTTATTTCCCCCCCGTGATGTAGCAGAGGGCGAGGGGGCAGTGGTGACTTTTTTTTGTTAACCGAAGAAGAAGTAGTGGAACTAGGATGTAGTGTGGTTGTAGTCTATTTGAGCCCGATTCTGTGAAAAGGTGTGGTGGTGGTGGGCTGTTTTTTTGTTCCTTTTCTAAAGTGGACGCTGTAAAGACAGTATATTTATGAAGATGACCCGGACGTGAGTCACATGGGGGGGGGGGGGGGGGGGGTCTTCAGGTTAGTTGTATATAAAACTGCTTCACCCTTCAACCCTCGCCTGTCTTTTTCACAGGCGAGGTGGAACTGTATATTGAAGGCACTGATGAGGAACTGTTTGTGTGTTTTTAAGTCGAGAAAAGTGAAAAGTGAAGACTGTTTTAAATGAAGGAACGTGGGGTGGGGGGGGGGGGGGGTGATCCTGTTTGGGTTCCCTACAGAACCCGGCAGACAGCGACGTCGTTAGAGAACGCATCTCCCTCGAGCTTTGCTGGGACCGACGGACGTTTTTTTTTGTCAGCGTTGAGCCTCAATATTTTTGCATGCTGGTGTACAGAGCCCCCTATCAGCCCTCTTGTTGCAAGAGGCTGGTTAATACAAAAGTGTTCTTTGGATGTTGTCCGCAGGACAGATGCTGATGTTTTGAATATGAAATATTGCCCCTAAAAAAAAAAAAAAAAGACAAAAAAGACTTCCCTTTCCTAAGAAGGAGCACCGAAGGTGTTTGTTTGTCACTGCGACAGCTTTTCGTGGTGTTTTTTTGGCTAAAGCTCTTTTTCAATCGTTTGTTTTTCCTTGTGTAAAGTACGTACGAGTGTGGATCCGTGTGGCTGTGTAAGAAACCGTGTGACGAGCTCGCTAATTTTTTCGATTTGGCTTTTTTTCTTCAACCATATTCTAGTCCCAGAGCAGTTTTCCTTTTAGGAACATGAATCTAGCTGTGCTCTGATGGTAACTCGATGGATCAGTGTACAAGTTTGAAGAACTTACAGCCCCAACAGTACATCTCACACACACACACACACACACACACACACACACACACACACACACTCAGGGACCCTCGACAACACTGCTCTCACTCTTATTCAGGTACTTAATCTACAGCGAGTTTTAGCAGTGACCAACCTCAACTATGGTGTGTTTCCATACGCCTGTTCCTATGTAGACAAGAGAAAAGTCACACCCAAAATCTTAAATGATCAGAAGAAGTTTTATTTCTCACCCTCAGAGTTTTTTGCTATATTTTCAGCATCTTATGAATGTCAATCTTCGTCTGGGTTCAGGACGGCCGGGTCTTTGTGAGCGCTCCGTTCTCTCTCCGACTCGCGTCGGGGAGCCGTGTGCCGAGCGTCGACAGGCATCGTGTGGCTACAGAGCACCGAACGTAACGACGACGTAAACCGAGCTAACCTCAACAAAATGTTTCCTACAAGTGCACAAAACGGTGGTTTGGCTTTTGAAATGGTGTTATTTTTGAAAGCCTCCACAAGCCCTCACACAGTATCCGTCTGGTTTAAGTGCTGAGTCCTCTCTCTTACACACACAACACAGAGGAAATGTGACGGATCTGCCTTTAGTTATTCTTACGCTTCAGGGAAAACTTAGTAAGCCTCTCTCAAGGACCAGGAAACACGTCGGCGCTCAGCCGGACGTCGTGCGGTCGGACCTGCAGAACTGTAGAGCTGAGGAGGAAGAGGAAGAGAAAGGTCTGCCTTTCAGTCTTCATCGTTTCTCGCTCGTTCTTTGACTCTTTAAGTCGGCCGCTCTTCTCTGCTGCGATTGGTTGAAAACCTCTGCAGTCTGTTGCTCAGTGTCAGTGTTGGAAGTCTGTAGACTTCAGAGGGTATTTCACGAAGAACCGGTCACCGTTATTTATTGTACCTCTTAAAGATAAGTTGTATTTCATGTTGTAAGAACTCTTAAGATTACTTTTTACATTCCTGCTGTTGGTTCTTGGTCGTGACCTGATTCTGTTGTGATGGCTCTGATTGGGTTGGCAATGGCTCGTGGTATTTGGGTAGATGCAGGAGTCGTTGTCCAGGGGTTTGGACTACAGACCTCTCCTTTTACTTCGGTCTTGATTTTTGTCCTGCTGAGGTTCCTTAACGTCTCGTGATCTCACCTCGGCTCTTAACGGGGGGCTGGGCGCCCTGCTGGGCTTTTATTCCTCTTCTCCGCAGAGATTTTGTTTTCGGGTTTGACGATATACCTCATTCCTTCAGTCCAGCGGGCCCTAGTGGGGGGGTGTGGGATGGGGGCTGTGCCGATGCTCGGGATTCCCCCCAAGCCCCCCCTTTTCACGATGTGGTCCCAGCTGGACTGTACCTCTCACAGAACGCATATAAACACGCATACACTGACACACAGGTTCTCCAAATACCCCGAATGGACCTCATTTTTCAATATCTACTGTTTACAGTTTGACAAAACAATTGTATAATTTAAAAAAAATATTTTTCTCATATTGTAGTTTTATTTATGTACAATATTTTTTTTTTTTTGTTCTTATTTTGTACCTTGTGAGTTGGACGTTTATTCTTCTAGGCTTATATTATCGATGTCCGTGTAAATGAGCACTTAACGAGGATCACAATAACTGGTTTGAGTTTGATTGACTGATTTGATTTTTCTCTTTGAATGCTGAATCCGATATTCTGATTGGGCTGATGAATAATAAATTGTCTCATAATGTCCGATTTCTTTTGACAAAAAGATGATTTGATTTCCTACTGTTTTGTTTTTTTTAAACTTCATTTTGCATTGAACGTCACGCGACGCTGATTAGATCTGTCTTTGTGCATGTGTAAAATATTTTACTGGTTATGTTATATTCAATTTGGTAGAAAAGAAAATTGCCATTTTTGCCACACATCTCAGCTGTAACGTTGTGTACGGTAGTGTTCACTGGATGCTAGAACCTTCTTTTCAAAACCACTATTCTTCTAATAAATTTTGTTGTGAAAATAAAACGTGTCGCCGGTGTTATTGTGTCGAGGATGTGAAAGTTGTGTGTCTGTGTGTGTGTGTGTGTGTGAGACGGACACACATGTAGTCCTCCATTCCTGACTGACCTCTGACCCCCCTGGGTTAACAGCCTGAATAAGCAAAAGGTCTTCAAAGGTTAAGTCCCGCCCCTCTGAGGGAACAGCCAGGAAGTACCCCATGTACTCAAACATTCACGCCTTTAAAGAAATTAAACAGGTAACAATTTCCTCTCTAATATCGATTTTATTTTACTGTAAAAACATTTTTTTTCTGGATTTAACTTTCTCGTCAAAAACTAATTTTTAAAAGATTACATTTTGAACACGTCATAATAACGTTTTAACGCTTACCTTTGCCCAATACTGAATTTTACAGAATAGAGCCTGAATGCATCATAATGTAAATCAATGGCACCTCCAGCTAACTCTGCAACATTTTGTGTGCGACTCCGCATCGTTACCTGCTCGCCACCGGCTCAGCCGTCGCCATTTTGAGATTCACGGGGAGTCTCTCTCTCTCTCTCTCTCTCTCTCTCTCTCTCTCTCTCTCTCTCTCTCTCTCTCTCTCTCTCTCTCTCTCTCTCTCTCTCTCTCTCTCTCTCTCTCTCTCTCTCTCTCTCTCTCTCTCTCTCTCTCTCTCTCTCTCTCTCTCTCTCTCTCTCTCTCTGCAGGGCCTGAAGGAGGATGCCTCTGCAGTGGATGGAGGCAGAAGAAGACAAATAACTTTTCAGGGCACAGGAAGTAGGTCATCTTCCTATCAAATATTTATTTCTCATACTGTGCCCAAGGCTCCTAAAGGACTCCCTCTTTAGAGACTCTGTGTGTGTGTGGTTTCATGCTTTGCTCATATATGGCCGCTAATCTTCTGTGTCTGACTGAATTTGAATTCAGAGATGTTGAATATTATATTGTAGTTCGGTCCGCTCACAGTCGGCAGTGGCACTCAGCTCATGGTGGCAATCAAAGTACTTCAAAAACCCTCAGCGCCTGATTGCTGCACTTTTCGTCTAAATTGGTAGTTGAAGCCGTCTCAATTTAGTCTGAGGAGCCCCCACAATGCAATGCCCCGATGGCTGCCGTCCATCCTGGAGGTTCGGATCAGCTCCACATTTTACAGCGTCTTAGTGACATAAAGGCCTCGGGGAACTGGTGGAAGCCACGACTGCTCGTGTTTATCCAGCAGCTTTCTGTAGTATCTAGAATTTATGGTTTAAATTAGTACCATGATAATAAGAAGAAGAAAATGCTACCGACATCAATATATATCCCACGACGGCAAGTACGTTGGAAAAAATGGAAGCTCGACGTGCTATAAATATTAAACTATTTCCATTTTTACAAGCTCTACTTACAGCCTCTCCTCTCTGCTCTGTGTTCAGTTTATTAACTGGATCCCCGTTAGCTGACGCCTTAGCGGCCGCTGATCCTCCTGGGGTCCACAGAAAGGACAAAACGTAATACATGCAAAACATGAGGTGAAACAAACAGCCTGGAGATCAGTCGAAGTTTGACGTTTTCAAGGACCGTCGGAAAGATGAAGATGTGAGGATTGTGACACACACACACACACACACACACACACACACACACATTGTGTTTTTAGTTTAAATAAAACATGCTTTTCCATCCCGCCGGCGGGTTTTGGGGTTCGGCGGGTCATGCCTGATGTGGCCTTACACATAGAATAATGATCCCAGTCACCTCCACACAGTGAGGCATTAGACCTATTATTAAACACTGGTATCGGATCAGTTCTTGGTATCGGCCAATACCCAAAGCCCAGGTATGGGTACCTGCAAAGAAACCGGATATCGGATGCTATTTGCTGTCTTCAGCCTCTTAAATATGTATATTTGTAACGATCAGTTTTTTCTGTTCTGTAAACCTGCAGAGACGTCACCTTGGGCTCTGAGACATTGTCACGGCCGTATTTTACAAGACATTTATAGTAATCACAGAACGAATCTGCAGAATAATTGATAATGAAAACAATCATGTGTTGCAGCCCCACAAATGAATCAATAAAGCTTGTGACTGCGTTTCTAATTCTGTACAAGTTGTGTTGCTAAATGTCTCTGCAGCACATTTAGAAACGCAATGAAATCGTTTGTGATTCGTCTGCTGATTAAAATGATAATAATAGTATATAATTATTGATTAGAGTCTAAAATGTGAGAAAATAACAACCTCCCGGAGCCCATTGTGACGTCTTTAGACCGTCAGTCTGAAATACAAACATACTCACTTCACACTGGCACGAAAAAAAAGAGAAAATCTGCAAATGCTCACGTTTAAGAAGCAGGAAACAACAAATGTTCGGCTCTTTTTATTTTGTTGATGATAAATGAGTTAAACAATTTCTGTCTTTTAATTCTATGTTGGTCGAGGTATCAATGAATGGACTAATTGTTGCAGCACTCGTGCACTGGAGAGGAGAAGCACATTTAAACTCTCTTTCTACTGCGTGTCGATGCTGCAAAAGTGCGTCAACCTAAAAAATAAGAGCTTGAGCGGCTCCCATCGTGTCCTCCAGCACAGTGCACCACAAAAACAAATATGTGCGCTTAAGAAATGTACAAGAACAGTTGATATAAAATATTCTCCTCTTTCCAGCCTGTTACTCCCGAGACGTGAACACGTCTCTCCCACTTTGTTTTTCATGCACACTCACTGACTGCTGTGAGAATGTCAGAGGCCCCATCAGAGGCCCCATCAGAGGCCCCTCCTGCTGTGGTGTGTGGTGGCCGGGCCCAGCAAGGCTCCCCATTACTGATTAATGGAACCACATCAGCTCCATTCAATTAAGACTCAGCGCCAGCCCCATGCGGCCGTCTCCCCGGGCCTGTCTGAGCGGAGACACACACCGAGGACGGCTGCTGCTAACAAGCTCCCGAACAGAAACGGATGCACCGCCTTAAAAATCACTTTGCTGTGAAGCCACTTCTATAAATACGCGTCTGGTCTTCCTTTTAAATGTCGCTTCATGCCTCATCCGAAGCGCTTTGACTCGCCTTGATGCTTGGAAGGTGCTTCGTGGACACGACGGTACACTCTTTAACCTTTTACCCACATTAGATATGAATTATTGACACGCGGCTCCAGCTGCAGATGCACAGTGTTTATAGTGGAGATACGACGAGACGGTCAATCGATTAGTGGGCCAACAAAACACGAGGATTTGAATAATTAAATAATACTTTAGGATGTGTTTCAGGAAAACATTTGCTGGTTCCTATGAATACTTATTTGGACTGTGGGTCCAAAACAAGCAGTTTGAACCTGTGAGCTGTGAACCTGTGACGGCCAAACAATGAAATGATCGATCGGAAAACAGAAAAGTGATGGATTAACTGATGTTGGAAATAACTGCTAATTGGAGCTTTACTCGAGGTCTTAATTGGATGATATTTGGAGGCAAAGCTATGTTGACTATCTACAGTTGAACCCTTTAAAAACAGCAAACAGCAAATAAATAAATAAAAGATATGCATCATATTTCATTGTCAAACAATTTCCCCCCAAAAAGCCAATATTAAAAATGTTCCTCAGAGGGCTCATGGTCCAAGATAAACACCTCGACAACATCCCTTTGATTGTTCCTCTACTGTCAACTAGAAGAAGAGCAAAATGACAATTATTAAAAATATGAATCAAAGGATTATCCCTCGCCTGCAATCATTGCATCACTCACATTGTTTTTAAAGGATTATCTAATCTACATCTTCAGGGAACACACTGATGATGAAACAGTTATAAGTGGATTTATATTCTGTATTAAATAATATTATATTTAATATATTTTAAATAATCTAAATATGCAACGTCACTAAAGCTGTCAGGTACATGCAGAGTAGTGTAGACTTGTAAAAAAGTACAACATTACCTGAGATGCAATGGAGTAGAAGTATATAGCAGCATGACATGTAAATACTCGTGTACACGTGTTCAAGTATAGTTCAGTTTATGAGCTGATCTCGTAGCCAGATCTCGCGTTATCTCACTACCGTAATCTCGCGAGCGAGCGAGCAAAGGTGAGCAGTCTTACCTTAAACTCTGGTGTTTCTTCTTCTCTGTGGAAAACACGTCCCACATCCGGGCAGGATTTCGCTCCTAAAAAGATCAAAGTCCAGAAATCCCTAAAATCATCCAGGCTCGTGTTCCAACGTGGAAAACGACGTCAGCATTAGCAGGTCACACAACCGGAAGTGGATGTACGCATCAATTCTGCGTGCGCGCGCAGAGAGACACCGGGTGGCAGCATCGGTTATAATGTTTTATTTACATTGCCAATATAATCTTATTTATAAATTCAACATTGATATTTAAATGCATTCAGCCCTGCAGGTCAACGTTTCTTTATTTGACAAATCTAAAAACAAAACAATTAGAGTGACGCTGAGATTAATAATCTAATTATTTTATTCTCAGGCTCTCCAACAATGCTTCTACTAAATATTAAAAAAGAAAACCACGCCAATAAAAAACGAAATGTTCAATACATAAACAGTGCAGAAGTTAAAGTGTAGTAATAAAATAGAATAAACTGTAAATAAAATAGAATAAAATACGATTCTTAAATAGAATACTGTGGTAGACTGGTACAATTATAAACTGTCATGTAGACAGGTTGGGCAGTAAAATAGTATATGTATATAATCTGCATACCACCATTGATATGTCAAGTTAGCTGATAAACTGCATGAATTACCAAAAACCATGTAGGTAAACATATATATATATATATATATATATATATATATATATATATATATATATATATATATATATATATATATATATATATATATATATATATATATATATATATATATATATATATATATATATATATATATATATATACAGCTATTGCTGACTGTGTTACTGTATTAAATCAACTCATTTCGGGACTTTACAGTAAAATCTCGTCTTTTTTTCCGTCTGCCTGAGCTCCTTCCTGTGTTAGATTCAGCGTTAATCAATGTGAGAATGAGGTCGAAAATAGCAGAAATAGGAGGAAACAAAATGTATATAAATATATATATATTCAGTTTAATCTTAAAGTTCTCCACAAACTCTCAAAATGTCTCAGGACTGAATTTAACTCAAAGTGACCTATTTCATGTTACAAACAGAAGTAAATAGTGAAGTTTATATATTTATATATCAGCCTTCACAATAAAAGAAATCAAACCCAACAAAGGGAACAAAGCCACTTCCTTGCCACACACACAATCAGCCTTAAACTCTCCGCAGAGCTTCATTGTGCTGTTGAATGTGACTGAACCGAAGACAAAACAGCCTCGTGAACCTTTATCGGCAGACGAAGACCCCGAAGCTCCACCGTGGAGCCTCGGCGCGTCTGGTTGGATGTCTTCGGCTTCCTCCACCCGACGTGGCCGTGACACAAAAAACAATAAAATAATAAAAAGGTGACATTCTCTGGGAAATGAAAACCTCACAATCGCAACTTCCTTTGAGGAGAGAACTCGTTCAACAAGGTCACACCTAATTGAAAGTAATTGAGACAGTGTTCTGTGACTTCTCTTATTACTCTTCTTTCTTTCTCCTCCAACAGGAACTCCTCCAGGTCACCTTGGTAGTTTCGACTCCTTTTGGCAACGGCCTGAAATATTCTGTTAGCCCGCGGCGCTCTCAAACCCCTTCCCCCATCCTTTTCTCTGTCATCCCCCCCCCCCCCAACTTCCTTCCCAAACTTCGTTTCTCCCCCTTCTTCCTCATCTTCTTTCATATTTTTCTTTGCCTTCATCCCATCCTCCTCTGCTCTCCTCTTCTTCTTCTTCTTCTTCTTCTCTTTTTTCCTTGTTTCCTCTCATGCAACTCACCATATTCACTGTAGCTGCAGGGTGTGTGTGTGTGTGTGTGTGTGTGTGTGTGTGTGTGTGTGTGTGTGTGTGTGTGTGTGTGTGTGTGTTTGGGGCCTCTGGCTGCAGCCTGCAGAGGGTTATACAGTGGATCCGATGAGCACCTAGAGACCACTAACCATGATCATATCAATAAAAGGACATCTGCTCTACAGCAAAAAAGACCTGCACGAGAGGAGAGGAGGAGGAGGAAAGAGAGAAAGGGTGTGTGTGTGTGTGTGTGTGGATGGGGGAGGAAAAAGAGGAGAAGAAGAGGGCGAGTGAACAAAGAAGAAGAAGAGGGCATAAAAATAGGAGCGAGGAGATGAACAAAGGAAGAGGAAGAGACGAGTGGAGGAAAGGTGATGAGAGGAGAAGAAAGGAGGAGGTGAGGAAATGGTGAATGTGTTGGTGGGGGAGGAAAAAGAGGAGGAGAAGAAGGGACTGGTACAGGAGAGAAGAGGAAAGAAGATTTGATGGAGGGTGAGAGGGATGAACAAAGGAGAGGAAGAAGCAAGCGAAGGAGAGGCAACGGAGAGGAGGAGGAAGCAGAGGATGAGGAGAGAGAGAAAAGGGAGGGAGTTTGTGTGAAGAAAAGAAGGACGACAGTGGAGAGATGAACAAAGAAGAGTAAGGAGAGGAGAGGAGAGGAGAGGAGGATAAGGGAGAGAAGAAGAAAACGGGATGATTACAAATAAAGAGAAGAAATGAAATGGATGAGAACAGTTAGACACAAAGAGAAAGAAGACAGAAAACAAATAAAAGAAAAATATAAATGACAGGAAAGCAAACACAAGGAGGAGAGGAGAAGAGAGAAAAATAAACCGTTAATGAAGACAAGAAATGCTTCAATCTGTAGACTTCAACTGCAAGGTCTCCGATGTGTTCGTCTCTTTAAAAGACATGAAGAATATAAAAAGGAACGCCTTATTAAAATTACAATACAATACAACGTGTTTTTGCCTTTTGATAGCAAAGCTGCTTCTATTGCTGGTTCAGAGAGACATCTACGGTTCTTCTGGTGGACAGTTTCATAAGTTCAAATATCGAGCAAAAGCCCCTGGACTTAATACTCGGGCTAAACCAATTATCCTACGACACAAAACTAAATCCAATCAGGAAAAGACTGATGAAATATTACTACAAGAAGAGAATAAACAAAGGAGTGCGAGGAGATGATTAAAGGAGAAGGAGAGATGAACAAAAGAGCTCGTTCAGTGGTGGAGAGGAGGAGAGAGGATGGACGAGGAGAGGAGCACAAGGGAAAGGAGAGCAGGGAGGAAGAGGAGGAAGATGAGGAGGGAACGAAAAACAATAGAGGAAAGAGAGACGGAGAGAAAATATGAAATGTAAGCGTTAAGAGGAGACAGCAGGATGAATCAATAATAGTGGAGGAGAGGAGGAGAGGAAGAGAGGAGAGGAAGCAGTCGGGGGGGGGGGATCCCTCTGCGTTAGTGGCGGTCTCAGGTAGTCCTCGTCCTCAGGTGTTTAAAACCTGCTGCCCTCTGCTGCTGTCAGACGGCATCCACACGTTACGCTACAAATGAAAATCTCTTTTCGCGTTTCCTGAGGCCTTTTTCTTTCTCTGCCAACCAATTAAAACCGGGCCTTGAAGTGGACGAAGTATGAGACAGAGCCCCCCCCCCCCCCCCCCACAACCTGTCCACACAGGAACAAGACATCCTCAAACAGTCCACTATAAGGAACTGTGCGTCCCTTAGTGGCAGTTTAGCATCTCTGTGATTGTTTCACATCTATTTTCAGGCATCTTTGTAGTCATTTTGGGTCTCTTTGTAGTTTTTGTGGGTGTCCTTGTGGATGTTTTGTATCATTCTTTATTAATTTCGGGTCTCTTAGTGGTCATTCTGGGGCTCCATGTGGATGAACTGCATCTATTTTAGGTTATTTGGGGGCTCTTTGTGGTCGTTTTGCATCTATTTTTGCTCGTGGACCCTAAAACTCACGGTTCAGATCGGATCACGGATCAGAGCCACAGATCGGATCAAAGATCGGACCAGCACAAAAGGAAAAAGGGAGCAAATATAACTTTTAGATCCTTATATCATGTGTATTTTGCTGCTGATACTAATAGCCGATCATCGATGATCCATATTGTTGTTAGATCATAGCAGCTGGTCTACGAGGCTCCAGACTTTTTTGCCATCGTCCCAAACATAGCACCAGGTTTCTGCAGGTCTACAGTGCTAATGCTAATTGCTAGCATTCAGAATTACAAAGAAAACGATCCCTTCCTCTTACAGAACAGCAAATCAAACAGCTGCTCAGAAAATGTCCCAACCTACTTGCATGTGAACTCACAAATGTTTAAGGGATTTTATCCCGTATTTTGTCACAATAACGGCCCCTTTCACAGCAACTTCACCTCACCGTCATCACAAGAGTAGCCTGCATTGCTAGCGGTTAGCATTAGCACAAGTAACAGTAACAGTAAAGTCCGGCTAGATGTTAAAGTAACGCAGACCGATGCCAGCAGTTCATGTGGTGCTTCTTAGATTCTCTGACTGTAGCAGGTGGAATTAGCAAGCTAGCCGGCTAACTAGCCAGCTGCTAAGCGAGTATAATCGAATGCTTCACCCACACATTCACTTATGTTTATGTATGAATATGTGCAATGCATTGTCATTTCTATACGTAACCGTTTGTAGTTCTCTCTGTTTGTCAGAACAAAGTGCCCACAAAGAAGAGCCACTTTATCACTGCGAGATGTGTTTGTTTTTCCACTTCTGCTTTTAATGAACCAATTTCCCCTCTGAGATCAAATACGTTTCTTCTGAACGTAAATTCACCAAATAACACTGAATAAATTGTCAATATTTTGTGCCGACACTGGCTGATTGTTTTTTGTCTTTCTTGGACTTATAGTTTGTGTTTGTCTCCAGTTTGGAGACAAACACCTCTGCGGTTATTCTGCGGATGATCAATCGTCTTGTGTTCACACAGCTGACAATCAGCCGGTGTGTGTGTGTGTGTGTGTGTGTGTGTGTTTGTGTGTGTGTGTGTGTGTGTGTGAGTCCTTTGTGTCCATGTGGGGAGATGTGGCGGCTTTATTGAAATTGGGGGGTTGGGAAGGTGCTGCTGCTATGATTTTATCCTCCTTTAAAGAGGACAGGAGAGGGGGAAGGGGTAGAAGTGGCGATGTAAAAAGGTTGAAGGGGGGGGGGGGGGGGGGGGGGTTGCAGAGGTGGAGGTGGGGTGGTGGAGGAGAGATGCAGCAGCTTTTTCACACTGGAGAGGGAAGGGTGTGTGTTTCTGTGTGCTGGGGGAGGAGGGACTGTCAAAGCCGATGGGGGTATATATTATGTTTTATGGTTACGAGGGGACGCATAAATCACTGTTTCATTAAACGGCTTCAGTCTCAGAGTGCTCCCCCCCCCCCCAGCGGGACATCCCTCTTTCTCTCTCCTCCATCATTCCTCACTTTGTCCTCCATCTTTACTGTCTCCTACTACCTTCTCACAACGGGCCTCCTGTCCTCCTCCATCCACCTCTCCTCTTCCCTTTTCCCATCGTCACTATCTCTCTCCCCTCCCTCATCTCCACGAGCTGCCATCGGCCACCGACTCAGCCCGGGCACTAGATAGCCGTGACACTATGAGGTCAAAGGTCAGGGCAGCAACAAGAACAACAAGAACAACAAGAACACCAGAGTCAATGTCAAGGTTGGAGAGGAAAGAAAAAGAAAAAAACAATGAAGGAGAAACAGCTCTTTTATTTAAATAAATAGGAAAAAGAAGCACTAATTGTTGTCTGCTTTCAGGTGAGACAACATGAACCCAAACACGATCTGACATTTTTTTCTTTCTTTTTTTGGTTTTGTGAAAAGTCCCATCGATGACGCGAGGCTGGTTTGGAAACTTCTTTTTTTTTTTGGCAACTGAAAACAAAGATTTCTCTACAGTCTACAGACGATTCAGTGACAACATCCTCTTCAACATATAAAAATACTATGACAAAATCAAACGCATTATAAGCTTATAATATATATTACAATCTGTTAGGCTGTTACTGTGTGTAGATGTATTCATAATAACAATAAAAGCTACATTAGTTTGAATCTGATTCATGACACAACTCGTCGACTTTTGTGGAAAATTTAACTCAAAAAAGGTTTAAAAAAACAATTAAAACATGTTAAAACGAAATATCACGCGTTTTTATTTTTTAGTTTCACATCCATATAAATAACATGTCATCATATATAAAAGCTACATTTTCTGCGATGCGTTCACTGGCTCTGCTGACGGAGTCGGAGACGGAGCGTTTGATCCGAACAAACACGCCGCATCGTCGTATAATGAAGCTCATTATCGGGGACAGCGTCCTGTTGTTGGAAGCGTCTTACGGTGACACACACACACACACACACACCTACACACACACAACACTGAACTTCTATACTTGTGAGGACCCTAATTCACATAATGTGTTGCTTGGCCCCGACCCATCGCAGCTATACGTGGCTCATCCCAGGCTGTATTATTTTAAATCTTTCAATATCTGATGCAACACTTTACTCTGAGAAAATTGTATTGTATCAGTAATAAAAGTAAAATTAGGAATCTGACAAGTCATTCAATGCCAGTATTGAGATTCTGATATAACTTTGACTCGAACATAGTTCGAACCTCAACTCTAACAAACAAGTTTAAACTTGAAACAGACCTTTGAAGAAGTGAGAAATCTCATTCTCAAGGTCTACAAACACCGGTCCTCACAAAGATAGAAGAGTAAACCACACACACACACACACACACACACACACACACACACTCCCCCCGCCAGTAAAGGGCTTCTGGTGAGCAGCTCTGGTGACGTGTCGTGACCCCCTCTGCTGCCCCCGAGTGAACCCGGTGACCTTTGACCTTCCGGCTGCTCATGGTGATGGGCTGACCTTATTATTTATATTCAAATTATGACTTAAACTCAATCATCTGAGCTTATTTTACAATTTAACGATTTCTACTGTGAGCAAAGGTTGTAATCATCGGTAAACTCATACCTCACACTCACAGACTACTCTACTGCCTTTGTTGGAGCCCTGTTAAGAAACAAGTCGAGTATTTAACGCGTTACAAAGAAACAACGGTTTAATATCCTGTAAAATATTTGATTTGGCTGCAAATGAATTATTCAAATGTAGATTTTTAAGACCTCCTGTTGCTAAAGAGTCTAACGACGAATTGGAACGACGTCTTTGCAAAATCCTCCGACATGTTGATAGTTTTTTCATCAGTGAAGTATTTGTTACAGTCACGTCTCTCTAAAGCTCAGATTACGTCATTTTCAAGGCCGGCTTCGCTACGGCGAATATAAACTAAGCTTTATATTAATAACGTGTGAAACCCCACAGAGACGAAACCCCGCCTCCTTCAGCCGGAACACCATCGGACCTGATTTTGGGGGAAAAAAATATGTACGCTGGTCAACGACGAGGCACAAATCATTTTTTGATCCCGTTTGAATTGCGTCACATGTGATGTTTGTCAATTTAAAAGATAATTCCGCACGTCAAGAAAGTCTAATTATGTCATAAAACTGTTGAAGTATAAGAAAGTGAAAATACCTCGTTACACACAAACGTGACGTTTCTCTCTGAAGCTACGATGCCCGTGTGTTTCGTACCAGGATGAACTCACACTAACATCGTTCTGTCTCTTCCCGGCTGATTGAAAAAGCGTCGCTGTAACTCATCCGGTAAGATAACGTTACATTAATGTGTTGAACATCGCTAAGTTAGCTAGCTAGCCAGCGGCCCTGTTGGTGTTGGTGACGATCGGTTTCACACTAAACTAAATGTTACTACGACATATGACGTATGTGAGGTGTGAGGGAGTGGAGAGCAGCACGTAACCAGCCACGCACCAGAAACACCTACACGAGAAGGCAAACGGAGGCTTTTCGACACACGAGCGATTGAATATGAGCCGGAGTTAGGTAGTTAGCGCGCAAGTTCTCCTGCAGCAGGTGAAGAAGGAGGAAGATGACGGTGAGGTCGGCTTCGTTGACTTCATGTTTCGAGAGGGAAGAACTGTCTTATGTTACAAAACTGTGTCTCCGCGCGAAAAACATACAAAAACAAACATTAAAATGTCCGTTTATCAGTGAGCGAATCCCTACAGTGTGTGTACCTCTTTAGCTTGATGTGTGTGTGTGTGTGTGTGTGCGTGTGTGTGTGTGTGTGTGTGTGTGTGTGTGTGTATGTGTGTGTGTACGTGTACAGCACTACACACACTCCTTGCAGCCACATTCCACAGGCTTCTCCACGTCCTGCGTGAACGAGGTCCCGTCTTCGCATTCGAAGGTGAGCCGCCGGCGTCGGACCCTCAGAGGAGCGCAGCAGGAAGCGACGGCGGCGGCGGCGTCCGGCTCGACTCCCGCCTGACACCGACCCCGACATTCGACCCAGGAGAAAGGCTTGGACGTCTGGCAGAGGACGGTCCCGTGCTGCAGGCGGTGGTAGTCTCTCACCGGCTCACCTCGACACGGGGACTCTGTGGATTACAAGTTATTTATAATTAAGATATAACTAAATATAATAGATATAACTGATTTTTTTTAACCTACACAGGCCTGATACACTGGTCATATCCCCCCCCCTCCCTCCTCCTCCCTCACCGATGTCGCAGCTCTCTCCGGTGAATCCTTGCTCACAGACGCAGCGCTCTCCGTCCTCCGTCTCCTGACACTGACCGTGCAGACACCGGACCCCCCGGCACGAGCCCGCCGGCTCCCCCTGCAGGTTGCACAGCGCGCCGCGGTATCCCTCCTCGCAGTCGCAGCGGTACGTCTGCGTGTCCAGCGCCACGCACACGCCCTTCGCACACCTGGGGGGGTCGATGAGCGCAGCGAGGAAGATGAGGAGGAAAAAAGACGAATCAACATAAAAAGTTGTATATTTGTCACATGTGTCACAACTTAAACGCCGAGACAAACCGCACTCACTTGCTGTCGTCGCATGGGTTGACGCCGGTTGCCGATGTGACAGCATCCGCTCCAGTCAGGCCGGCTGTTACCGGCTGGTCACAGTGTTGTCCCGTCCAACCTGACTGGCAGTGACACTGGGGACCCTGTGAAAGACAACATGTCTGCTCCTTTATCTACTTTATCCTTCATTTGAAGAGACAGATTATTATAAAAACTAAAATGTAATCTTATTACTTTAATATGAATGTCCTCACACAGCTTGACAAGCCTTTGCACTCCGCCCTACTTACATTGACAAACTCATGCATGTCATTGTTTACAAGCTGTTAGAGGGTCTGTGGTATTCCGTCTGTCCGTCTCCTACCTGAGCAGCGTTGGGCTGACAGATGCCGTGCAGGCAGTAGAGTTTGCGGCAGGCCTGGCAGCCCGGCACCACGCCCGGCTTCATGTGGCCGCGGGTGAAGTCCTGCAGCTCGTGGTTGATGTAGAGGTTCCTGATGCAGCCTTGGAAACTGGACACGTTGAGGGTCTGAGAGGAGAAACCCAGAGAGGCATCCATCGCCGCCTCGGGCATACCTGTAGAGACAGGCGGTTACACGGGGGAACCAATCTACAGACGGATTAACTTCTGGTCCCATGAAGCTCAGGTGTGTTGTCCCGCCGCTGCCCCTCTTACCTCCGACGTACAGCGGCGCGTCCCCCGTCACCGGCTGGCTGCGGCCCCGACTGTCCAAGGACGTCGGCTCTCCTCCGTCCACAGACAGGTTCACCATCCGATTGAAGGTCACCAGCTCTACGGTGTGAAACTGTCCGTCGTTCACCGTCTCTGTGCTGTACGACGAGGACGCAACACACACACATTTCATATTAAATCCACAACGTAGGGACGAAGACAGCAGAAACGTTTCTGGGATTACATTTTCTTTGGTGGGGTGTTTTTAACACCTTCACACTAAATATTCATCACTGAGGGTCCATGTTCACACAAAGACACGACTCCTAATCCTCCTACTCTGGATTACACTTTAATGATGTTCATTTAGTAAATTATGGTCCATTTAGAGTCAAACAGACCATAAAGCAGGGGATGCTTTAGGGCGGAGCTACTTTGTGATTGACAGGTCGCTCCCAAACCATAAAAACAAGATGGCGATTTGGTGGAAATGCCTATTTATAGCTTTAGACTGTGTGTTTGGTGACATGTGAAATTCAACCTTACAGTCGGAAGTATGCACAACCTCGCAGACAGAAACAAAGGGCTGAAAGCTGCACAGTTACTGCAGGTTGTTAGTTCTCAGCTGTCGGTTATTCGATTCAATCGAGTTATCTGATTGGAGAAATAACGGGGCTTAAAAGACGGGAAGAAGAAGAACAGAAAAAGAGGAAAAGTGACTCTCCTTTATCGGGCAGAAAATGAGCTTTTAAGAGATTTCATTTTCATAACGTTTGCCAAAAAATAACGACTGAACCCAAACAGAATGATGCAATTTATCACTCGTAGTTTTTTTCAGAACTAGTCTTAATCACCACTTAATTACTCTCTGTTTATTCAGCCGGATATTGTGTTCACGTTAGCCGGTTTCTTGTTGGGAATGAAGCTTTCAAAAGAGTTGATATTTGTGTAAGTTGACTTAAAACAACCTGTTCTGCTGTGTCAAACTTTCTACCGTTTTCTCGCTACTTATATCTTTTCTCTTCTTAGAGGATTTGTCATGCTCTCAATCTCCTCTTCTCTGCAGCACACTGCAGTGTGTGTGTGTGTGTGTGTATGTGTGTGTGTGTGTGTGTCAGGCTGCCGGCTGTTACACACACAGTGAACCATCCAAAGCTCTCGACACCTGATCAAGAGGACAGTCAGCTTCGATTGTCCTCCGGCTGCGTCTCTAATTTAAACCAGAAAACACACGCCGTCGATGTCGCACCGTCCACATTCCCAAACACCGGAGGACTCGCTCTGAGCAACGACGCACATCTGACACCAACGCGCTCTGAGCGGCGTTGCCGGGCTACGGCGAGCCCTCGGCTTTCAGAATGTGATGATGGGAACACGATGATGTGATGTTAGACATGTTGAGCCGGTCAGGTTCAGCACACGGCACAGAACAAACGCTGTTCAACTCCACTCTAACTATTTATTTCCTTTTAGTTTACACTGTGTGTGTGTGTGTGTGTGTGTGTGTGTGTGTGTGTGTGTGTGTGTGTGTGTGTGTGTGTACCTGTAGATAGCGGTGGCTGGCTGGTTACCGGGGTCATATGTAACCCTGACATGACCCTGATGGAGCTCCACAGCGATTGGCTCGTTGTCTCCGTTATAGAGCAAGATGCCGTTGTCCTCTGCTGTTGACACCTGAAACACACATACATTAAGACACACTAATCAGAGTGTGTGTGTGTGTGTGTGTGTGTGTGTGTGAGCTGCTGATAGTTGATATTCTATCACCTGCAGAGTGATGTTGGCTTGAGGCCAGTTCTTGACGTCTTGGAGCTGAACGTAAGAATCCCTGTCGACGAAGTTGACGCTGACCAGCTTCTCGCAGCTCTGACCCTCGAAGCCGGGCAGACACTGGCAGCCCGCCGTCCCCTCCTTCTCCACGCAGGGGGCGTCGTGCTGACACGGAGTCAGCTGGCAGAGGGACGAGGCAGGAAGGGCCGCCTCACACAACTCGCCACTGGGAGGAAGAAGAGGAAGAAGTCGGCGAGGGTGTCAGATAGTTTGATCGTAGGGTTAGGGTTCGTAGTGAATCTACCGCATGTTTCCTTAAATTCAAACAGCTGATTACAAACTCTCTCACTCCTGAAGTATAATCTGAGTCTCCTTTATCAAGTCGTATGCTCACTACTTCACAAACACATCTTCACTGAAACCGTACTAAATACTTCCTCATAAACACTCTGGTGCTGGTTCAGGTGCGCTACTCGTGTGTTTTAAATAGCCATGTTTTACTGAAGATGCGTGTGTTTTATGTTGTATAGTGAGCGTACGGATGAAGGAGACGATTATACTGCTCGACTTGTGTGACAGTTTGTAAAGAGATGTTTTCATATAGGCTGTTGTTGAACGTTGCCCCAGTTTACTTGGAATTTTTTAAGACTTTTTCTCCGTCTTTTGATCTTGAGGAAAACAAAAGTTTCCTTCAAGATAACAAAGACACTTTTTATTGTCTGATTGAAATACAAACGATCACTTTCTGGGGGAAGAATTCCTTTAACATATTAACAGAAAGCTTGTTCCCTAAACAGTCTTCAGTGTCCTGGGTGCGGTCATCTACAGTGTTGCCCCAGTTCCCAGTATTCCCAGTGTTCCCAGTGTTCCTAGTATTCCCAGTGTTCCCAGTATTTCCAGTGTTCCTAGTGTTCCTAGTATTCCCAGTGTTCCTAGTATTCCCAGTGTTGCCAGTATTCACAGTGTCCCCAGTGTTCCCAGTGTTCCTAGTATTCCCAGTGTTCCCAGTGTTCCCAGTGTTCCCAGGATTCCCAGTGTTCCTAGTGTTCCTAGTATTCCCAGTATTCACAGTGTCCCCAGTGTTCCCAGTATTCCCAGTGTTCCTAGTGTTCCTAGTATTCCCAGTGTTCCCTGTATTCATAGTGTCCCCAGTGTTCCCAGTATTCCCAGTGTTCCTAGTGTTCCTGGTATTCCCAGTGTTCCCTGTATTCATAGTGTCCCCAGTGTTCCCAGTATTCCCAGTGTTCCTAGTGTTCCTGGTATTCCCAGTGTTCCCAGTATTCCTAGTGTTCCTAGTATTCCCAGTGTTCCCAGTATTCCCAGTATTCCTAGTGTTCCTAGTATTCCCAGTGTTCCCAGTATTCCCAGTGTTCCTAGTATTCCCAGTGTCCCCAGTGTTCCCAGTATTCCCAGATTTCCTAGAGTTCCGAGTATTTTCAGTGTTCCCAGTATTCCCAGTATTCCCAGTGTTCCTAGTGTTCCTAGTATTCCCAGTGTTCCCAGTATTCATAGTGTCCCCAGTGTTCCCAGTATTCCCAGATTTCCTAGTGTTCCTAGTATTCTCAGTGTTCCCAGTATTCCCAGTGTTCCTAGTGTTCCTAGTATTCCCAGTGTTCCCAGTATTCCCAGTGTTCCTAGTGTCCCTAGTATTCACAGTATTCACAGTGTCCCCAGTGTTCCCAGTATTCCCAGTGTTCCTAGTGTTCCCAGTATTCACAGTGTCCCCATTGATCCCAGTATTCCCAGTGTTCCTAGTATTCCCAGTGTTCCCAGTGTTCCCAGTGTTCCCAATGTTCCCAGTAGTCCCAGTGTTCCCAGTGGTCCCAGTATTCACAGTGTCCCCAGTGTTCCCAGTATTCCCAGTGTTCCTAGTATTCCCAGTATTCACAGTGTCCCCAGTATTCCCAGTGTTCCTAGTATTCCCAGTGTTCCATGTGTTCCTAGTATTCCCAGTGTTCCCAGTATTCATAGTGTCCCCAGTATTCCCAGTGTTCCTAGTATTCCCAGTATTCACAGTGTCCCCAGTATTCCCAGTGTTCCTAGTATTCCCAGTGTTCCATGTGTTCCTAGTATTCCCAGTGTTCCCAGTATTCATAGTGTCCCCAGTATTCCCAGTGTTCCTAGTATTCCCAGTGTTCCCAGTATTCCCAGTGTCCCTAGTGTTCCTAGTATTCCCAGTGTTCCTAGTATTCCCAGTGTTACCAGTATTCCAAGTGTCCCTAGTCTTCCTAGTATTCCCAGTATTCACAGTGTCCCCAGTGGTCCCAGTATTCCCACTGTTCCCAGTATTCCCAGTGTTCCTAGTGTTCCTAGTATTCCCAGTGTTCCCAGTATTCCCAGTGATCCCAGTATTCCCAGTGTTCCTAGTGTTCCTAGTGTTCCCAGTATTCCCAGTGTTCCCAGTATTCCCAGTGTTCCCAGTGGTCCCAGTATTCCTAGTGTTCCTGGTATTCCCAGTGTTCCCAGTATTCCCAGTGTTCATAGTGTTCCTAGTATTCCCAGTATTCCCAGTGTTCCTAGTGTTCCTAGTATTCCCAGTATTCACAGTGTCCCCAGTGATCCCAGTATTCCCAGTGTTCCTAGTGTTCCTAGTATTCCCAGTATTCCCAGTGTTCCCAGTATTCCTAGTGTTCCTAGTATTCCCAGTGTTCCCAGTATTCCCAGTGTTCCCAGTGTTCCCAGTGGTCCCAGTATTCCCAGTGTCCCCAGTGTTCCCAGTATTCCCAGTATTCACATTGTCCCCAGTATTCCCAGTGTTCCCAGTATTCCCAGTGTCCCCAGTGTCCCCAGTGTTCCCAGTGTTCCTAGTATTCCCAGTATTCACAGTGTCCCCAGTGTTCCCAGTATTCCCAGTGTTCCCAGTATTCACAGTGTCCCCAGTATTCCCAGTGTTCCTAGTATTCCCAGTGTTCCATGTGTTCCTAGTATTCCCAGTGTTCCCAGTATTCATAGTGTCCCCAGTATTCCCAGTGTTCCCAGTGTTCCTAGTATTCCCAGTATTCCCAGTGTCTCTAGTGTTCCTAGTATTCCCAGTGTTCCTAGTATTCCCAGTGTTCCCAGTATTCCAAGTGTCCCTAGTCTTCCTAGTATTCCCAGTATTCACAGTGTCCCCAGTGGTCCCAGTATTCCCACTGTTCCCAGTATTCCCAGTGTTCCTAGTGTTCCTAGTATTCCCAGTGTTCCTAGTGTTCCTAGTATTCCCAGTATTCACAGTGTCCCCAGTGATCCCAGTATTCCCAGTGTTCCTAGTGTTCCTAGTATTCCCAGTATTCCCAGTGTTCCCAGTATTCCTAGTGTTCCTAGTATTCCCAGTGTTCCCAGTATTCCCAGTGTTCCCAGTGTTCCCAGTGGTCCCAGTATTCCCAGTGTCCCCAGTGTTCCCAGTATTCCCAGTATTCACAGTGTCCCCAGTATTCCCAGTGTTCCCAGTATTCCCAGTGTCCCCAGTGTCCCCAGTGTTCCCAGTGTTCCTAGTATTCCCAGTATTCACAGTGTCCCCAGTGTTCCCAGTATTCCCAGTGTTCCCAGTATTCACAGTGTCCCCAGTATTCCCAGTGTTCCTAGTATTCCCAGTGTTCCATGTGTTCCTAGTATTCCCAGTGTTCCCAGTATTCATAGTGTCCCCAGTATTCCCAGTGTTCCCAGTGTTCCTAGTATTCCCAGTATTCCCAGTGTCTCTAGTGTTCCTAGTATTCCCAGTGTTCCTAGTATTCCCAGTGTTCCCAGTATTCCAAGTGTCCCTAGTCTTCCTAGTATTCCCAGTATTCACAGTGTCCCCAGTGGTCCCAGTATTCCCACTGTTCCCAGTATTCCCAGTGTTCCTAGTGTTCCTAGTATTCCCAGTGTTCCCAGTATTCCCAGTGATCCCAGTATTCCCAGTGTTCCTAGTGTTCCTAGTGTTCCCAGTATTCCCAGTGTTCCCAGTATTCCCAGTATTCCCAGTGGTCCCAGTATTCCTAGTGTTCCTGGTATTCCCAGTGTTCCCAGTATTCCCAGTGTTCATAGTGTTCCTAGTATTCCCAGTATTCCCAGTGTTCCTAGTGTTCCTAGTATTCCCAGTATTCACAGTGTCCCCAGTGATCCCAGTATTCCCAGTGTTCCTAGTGTTCCTAGTATTCCCAGTATTCCCAGTGTTCCCAGTATTCCTAGTGTTCCTAGTATTCCCAGTGTTCCCAGTATTCCCAGTGTTCCCAGTGGTCCCAGTATTCCCAGTGTCCCCAGTGTTCCCAGTATTCCCAGTATTCACAGTGTCCCCAGTATTCCCAGTGTTCCCAGTATTCCCAGTGTTCCCAGTATTCCCAGTGTTCCTAGTATTCCCAGTGTTCCCAGTATTCCCAGTGTTCCTAGTATTCCCAGTGTTCCTAGTGTTCCTAGTATTCACAGTATTCAGTGTCCCCAGTGTTCCCAGTATTCCCAGTGTTCTTAGTTTTCCTAGTATTCCCAGTGTTCCCAGTATTCACAGTGTCCCCAGTGTTCCCAGTGTTCCTAGTATTCCCAGTATTCACAGTGTCCCCAGTGTTCCCAGTATTCCCAGTGTTCCTAGTATTCCCAGTGTTCCCAGTATTCCTAGTGTTCGTAGTATTCCCAGTGTTCCCAGTATTCCCAGTGTTCCTATTGTTCCTAGTATTCCCAGTGTTCCCAGTGTTCCCGGTATTCACAGTGTCCCCAGTGTTCCCAGTATTCCAAGTGTTCCTAGTGTTCCCAGTATTCACTGTATTCACGGTGTCCCCAGTGTTCCCAGTATTCCCAGTGTTCCATGTGTTGCTAGTATTCCCAGTGTTCCCAGTATTCATAGTGTCCCCAGTGTTCCCAGTGTTCCTAGTATTCCCAGTGTTCCCAGTATTCAGTGTCCCCAGTGTTCCCAGTATTCCCAGTGTTCTTAGTTTTCCTAGTATTCCCAGTGTTCCCAGTATTCCCAGTGTTCCTAGTATTCCCAGTGTTCCCAGTGTTCCTAGTATTCCCAGTGTTCCCAGTATTCCCAGTGTTCCTAGTATTCACAGTATTCAGTGTTGCCAGTGTTCCCAGTATTCCCAGTGTTCCTAGTATTCCCAGTGTTCCCAGTATTCCTAGTGTTCCTAGTATTCCCAGTGTTCCCAGTATTCACAGTGTCCCCAGTGTTCCCAGTATTCCCAGTGTTCCTAGTATTCCCAGTATTCACAGTGTCCCCAGTGTTCCCAGTATTCCTAGTATCCCAGTGTTCCCAGTATTCACAGTGTTCCCCAGTGTTCCAAGTATTCACAGTGTTCCCAGTGTTCCCAGTGTTCCCAGCATTCCCAGTGTTCCTAGTATTCCCAGTGTTCCTAGTATTCACAGTCTCCCCAGTGTTCCCATTGTTCCTAGTATTCCCAGTGTTCCCAGTATTCCCAGTGTTCCTAGTATCCCCAGTGTTCCCAGTATTCCCAGTGTTCCTAGTGTTCCTAGTATTCCCAGTATTCACAGTGTCCCCAGTGTTCCCAGTATTCCCAGTGTTCTTAGTGTTCCTAGTATTCCCAGTGTTCCCAGTATTCAGTGTCCCCAGTGTTCCCAGTGTTCCTATTGTTCCTAGTATTCCCAGTGTTCCCAGTGTTCCTAGTGTTCCTGGTATTCCCAGTATTCCCAGTGTTCCCAGTATTCACAGTGTCCCCAGTGTTCCCAGTATTCCCAGTGTTCCTAGTATTCCCAGTGTTCCCAGTGTTCCTAGTATTCCCAGTGTTCCCAGTATTCCCAGTGTTCCTAGTATTCACAGTATTCAGTGTCCCCAGTGTTCCCAGTATTCCCAGTGTTCTTAGTTTTCCTAGTATTCCCAGTATTCCCAGTGTTCCTAGTATTCCCAGTGTTCCCAGTGTTCCTAGTATTCCCAGTGTTCCCAGTATTCCCAGTGTTCCTAGTATTCACAGTATTCAGTGTTGCCAGTGTTCCCAGTATTCCCAGTGTTCCTAGTATTCCCAGTGTTCCCAGTATTCCTAGTGTTCTTAATATTCCCAGTGTTCCCAGTATTCCCAGTGTTCCCAGTATTCCCAGTGTTCCCAGTATTCCCAATGTTCCCAATATTCCCAGTGTTCCCAGTATTCCCAGTGTTCCCAGTATTCACAGTGTCCCCAGTGTTCCCAGTATTCCCAGTGTTCCTAGTATTTCCAGTATTCACAGTGTCCCCAGTGTTCCCAGTATTCCTAGTATCCCAGTGTTCCCAGTATTCACAGTGTTCCCCAGTGTTCCAAGTATTCACAGTGTTCCCAGTGTTCCCAGTGTTCCCAGTATTCCCAGTGTTCCTAGTATTCCCAGTGTTCCTAGTATTCACAGTGTCCCCAGTGTTCCCATTGTTCCTAGTATTCCCAGTGTTCCCAGTATTCCCAGTGTTCCTAGTATCCCCAGTGTTCCCAGTATTCCCAGTGTTCCTAGTGTTCCTAGTATTCCCAGTATTCACAGTGTCCCCAGTGTTCCCAGTATTCCCAGTGTTCTTAGTGTTCCTAGTATTCCCAGTGTTCCCAGTATTCAGTGTCCCCAGTGTTCCCACTGTTCCTATTGTTCCTAGTATTCCCAGTGTTCCCAGTGTTCCTAGTGTTCCTGGTATTCCCAGTATTCCCAGTGTTCCCAGTATTCACAGTGTCCCCAGTGTTCCCAGTATTCCCAGTGTTCCTAGTATTCCCAGTGTTCCCAGTGTTCCTAGTATTCCCAGTGTTCCCAGTATTCCCAGTGTTCCTAGTATTCACAGTATTCAGTGTCCCCAGTGTTCCCAGTATTCCCAGTGTTCTTAGTTTTCCTAGTATTCCCAGTGTTCCCAGTATTCCCAGTGTTCCTAGTATTCCCAGTGTTCCCAGTGTTCCTAGTATTCCCAGTGTTCCCAGTATTCCCAGTGTTCCTAGTATTCACAGTATTCAGTGTCCCCAGTGTTCCCAGTATTCCCAGTGTTCTTAGTTTTCCTAGTATTCCCAGTGTTCCCAGTATTCCCAGTGTTCCTAGTATTCCCAGTGTTCCCAGTGTTCCTAGTATTCCCAGTGTTCCCAGTATTCCCAGTGTTCCTAGTATTCACAGTATTCAGTGTTGCCAGTGTTCCCAGTATTCCCAGTGTTCCTAGTATTCCCAGTGTTCCCAGTATTCCCAGTGTTCCCAGTATTCCCAGTGTTCCCAGTATTCCCAATGTTCCCAATATTCCCAGTGTTCCCAGTATTCCCAGTGTTCCCAGTATTCACAGTGTCCCCAGTGTTCCCAGTATTCCCAGTGTTCCTAGTATTCCCAGTATTCACAGTGTCCCCAGTGTTCCCAGTATTCCTAGTATCCCAGTGTTCCCAGTATTCACAGTGTTCCCCAGTGTTCCAAGTATTCACAGTGTTCCCAGTGTTCCCAGTGTTCCCAGTATTCCCAGTGTTCCTAGTATTCCCAGTGTTCCTAGTATTCACAGTGTCCCCAGTGTTCCCATTGTTCCTAGTATTCCCAGTGTTCCCAGTATTCCCAGTGTTCCTAGTATCCCCAGTGTTCCCAGTATTCCCAGTGTTCCTAGTGTTCCTAGTATTCCCAGTATTCACAGTGTCCCCAGTGTTCCCAGTATTCCCAGTGTTCTTAGTGTTCCTAGTATTCCCAGTGTTCCCAGTATTCAGTGTCCCCAGTGTTCCCAGTGTTCCTATTGTTCCTAGTATTCCCAGTGTTCCCAGTGTTCCTAGTGTTCCTGGTATTCCCAGTATTCCCAGTGTTCCCAGTATTCACAGTGTCCCCAGTGTTCCCAGTATTCCCAGTGTTCCTAGTATTCCCAGTGTTCCCAGTGTTCCTAGTATTCCCAGTGTTCCCAGTATTCCCAGTGTTCCTAGTATTCACAGTATTCAGTGTCCCCAGTGTTCCCAGTATTCCCAGTGTTCTTAGTTTTCCTAGTATTCCCAGTGTTCCCAGTATTCCCAGTGTTCCTAGTATTCCCAGTGTTCCCAGTGTTCCTAGTATTCCCAGTGTTCCCAGTATTCCCAGTGTTCCTAGTATTCACAGTATTCAGTGTTGCCAGTGTTCCCAGTATTCCCAGTGTTCCTAGTATTCCCAGTGTTCCCAGTATTCCTAGTGTTCTTAATATTCCCAGTGTTCCCAGTATTCCCAGTGTTCCCAGTATTCCCAGTGTTCCCAGTATTCCCAATGTTCCCAATATTCCCAGTGTTCCCAGTATTCCCAGTGTTCCCAGTATTCACAGTGTCCCCAGTGTTCCCAGTATTCCCAGTGTTCCTAGTATTCCCAGTATTCACAGTGTCCCCAGTGTTCCCAGTATTCCTAGTATCCCAGTGTTCCCAGTATTCACAGTGTTCCCCAGTGTTCCAAGTATTCACAGTGTTCCCAGTGTTCCCAGTGTTCCCAGTATTCCCAGTGTTCCTAGTATTCCCAGTGTTCCTAGTATTCACAGTGTCCCCAGTGTTCCCATTGTTCCTAGTATTCCCAGTGTTCCCAGTATTCCCAGTGTTCCTAGTATCCCCAGTGTTCCCAGTATTCCCAGTGTTCCTAGTGTTCCTAGTATTCCCAGTATTCACAGTGTCCCCAGTGTTCCCAGTATTCCCAGTGTTCTTAGTGTTCCTAGTATTCCCAGTGTTCCCAGTATTCAGTGTCCCCAGTGTTCCCACTGTTCCTATTGTTCCTAGTATTCCCAGTGTTCCCAGTGTTCCTAGTGTTCCTGGTATTCCCAGTATTCCCAGTGTTCCCAGTATTCACAGTGTCCCCAGTGTTCCCAGTATTCCCAGTGTTCCTAGTATTCCCAGTGTTCCCAGTGTTCCTAGTATTCCCAGTGTTCCCAGTATTCCCAGTGTTCCTAGTATTCACAGTATTCAGTGTCCCCAGTGTTCCCAGTATTCCCAGTGTTCTTAGTTTTCCTAGTATTCCCAGTGTTCCCAGTATTCCCAGTGTTCCTAGTATTCCCAGTGTTCCCAGTGTTCCTAGTATTCCCAGTGTTCCCAGTATTCCCAGTGTTCCTAGTATTCACAGTATTCAGTGTTGCCAGTGTTCCCAGTATTCCCAGTGTTCCTAGTATTCCCAGTGTTCCCAGTATTCCTAGTGTTCCTAATATTCCCAGTGTTCCCAGTATTCCCAGTGTTCCCAGTATTCCCAGTGTTCCCAGTATTCCCAATGTTCCCAATATTCCCAGTGTTCCCAGTATTCCCAGTGTTCCCAGTATTCACAGTGTCCCCAGTGTTCCCAGTATTCCCAGTGTTCCTAGTATTCCCAGTATTCACAGTGTCCCCAGTGTTCCCAGTATTCCTAGTATCCCAGTGTTCCCAGTATTCACAGTGTTCCCCAGTGTTCCAAGTATTCACAGTGTTCCCAGTGTTCCCAGTGTTCCCAGTATTCCCAGTGTTCCTAGTATTCCCAGTGTTCCTAGTATTCACAGTGTCCCCAGTGTTCCCATTGTTCCTAGTATTCCCAGTGTTCCCAGTATTCCCAGTGTTCCTAGTATCCCCAGTGTTCCCAGTATTCCCAGTGTTCCTAGTGTTCCTAGTATTCCCAGTATTCACAGTGTCCCCAGTGTTCCCAGTATTCCCAGTGTTCTTAGTGTTCCTAGTATTCCCAGTGTTCCCAGTATTCAGTGTCCCCAGTGTTCCCAGTGTTCCTATTGTTCCTAGTATTCCCAGTGTTCCCAGTGTTCCAAGTGTTCCTGGTATTCCCAGTATTCCCAGTGTTCCCAGTATTCACAGTGTCCCCAGTGTTCCCAGTATTCCCAGTGTTCCTAGTATTCCCAGTGTTCCCAGTGTTCCTAGTATTCCCAGTGTTCCCAGTATTCCCAGTGTTCCTAGTATTCACAGTATTCAGTGTCCCCAGTGTTCCCAGTATTCCCAGTGTTCTTAGTTTTCCTAGTATTCCCAGTGTTCCCAGTATTCCCAGTGTTCCTAGTATTCCCAGTGTTCCCAGTGTTCCTAGTATTCCCAGTGTTCCCAGTATTCCCAGTGTTCCTAGTATTCACAGTATTCAGTGTCCCCAGTATTCCCAGTATTCCCAGTGTTCCCAGTATTCCCAGTGTCCCCAGTGTTCCCAGTATTCCCAGTGTTCCCAGTATTCCCAGTGTTCCTAGTATTCCCAGTGTTCCTAGTGTTCCTAGTATTCACAGTATTCAGTGTCACCAGTGTTTCCAGTATTCCCAATGTTCTTAGTTTTCCCAGTATTCCCAGTGTTCCCAGTATTCACAGTGTCCCCAGTGTCCCCAGTGTTCCCAGTATTCCCAGTGTTCCCAGTGTTCCTAGTATTCCCAGTGTTCCCAGTATTCCCAGTGTTCCTAGTATTCACAGTATTCAGTGTCCCCAGTGTTCCCAGTATTCCCAGTGTTCTTAGTTTTCCTAGTATTCCCAGTGTTCCCAGTATTCCCAGTGTTCCTAGTATTCCCAGTGTTCCCAGTGTTCCTAGTATTCCCAGTGTTCCCAGTATTCCCAGTGTTCCTAGTATTCACAGTATTCAGTGTTGCCAGTGTTCCCAGTATTCCCAGTGTTCCTAGTATTCCCAGTGTTCCCAGTATTCCTAGTGTTCCTAATATTCCCAGTGTTCCCAGTATTCCCAGTGTTCCCAGTATTCCCAGTGTTCCCAGTATTCCCAATGTTCCCAATATTCCCAGTGTTCCCAGTATTCCCAGTGTTCCTAGTATTCCCAGTATTCACAGTGTCCCCAGTGTTCCCAGTATTCCTAGTATCCCAGTGTTCCCAGTATTCACAGTGTTCCCCAGTGTTCCAAGTATTCACAGTGTTCCCAGTGTTCCCAGTGTTCCCAGTATTCCCAGTGTTCCTAGTATTCCCAGTGTTCCTAGTATTCACAGTGTCCCCAGTGTTCCCATTGTTCCTAGTATTCCCAGTGTTCCCAGTATTCCCAGTGTTCCTAGTATCCCAGTGTTCCCAGTATTCCCAGTGTTCCTAGTGTTCCTAGTATTCCCAGTATTCACAGTGTCCCCAGTGTTCCCAGTATTCCCAGTGTTCTTAGTGTTCCTAGTATTCCCAGTGCTCCCAGTATTCAGTGTCCCCAGTGTTCCCACTGTTCCTATTGTTCCTAGTATTCCCAGTGTTCCCAGTGTTCCTAGTGTTCCTGGTATTCCCAGTATTCCCAGTGTTCCCAGTATTCACAGTGTCCCCAGTGTTCCCAGTATTCCCAGTGTTCCTAGTATTCCCAGTGTTCCCAGTGTTCCTAGTATTCCCAGTGTTCCCAGTATTCCCAGTGTTCCTAGTATTCACAGTATTCAGTGTCCCCAGTGTTCCCAGTATTCCCAGTGTTCTTAGTTTTCCTAGTATTCCCAGTGTTCCCAGTATTCCCAGTGTTCCTAGTATTCCCAGTGTTCCCAGTGTTCCTAGTATTCCCAGTATTCCCAGTGTTCCTAGTATTCACAGTATTCAGTGTTGCCAGTGTTCCCAGTATTCCCAGTGTTCCTAGTATTCCCAGTGTTCCCAGTATTCCTAGTGTTCCTAATATTCCCAGTGTTCCCAGTATTCCCAGTGTTCCCAGTATTCCCAGTGTTCCCAGTATTCCCAATGTTCCCAATATTCCCAGTGTTCCCAGTATTCCCAGTGTTCCCAGTATTCACAGTGTCCCCAGTGTTCCCAGTATTCCCAGTGTTCCTAGTATTCCCAGTATTCACAGTGTCCCCAGTGTTCCCAGTATTCCTAGTATCCCAGTGTTCCCAGTATTCACAGTGTTCCCCAGTGTTCCAAGTATTCACAGTGTTCCCAGTGTTCCTAGTATTCCCAGTGTTCCTAGTATTCAGTGTCCCCAGTGTTCCCATTGTTCCTAGTATTCCCAGTGTTCCCAGTATTCCCAGTGTTCCTAGTATCCCCAGTGTTCCCAGTATTCCCAGTGTTCCTAGTGTTCCTAGTATTCCCAGTATTCACAGTGTCCCCAGTGTTCCCAGTATTCCCAGTGTTCTTAGTGTTCCTAGTATTCCCAGTGTTCCCAGTATTCAGTGTCCCCAGTGTTCCCAGTGTTCCTATTGTTCCTAGTATTCCCAGTGTTCCTAGTGTTCCTGGTATTCCCAGTATTCCCAGTGTTCCCAGTATTCACAGTGTCCCCAGTGTTCCCAGTGTTCCTAGTATTCCCAGTGTTCCCAGTGTTCCTAGTATTCCCAGTGTTCCCAGTATTCCCAGTGTTCCTAGTATTCACAGTATTCAGTGTCCCCAGTGTTCCCAGTATTCCCAGTGTTCTTAGTTTTCCTAGTATTCCCAGTGTTCCCAGTATTCCCAGTGTTCCTAGTATTCCCAGTGTTCCCAGTGTTCCTAGTATTCCCAGTGTTCCCAGTATTCCCAGTGTTCCTAGTATTCACAGTATTCAGTGTTGCCAGTGTTCCCAGTATTCCCAGTGTTCCTAGTATTCCCAGTGTTCCCAGTATTCCTAGTGTTCCTAATATTCCCAGTGTTCCCAGTATTCCCAGTGTTCCCAGTATTCCCAGTGTTCCCAGTATTCCCAATGTTCCCAATATTCCCAGTGTTCCCAGTATTCCCAGTGTTCCCAGTATTCCCAGTGTTCCCAGTGTTCCCAGTATTCCCAGTGTTCCCAATGTTCCCAATATTCCCAGTGTTCCCAGTATTCCCAGTGTTCCTAGTATTCCCAGTATTCCCAGTGTTCCCAGTATTCCCAGTGTTCCGAGTATTCCCAGTAATCCCAGTGTTCCTAGTATTCCCAGTATTCCCAGTGTTCCTAGTGTTCCTAGTATTCCCAGTGTTCCCAGTATTCCCAGTGTTCCCAGTATTCATACCAGTGTTCCCAGTGGTCCCAGTATTCACAGTGTCCCCAGTGTTCCCAGTATTCCCAGTATTCACAGTGTCCCCAGTATTCCCAGTATTCCCAGTGTCCCCAGTGTTCCCAGTATTCCCAGTGTTCCTAGTATTCCCAGTGTTCCCAGTATTCCCAGTGTTCCTAGTATTCCCAGTATTCCCAGTGTTCCTAGTATTCCCAGTATTCACAGTGATCCCAGTATTCCCAGTGTTCCTAGTGTTCCTAGTATTCCCAGTGTTCCCAGTGGTCCCAGTATTCCTAGTGTTCCTAGTATTCCCAGTATTCCCAGTGTTCCCAGTGTCCCCAGTGTTCCCAGTATTCCTAGTATTCCCAGTATTCACAGTGTCCCCAGTATTCCCAGTGTTCCTAGTATTCCCAGTGTTCCCAGTATTCACAGTGTCCCCAGTGTTCCCAGTATTCCCAGTGTTCCTAGTATTCCCAGTGTTCCCAGTATTCCTAGTATTCCCAGTATTCCCAGTGTTCCTAGTACTCCCAGTGTTCCCAGTATTCACAGTGTCCCCAGTGTTCCCAGTATTCCCAGTGTTCCTAGTATTCCCAGTGTTCCCAGTGTTCCTAGTATTCCCAGTGTTCCCAGTATTCCCAGTGTTCCTAGTATTCACAGTATTCAGTGTCCCCAGTGTTCCCAGTATTCCCAGTGTTCTTAGTTTTCCTAGTATTCCCAGTGTTCCCAGTATTCCCAGTGTTCCTAGTATTCCCAGTGTTCCCAGTGTTCCTAGTATTCCCAGTGTTCCCAGTATTCCCAGTGTTCCTAGTATTCCCAGTGTTCCCAGTGTTCCTAGTATTCCCAGTGGTCCCAGTATTCCCAGTGTTCCTAGTATTCCCAGTGTTCCCAGTGTTCCCAGTGTTCCCAGTATTCCCAGTGTTCCTAGTATTCCCAGTATTCACAGTGATCCCAGTATTCCCAGTGTTCCTAGTGTTCCTAGTATTCCCAGTGTTCCCAGTGGTCCCAGTATTCCTAGTGTTCCTAGTATTCCCAGTATTCCCAGTGTTCCCAGTGTCCCCAGTGTTCCCAGTATTCCTAGTATTCCCAGTATTCACAGTGTCCCCAGTATTCCCAGTGTTCCTAGTATTCCCAGTGTTCCCAGTATTCAGTGTCCCCAGTGTTCCCAGTATTCCCAGTGTTCCTAGTATTCCCAGTGTTCCCAGTGTTCCTAGTATTCCCAGTGTTCCCAGTATTCCCAGTGTTCCTAGTATTCACAGTATTCAGTGTCCCCAGTGTTCCCAGTATTCCCAGTGTTCTTAGTTTTCCCAGTATTCCCAGTGTTCCTAGTATTCCCAGTGTTCCCAGTATTCCTAGTGTTCCTAATATTCCCAGTGTTCCCAGTATTCCCAGTGTTCCCAGTATTCCCAGTGTTCCCAGTATTCCCAATGTTCCCAATATTCCCAGTGTTCCCAGTATTCCCAGTGTTCCCAGTATTCCCAGTGTTCCCAGTGTTCCCAGTATTTCTAGTGTTCCTAGAATTCCCAGTGTTCCCAGTATTCCCAGTGTTCCCAGTGTTCCCAGTGGTCCCAGTATTCACAGTGTCCCCAGTGTTCCCAGTATTCCTAGTATTCCCAGTATTCACAGTGTCCCCAGTATTCCCAGTGTTCCCAGTATTCCCAGTGTCCCCAGTGTTCCCAGTATTCCCAGTGTTCCTAGTATTCCCAGTGTTCCCAGTGTTCCTAGTATTCCCAGTGTTCCCAGTATTCCCAGTGTTCCTAGTATTCACAGTATTCAGTGTCCCCAGTATTCCCAGTGTTCTTAGTTTTCCTAGTATTCCCAGTGTTCCCAGTATTTACAGTGTCCCCAGTGTTCCCAGTGTTCCTAGTATTCCCAGTATTCCCAGTGTCGCCAGTGTTCCCAGTATTCCCAGTGTTCCTAGTATTCCCATTGTTCCCAGTATTCCTAGTGTTCCTAATATTCCCAGTGTTCCCAGTATTCCCAGTGTTCCCAGTATTCCCAGTGTTCCCAGTGTTCCCAGTATTCCCAGTGTTCCCAATGTTCCCAATATTCCCAGTGTTCCCAGTATTCCCAGTGTTCCCAGTGTTCCCAATGTTCCCAATATTCCCAGTGTTCCCAGTATTCCCAGTGTTCCTAGTATTCCCAGTATTCCCAGTGTTCCTAGTATTCCCAGTGTTCCCAGTGTTCCTAGTATTCCCAGTGTTCCCAGTATTCCCAGTGTTCCTAGTATTCACAGTATTCAGTGTTGCCAGTATTCCCAGTGTTCCTAGTATTCCCAGTGTTCCCAGTATTCCTAGTGTTCCCAGTATTCCCAGTGTTCCCAGTATTCCCAGTGTTCCCAGTATTCCCAATGTTCCCAATATTCCCAGTGTTCCCAGTATTCCCAGTGTTCCCAGTATTCCCAGTGTTCCCAATGTTCCCAATATTCCCAGTGTTCCCAGTATTCCCAGTATTCCTAGTATTCCCAGTATTCCCAGTGTTCCCAGTATTCCCAGTGTTCCTAGTATTCCCAGTAATCCCAGTGTTCCTAGTATTCCCAGTATTCCTAGTGTTCCTAGTATTCCCAGTGTTCCCAGTATTCCCAGTGTTCCCAGTATTCATACCAGTGTTCCCAGTGGTCCCAGTATTCACAGTGTCCCCAGTGTTCCCAGTATTCCCAGTATTCACAGTGTCCCCAGTATTCCCAGTGTTCCCAGTATTCCCAGTGTCCCCAGTATTCCCAGTGTTCCTAGTATTCCCAGTATTCCCAGTGTTCCTAGTATTCCCAGTGTTCCTAGTGTTCCTAGTATTCACAGTATTCAGTGTCCCCAGTGTTCCCAGTATTCCCAGTGTTCTTAGTTTTCCTAGTATTCCAAGTGTTCCTAGTGTTCCTAGTATTCCCAGTGTCCCCAGTGGTCCCAGTATTCCCAGTGTTCCTAGTATTCCCAGTGTTCCCAGTATTCCCAGTGTTCCCAGTGTTCCCAGTATTCCCAGTGTTCCTAGTATTCCCAGTATTCACAGTGATCCCAGTATTCCCAGTGTTCCTAGTGTTCCTTGTATTCCCAGTGTTCCCAGTGGTCCCAGTATTCCTAGTGTTCCTAGTATTCCCAGTGTTCCCAGTATTCCCAGTGTTCCCAGTGTTCCCAGTGGTCCCAGTATTCACAGTGTCCCCAGTGTTCCCAGTATTCCTAGTATTCCCAGTATTCACAGTGTCCCCAGTATTCCCAGTGTTCCTAGTATTCCCAGTGCTCCCAGTATTCACAGTGTCCCCAGTGTTCCCAGTATTCCCAGTGTTCCTAGTATTCCCAGTGTTCCCAGTGTTTACATTGTCCCCAGTGTTCCCGTGTTCCTAGTATTCCCAGTATTCACAGTGTCGCCAGTGTTCCCAGTGTTCCTAGTATTCCCAGTGTTACCAGTATTCCTAGTGTTCCTAATATTCCCAGTGTTCCCAGTATTCCCAGTGTTCCCAGTATTCCCAGTGTTCCCAGTGTTCCCAGTATTCCCAGTGTTCCCAATGTTCCCAATATTCCCAGTGTTCCCAGTATTCCCAGTGTTCCCAATGTTCCCATTATTCCCAGTGTTCCTAGTATTCCCAGTGTTCCCAGTGTTCCTAGTATTCCCAGTAATCCCAGTGTTCCTAGTATTCCCAGTATTCCCAGTGTTCCTAGTGTTACTAGTATTCCCAGTGTTCCCAGTATTCCCAGTGTTCCCAGTATTCATACCAGTGTTCCCAGTGGTCCCAGTATTCACAGTGTCCCCAGTGTTCCCGTGTTCCTAGTATTCCCAGTATTCACAGTGTCGCCAGTGTTCCCAGTGTTCCTAGTATTCCCAGTGTTACCAGTATTCCTAGTGTTCCTAATATTCCCAGTGTTCCCAGTATTCCCAGTGTTCCCAGTATTCCCAGTGTTCCCAGTGTTCCCAGTATTCCCAGTGTTCCCAATGTTCCCAATATTCCCAGTGTTCCCAGTATTCCCAGTGTTCCCAATGTTCCCATTATTCCCAGTGTTCCTAGTATTCCCAGTGTTCCCAGTGTTCCTAGTATTCCCAGTAATCCCAGTGTTCCTAGTATTCCCAGTATTCCCAGTGTTCCTAGTGTTACTAGTATTCCCAGTGTTCCCAGTATTCCCAGTGTTCCCAGTATTCATACCAGTGTTCCCAGTGGTCCCAGTATTCACAGTGTCCCCAGTGTTCCCAGTATTCCCAGTATTCACAGTGTCCCCAGTATTCCCAGTATTCCCAGTGTCCCCAGTGTTCCCAGTATTCCCAGTGTTCCTAGTATTCCCAGTGTTCCCAGTATTCCCAGTGTTCCTAGTATTCCCAGTGTTCCTAGTATTCACAGTATTCAGTGTTGCCAGTGTTCCCAGTATTCCCAGCGTTCCTAGTATTCCCAGTATTCACAGTGTCCCCAGTGTTCCCAGTATTCCTAGTATCCCAGTGTTCCCAGTATTCACAGTGTTCCACAGTGTCCCCAGTGTTCCCAGTATTCCCAGTGTTCCTAGTATTCCCAGTATTCCCAGTGTCCCCAGTATTCCCAGTGTTCCTAGTATTCCCAGTGTTCCCAGTATTCACAGTGTCCCCAGTGTTCCCAGTGTTCCTAGTATTCCCAGTGTTCCCAGTATTCCCAGTGTTCCTAGTGTTCCTAGTATTCCCAGTGTTCACAGTGTCCCCAGTGTTCCCAGTGTTCCTAGTATTCCCAGTGTTCCCAGTATTCCTAGTGTTCCTAGTATTCCCAGTGTTCCCAGTATTCCCAGTGTTCCTATTGTTCCTAGTATTCACAGTATTCCCAGTGTCCCCAGTGTTCCCAGTATTCCCAGTATTCCCAGTGTTCCCAGTATTCCCAGTGTTCCTATTGTTCCTAGTATTCACAGTATTCCCAGTGTCCCCAGTGTTCCCAGTATTCCCAGTATTCCCAGTGTTCCCAGTATTCCTAGTGTTCCTAGTATTCCCAGTGTTCCCAGTATTCCCAGTGTTCCTATTGTTCCTAGTATTCACAGTATTCCCAGTGTCCCCAGTGTTCCCAGTATTCCCAGTATTCCCAGTGTTCCTAGTATTCCCAGTGTTCCTAGTGTTCCTAGTATTCACAGTAGTCAGTGTCCCCATTGTTTCCAGTATTCCCAGTGTTCTTAGTATTCCCAGTGTTCCCAGTATTCCCAGTGTCCCCAGTGTTCCCAGTGTTCCTAGTATTCCCAGTGTCCCCAGTGTTCCCAGTATTCCCAGTGTTCCTAGTATTCCCAGTGTTCCCAGTATTCCTAGTGTTCCTAGTATTCCCAGTGTTCCCAGTATTCCCAGTGTTCCTATTGTTCCTAGTATTCCCAGTGTTCCCAGTATTCCCAGTGTTCCCGGTATTCACAGTGTCCCCAGTGTTCCCAGTATTCCAAGTGTTCCTAGTGTTCCCAGTATTCACTGTATTCACAGTGTCCCCAGTGTTCCCAGTATTCCCAGTGTTCCTAGTATTCCCAGTGTTCCCAGTATTCCTAGTGTTCCTAGTATTCCCAGTGTTCCCAGTATTCCCAGTGTTCCTATTGTTCCTAGTATTCCCAGTGTTCCCAGTATTCCCGGTATTCACAGTGTCCCCAGTGTTCCCAGTATTCCAAGTGTTCCTAGTGTTCCCAGTATTCACTGTATTCACAGTGTCCCCAGTGTTCCCAGTATTCCCAGTGTTCCATGTGTTGCTAGTATTCCCAGTGTTCCCAGTATTCATAGTGTCCCCAGTGTTCCCAGTATTCCCAGTGTTCCCAGTGTTCCTAGTATTCCCAGTGTTCCCAGTATTCCTAGTTTCCCAGTATTCCTAGTATCCCAGTGTTCCCAGTATTCACAGTGTTCCACAGTGTCCCCAGTGTTCCCAGTATTCCCAGTGTTCCTAGTATTCCCAGTATTCACAGTGTCCCCAGTATTCCCAGTGTTCCTAGTATTCCCAGTGTTCCCAGTATTCACAGTGTCCCCAGTGTTCCCAGTGTTCCCAGTATTCCCAGTGTTCCTAGTGTTCCCAGTATTCCCAGTGTTCCCAGTATTCCTAGTATTCACAGTATTCACAGTGTCCCCAGTGTTCCTAGTATTCCCAGTGTTCCCAGTATTCACAGTGTCCCCAGTGTTCCCAGTGTTCCTAGTATTCCCAGTGTTCCCAGTATTCACAGTGTTCCCAGTATTCACAGTGTTCCTAGTGGTCCCAGTATTCCCAGTATTCCCAGTGTTCCCAGTGTCCCCAGTGTTCCCAGTATTCAGTATTCCCAGTGTTCCCAGTACCTGTATCCCTGCGGACAGACGCAGCTGTAGCCGTCCAGATGGTCGACACACTGAGCTCTGTTCTGACAGCGATGATCCACGCATTCATTGTAGTTTATACTGCAGTCTGGCCCCACCCAGCCTGGAATACACACACATCTGCAGAGCGCACACACACACACACACACACACACTTGACACATGGTGTAGGATTTTTGGAGTCAACACAGACCTCAGCAAAATTCACCTTTATACGTGCTTGTCTGCTTGTGTCTAGATTTTAAATCTCATCTGGGATCCGAAATTTTGCTGAGCCTGGCAGGGATAAAGTGTGTGTGAGTGTGTGCGAGTGTGCGAGTGTGCATGTGTGTGGTGTGTGTGTGTGTGTGTGTGTGTGTGTGTGTGTGTGTGTGTGTGTGTCGTCACCTGGGGCCGATAGGGGTGCTGATGCAGGTGGACTGATGCTGACAGGGGTTTCTACCTGGAGAACACACACCCTCCTCTTCCTCACAAAGCAGACCTGAGAACGAGCGGAGAGAGAGAGAGAGAGAGACTCTCAGAACAATATTTTCTCCTCTCAACATGCTATTTTCTAATAAACCAAACATGTGTTCATTATTGTTTCCTCATGAATATCCCTGAGTGGTAGAAGGGGGCAGAGCGCCGGTGCCGGTGTCTCACCTGTGTAGTTCGGAGGACACAAGCAGGTGTAGTTGCCCACGTCGTCCACACAGGTGGCGCCGTTCTCACACCCGTGGTCCTGACAGTCGTCCACGTTCACCTCGCAGAAGGTTCCGTGGAAACCAAACGCACACGCGCAGCTAGACGGACAGAAAACCAAGAGACAAACACACCTCGGTATTCACACGGACTACTCAAGACAAGTATGTTATTAAAGTGACACTTAAAGTAGCTCAAGTGTGTACTTAAAGAGTAGAGTTGAGCAGAGGTGCATTCACAACTAAGACGATGAACTTAAAGGGAAAAGATTACGCTGAAGGAGCGTCAATAACCTGGACGTCCTGAATGAGTTTCCTTTTGTTGTTAGAGTTTTGGGATCAGGGTTCTCAGGCAGGACACGTCTGCTGGTGGTTGTGTTGCTGTTTCTGTTTTGTTTTTGTTCTTCCATCACAATCTACAGACGCTTTAAGACTTCTCACCTGAATCCTCTCGTCTGCTCGTCACTGATGCAGATTCCTCCGTTGGTGCAGGGATTACTGACACAAGCATCGACTGGAGTCTCACAGTGCTTACCCTGAAATATCACACACGCACACACGCACACACACACGCACACACACACACACACACACGCACACAACATCAACTGAGTATTTTGATGGGATTACTATCAGAGACAGATGTGGGCTCATAATAATCGCCGACAGCACGCAACCAGCGGTTTCAAATGTTCAGCTCGGGGTTTGTAAACAGATTGTCGTCGTGTCTACAGGGCGAAACATTGTGATTACGAGGTCACAAGGTGCTGGCAGCAACAGACAACTCTGTAACTAGATTACACGAGAGCCTCTCTGCAGCATACAACACACACACACGCACACACACACACACACACACACATACACACACACACGCACACAGTGTCGTACCGTGAAGCCGGACTTGCAGGTACAGGTGTACAGCTCTGTGTGGTGGACTTGACAGACACCCTGGTTCTTGCAGGGTGAGGTCACGCATGGGCTGCATTTGGCCTGAACAGACGCCTCTACCGGACCTGTCGAGACACACACACACACACACACACACACACACACACACACACACACACACAAAGAGGACAGTTAGTGGTTTAATCTTCATCAATGTCAAGTTATCGAGACGTTAGTATTAAAACTGCACCTTCTTAGTCTATTAATCGGTCGTTTTTGGTCTCAGTCGACTAAGATTTCTTTAGTCGTTCAACTGGTTTTTATGCTTTTTCTTGCTGAATGATTTATTTCCAGGAAACATACGAGCACATCTCTGGTAAACATAAGAGTTAAAGTGGTGATTTTGTGGAGAAACTCACAACTGTCGATTGAATCAACTAATCGACAAATGGTATGAGCTGACTGAGACTAGTTATTATGAATACTGTCAACAAGCCTTAAAAACGCTTCTTTGTAACAGAACAGGAGGAGCGATCAGTTCTTAGTGTGTCTGGATGAGCAGCAGCAGAAGAAGCAGGTTTGATATAAATAGAAGGCATCACATCACACCTGGTGGCTGAGTGAAACAACCTGAAACATCATAATGATTTGTGTTTTCACCGTACAGTATGTCCTCACTTCACTCAGTGCTGCTTATGGAAGATGTGACACTATACTTATGTTCTGACATGACTTCTGTTTGGTCTTAAAGATGACAGGCAAGCAATGAAAACATGAAAAGCAATTCATAAATAAATAAATATGAGAAAGAATGAACAGACGAGTGAGAAATAACACACAGATGAAATATTAGCAGATGCTGGAGGACGAACGACTACAGCTGCATTCTGCTCCTTCTTCTTCCATTCATCACAACATTGCAAAAACAATCTGAAAATAATCAGTTTGAAGAAGAAATGTTCCTTTAAAACATGTATCTATGACACTTGTATATGGCTGCAATGTGTTATTATTTGTACCAGTAGGTAAAGAATAAGAGAGGAGCGGTTGCTGTGATGTTTAACTGACCACTTCAGAGAAGTTCAAGCTCACATTTGAACTTTTCAAACGACTTAAACTCACAGAAGTTATTACCGTTAATAATAAATGAGGTTTGTGTGTCTCTATCGAGCACATTGAGAATACAGAAGCTGCAAAAGGCCCCGTGTGAGATGTGAGGGACCATCAATCACAGCGAGCTGCTCTCTATTAACTCTACACTGCTGGAATATTTTGATATTTAAAAATGGATCAATTAGCGGCTGTGATAACACACACAGGGTCTGACAAAACCGCCACTAATGTAAAGTTCACACCACCGTGACACCGTGAGGAGAGAGGATCAAACCTCTGCTGCTGTGTCTCTAACACAAGTTAAACTCTCCATTGTGTGTTTCTCAGCTGTTAAGATGATTTGCCTCTGAACCTTTGTTATTATTCACTGCAGAATAATTAAGCGTCTTCCTGTTGATAGCAGATCCCAACTGAGTACAACACACTGAATAAAAGATCACTCTGTGTACGATCACAGAGACGAGTTCAATGAAGATTACAGCGCAGCTGATCAAGCAGCATGAGCAACATTACAGCTGATGATACAATGTGATGAAGAGCTTTGTTTGGACTGCAAAGAATATAAAATTGCACAAACGTCACAAGCAGTACGTTAATTTTTCAACTGTTAAATGTCCGGCAGTTGTTTTTGGTAACATTGAATGAGAAAATACTTCAAATACTGTTGAAAAGTCTCTCTGGATGGAGTTTATAAAAGACAGAATCTAGCTGAAGGTAACGTAACGTCATCTTTTATTTCCTGCAAACTCAATCAAGCAGCTAAACAAGGTTCCTTTATATGTTATATGTTATAAGTTCACCTGCATCGACATGAATGAAAACATGACTTTTGTTCAGCTTTAGCTCCTCTCTCACCTTGCTCGTGTGTTCTTGTGCATCTTTAACAAAACCCATAAAAGTTAAGAGTTCAACTCACACGGCGACAGTATTCACAGAGAAACGTGTCAAATCTTTTCTCGAGGCCGTCGCAGCTGAAGACAGTGAGCACTGCAGCGTCTTCAGCTGTGACAGGTGTGTGTAGGAGTGAAAGCAGCCAGCTCGTGATGGAGGTCACGCAGACTAAAAAGCTCCTTTTTTTATTAAACATAATAAAGGAGGAAGCGACAGCGTGTGGGCGTTTATTCTCTCAGATCAGCTCACAAAGACAGAAGCCCACGGGAATAAAACAGCCGGTTAACCTGTGTTCATCACAAATCACAGAAGGACCACATAGCGTCATGTGAATGTGTTTGAGATGTCAGGTCATTCATTATGGAAAGCACTTTATTAAGAACCAATTACAGACGTTTTACTGAACGACAAAATGTTCAAAAACGATCGAAACAAGTGCTGAAGACGAGAAACAGCTGCTGAGCTTCTCGTTCATGTACAGTTCTGCACATGTGTGATTTTAAAGTCGGGGGGGGGCGGGGGGCTTACCCTGACACTGGAAGCTGTCGGCGGGAGTGGTGAGCAGCAGCTTGCCCTCCATACCGCGCGGCCCGGCACAGCGGGCGATGCCGGGCTCCTTGTAGCCGCTCTTCACCCAGTCTGACAGCCAGAGCAGACGGCAGTCACAGTACAGGGGGTTGGCCCCGATCGCTCTGGTGAGGAGGAATAAACAGAGAGTCAGCCTCACTGACAGAGGGGAGGAAAGAGAGGGGGAATGGGAAGAGTGGGAAGAATGGGAGGTGAGAAGTTAATTTATTATAGAGGTTGGGAAGAAGAAACGTGAGGGAGAAGGAGGGTAAAATGAAAGAAAGAAAGTAGAGGAAGGAAGGAAGGAAAAGGAGAACAAGTAAAAGAAATGGATGAGAAAGGTGTGAGAGGACGGATAACAAAAAAAGAAATGAAAGGTTAAGAGGATGAGGAGAGGAGGAAGGAGACAGACAGAAAGAAAGAAAGAGACAGAAACAAAGACGGACAGACAAAAATAAATTAAGACGGACAGAAAAACAGAAAGAATGAGAAAAAGAAAGAGAATGAAAGAAACAAAGAAAGAGACAGACAGGGACATGCAGACAGAAACAGAAGAGAGAGAAAGACAGACAGACCAAAATACAGGAAGAGACACAAAGGAGAGAAAGAAAGAACAAGAGACAGAGAAAACAAAAAAACTACATTTCTGCACTAATTTTTAAAGCCACATGGTGGAGCTCTCAGTCCTCACAGCGCTGCTCAGACACACACACACACACACACACACACACACGTGCACGCACGATCATGGAGCTAATAATGTTAATTTAGATCAGGTCAATTGATTCACTTGATAAGATTATCACAGAGAAATGTGGGATCAAATATTACCTATCACACGCACACACACACACACACACACACACACACACACACACACACACACACACACACACACACACACACAAGGTCATATGAGAGAATATTAAATTATCCTCAGTCGATTAAACTCCATCAGGAACAATTGATGAGGAGGAACACTCTTCCTGTCTCTCACAGAATGGTCACATGACCACACCTGGATCACTGCGGGTCAGACTGGGCTTCTTATGAGTCCATCGCTGGTCTAGTCTTATTATCTAAATGACTGCTTAATGTCCTGGTTCCATTCACCACTTCTATTGGTTGGTTGGGCTCTTCTGCTGAGATCTGAGGGCATGGAGATGAAGACAAGTGTCTTTGTTGTCCATTGTCCAGTTTGTCTGTTTTCAGTGAGGAATTATAATAAACTCACTTTCAGTAGCATCTCAACATTTGTTCTTAACTTTAGATCATCTAAACTCTGAAGAAGACGGCACCAAGTCCTCAGTTCTCAGATTCATTATCCTCACTGATGGGGTTTAATTTCAGAATTCATTTTAAGCAGCAGAAGACAAAAGTATAAAAAAACACTCCCTCCACCTGCTCTCCATCACCTCTTCCTCTCCTCCTTTCCTTATTCCCTCCCATCTTCAACATTCCCTCCACCATCCATCTCTCCTCTCCCCCTTACTGTAGAACCTCAGATTGACTCACATGGGTCACGCTTGACTGAAGATGATTATACTGTATATGCAGTCACACACACACACACACACACACACACACACACACACACACACACACACACACACACCTCAGATAAATAGGGACATGGGGACATGACGGATCTCTCCAGCTAATTCAATCCACCAAGCAGCCACTTGAAACCACTCCCTCTCTGGGAACTGGACACACACACACACACACACACACACAGACCTCATTCTGTCAGCGAGGACGGACCCTGCTGTCCGTTGCGTGTGTACGTGTGTGTGCTACACGTATGTTTGAGTGCTTACAGGTGAGACAGGGAGACCACGTCGCTGAAGATGCCCCGCTGCAGCTCGGAGATGTCGTTGCCGTGGAGAGAGCTGAAAGACGGGCACAGCGGAGGGTCAGAGAGGCGGTCGACACTGAAAACTCAGAGACCACAGAGTCCACAAACAGATGGTGGCTTGTTGTAATAAAGCGAGGGGACGACAGTGACAAGTATGGTGTGTGTGTGCGTGTGTGTGTGTGCGTGTGTGTGTGTGTGTGTGTGTGTGTGTGTGAGCTCACAGCAGCCTCAGAGATCGAAGGCCACCGAGCGCCAGAGGAGGGATGCAGCGTAGAGAGTTGTAGCTGAGGATCCTGCAGGAGGAGAAACAACACACAGCAATCTATATTATTAACACACTTCAACCTCCACAGCCGTTGGTCAGATTTCCATGAAAGTGTTCTGTCCCTGTTTTAAACCCTCTCTCTCTCCCTCTCACGCACATCAAATGTACTTTAAAATGAACACTTACAAATCAAAGCTTTACTAGATTATGGGTCAATTATGTATTTATTTATATTAAACAAGACGACAAGATTCGATTTTGAAAGCTTGCGTCCAAGAGGAAACCAGAAAAGAATTGTAGTTAAAAAGGCAACCTTTAACCCTCGTGAGCTGGAGAAGAACTTTGAATGTTTACTAACGACAAATCCTGCTCTTGTGTGTGTGTGTGTGTGTGTGTGTGTGTGTGTGTGTGTGTGTGTGTGTGTGTGCGCGTGCGTGTGTGTGGACTCACAGAGTGGTGAGCTGGCTCATGTTGAAGAAGGAGTCATCCGACAGGGAGCTGATTTTATTGTTGCTCAGATCTCTGCAGAGGCAACGGTCAATTCCAATCAATACAGACACGAACACACACACACACACACGCACACACACACTAACAATACACTACGGGGGTCCCATTAGTCACACAAATATATATATAGTACACATACCGTAGGCAGACACTAATAACACACACACACACACATTCTCTCACACAGAGACACACAGTTAATCTGCTGCTCATCTTTGAGTTCAGTTGATCACATGAAGGAGTGTTTTGTGTGTTTGTGGATATATGAATGTGTGACGCTGTCTAGGAATGAGATTGAGCTGCACAGTCCACAGCTCCCCCTGCTGGACGTGTCTATCAACACACACTGGGTTTTGTCTGCACATGCAGCTCTTTTGCATCGAGACAAAATCTAGGAGTAAGAAAATGAGAAAGTGTTACTGTGTGCGTTTAAAGTGCTGATTCTCAGCTTTACATGTAGCGTGTTCACGTCCATGTCAGATGTGCTGTGTCTGGCTTTTAGCACTTTGTTTTGGTCTGAGGTCCCTCAGTTTTAGGGGAGCAAAAAAGTCATTGTGAGTAAAATAAAGACGTGTGTGTTTTACGCTGCCATCTTGGTCCAAGACCCCCCGTAGAAGAGATTCAAAATCTCAACGGGAAAATCTGTAAAAGCTTAGAGCCTCGCTTCACTTATAATCCAGTGCGTCAGCGTAACTGCACTGCATCACAATACTATAACTCCTTATTAGGGTTAGAGGAGGACCAGTGTGAGTGGAGTGCTTCATCGAGTGGCTCTTACACAAGCTGCAGGTATTTAAAAGTGGCTAACTCCTGAGGAACACTGGTGAAGTGGTTTCCATCCAGATACCTGAGAGGATGAGAGAGAGAGAGAGAGAGAGAGAGAGAGAGAGACAGAGAGAAAGAGAGAGAGAGAGACAGACAGACAGGGAGACAGAGAGAAAGAGAGAAAGAGAGAGAGAGAGGGAGAGAGAGCGAGACACAGAGAGAGAGAGAGCGAGAGGGAGAGGGAGAGAGAGAGGGAGAGAGAGAGGGAGAGAGAGTATTTATTGTTACATCTCTGCTAAATAATATCTCAAATCCTCCATTCAGGAAATGCTGAGATCACTTCACACACATGATCAAAAGCTTTGATCCTGAATGAATGAAATTAAATTAAGTGGCATTAATATGAAAGAAAACGTTAATTAATGTGTCTGCTTACTGCAGGAAAACAATCAGAGCACCGAATATAATTTGTGTGCCAACTTCCTCAGAAACCCACAATTACCGTTTCTTAATCACAGAAGATAAACATCGCTGATCAGATAATTACTGTTGCTTTACTCGAGCTAATTAAGGTTTCATACAACAGGAAGATGATTTGATCTATTTAATGAAAGAGAACATAAACAAAACAATATAAATAATAACAGAATGTGCAAAGGGAGGCCAAAAGGCTTCAACAGGTCTCCCTCAGTATTTGATTAAACAATCGAATAAAATAAACTTAATTATACAATTTTGATGAAGAATAATTAGTTTCAAAACATCGTCATCATCAAACCTTTTACCCGGAGGGAACCCACGCTGACACGGGGAGAACATGAAAACTCCACACAGAAGAGCTGTGCAGCCGGGGAATCGAACCCTGGTCCCTCTTGCTGTGAGGCGACACTGCTAGCCACCAAACCCCTGTACAGCCCTGAACCAATGCTAGCCTTTTTATCTTAGATTCAATGTTATAAGTAGGCTGCATTGAACGTACGCTAGGCTACATAGAACGTACGCTAAGCTATATTGAGCGTACGCTAGGTTACATTTAACGTACGCTAGGCTACATAGAACGTATGGTAGGCTACATAGAATGTACGCTATAGGCTATAGTGAACGTACACTAGGCTACATAGAATGTACGCTAAGCTACACAGAAGGTAGGCTAGCATTTCATATTATATTCCATGTTATAAGTAGGCTAGAATTATCAGAGCATTCAGGCCCCTCATGTTGCCCAGATGTGTAGGCTACTCTATATCAAATGCTAAAGAAAAGACTACGCAAGAAAATGTGCAAATTTATTTGGCGACCCAAAATAAATCTCCTGCGACCCACCTATGGGTCCAGACCCACGCTTTGAGAATATAACTGTAACAGTGTTCTTATTTTTAGGACTAAAGCTGGAGAGCCAAGAGAACAAGCAAGTAATGTCTAAACAGGTATGTGACGTGAAATGCAACTCAAGTGAGGAAGGAAGTTGCCGTGTTTGTCGTTTTTTGTTTCGACTCACAGCTCGGTGACGTTGCGGAGGAGTCCTCTGGGCAGAGCCTGCAGGTGTTTGTTGCTGCAGCGGACCACTGTGTCCATACAGGTGCACTGGGCGGGACACTGCGGCCCCGGGGCACAGCTGCTGTCCTCCAGGACAGAACCTGAACAGACGGGGGGGGCGCGGAGGCTCGGATTACTTCACTTACATTGAGGTGACACTGTATTGCTGCTGTCATGTTCAAAAGACGACTCCCTGTTCAAAATACTCTGGTCCACAAACTAACATTTGAACTTTAATATGAAATTGAACATAACATTTGACATTTTCCTCTCATTTTCTACGTGTGCATTTTCTTTTTCTTCTCTGTCTACCTGCTCCTGTGCAGATTAATGTTGCAGTGATTAATCCGTCAGTAGTATTCGTGTGTATTAGAGTGCGTGTGCGTATCGCACCGTCCTCGCAGCGGAAGTCGGGGACAGCCACGTCCTGCAGCGGGATCTCTCGGAGGAAGGCGGGGCCCTGGCAGCGAGGGTTCCCCGTCACGATCCGCCGGCTCCGAAGCCACGCCCCGAACCAGGACAGGCGGCAGTCGCAGTTAAACGGGTTGGCCAGAAGATTCCTTGATGGGACAGAGGCGAGATGTAGAGTGGGACACAAAGACGCGATGTGTGTGTGTGTGTGTGTGTGTGTGTGTGTGTGTCTGTGTGTCACTAACAGCGTGGACAGGTTGGGCAGGGTGTCGAAGGCTCCGGGCAGGATGGTGCTCAGCTGGTTGTCATAGAGGGAGAGCAGCCTGACGTTGCTCAGACCCGTGAAGCTGCCGTTATGGATGCAGCTGATCTTGTTGTTCCTCAGCATCCTGCACACACACACACACACACACACACACACACACACACACACACACACACACACACATTGAATTTAAAATGGTTTTGACACTCACAACTTCACTATAGCACAGCTGGTTGGTCCTCTGTGGCTCAGAGTGAAATAAAGGTTTGAACTATACTGCAGGAGTATGAGGTGGACTCACAGCATGCGTAGCCCCTCCATGCCTTTAAACATGCCCCCTCTCACAGACTCCAGGTGGTTGGCTGTCAGGTGAAGCTCCATCGCAGACGAGGCGCCTTCAAAGGCCCCGTCCTCGATCTCTGAGATCTTGTTGTTGCTCAAGTTACTGGAAGGAAGGAAGACAAAACGTTCTCACACAGTCACTTAGAGACAAGAAAGAATGTCAACCTGGTTACTTGGCAGCACTAAACATTTTGGGAGATTTGTTTTCGAGTGTTGAAATGAATCAAATAAATAGTTTACTTATAGAGTAGTTTGGTCTGAACCGCTTAAAAGGGATTAAAGAGACAGTTCAGATGTTATGAAGTGTGTTTGTATGAGGTTCTCCTCCACAGTCAGGGTTCTACAGTAGATGAGTTTATAGAGAACCAGCACGGGAGCAAAGTAATGTTCTGCTGAGGATGTATTTTAGACTCCTAAAATAATCTATACCAGTTTAAGTGAACGTTATATTTAGAACAGTTTCACAGCTTTGCTTGCTGTCAGACATCTTACTGACGGGGAACTGAAGCTGTTTTCTCTTCTCTCTTTAAAGCCACAAGACTCCATTGATGAAAACAGTCATTTGTACTTTGCAGAACACGTGAGTTGCAGGTCTACCGCTGCCTTAATCGGTTAGTTTGGACCAGCAACACGCGTGTTCTACCAGGTAAAATCACTGTTTGTTAAAGGAGTCTGGTGACTTTGAAGAGAGAACTCAAACTTGTATTGACTGACTCTGGAGAAGAACCCTCAAACAGCTTTAAACACTTTAAAACATCCAAACCATCCCTGTAAGGTCGCGGTGCAGCGAGACAATGCGATCTCCCGGACGTTCCCTTTGCTGATTTAACGGGGTGTTCGTCGTCGTTGAGGGTTCTTCTGAGTGACCTACATCTTCTTGAGCTGCGACAGGCCCTTGAAGGCTCCGGTGGCCTCCAGCACGGAGAGGTCGTTGTTGTTGAGACGCCTTGCGGACGGTCGCAGAGAGCACGGCATGAGGAGGAGAGAGCGAAAACATCATTAGCAGAGGAGTCGGTTTGGAACGCGTGTGCGTGTGCAGCCATGCAGTACGAGTCCACACACAACATGTCAACACGGATATCCATAAAGTGCCTGTGAGTGTGTGTGTGTACTGTATGTACTGTATGTACATGCATAGGAGTGTTGTTTTGCTTTAACACTGTCGACCCCGCAGGGACCGGACGTGCTAAAATGCATCTTGCACTTTGAATAAAAGCTTCCCCCAAATAGAATCTGGCACGCTGTAACTGTACGTCAACAAGGCCGATGTCGTCAGCTGATATTCCCGAATCAGAGATATTAGCGAGAGACATCTTTAGATCGAACACTTCGAACGTTTTTTTTTATAAAAGTCATTTATCAAGCAAAACCGTCAAACATGTACCGGCTCCAGCTTCTCAAAAGTGAGTATTTGCTGCTTTTCTTTGTTTTAAATAATTGTAAATTAAATATTTTTGACCAAACAAAGCAATTTGAGGAGGGCTGGAGGAACTAGAGACTAAAATCAAACGATGTTTAATGAATTCTGATACTGGAATCAGCCTGGAACCCTGCAGTTTTGTCTGGACTGTAAGCTGTTCATGTGTTCATGTGTTCATGTGTTCACACGTGTCTCACAGCTCTTCGGTGGAGGAGGGCAGGTGTTCGGGGAACTTGGTGAGGCGCAGGTTGGAGCAGTCGACCACGTTGGCCTCACAGCGACACTTAGCGGGACACACCGGCTTGCTGTTGCACTCGTAGCTCAGGCGCCGGTCTTCAGTACCTGGACACACAGACACGCACAGGGAGGACAGACCAGAGGACTCGTGTGGGTCAAACAGATCAGATATCCACATGAACCTTTCTCACACCTCATTGGATGAATAACCAACACAGAAATATCTATTTTTTACGGTATTTACTAGAAAACACACAAAGATCACCTGGGATGTGGTACTGCTCCTTGGCTGTCATGAAAAAGAAACAAAACCATGTCAGTCCAAAGGTTTGAGAGCTTCAACAGACACACACACACACGCACACACACACACACACACACACACTCCAGGAGGAGGTCTTCTATAAAACTGGCAGCAGCAGACGTTTAACATTTTTAAACATGAAAGAAGGCGTAACAGCGAGCCATGTTTTGGTGTTTTATGGAGGAACTTTGATATCTGCAAATATTAACGGTTCTTAGGTCTAAAACAAGAAGAAGAATTGCTATGTTTTCATTCCAAAAGTTGGCATTGAGCGGTAGGAACCTGAACAGATAATATTGTTATTGTTATTTACAGCAGATATAAGAGATTTGAGAGGAAAAGAGAGTTGGTCCACAGGTCGACACACATCGGTTAACGCTGGTTAAGCCAGACAAGACGTGCACTTGTCGTTGATGTGAGATGTTTTGAATCAAATAAAAAGAGACAATAAGTTGTTTTTGGTTCAAGCAACTACAAGGAACTTTCAATCTGCGTTGATTTTGTGGACAAAGACGGTAGTGTTTAACGGCCTTGCATCGTAAAGGTCTTGATCTAGTGTGTGTGTGTGCATTGGTTTTGGAAGTGAGTGAAAGAAAACTTATTTTTAACACCATCTTTCTTTTTTAAACACAGCTGTGTGCAGGATGGATAGCGATCCGTGTAATATGATGATGATGAAACAAAGTCAACTTTGTGTAAGTCACCAAAGTAAATTCATATATTGATGTAAAACCACGTCTCCGGTGTACTGCATTAATAAAGTAGACATATAAGTGTAGGATGAGGGCTGATTCTCTCCCTCTGTTGAACGACGGACCAAGTTTGACTCCTGTTTTTCACCCCCGCTCTAACACTGTCCCTTTAAGGGTTGTTTTGTTTTGTTCTGACTTTAATGTTTTTCTTTGCTGATCAGTATAATACTCGCTGCAAAACGGGAAAGAGTAAACATTAGCTCTTCTAGTTTGCGTGCCATAGACCTTATGTAGAAAATGGACAAATCTTCAGTTTCTGATGATGTAGCTCATTTTTCAGCATCAGTTTTATATTGAGACAGTCTCATAACTCCTTGTAGTAACTTTCCCCTCTTTCTGCACAATGCCTTTTGTACCATGCAGAGAGAAGTGATTGTGTCTGACAGCAGAATGTCACTAACTAATATATATGCTAATAGCTCATGCATATGAGAAAAGGCTTTTGGGGGGTTTATGATTTGCATTTCTTACACATACTGTGTGAATATTTCTCTTGAGGGAAGCTTTGCAGTGGTTCATCATCTTACACTCGCAAACCCAGACTGTCACCACCCGTCTCAATTCACACACACACACACACACACACACACACACACACACACGCACACACACTGACCGGAGCAGCGGAACTTGCTGCTCTTGATCTGTGCGATGCGCTTGTTGGCGAGGCGTCGAGGGCTGGCGCAGCGCGCTCCGCTGGTCTCTATGGGGTTCGAACGGAGGAAGTCGGCCAGCCACTTCACATTACAGTCACACACGAAGGGGTTCTGGGCCAAGTGGCTGATGGGAAATCACAGGGGGCAGGACATCAGTCGGATCAGACTGAATGGAGTGGAACAGCACAGAGCTTAAAATAGCATGTGTGTGTGTGTGTGTGTGTGTGTGTGTGTGTGTGTGTGTGTGTGTGTGTGTGTGTGTGTGTGTGTTTTCTTACAGCGTCTGGATGCTGTGCAGCGAGCTGAAGGTGCCTTTCGCCAGACTCTGGATTTTGTTGTCATAAAGCGACAGCAGAGCCAAGTTCTCCAGATCTTTGAACACGGAGGCTCTGATGCAGTGGATCTTATTGGCATTCAGCAACCTGATGCACACATGACACGATCATTAGCAGTATGTTAATTAAACTGTCACATATATCATCAATCATTTTCTAATTCATCGTAAGGGTTATAAATGAAGGTCCTGTTGCTAACTAGCGTGTTACATAACTAACTAACTAGCTAGCATGTTAGATAACTAACTAACTAGCTAGCTAGCATGTTAGATAACTAACTAGCTAGCTAGCGTGTTAGATAACTAACTAACTAGCTAGCTAGCGTGTTAGATAACTAACTAACTAGCTAGCATGTTAGATAACTAACTAACTAGCTAGCGTGTTAAATAACTAACTAACTAGCTAGCGTGTTAAATAACTAACTAACTAGCTAGCTAGCGTGTTAAATAACTAACTAACTAGCTAGCTAGCTTGTAAATTCCACTAGGCTTACATTTTACACTAGTTACTGAAAATGAGCCGAACTAAGTTGTCGCTCATCTGATAGCGATGTGCTTTCCTCAGCTGTGCGTGTGGATGAAGCATTAAGCCGTTATATTTGATACTCATTGTAGTCGTCACTGCAAAAATAACTCAGTTTTTGATTGTTAGCCACTGAAACAATGGCACACATAAAGAAGTGTGCTGCTCTGACCGCCCTGCTGTGTTAATTAGAATGGAAATGTCCCTTCTACTCCGATTTACTACTACCACTGACGCCTCAGCATGTGGAATACATTGTGTGGCACACAAGGCGATGGCAGTGTTATCAAAACAAGCAACATCACAGCCTGTTTTATGAGAAACAGATCTGCAACAGTTTGACTTGGCTAAAGAAACAGAGACTCGTACGTTTCCATCCAAGAATGGAACAACTTACGGGCACTTTCAAGCCGTTTGACACCTGTAATTTGTTTGTGTAAAACACGGTCAGTCAATGTCAAGCTCAGACAAATGATTTTGGACTTACAGCAGCTCCAGAGAGGCCAGGCCATCAAACACTCCGCTGGGCAGCTCAGTGATCTTGTTACCGTACAGAACTCTGCACACAAAGACGTACTGTATGTATTCTAACAGTGTGTTATAGAACCTATGTTTTATTATCAATGTGCATCAACATAGACAACAGTACGACTTTCATTCCATTGGTAAAGCTTCGCTGTAACCACACATTTCCACACAATGCACGACCAGAAGAGAGTCACGCTGGCAGTCATACTCACACACACACACACAAAAACATAAAGGCCACCCGCTGTGATTGTTTGAAAGTCCTGATATATCATAAAGAAGTTCTGTTTACAGAGAGCAGGCGCCACTTTTGAATTATTCATACCAACAGACGCACGAAACACACGCATGCAGTGCAAACATATGGAGGTATAGACAAGACATATGTAACCACATATTGGTAGAGGCACTCCGACAGTGTATTCACACTCACACACACACTCACACACTCTGAGTCTTACTCACAGTGAGTTGAGAGCTCGGAGGCCGTGGAAAGCATCGGGAGCGATCTCAGATATCTGGTTGTTACTCAGGTCTCTGGGAATACAACAGAGAACACACACAGACTTTAGTCACAGCGGCCAGAAACATGCATTTAAAGAACTGCTTTGTTTTTGAGAGGTAAAGTCAGAGACTGCTGTCCTGTAGAAGCCTGCAGGGACAACGTCCATCTGTAGGCCAGACCTGGAAATTAGCATCGGCAATACCGTTGACAAAAAGTAGTTTTGTTCAGCAAGATAATCTTCACAAATCAACACCACGTTGATGATTTTTGCAGCTATGAACTACATCACGGTCACAACGCATACATGAATGGTTTTATTGTTCTTTTTTCTAATCCCTCAAATCAAATCTAATACGGAACTTTTCGTAAAGAATGAGGAACCGCACTTTATGTGAAAAGCAGGCTCTACGAGAGCGAGTGCTGTGTCTGCAGGCCAAGTTCTTACATCTCTGATTTGTTCTGGTCCGGCCAAACCACAACATGTCAGATTATAAAATCCTTCTTCTGCCGCCACATGTCAGTCGCTCAACTGTCACAATAAATTTGAACACAAAACCACTTAAACCAGCCTGGTAATGTAATCAACCCCCGTCTCAGGGACGTGGGACGGTCTCACGGTGATGATGTAAGAGGACGGGGGGGATAGGTTTGAGAGGAAAAGGAAAACCGCAGAGAGACAGAGAGAGAGAGAGAGAGAGATGGAAATGGGCAAAGGAAAAGAGAAAGAGAGAAGCAGTGAGAGTGAACAGAACAAAAGCCACAAAGACAGAAAATGGGGCACAGAGCTATGAACATTAATAAAATAACATTATTGTGGTCAAATGTGCATCTTAAACACATTCACCAGATCTCAGTGATATGCTCTGGATTCATCATGCGAGACCCTTAAAGGGGGCCTCTGATCTGATGGGGACGGCGTCGCTCTGCTGGCTGACATAAATCAAGCGCTCCTCGGTGCTGAAAATCCACTGGGGCTGTTTGTTATGTTGAGCGGGGGGGAGACAGAGGAAGAGGAGAGGGATCCAGTTGGCGGATCACAGTTTAAAAAACAGACGTCTTTCCCCAGAGGCATTGGCTCGCTGGAGGCAGACATACTGTAATCTCATTGGTTGAGTCGAAACTCAAAGGGGTGGAGCCATAAAAACCGAAGCTGACTTGATAGTGTTATTCTGTTAGCTGTCTTTCAAACTACCTCCTATGGAGAATATATTGAATCCCTTTGTGTCATACTGATCATATTAGGGCTGCGATTATCGTCATTATCGATTAATCTGACAATTATTATATTCTATATGAATCGATTTACCGTTTTTCAATCATATCGAACATAATATCTTTGGTTTTTGGACTGACTAAATACTAGATAAAAACATTTAAGACATTTTTCACTATTTTCTGACATTTTATAGACCAAATGATTAATTGATAATAAAAATAATCGTTGGTTGCACCCCTCGTGGATGTCTGGGTCTCCTCCTGGTTTATTTAACCTGGCTAAGGGTTCAGTTTGATTGAATAATTATCCACAACCTTTCTTTAACCTCAACTGTTACTCGTGAGTTATCGTGTCTTTAGAGGACTCACATTCGACGAAGCTTCTTGTAGGAGGTGAAGGCGCCCGGAGGAACCGACTTGATGCCATTCTGCTCCAAGCGACTGCAGAGAAACACAGAGAGAGACATAATTAATAATGTAACAGCTGTAGGCCGTTTCACAGCACAGCTGTCAACTGGAGTGTCTGTAGTTTCAATTCAAACTTATTTGTCCACATGCAATATTAATCCAAAGTTCTGTTCTCCTGTCAACTGTTACAGCGTGACTGTGGGCTTGTGCAGCTTAGAGAGAAGGACGCGTGCAGAGTCTTTCAAAGACAAACCAGAACACACAGTTGTTGCCTGAATAGAAATCTGTGCGCGGCCACGGGGCCATAAAGAGATGCAGTTGGAAAAAAGCTCGTACTGAATCACACTGTAAAAACAAAAAGATGAGAAATTTTGAAATCAAACTTAAACCCTAACTAATTTCTAAAGGTTTGACTAACATATTATATTTCATCATCGCAACTCTGGTTTGTTTATGGTCTGTTTGACTCTAAATGGACCATAATGTACTAAATGAACATCATACTGTATTGAAGAAGACTTGAAACTAGAGATTGAGACCATAAACTCATGTTTACAATGTTTACTGAGGTAATAAATCAAGAGAGAAGTAGAGTCATTTTCTCATAGACTTCTATACAACCAGAGGAGTCGCCCCCTGGTGGACGCTAGAGAGAATGCAGCTTTCACACATGAAGCATCGGCTTCACTCTGCAGAACCAGAGGTTGCCGCCTGGTTGAAATGTAAACCTCTATGATACTCACATCTCAGTCATGGCCTCGGGCAGGTGGGCGGGGATGGCGGTGAGGCCCCTCCCCCGACAGTCCACGATGTTGTTGCTGCAGGAGCACATGGGAGGACAGGAGCCGGACGCCAGGCTGCACGGCTGAACGAAGGCACTGCCACCGTTACCTGCAAGCAAACAACGAAACAACTGTACCAACTTTCAACTCCGTCGGGCCACGCTTTGACCCGAGCGCGTCGTCTCGTGTCACCGGGCTGCCGTACCTGAGCAGGCGAAGTCGCTCTTGCGCAGCTCGGCGAGGTTGAGGCCCCTCAGCGAGGGAGGAGAGCTGCACTGGGTGTAGAGGCCCAAAGCCGCCCGCTGCCGCAGCCACGGAGACAACCAGGCCAGGTGACAGTCGCAACGCAGAGCGTTAGAGTGGAGCCGGCTGGGAGGAGACGGGGGGAGGATGGAGAGGGGAGATCAGGGGGAGGGAGAGAGGACAGGTGGGAGAGAAGGAGGGAGGGGGATGAAGAGAAGAGCAGGAGAGCAGAAAATGGAAGTGTACAAGGAAATAAGGGAAGAGTTGGATGAGAGAGAAGAGGAAATGGAAAGCGGAAGGATGTAAAAGAGGGTGAGAAAAGGAAGGAAGGAGTGGATAGGTGGGAGGACATAACAGAGTAGGGAAGGAAGTATTGTAGGAGATAGGAAAGGAGAGAACGCAAGTATTGGTAAGCATCTGACTGTGACCGTTGTTTGCATCTCATTGTGGTTCTGTTTCCAGAATGCGGCATCCTGGGTAACGTAGTGCGTTGACTTGAAGGACTCACAAGGTGCGGAGCTTCGGCATGTGGTTGAAACTGGAGACCGGGATGCTGCTGACGTTGTTGTTGTTCAGCGTGCTGGGAGAGAGGGAGACAGAGAAAGAGAGAGGGAGAGAGGGAGACAGAGAGAGAAAGAGGGAGACATGGAGAGAGGGAGACATAGACAGAGAAAGAGGGAGAGAGGGAGAGAGGGAGACATAGACAGAGAAAGAGGGAGGGAGAGAGGGAGACATGGAGAGAGGGAGACATTGACAGACAGAAAGAGAGAGGGGGAGAGGGAGACATAGAGAAAGAGAGAGGGAGACAGAGAAAGAGGGAGACATGGAGAGAGGGAGAGAGGGAGACAGAGAAAGAGAGAGGGAAAGAGAGAGAGACATAGACAGAGAAAGAGGGAGGGAGAGAGGGAGACATAGAGATAGAGAGAGACATTGATGGACAGAAAGAGAACGAGTGAGGGAGAAAAGATGGGAGAGAGAAAGAGTGAGACATAATGAGAAGAAAGGAGATAAAAAAGGAAAGATGAGAATAAATAGTGAGAGGAATGATGGGAGAGTCGGTGAGACAAAAACAAGTTGATGGCGAGTACAAATGAAAACAGAAGTTTAGAAGGTATTAAAATAGTAAGTGATGGCAGTACACAGAAGTATTCAGAATACTCACAGTACTTCCAGGGATCGCAGCGCTCTGAACGCCCCCTCCTCGATACAGCTGATGTGGTTTTTATCCAGCTGCCTGGTGACGAGAGCGAGACAAACAGAACGATGTCTAATCGAGCCAATCGATCGAGGGATCAATGAACAAAATGTGTTTGAAGTTGGTTTCAATGCACCAAGACGCAATGCATTGTGGGGCAGTTGAGCACGTGCAGTAAGCTCACGTCGCATCCTTCTAATGTAGTTTACATCCGGGCATGAGTCATGTACACACAATGCAAACACTACGCAGTGTGAAGATTTACGTACTTTGTGTGAATCGTTGGTTTGTGAGCATTTTCAAACACATCCTTTAAATTTTTTTTTTTACATTCTAAACTATAATTTTTGTATGACTTTTGTTTTAGTATACTAGGATATATATATATATATATATATATATATATATATCTTTCCATACTATACAAAAAACATTTTATGACTTTTGTGACATATGAAACTTTTTTTGACTTTTTTTAGTATAACATCAAAGGTTCATAAAAAGTCATATGTATTTGTGTGTGTGTGTGTGTGTGTGTGTGTGTGTGTGTGTGTGCACTTCCACACAGGTTTTTGAGGTCCGTGGCTCCTCTGAAGGCCCTCCTTGGGATTGCCTGGATGCTGTTTTCACTCAGGTCCCTGAAAAACAAGGAGAGAGATCCCGACTCTCAGTCGACTAACGTTTGTACATTCAACAGTTTGAGTTAACACGCAACAATCCCTGCGAACGCTTCGCTAGCACACGCTTTGTCCTGTTTGAATTTCAAATTTGAGAAGCGAGAGACGCGGCACAAAAGCTCTGGGACAAAACACATGCTTTCTTCTTTTTCTTACTTATAAATGATTCAGATTATTCAATGACGCTTTAGCAGAATTGTGTTGCTGTATTGCTAAAGCATACTGAAAACCTCCATATCTCCTCCTCCATCTACAGCCAGATGACTTGACTGGAAAGCAGATACATTTAAAGAAAAAAAGGAAATACACATTAAAAAGAATCTTCTGATTTGAGTTTAAAGAATTGTACAAATTAAGTGTATTAAACTACACCAAAGATATTCTCTACTTCTAGCCATTATTGTTCTGTTTCAATAGAGGGGCGGGACTTATATATATTGCATTGAAAATCAAGGCCACAGAGAGTAAAAACGGCCCAAAACTGCTCAGGGGTTCAGAGGGTTAAGTTACAGTACGAGAGTCAGAGGGAGGAAATGAATCAAGAAGACTACGAGGAGCGTTGGAGCAGGAGAGAGGGGTGCTTATGGTGAAATGGAGGCTTGATAGAAAGAGGCAGAGGAGGAAAGAGTTGTTCTGCTTCATCTCAGAGGGAGCTCAAGGCCAGGGAACCAAACGAACCCTTTTCTTTGTGTCTGTCTGGCCCTCTCTCTTCACTTCTAGTGGTCGAGTAAATGCAACCAGCATCACACATCCCGTCTATAAACAACTGGATATTAACACATCACAACACGCACCCTGTTGGAAATAATACATGTGGAGCTTATGAACGCCAGATGATGGGGTACTTCATGATAAACAACTCTGGTAAATGTGTAAATAAATAAAAAACGTACAGTATTTCAGATTTAACGTTTAAAACACAAAAAAACAAGAAAAGGGAATAAGAAGGAAGAAGTTAAACTGGTGTTTGAATGTCAGGGTGTTCCTCAAAGAGGCAGTAAAAGCTCGTTCACTGAGCTTCACTGAGAGGAGGAGCAACTGTGAGAGAGGAGAGCTGCTGAGTCACTTCTCCTGAAGTGAAAGTGAAAGTTAGTCTGAGCGACAGCAGAGCTGCAGTCGAGACAAGTCTCTCTGTTTCTCTCCAAAGAAACATTCAACTGAATCCAGCAGCTTCTTCTCAACAACAGAGTCTCCGACAAACTCTGGTGAGTTCACTGTTCTACAGAGAAACTCAACATTTGGTCAAAAGTGAGTTCAAACCAGGATCCATAACAAAGAACAAAGTAGCAGCAGATAAGCTAGGCCTGCTAGAAGCTAACTAGCCTAGCTGCTGCTCCCTTTGGATTGTCCAAACACAGAGAACAGCATCTGATGTAATGTGTGGATGTATTTATTGAGTATAGAGGAACAACATTGATGTGTTATAACTTACATAACTGTTCTGTACTTTGGTAAACATCCTTGAACTGTAAAGCCTTTCCTCTAAACGTCTCTGTCTCTGTAGTTCCTGCTGTCTGTCTTTGTGAGGAAGTTCAGCTGATAATATTTACTGTGTTTCAACTCAAACACTTCAGCTCGACTCAGACAGGAAGTTCACCTCACATTCAACCTGAGGTCCAAACATGTCAGTAAATAGTAATGTGTTCAATATAAAAGTGGAATTAAAATGATTAGGCTCCTTACAAATGATATAAATTCACTCTGATAATATATAAGCAGCAGGGTAGCAGTATTATTATTTAATATGTGATGTGACAGTGATGGAGGATCACTCTGTGTGTTTAAATTCTATTTAGTGAGCACCTTTCTAAAGTACTCAAACCCTCTTCTGTAATGTTCCTCTACAGTAGGTGTCTCCAGGACACATTCTACCATGATGACACACAGAGACACACAATGTGAAAACAATACCTGACACACACTGTTGCTGCTGCTGAAGATGTGATAACAGTTTGTTTTCTCACACTTGTTGTCCTCAGAGTGTAGATATGTCTGCTGCCAGCTGTCTGCTGACTGAAGATCAGTTTCTGTGCTCCATCTGTCTGGATGTGTTCACTGATCCAGTCACCACACCATGTGGACACAACTTCTGTAAAGCCTGCATCACTCAACACTGGAACGTTAATGTCCAGACTCAGTGTCCCAACTGTAAAAAGCTTTTCTTCACCAGACCTGAGCTGCAGGTCAACACTTTCATCTCTGAGATGGCTGCTCAGTTCAGACAGTCAGCTCAACAGAAAGCCAGCAGCTCAGAGCAACAAGAGTCCAAACCAGGAGAAGTTCCCTGTGACGTCTGCACTGGAACCAAACTGAAGGCCCTGAAGTCCTGCCTGGTGTGTCTGGTCTCCTACTGTGAGACTCACCTGGAGCCTCATCTGACAAAATCAGGTCTGAAAAGACATCAGCTGATCGACCCTGTGGAGAACCCGGAAGACAGGATGTGTACGAAGCACGATAAACCTCTGGAGCTGTTCTGTAAGACCGACCAGATGTGTGTCTGCATGCTCTGCATTGTTTTAGACCACAAGACACACGAGTTTGTTCCTCTGGAAGAAGAATATGAAGGAAAGAAGGCCGAGCTGGGGAAGACTGAGACTGAAATCCAGCAGATGATCCAGAAGAGACGACTGAAGATTCAGGAGATCAAACACTCAGTGGAGCTCAGTGAGGAAGATGCAGACAGAGAGATAGCAGATGGTGTTCAGGTCTTCACCGCTCTGAAGGAGTCTGTTGAGAGAAGCCAGGCCGAGCTCATCGACACGATCAAAGAGAAGCAGAGAAAGACAGAGAAACAGGCTGAAGGCTTCATCAAAGAGCTGGAACAGGAAATCTCTGAGCTGAAGAAGAGAAGCACTGAGGTGGTTCAGCTCTCACACTCTGAAGACCACCTCCACCTCCTCCAGAGCTTCACGACCCTGAACACTCCTCCAGCCACCAAGAACTGGACAGGAGTCAGAGTCAGTCCACCTTCACATGAGGGGACTGTGGTGAGAGCTGTGAACCAGCTGGAGGAGACGCTCAGTAAACACATGAAGAAGCTGTTTGAGGCCGAGCTGAAGAGGGTCCAGCAGTCTGCAGTGGATGTGACACTTGATCCTGATACAGCAAATCCTGCTCTCATCCTGTCTGATGATGGAAAACAAGTTAAACATGGTGACGTATGGAAGAATCTCCCAGACAATCCAGAGAGATTTGATGGTCGTGCTATTGTTTTAGCAAAGCAGAGTTTCTCTTCAGGAAGATTTTACTTTGAGGTTCAGGTTAAAGGGAAGACGTGGTGGTATTTAGGAGTGGTCAGAGAGTCAATCAACAGGAAGGGATTCATCACACGGACTCCTCAGAATGGTTACTGGATGATAAGGTTGATTAATGAGAATCAGTACTCTGCTCTTACTGACCCTCCAGTCCGTCTCTCTCTGAAGTCTCAGCCTCAGAAGGTGGGGGTGTTTGTGGATTATGAGGAGGGTCTGGTCTCCTTCTATGACGTTGATGCTGCAGCTCTCATCTACTCCTTTACTGGCTGCTGCTTCACTGAGAAACTCTACCCACTCTTTAGTCCATGTTTTAATGATGGTGGTAAAAACTCTGCTCCTCTGATCATCTCTCCTGTCAATCACACTGAGTAGAACAAACACTTGATCTTCTACAGAGAGACTCTTTCATTTAATGTAACAAATCTATATTATTGGTGATTTACGGTGTAAACATTATTGATTTTGATGTTTTTTTTCTATTTGTCTGTAAATGTATTTCTACTCCAACACACAGACATTAAGCCACTGATTGATATTATATAATGTCGTCTAATTCATTCTAATAACTGCATAACCTGCCTTCAAGACTGTTGAATCATCAACAACAATGTACTCAGGAATAAGAAGCATTTATATAATACATTATGATTACTGACACACATTATTGGATAAAGTCATGTACCACTTATTCTTTAGTTTAATAAAAGGTGTTTCAGGATTTTAGTTTTCATCATTTTTGAATCAACAGAAGCATCAAGAGGTCTCTGTCTGCTGTGTTTTTAGGGGTCAATAAAAGATGAATTATTTATTCATATTTGTAAAAAATGAATCAACAAAATCTAATAATAAAACATTCAGCTGCTGTGACCAGAGAAGAAGAGTTTAGTATCGTGTTATTAGTATTTCATACAGTCGTCCTCTCTGCAGAATGTTTTATAGCCGGAACAAAGTGAACAAATCCTCAAGGGAATAAAAACAAAGAGACTTTGAACTGGATTTGTATTTTGAGATACTTTATGTATTTGCACTTTATGCTACTTTTTACTAGCGGTGTAACGGATCACAGATCGATCCGTGATATTTATCTGCGTTAACGCGCGATAAAATAATTGTCGGCGTTAATTAATGAATGCGTTAACGCGTTATTATCGCGTTAACTTGCCCAGCACTAGTTTTTACATTTGTGACAAACGTAAACCAAACACTTACCTATCACCCAAATATTAATGAATAATAAATAACAGTGAGAGCTCAAATATAATGTATGTGAATGTAAATATGCATAAAAGATACTCAAATTAAAAACTACATGCATCCACATCCACGTGTGTAGGGGTTTCATAAGACAGACCTTTCTCTTATGTCCACACACACACACACACACACACACACACACACACACACTAATATTAAAGATGCTTTCCCATCAGGTTGTCAAGATATCTGTTGCCAGGACACCAGAAGGCTGGATATGATGTTTACTGGAGGGAAACACAGACTGGTCACAGCTGGACTTGTGTGTGTCTTTCAATGTGGGAAAGAAAAGTGGTGAAATGATAAACCAGGTGCCAGATGAATAGAAGGTGAAGCTGCATACTCTGGTAGCTCTGATGTATATGTATAGAGATATAGATATTTATACATGTATAGATATATATACTGATGTTTGACACATATCTGGGCCTTCCTGCTCTGTGCGTTGTTTACATTAGCAGCTTGAGACGTGAGGATCTTGACTTGAGCGACGGCGTCTTCGACCCGATGCTTTACACTCAGCTAATATTTGAGTTTTTAGCTCATAAAAAGCTGAATCGGCGTCACTGCATTCCGGTCAAAGCGCTCCGACTACAAATTAAAAGCAGAACGCTTCTGATCCCAAAACACTGTCCCGTTCCTAAAGATTCTACAAATTAAAAGATCAGGTTTTTACTAGTGCTGGGCAACGATTACAATTTTTAATCGCGATTAATCGCATGATTTTTTTGCGATTAATCGCGATTCAACAATGAATTAAAAAGTAGTGTATTGCGCACTTTTATTTTAAAAGTACTGCTATATGAAGAATAGTGCAATAACATTTAGTTAATAAACACTTTAAACAAATAAGGTTATTTTTAACAGCAGTATTCCCTTTACACAGTAGCAGTTAAAATACAGTTATGATGATTCTGATAATAGATATTCAGTGTTTTTTTATTTTTATGTTTGTTAAATTCTCAGTAGCGATAACTAGATGATATGCTTATTATACATATTCCAAACAAAAACACTTTAAAAACTCTAAAAAAATTATTTAAATGAATCATTTATTTTTTGGTATTTTGGTCAGACACATATTCAACGCTGATTACCGTAATATGTGTGGTATTTGTTATAAATGTACGTTGGTACATAGAGGGTGATAAGAAGCTGTACCTGGAGGGACTTAGGACCCAGGGGAATGAAGGTGAAGGAAACAGGAAGAGACGGAAGAGACGCCACACAAACAGCTGTTCACCGCTCGCTGCCGGCTGGTTCTTGTGTTAAAAATGTCCACTTAATAATAAAAAAATTAACTGCGTTAACGCGCAATAAGTGGAAGCGAAGGAGTTCAAGTATCTCGGGGTCTTGTTCACGAGTGAGGGTAAGATGGAGCGGGAGATCGACAGACGGATCGGTGCAGCTGCAGCAGTAAAGTAGGCGCTGCACCGGACCGTCTTGGTGAAGAGGGAGCTGAGCCGGAAGGCAAAGCTCTCAATCTACGACTCGGTCTACGTTCCTACCCTCACCTATGGTCACGAACTCTGGGTCGTGACCGAAAGGACTAGGTCGCGGCTACAAGCGGCCGAAATGAGTTTCCTCCGTAGGGTGGCCGGGCTCAGCCTTAGAGATAGGGTAAGGAGCTCGGTCATCAGGAGGGAGCTTGGAGTCGAGCCGCTACTCCTTCGCGTCGAAAGGAGTCAGCTGAGGTGGTTAGGGCATCTAATTAGGATGCCTCCTGGACGCCTCCCACTGGAGGTTTTCCAGGCACGTCCAACTGGGAAGAGACCCCGGGGAAGACCCAGAACACGCTGGAGAGATTACATCTCCCAGCTGGCCTGGGAACGCCTCGGGATCCCCCAGAATGAGCTGGAACATGTTGCCGGTGAGAGGGAGGTCTGGGTCGGCCTGCTTGACCTGCTGCCACCGCGACCCGACCCCGGATAAGCAGAGGAAAATGGATGGATGGAACGCGCGATAAAACAATTGTCGGCGTTAATTAATTAATGCGTTAACGCGATAATAATGCGTTAACTTGCCCAGCACTAATAATAACATTTTATTATTATTATATTTATACCTTTATTTAACCAGCTAAATCTCATCAAGAGTTAATCTAACCAAGACATCAGCAATAGGATGTTTAAAAAAATACACAAAACTTTAACATGTGTAAATAAAAAAAACGTACAGTATTTCAGATTTAACGTTTAAAACACAAAAAAACAAGAAAAGGGAATAAGAAGGAAGAAGTTAAACTGGTGTTTGAATGTCAGGTTGTTCCTCAAAGAGGCAGTAAAAGCTCGTTCACTGAGCTTCACTGAGAGGAGGAGCAACTGTGAGAGAGGAGAGCTGCTGAGTCACTTCTCCTGAAGTGAAAGTGAAAGTTAGTCTGAGCGACAGCAGAGCTGCAGTCGAGACAAGTCTCTCTGTTTCTCTCCAAAGAAACATTCAACTGAATCCAGCAGCTTCTTCTCAACAACAGAGTCTCCGACAAACTCTGGTGAGTTCACTGTTCTACAGAGAAACTCAACATTTGGTCAAAAGTGAGTTCAAACCAGGATCCATAACAAAGAACAAAGTAGCAGCAGATAAGCTAGGCCTGCTAGAAGCTAACTAGCCTAGCTGCTGCTCCCTTTGGATTGTCCAAACACAGAGAACAGCATCTGATGTAATGTGTGGATGTATTTATTGAGTATAGAGGAACAACATTGATGTGTTATAACTTACATAACTGTTCTGTACTTTGGTAAACATCCTTGAACTGTAAAGCCTTTCCTCTAAACGTCTCTGTCTCTGTAGTTCCTGCTGTCTGTCTTTGTGAGGAAGTTCAGCTGATAATATTTACTGTGTTTCAACTCAAACACTTCAGCTCGACTCAGACAGGAAGTTCACCTCACATTCAACCTGAGGTCCAAACATGTCAGTAAATAGTAATGTGTTCAATATAAAAGTGGAATTAAAAATGATTCGGCTCCTTACAAATGATATAAATTCACTCTGATAATATATAAGCAGCAGGGTAGCAGTATTATTATTTAATATGTGATGTGACAGTGATGGAGGATCACTCTGTGTGTTTAAATTCTATTTAGTGAGCACCTTTCTAAAGTACTCAAACCCTCTTCTGTAATGTTCCTCTACAGTAGGCGTCTCCAGGACACATTCCACCATGATGACACACAGAGACACACAATGTGAAAACAATACCTGACACACACTGTTGCTGCTGCTGAAGATGTGATAACAGTTTGTTTTCTCACACTTGTTGTCCTCAGAGTGTAGATATGTCTGCTGCCAGCTGTCTGCTGACTGAAGATCAGTTTCTGTGCTCCATCTGTCTGGATGTGTTGACTGATCCAGTCACCATACCATGTGGACACAACTTCTGTAAAGCCTGCATCACTCAACACTGGAACGTTAATGTCCCGTTTCAGTGTCCCAACTGTAAAAAGCTTTTCTACACCAGACCTGAGCTGCAGGTCAACACTTTCATCTCTGAGATGGCTGCTCAGTTCAGACAGTCAGCTCAACAGAAAGCCAGCAGCTCAGAGCAACAAGAGTCCAAACCAGGAGAAGTTCCCTGTGACGTCTGCACTGGAACCAAACTGAAGGCCCTGAAGTCCTGCCTGGTGTGTCTGGCCTCCTACTGTGAGACTCACCTGGAGCCTCATCTGACAATGTCAGGCCTGAAAAGACATCAGCTGATCGACCCTGTGGAGAACCTGGAAGACAGGATGTGTACGAAGCACGATAAACCTCTGGAGCTGTTCTGTAAGACCGACCAGATGTGTGTCTGCATGCTCTGCACTGTTTTAGACCACAAGACACACGAGTTTGTTCCTCTGGAAGAAGAATATGAAGGAAAGAAGGCCGAGCTGGGGAAGACTGAGACTGAAATCCAGCAGATGATCCAGAAGAGACGAGTGAAGATTCAGGAGATCAAACACTCAGTGGAGCTCAGTGAGGAAGATGCAGACAGAGAGATAGCAGATGGTGTTCAGGTCTTCACCGCTCTGAAGGAGTCTGTTGAGAGAAGCCAGGCCGAGCTCATCGACACGATCAAAGAGAAGCAGAGAAAGACAGAGAAACAGGCTGAAGGCTTCATCAAAGAGCTGGAACAGGAAATCTCTGAGCTGAAGAAGAGAAGCACTGAGGTGGTTCAGCTCTCACACTCTGAAGACCACCTCCACCTCCTCCAGAGCTTCACGACCCTGAACACTGCTCCAGCCACCAAGAACTGGACAGGAGTCAGAGTCAGTCCACCTTCACATGAGGGGACTGTGGTGAGAGCTGTGAACCAGCTGGAGGAGACGCTCAGTAAACACATGAAGAAGCTGTTTGAGGCCGAGCTGAAGAGGGTCCAGCAGTCTGCAGTGGATGTGACACTTGATCCTGATACAGCATATCCTGCTCTCATCCTGTCTGATGATGGAAAACAAGTTAAACATGGTGACGTTAAGAAGAATCTACCAGACAATCCAGAGAGATTTGATACTCGTGCTATTGTTTTAGCAAAGCAGAGTTTCTCTTCAGGAAGATTTTACTTTGAGGTTCAGGTTAAAGGGAAGACTAAGTGGTCTTTAGGAGTGGTCAGAGAGTCAATCAACAGGAAGGGATTCATCACACGGACTCCTCAGAATGATTACTGGACGATATGGTTGATTAATGAGAATCAGTACTCTGCTCTTACTGACCCTCCAGTCCGTCTCTCTCTGAAGTCTCAGCCTCAGAAGGTGGGGGTGTTTGTGGATTATGAGGAGGGTCTGGTCTCCTTCTATGACGTTGATGCTGCAGCTCTTATCTACTCCTTTACTGGCTGCTGCTTCACTGAGAAACTCTACCCAGTCTTTAGTCCTGGTCTTAATGCTGGTGGTAAAAACTCTGCTCCTCTGATCATCTCTCCTGTCAATCACACTGAGTAGAACAAACACTTGATCTTCTACAGAGAGACTCTTTCACTTAATGTAACAAATCTATATTATTGGTGATTTACGGTGTAAACTTTATTGATTTTGATGTTTTGTTTCTATTTGTCTGTAAATGTATTTCTACTCCAACACACAGACATTAAGCCACTGATTGATATTATATAATGTCGTCTAATTCATTCTAATAACTGCATAACCTGCCTTCAAGACTGTTGAATCATCAACAACAATGTACTCAGGAATAAGAAGCATTTATATAATACATTATGATTACTGACACACATTATTGGATAAAGTCATGTACCACTTATTCTTTAGTTTAATAAAAGGTGTTTCAGGATTTTAGTTTTCATCATTTCTGAATCAACAGCAGCATCAAGAGGTCTCTGTCTGCTGTGTTTTTAGGGGTCAATAAAAGATGAATTATTTATTCATATTTGTAAAAAATGAATCAACAAAATCTAATAATAAAACATTCAGCTGCTGTGACCAGAGAAGAAGAGTTTAGTATCGTGTTATTAGTATTTCATACAGTCGTCCTCTCTGCAGAATGTTTTATAGCCGGAACAAAGTGAACAAATCCTCAAGGGAATAAAAACAAAGAGACTTTGAACTGGATTTGTATTTTGAGATACTTTATGTATTTGCACTTTATGCTACTTTTTACTAGCGGTGTAACGGATCACAGATCGATCCGTGATATTTATCTGCGTTAACGCGCGATAAAATAATTGTCGGCGTTAATTAATGAATGCGTTAACGCGTTATTATCGCGTTAACTTGCCCAGCACTAGTTTTTACATTTGTGACAAACGTAAACCAAACACTTACCTATCACCCAATTATTAATGAATAATAAATAACAGTGAGAGCTCAAATATAATGTATGTGAATGTAAATATGCATAAAAGATACTCAAATTAAAAACTACATGCATCCACATCCACGTGTGTAGGGGTTTCATAAGACAGACCTTTCTCTTATGTCCACACACACACACACACACACACACACACACACACACACTAATATTAAAGATGCTTTCCCATCAGGTTGTCAAGATATCTGTTGCCAGGACACCAGAAGGCTGGATATGATGTTTACTGGAGGGAAACACAGACTGGTCACAGCTGGACTTGTGTGTGTCTTTCAATGTGGGAAAGAAAAGTGGTGAAATGATAAACCAGGTGCCAGATGAATAGAAGGTGAAGCTGCATACTCTGGTAGCTCTGATGTATATGTATAGAGATATAGATATTTATACATGTATAGATATATATACTGATGTTTGACACATATCTGGGCCTTCCTGCTCTGTGCGTTGTTTACATTAGCAGCTTGAGACGTGAGGATCTTGACTTGAGCGACGGCGTCTTCGACCCGATGCTTTACACTCAGCTAATATTTGAGTTTTTAGCTCATAAAAAGCTGAATCGGCGTCACTGCATTCCGGCCAAAGCGCTCCGACTACAAATTAAAAGCAGAACGCTTCTGATCCCAAAACACCGTCCCGTTCCTAAAGATTCTACAAATTAAAAGATCAGGTTTTTACTAGTGCTGGGCAACGATTAAAGTTTTTAATCGCGATTAATCGCATGATTTTTTTGCGATTAATCTCGATTCAATAATGAATTCAAAAGTAGTGTATTGCGCACTTTTATTTTAAAAGTACTGCTATATGAACAAAAGTGCAATAACATTTAGTTAATAAACACTTTAAACAAATAAGGTTATTTTTAACAGCAGTATTCCCTTTACACAGTAGCAGTTAAAATACAGTTATGATGATTCTGATAATAGATATTCAGTGTTTTTTTATTTTTACGTTTGTTAAATTCTCAGTAGCGATAACTAAATGATATGCTTATTATACATATTCCAAACAAAAACACTTTAAAAACTCTTAAATAATTATTTAAATGAATCATTTCTTTTTTGGTATTTTGGTCAGACACATATTCAACGCTGATTACCGTAATATGTGTGGTATTTGTTATAAATGTACGTTGGTACATAGAAGGTGATAAGAAGCTGTACCTGGAGGGACTTAGGACCCAGGGGAATGTAGGTGAAGGAAACAGGAAGAGACGCCACACAAACAGCTGTTCACCGCTCGCTGCCGGCTGGTTCTTGTGTTAAAAATGTCCGCTTAATAATAAAAAATAAACTGCGTTAACGCGTGATAAAACAATTGTCGGCGTTAATTAATGAATGCGTTAACTTGCCCAGCACTAATAATAACATTTTATTATTATTATATTTATACCTTTATTTAACCAGCTAAATCTCATCAAGAGTTAATCTAACCAAGACATCAGCAATAGGATGTTTAAAAAAATACACAAAACTTTAAAATGTGTAAATAAAAAACGTACAGTATTTCAGATTTAACGTTTAAAACACAAAAAAACAAGAAAAGGGAATAAGAAGGAAGAAGTTAAACTGGTGTTTGAATGTCAGGGTGTTCCTCAAAGAGGCAGTAAAAGCTCGTTCACAGAGCTTCACTGAGAGGAGGAGCAACTGTGAGAGAGGAGAGCTGCTGAGTCACTTCTCCTGAAGTGAAAGTGAAAGTTAGTCTGAGCGACAGCAGAGCTGCAGTCGAGACAAGTCTCTCTGTTTCTCTCCAAAGAAACATTCAACTGAATCCAGCAGCTTCTTCTCAACAACAGAGTCTCCGACAAACTCTGGTGAGTTCACTGTTCTACAGAGAAACTCAACATTTGGTCAAAAGTGAGTTCAAACCAGGATCCATAACAAAGAACAAAGTAGCAGCAGATAAGCTAGGCCTGCTAGAAGCTAACTAGCCTAGCTGCTGCTCCCTTTGGATTGTCCAAACACAGAGAACAGCATCTGATGTAATGTGTGGATGTATTTATTGAGTATAGAGGAACAACATTGATGTGTTATAACTTACATAACTGTTCTGTACTTTGGTAAACATCCTTGAACTGTAAAGCCTTTCCTCTAAACGTCTCTGTCTCTGTAGTTCCTGCTGTCTGTCTTTGTGAGGAAGTTCAGCTGATAATATTTACTGTGTTTCAACTCAAACACTTCAGCTCGACTCAGACAGGAAGTTCACCTCACATTCAACCTGAGGTCCAAACATGTCAGTAAATAGTAATGTGTTCAATATAAAAGTGGAATTAAAATGATTAGGCTCCTTACAAATGATATAAATTCACTCTGATAATATATAAGCAGCAGGGTAGCAGTATTATTATTTAATATGTGACGTGACAGTGATGGAGGATCACTCTGTGTGTTTAAATTCTATTTAGTGAGCACCTTTCTAAAGTACTCAAACCCTCTTCTGTAATGTTCCTCTACAGTAGGTGTCTCCAGGACACATTCTACCATGATGACACACAGAGACACACAATGTGAAAACAATACCTGACACACACTGTTGCTGCTGCTGAAGATGTGATAACAGTTTGTTTTCTCACACTTGTTGTCCTCAGAGTGTAGATATGTCTGCTGCCAGCTGTCTGCTGACTGAAGATCAGTTTCTGTGCTCCATCTGTCTGGATGTGTTGACTGATCCAGTCACCATACCATGTGGACACAACTTCTGTAAAGCCTGCATCACTCAACACTGGAACGTTAATGTCCCGTTTCAGTGTCCCAACTGTAAAAAGCTTTTCTACACCAGACCTGAGCTGCAGGTCAACACTTTCATCTCTGAGATGGCTGCTCAGTTCAGACAGTCAGCTCAACAGAAAGCCAGCAGCTCAGAGCAACAAGAGTCCAAACCAGGAGAAGTTCCCTGTGACGTCTGCACTGGAACCAAACTGAAGGCCCTGAAGTCCTGCCTGGTGTGTCTGGCCTCCTACTGTGAGACTCACCTGGAGCCTCATCTGACAATGTCAGGCCTGAAAAGACATCAGCTGATCGACCCTGTGGAGAACCTGGAAGACAGGATGTGTACGAAGCACGATAAACCTCTGGAGCTGTTCTGTAAGACCGACCAGATGTGTGTCTGCATGCTCTGCACTGTTTTAGACCACAAGACACACGAGTTTGTTCCTCTGGAAGAAGAATATGAAGGAAAGAAGGCCGAGCTGGGGAAGACTGAGACTGAAATCCAGCAGATGATCCAGAAGAGACGAGTGAAGATTCAGGAGATCAAACACTCAGTGGAGCTCAGTGAGGAAGATGCAGACAGAGAGATAGCAGATGGTGTTCAGGTCTTCACCGCTCTGAAGGAGTCTGTTGAGAGAAGCCAGGCCGAGCTCATCGACACGATCAAAGAGAAGCAGAGACAGACAGAGAAACAGGCTGAAGGCTTCATCAAAGAGCTGGAACAGGAAATCTCTGAGCTGAAGAAGAGAAGCACTGAGGTGGTTCAGCTCTCACACTCTGAAGACCACCTCCACCTCCTCCAGAGCTTCACGACCCTGAACACTGCTCCAGCCACCAAGAACTGGACAGGAGTCAGAGTCAGTCCACCTTCACATGAGGGGACTGTGGTGAGAGCTGTGAACCAGCTGGAGGAGACGCTCAGTAAACACATGAAGAAGCTGTTTGAGGCCGAGCTGAAGAGGGTCCAGCAGTCTGCAGTGGATGTGACACTTGATCCTGATACAGCATATCCTGCTCTCATCCTGTCTGATGATGGAAAACAAGTTAAACATGGTGACGTTAAGAAGAATCTACCAGACAATCCAGAGAGATTTGATACTCGTGCTATTGTTTTAGCAAAGCAGAGTTTCTCTTCAGGAAGATTTTACTTTGAGGTTCAGGTTAAAGGGAAGACTAAGTGGTCTTTAGGAGTGGTCAGAGAGTCAATCAACAGGAAGGGATTCATCACACGGACTCCTCAGAATGATTACTGGACGATATGGTTGATTAATGAGAATCAGTACTCTGCTCTTACTGACCCTCCAGTCCGTCTCTCTCTGAAGTCTCAGCCTCAGAAGGTGGGGGTGTTTGTGGATTATGAGGAGGGTCTGGTCTCCTTCTATGACGTTGATGCTGCAGCTCTTATCTACTCCTTTACTGGCTGCTGCTTCACTGAGAAACTCTACCCAGTCTTTAGTCCTGGTCTTAATGCTGGTGGTAAAAACTCTGCTCCTCTGATCATCTCTCCTGTCAATCACACTGAGTAGAACAAACACTTGATCTTCTACAGAGAGACTCTTTCACTTAATGTAACAAATCTATATTATTGGTGATTTACGGTGTAAACTTTATTGATTTTGATGTTTTGTTTCTATTTGTCTGTAAATGTATTTCTACTCCAACACACAGACATTAAGCCACTGATTGATATTATATAATGTCGTCTAATTCATTCTAATAACTGCATAACCTGCCTTCAAGACTGTTGAATCATCAACAACAATGTACTCAGGAATAAGAAGCATTTATATAATACATTATGATTACTGACACACATTATTGGATAAAGTCATGTACCACTTATTCTTTAGTTTAATAAAAGGTGTTTCAGGATTTTAGTTTTCATCATTTCTGAATCAACAGCAGCATCAAGAGGTCTCTGTCTGCTGTGTTTTTAGGGGTCAATAAAAGATGAATTATTTATTCATATTTGTAAAAAATGAATCAACAAAATCTAATAATAAAACATTCAGCTGCTGTGACCAGAGAAGAAGAGTTTAGTATCGTGTTATTAGTATTTCATACAGTCGTCCTCTCTGCAGAATGTTTTATAGCCGGAACAAAGTGAACAAATCCTCAAGGGAATAAAAACAAAGAGACTTTGAACTGGATTTGTATTTTGAGATACTTTATGTATTTGCACTTTATGCTACTTTTTACTAGCGGTGTAACGGATCACAGATCGATCCGTGATATTTATCTGCGTTAACGCGCGATAAAATAATTGTCGGCGTTAATTAATGAATGCGTTAACGCGTTATTATCGCGTTAACTTGCCCAGCACTAGTTTTTACATTTGTGACAAACGTAAACCAAACACTTACCTATCACCCAATTATTAATGAATAATAAATAACAGTGAGAGCTCAAATATAATGTATGTGAATGTAAATATGCATAAAAGATACTCAAATTAAAAACTACATGCATCCACATCCACGTGTGTAGGGGTTTCATAAGACAGACCTTTCTCTTATGTCCACACACACACACACACACACACACACACACACACACACTAATATTAAAGATGCTTTCCCATCAGGTTGTCAAGATATCTGTTGCCAGGACACCAGAAGGCTGGATATGATGTTTACTGGAGGGAAACACAGACTGGTCACAGCTGGACTTGTGTGTGTCTTTCAATGTGGGAAAGAAAAGTGGTGAAATGATAAACCAGGTGCCAGATGAATAGAAGGTGAAGCTGCATACTCTGGTAGCTCTGATGTATATGTATAGAGATATAGATATTTATACATGTATAGATATATATACTGATGTTTGACACATATCTGGGCCTTCCTGCTCTGTGCGTTGTTTACATTAGCAGCTTGAGACGTGAGGATCTTGACTTGAGCGACGGCGTCTTCGACCCGATGCTTTACACTCAGCTAATATTTGAGTTTTTAGCTCATAAAAAGCTGAATCGGCGTCACTGCATTCCGGCCAAAGCGCTCCGACTACAAATTAAAAGCAGAACGCTTCTGATCCCAAAACACCGTCCCGTTCCTAAAGATTCTACAAATTAAAAGATCAGGTTTTTACTAGTGCTGGGCAACGATTAAAGTTTTTAATCGCGATTAATCGCATGATTTTTTTGCGATTAATCTCGATTCAATAATGAATTCAAAAGTAGTGTATTGCGCACTTTTATTTTAAAAGTACTGCTATATGAACAAAAGTGCAATAACATTTAGTTAATAAACACTTTAAACAAATAAGGTTATTTTTAACAGCAGTATTCCCTTTACACAGTAGCAGTTAAAATACAGTTATGATGATTCTGATAATAGATATTCAGTGTTTTTTTATTTTTACGTTTGTTAAATTCTCAGTAGCGATAACTAAATGATATGCTTATTATACATATTCCAAACAAAAACACTTTAAAAACTCTTAAATAATTATTTAAATGAATCATTTCTTTTTTGGTATTTTGGTCAGACACATATTCAACGCTGATTACCGTAATATGTGTGGTATTTGTTATAAATGTACGTTGGTACATAGAAGGTGATAAGAAGCTGTACCTGGAGGGACTTAGGACCCAGGGGAATGTAGGTGAAGGAAACAGGAAGAGACGCCACACAAACAGCTGTTCACCGCTCGCTGCCGGCTGGTTCTTGTGTTAAAAATGTCCGCTTAATAATAAAAAATAAACTGCGTTAACGCGTGATAAAACAATTGTCGGCGTTAATTAATGAATGCGTTAACTTGCCCAGCACTAATAATAACATTTTATTATTATTATATTTATACCTTTATTTAACCAGCTAAATCTCATCAAGAGTTAATCTAACCAAGACATCAGCAATAGGATGTTTAAAAAAATACACAAAACTTTAAAATGTGTAAATAAAAAACGTACAGTATTTCAGATTTAACGTTTAAAACACAAAAAAACAAGAAAAGGGAATAAGAAGGAAGAAGTTAAACTGGTGTTTGAATGTCAGGGTGTTCCTCAAAGAGGCAGTAAAAGCTCGTTCACAGAGCTTCACTGAGAGGAGGAGCAACTGTGAGAGAGGAGAGCTGCTGAGTCACTTCTCCTGAAGTGAAAGTGAAAGTTAGTCTGAGCGACAGCAGAGCTGCAGTCGAGACAAGTCTCTCTGTTTCTCTCCAAAGAAACATTCAACTGAATCCAGCAGCTTCTTCTCAACAACAGAGTCTCCGACAAACTCTGGTGAGTTCACTGTTCTACAGAGAAACTCAACATTTGGTCAAAAGTGAGTTCAAACCAGGATCCATAACAAAGAACAAAGTAGCAGCAGATAAGCTAGGCCTGCTAGAAGCTAACTAGCCTAGCTGCTGCTCCCTTTGGATTGTCCAAACACAGAGAACAGCATCTGATGTAATGTGTGGATGTATTTATTGAGTATAGAGGAACAACATTGATGTGTTATAACTTACATAACTGTTCTGTACTTTGGTAAACATCCTTGAACTGTAAAGCCTTTCCTCTAAACGTCTCTGTCTCTGTAGTTCCTGCTGTCTGTCTTTGTGAGGAAGTTCAGCTGATAATATTTACTGTGTTTCAACTCAAACACTTCAGCTCGACTCAGACAGGAAGTTCACCTCACATTCAACCTGAGGTCCAAACATGTCAGTAAATAGTAATGTGTTCAATATAAAAGTGGAATTAAAATGATTAGGCTCCTTACAAATGATATAAATTCACTCTGATAATATATAAGCAGCAGGGTAGCAGTATTATTATTTAATATGTGACGTGACAGTGATGGAGGATCACTCTGTGTGTTTAAATTCTATTTAGTGAGCACCTTTCTAAAGTACTCAAACCCTCTTCTGTAATGTTCCTCTACAGTAGGTGTCTCCAGGACACATTCTACCATGATGACACACAGAGACACACAATGTGAAAACAATACCTGACACACACTGTTGCTGCTGCTGAAGATGTGATAACAGTTTGTTTTGTCACACTTGTTGTCCTCAGAGTGTAGATATGTCTGCTGCCAGCTGTCTGCTGACTGAAGATCAGTTTCTGTGCTCCATCTGTCTGGATGTGTTCACTGATCCAGTCGCCATACCATGTGGACACAACTTCTGTAAAGCCTGCATCGCTCAACACTGGAACGTTAATGTCCCGTTTCAGTGTCCCAACTGTAAAGAGGTGTTCAACTCTAGACCTGAGCTGCGGGTCAACACTTTCATCTCTGAGATGGCTGCTCAGTTCAGACAGTCAGCTCAACAGAAAGCCAGCAGCTCAGAGCAACAAGAGTCCAAACCAGGAGAAGTTCCCTGTGACGTCTGCACTGGAACCAAACTGAAGGCCCTGAAGTCCTGCCTGGTGTGTCTGGCCTCCTACTGTGAGACTCACCTGGAGCCTCATCTGACAAAATCAGGTCTGAAAAAACATCAGCTGATCGACCCTGTGGAGAACCCGGAAGACAGGATGTGTACGAAGCACGATAAACCTCTGGAGCTGTTCTGTAAGACTGACCAGATGTGTGTCTGCATGCTCTGCACCGTTTTAGACCACAAGACACACAAGTTTGTTCCTCTGGAAGAAGAATATGAAGGAAAGAAGGCCGAGCTGGGGAAGACTGAGGCTGAAATCCAGCAGATGATCCAGAAGAGACGAGTGAAGATTCAGGAGATCAAACACTCAGTGGAGCTCAGTGAGGAAGATGCAGACAGAGAGATAGCAGATGGTGTTCAGGTCTTCACCGCTCTGAAGGAGTCTGTTGAGAGAAGCCAGGCCGAGCTCATCGACACGATCAAAGAGAAGCAGAGAAAGACAGAGAAACAGGCTGAAGGCTTCATCAAAGAGCTGGAACAGGAAATCTCTGAGCTGGAGAAGAGAAGCACTGAGGTGGTTCAGCTCTCACACTCTGAAGACCACCTCCACCTCCTCCAGAGCTTCACGACCCTGAACACTGCTCCACCCACCAAGGACTGGACAGGAGTCAGAGTCAGTCCACCTTCACATGAGGGGACTGTGGTGAGAGCTGTGAACCAGCTGGAGGAGACGCTCAGTAAACACATGAAGAAGCTGTTTGAGGCCGAGCTGAAGAGGGTCCAGCAGTCTGCAGTGGATGTGACACTTGATCCTGATACAGCAAATCCTGCTCTCATCCTGTCTGATGATGGAAAACAAGTTAAACATGGTGACTTAAAGAAGAATCTCCCAAACAATCCAGAGAGATTTGATTGTTGTGTTATTGTTTTAGCAAAGCAGAGTTTCTCTTCAGGAAGATTTTACTTTGAGGTTCAGGTTAAAGGGAAGACTATGTGGTATGTAGGAGTGGTCAGAGAGTCGATCAACAGGAAGGGAATCATCCCACTGTCTCCTCAGGATGGTTGCTGGACAATATGTTTGATTAATGAGAATCAGTACTCTGCTCTTACTGACCCATTAGTCCGTCTCTCTCTGAAGTCTCAGCCTCAGAAGGTGGGGGTGTTTGTGGATTATGAGGAGGGTCTGGTCTCCTTCTATGACGTTGATGCTGCAGCTCTTATCTACTCCTTTACTGGCTGCTGCTTCACTGAGAAACTCTACCCACTCTTTAGTCCATTTAAGAATGATGGTGGTCCTCCTCTGATCATCTCTCCTGTCAATCACACTGAGTAGAACAAACACTTGATCTTCTACAGAGAGACTCTTTCATTTAATGTAACAAATCTATATTATTGGTGATTTACGGTGTAAACTTTATTGATTTTGATGTTTTGTTTCTATTTGTCTGTAAATGTATTTCTACTCCAACACACAGACATTAAGCCACTGATTGATATTATATAATGTCGTCTAATTCATTCTAATAACTGCATAACCTGCCTTCAAGACTGTTGAATCATCAACAACAATGTACTCAGGAATAAGAAGCATTTATATAATACATTATGATTACTGACACACATTATTGGATAAAGTCATGTAACACTTATTCTTCAGTTTAATAAAAGGTGTTTAAGGGTTTTAGTTTTCATCATTTTTGAATCAACAGAAGCATCAAGAGGTCTCTGTCTGCTGTGTTTTTAGGGCTCAATAAAAGATGAATTATTTATTCATATTTGTAAAAAATGAATCAACAAAATCTAATAATAAAACATTCAGCTGCTGTGACCAGAGAAGAAGAGTTTAGTATCGTGTTATTAGTATTTCATACAGTCGTCCTCTCTGCAGAATGTTTTATAGACGGAACAAAGTGAACAAATCCTCAAGAGAATAAAAACAAAGAGACTTTGAACTGGATTTGTATTTTGAGATACTTTATGTATTTGCACTTTATGCTACTTTTTACTAGCGGTGTAACGGATCACAGATCGATCCGTGATATTTATCTGCGTTAACGCGCGATAAAATAATTGTCTTCGTTAATTAATGAATGCGTTAACGCGTTATTATCGCGTTAACTTGCCCAGCACTAGTTTTTACATTTGTGACAAACGTAAACCAAACACTTACCTATCACCCAATTATTAATGAATAATAAATAACAGTGAGAGCTCAAATGTAATGTGTGTGAATGTAAATATGCATAAAAGATACTCAAATTAAAAACTACATGCATCCACATCCACGTGTGTAGGGGTTTCATAAGACAGACCGTTCTCTTATGTCCACGCACACGCACACACACACACACACACACACACACACACTAATATTAAAGATGCTTTCCCATCAGGTTGTCAAGATATCTGTTGCCAGGACACCAGAAGGCTGGATATGATGTTTACTGGAGGGAAACACAGACTGGTCACAGCTGGACTTGTGTGTGTCTTTCAATGTGGGAAAGAAAAGTGGTGAAATGATAAACCAGGTGCCAGATGAATAGAAGGTGAAGCTGCATACTCTGGTAGCTCTGATGTATATGTATAGAGATATAGATATTTATACATGTATAGATATATATACTGATGTTTGACACATATCTGGGCCTTCCTGCTCTGTGCGTTGTTTACATTAGCAGCTTGAGACGTGAGGATCTAGACTTGAGCGACGGCGTCTTCGACCCGATGCTTTACACTCAGCTAATAGTTGAGTTTTTAGCTCATAAAATGCTGAATCGGCGTCACTGCATTCCGGCCAAAGCGCTCCGACTACAAATTAAAAGCAGAACGCTTCTGATCCCAAAACACCGTCCCATTCCTAAAGATTCTACAAATTAAAAGATCAGGTTTTTACTAGTGCTGGGCAACGATTAAAGTTTTTAATCGCGATTAATCGCATGATTTTTTTACGATTAATCACGATTCAATAATGAATTCAAAAGTAGTGTATTGCGCACTTTTATTTTAAAAGTACTGCTATATGAAGAATAGTGCAATAACATTTAGTTAATAAACACTTTAAACAAATAAGGTTATTTTTAACAGCAGTATTCCCTTTACACAGTAGCAGTTAATATACAGTTATGATGATTCTGATAATAGATATTCAGTGTTTTTTTATTTTTACGTTTGCTAAATTCTCAGTAGCGATAACTAGATGATATGCTTATTATACATATTCCAAACAAAAACACTTTAAAAACTCTTAAATAATTATTTAAATGAATCATTTATTTTTTGGTATTTTGGTCAGACACATATTCAACGCTGATTACCGTAATATCTGTGGTATTTGTTATAAATGTACGTTGGTACATAGAAGGTGATAAGAAGCTGTACCTGGAGGGACTGAGGACCCAGGGGAATGAAGGTGAAGGAAACAGGAAGAGACGGAAGAGACGCCACACAAACAGCTGTTCACCGCTCGCTGCCGGCTGGTTCTTGTGTTAAAAATGTCCGCTTAATAATAAAAAAATTAACTGCGTTAACGCGTGATAAAACAACTGTCGGCGTTAATTAATGAATGCGTTAACGCGACAATAACGCGTTAACTTGCCCAGCACTAATAATAACATTTTATTATTATTATATTTATACCTTTATTTAACCAGCTAAATCTCATCAAGAGTTAATCTAACCAAGACATCAGCAATAGGATGTTTAAAAAAATACACAAAACTTTAAAATGTGTAAATAAAAAAAACGTACAGTATTTCAGATTTCACGTTTAAAACACACAAAAAAACAAGAAAAAGGAATAAGAAGGAAGAAGTTAAACTGGTGTTTGAATGTCAGGGTGTTCCTCAAAGAGGCAGTAAAAGCTCGTTCACAGAGCTTCACTGAGAGGAGGAGCAACTGTGAGAGAGGAGAGCTGCTGAGTCACTTCTCCTGAAGTGAAAGTGAAAGTTAGTCTGAGCGACAGCAGAGCTGCAGTCGAGACAAGTCTCTCTGTTTCTCTCCAAAGAAACATTCAACTGAATCCAGCAGCTTCTTCTCAACAACAGAGTCTCCGACAAACTCTGGTGAGTTCACTGTTCTACAGAGAAACTCAACATTTGGTCAAAAGTGAGTTCAAACCAGGATCCATAACAAAGAACAAAGTAGCAGCAGATAAGCTAGGCCTGCTAGAAGCTAACTAGCCTAGCTGCTGCTCCCTTTGGATTGTCCAAACACAGAGAACAGCATCTGATGTAATGTGTGGATGTATTTATTGAGTATAGAGGAACAACATTGATGTGTCATAACTTACATAACTGTTCTGTACTTTGGTAAACATCCTTGAACTGTAAAGCCTTTCCTCTAAACGTCTCTGTCTCTGTAGTTCCTGCTGTCTGTCTTTGTGAGGAAGTTCAGCTGATAATATTTACTGTGTTTCAACTCAAACACTTCAGCTCGACTCAGACAGGAAGTTCAACTCACATTCAACCTGAGGTCCAAACATGTCAGTAAATAGTAATGTGTTCAATATAAAAGTGGAATTAAAATGATTAGGCTCCTTACAAATGATATAAATTCACTCTGATAATATATAAGCAGCAGGGTAGCAGTATTATTATTTAATATGTGATGTGACAGTGATGGAGGATCACTCTGTGTGTTTAAATTCTATTTAGTGAGCACCTTTCTAAAGTACTCAAACCCTCTTCTGTAATGTTCCTCTACAGTAGGTGTCTCCAGGACACATTCTACCATGATGACACACAGAGACACACAATGTGAAAACAATACCTGACACACACTGTTGCTGCTGCTGAAGATGTGATAACAGTTTGTTTTCTCACACTTGTTGTCCTCAGAGTGTAGATATGTCTGCTGCCAGCTGTCTGCTGACTGAAGATCAGTTTCTGTGCTCCATCTGTCTGGATGTGTTCACTGATCCAGTCAGCACACCATGTGGACACAACTTCTGTAAAGCCTGCATCGCTCAACACTGGAACGTTAATGTCCCGTTTCAGTGTCCCAACTGTAACAAGCTTTTCTACACCAGACCTGAGCTGCAGGTCAACACTTTCATCTCTGAGATGGCTGCTCAGTTCAGACAGTCAGCTCAACAGAAAGCCAGCAGCTCAGAGCAACAAGAGTCCAAACCAGGAGAGGTTCCCTGTGACGTCTGCACTGGAACCAAACTGAAGGCCCTGAAGTCCTGCCTGGTGTGTCTGGCCTCCTACTGTGAGACTCACCTGGAGCCTCATCTGACAAAATCAGGTCTGAAAAGACATCAGCTGATCGACCCTGTGGAGAACCCGGAAGACAGGATGTGTACGAAGCACGATAAACCTCTGGAGCTGTTCTGTAAGACCGACCAGATGTGTGTCTGCATGCTCTGCACTGTTTTAGACCACAAGACACATGATGTTGTTCCTCTGGAAGAAGAATATGAAGGAAAGAAGGCCGAGCTGGGGAAGACTGAGACTGAAATCCAGCAGATGATCCAGAAGAGACGAGTGATGATTCAGGAGATCAAACACTCAGTGGAGCTCAGTGAGGAAGATGCAGACAGAGAGATAGCAGATGGTGTTCAGGTCTTCACCGCTCTGAAGGAGTCTGTTGAGAGAAGCCAGGCCGAGCTCATCGACACGATCAAAGAGAAGCAGAGAAAGACAGAGAAACAGGCTGAAGGCTTCATCAAAGAGCTGGAACAGGAAATCTCTGAGCTGAAGAAGAGAAGCACTGAGGTGGTTCAGCTCTCACACACTGAAGACCACCTCCACCTCCTCCAGAGCTTCACGACCCTGAACACTGCTCCACCCACCAAGAACTGGACAGGAGTCAGAGTCAGTCCACCTTCACATGAGGGGACTGTGGTGAGAGCTGTGAACCAGCTGGAGGAGACGCTCAGTAAACACATGAAGAAGCTGTTTGAGGTCGAGCTGAAGAGGGTCCAGCAGTCTGCAGTGGATGTGACACTTGATCCTGATACAGCAAATCCTGCTCTCATCCTGTCTGATGATGGAAAACAAGTTAAACATGGTGACGTAAAGAAGAATCTACCAAACAATCCAGAGAGATTTGATTGTTGTGTTATTGTTTTAGCAAAGCAGAGTTTCTCTTCAGGAAGATTTTACTTTGAGGTTCAGGTTAAAGGGAAGACTATGTGGTATGTAGGAGTGGTCAGAGAGTCAATCAACAGGAAGGGAATCATCCCACTGTCTCCTCAGGATGGTTGCTGGACAATATGTTTGATTAATGAGAATCAGTACTCTGCTCTTACTGACCCATTAGTCCGTCTCTCTCTGAAGTCTCAGCCTCAGAAGGTGGGGGTGTTTGTGGATTATGAGGAGGGTCTGGTCTCCTTCTATGACGTTGATGCTGCAGCTCTTATCTACTCCTTTACTGGCTGCTGCTTCACTGAGAAACTCTACCCACTCTTTAGTCCATTTAAGAATGATGGTGGTCCTCCTCTGATCATCTCTCCTGTCAATCACACTGAGTAGAACAAACACTTGATCTTCTACAGAGAGACTCTTTCATTTAATGTAACAAATCTATATTATTGGTGATTTACAGTGTAAACTTTATTGATTTTGTTGTTTTGTTTCTATTTGTCTGTAAATGTGTTTCTACTCCAACACACAGACATTAAGCCACTGATTGATATGATATAATGTCGTCTAATTCATTCTAATAACTGCATAACCTGCCTTCAAGACTGTTGAATCATCAACAACAATGTACTCAGGAATAAGAAGCATTTATATAATACATTATGATTACTGACACACATTATTGGATAAAGTCATGTAACACTTATTCTTCAGTTTAATAAAAGGTGTTTAAGGGTTTTAGTTTTCATCATTTCTGAATCAACAGCAGCATCAAGAGGTCTCTGTCTGCTGTGTTTTTAGGGGTCAATAAAAGATGAATTATTTATTCACATTTGTAGAAAATGAATCAACAAAATCTAATAATAAAACATTCAGCTGCTGTGACCAGAGAAGAAGAGTTTAGTATCGTGTTATTAGTATTTCATACAGTCGTCCTCTCTGCAGAATGTTTTATAGCCGGAACAAAGTGAACAAATCCTCAAGAGAATAAAAACAAAGAGACTTTGAACTGGATTTGTATTTTGAGATACTTTATGTATTTGCACTTCATGCTACTTTTTACTAGCGGTGTAACGGATCACAGATCGATCCGCGATATTTATCTGCGTTAACGCGCGATAAAATAATTGTCGGCGTTAATTAATGAATGCGTTAACGCGTTATTATCACGTTAACTTGCCCAGCACTAGTTTTTACATTTGTGACAAACGTAAACCAAACACTTACCTATCACCCAATTATTAATGAATAATAAATAACAGTGAGAGCTCAAATGTAATGTATGTGAATGTAAATATGCATAAAAGATAGACTCAAATTAAAAACTACATGCATCCACATCCACGTGTGTAGGGGTTTCATAAGACAGACCTTTCTCTTATGTCCACACACACACGCACGCATGCACACACACACACACACACACACACACACACACTAATATTAAAGATGTAGGTGAAGGAAACAGGAAGAGACGGAAGAGACGCCACACAAACAGCTGTTCACCGCTCGCTGCCGGCTGGTTCTTGTGTTAAAAATGTCCGCTTAATAATAAAAAATAAACTGCGTTAACGCGCGATAAAACAATTGTTTGCGTTAATTAATGAATGCGTTAACGCGATAATAACGCGTTAACTTGCCCAGCACTAATAATAACATTTTATTATTATTATATTTATACCTTTATTTAACCAGCTAAATCTCATCAAGAGTTAATCTAACCAAGACATCAGCAATAGGATGTTTAAAAAAATACACAAAACTTTAAAATGTGTAAATAAAAAACGTACAGTATTTCAGATTTAACGTTTAAAACACAAAAAAACAAGAAAGAGGAATAAGAAGGAAGAAGTTAAACTGGTGTTTGAATGTCAGGGTGTTCCTCAAAGAGGCAGTAAAAGCTCGTTCACAGAGCTTCACTGAGAGGAGGAGCAACTGTGAGAGAGGAGAGCTGCTGAGTCACTTCTCCTGAAGTGAAAGTGAAAGTTAGTCTGAGCGACAGCAGAGCTGCAGTCGAGACAAGTCTCTCTGTTTCTCTCCAAAGAAACATTCAACTGAATCCAGCAGCTTCTTCTCAACAACAGAGTCTCCGACAAACTCTGGTGAGTTCACTGTTCTACAGAGAAACTCAACATTTGGTCAAAAGTGAGTTCAAACCAGGATCCATAACAAAGAACAAAGTAGCAGCAGATAAGCTAGGCCTGCTAGAAGCTAACTAGCCTAGCTGCTGCTCCCTTTGGATTGTCCAAACACAGAGAAGAGCATCTGATGTAATGTGTGGATGTATTTATTGAGTATAGAGGAACAACATTGATGTGTTATAACTTACATAACTGTTCTGTACTTTGGTAAACATCCTTGAACTGTAAAGCCTTTCCTCTAAACGTCTGTCTCTGTAGTTCCTGCTGTCTGTCTTTGTGAGGAAGTTCAGCTGATAATATTTACTGTGTTTCAACTCAAACACTTCAGCTCGACTCAGACAGGAAGTTCACCTCACATTCAACCTGAGGTCCAAACATGTCAGTAAATAGTAATGTGTTCAATATAAAAGTGGAATTAAAATGATTAGGCTCCTTACAAACGATATAAATTCACTCTGATAATATATAAGCAGCAGGGTAGCAGTATTATTATTTAATATGTGATGTGACAGTGATGGAGGATCACTCTGTGTGTTTAAATTCTATTTAGTGAGCACCTTTCTAAAGTACTCAAACCCTCTTCTGTAATGTTCCTCTACAGTAGGTGTCTCCAGGACACATTCTACCATGATGACACACAGAGACACACAATGTGAAAACAATACCTGACACACACTGTTGCTGCTGCTGAAGATGTGATAACAGTTTGTTTTCTCACACTTGTTGTCCTCAGAGTGTAGATATGTCTGCTGCCAGCTGTCTGCTGACTGAAGATCAGTTTCTGTGCTCCATCTGTCTGGATGTGTTGACTGATCCAGTCACCATACCATGTGGACACAACTTCTGTAAAGCCTGCATCACTCAACACTGGAACGTTAATGTCCCGTTTCAGTGTCCCAACTGTAAAAAGCTTTTCTACACCAGACCTGAGCTGCAGGTCAACACTTTCATCTCTGAGATGGCTGCTCAGTTCAGACAGTCAGCTCAACAGAAAGCCAGCAGCTCAGAGCAACAAGAGTCCAAACCAGGAGAAGTTCCCTGTGACGTCTGCACTGGAACCAAACTGAAGGCCCTGAAGTCCTGCCTGGTGTGTCTGGCCTCCTACTGTGAGACTCACCTGGAGCCTCATCTGACAGCTTCACGTCTGAAAAAACATCAGCTGATCGACCCTGTGGAGAACCTGGAAGACAGGATGTGTACGAAGCACGATAAACCTCTGGAGCTGTTCTGTAAGACCGACCAGATGTGTGTCTGCATGCTCTGCATTGTTTTAGACCACAAGACACACGAGTTTGTTCCTCTGGAAGAAGAATATGAAGGAAAGAAGGCCGAGCTGGGGAAGACTGAGACTGAAATCCAGCAGATGATCCAGAAGAGACGAGTGAAGATTCAGGAGATCAAACACTCAGTGGAGCTCAGTGAGGAAGATGCAGACAGAGAGATAGCAGATGGTGTTCAGGTCTTCACCGCTCTGAAGGAGTCTGTTGAGAGAAGCCAGGCCGAGCTCATCGACACGATCAAAGAGAAGCAGAGAAAGACAGAGAAACAGGCTGAAGGCTTCATCAAAGAGCTGGAACAGGAAATCTCTGAGCTGAAGAAGAGAAGCACTGAGGTGGTTCAGCTCTCACACTCTGAAGACCACCTCCACCTCCTCCAGAGCTTCACGACCCTGAACACTCCTCCAGCCACCAAGAACTGGACAGGAGTCAGAGTCAGTCCACCTTCACATGAGGGGACTGTGGTGAGAGCTGTGAACCAGCTGGAGGAGACGATCAGTGAACACATGAAGAAGCTGTTTACTGAGGCCGAGCTGAAGAGGGTCCAGCAGTCTGCAGTGGATGTGACACTTGATCCTGATACAGCAAATCCTACTCTCATCCTGTCTGATGATGGAAAACAAGTTAAACATGGTGACGTAAAGAAGAATCTCCCAAACAATCCAAAGAGATTTGATACTTTTGCTCTTGTTTTAGCAAAGCAGAGTTTCTCTTCAGGAAGATTTTACTTTGAGGTTCAGGTTAAAGGGAAGACTGACTGGATTTTAGGAGTGGTCAGAGAGTCGATCACCAGGAAGGGATTCATCACACTGAGTCCTCAGAATGGTTACTGGACGATATGGTTGATTAATGAGAATCAGTACTCTGCTCTTACTGACCCATCAGTCCATCTCTCTCTGAAGTCTCAGCCTCAGAAGGTGGGGGTGTTTGTGGATTATGAGGAGGGTCTGGTCTCCTTCTATGACGTTGATGCTGCAGCTCTTATCTACTCCTTTACTGGCTGCTGCTTCACTGAGAAACTCTACCCATTCTTTAGTCCTGGTCTTAATGATGGTGGTAAAAACTCTGCTCCTCTGATCATCTCTCCTGTCAATCACACTGAGTAGAACAAACACTTGATCTTCTACAGAGAGACTCTTTCATTTAATGTAACAAATCTATATTATTGGTGATTTACGGTGTAAACTTTATTGATTTTGATGTTTTTTTTCTATTTGTCTGTAAATGTATTTCTACTCCAACACACAGACATTAAGCCACTGATTGATATTATATAATGTCGTCTAATTCATTCTAATAACTGCATAACCTGCCTTCAAGACTGTTGAATCATCAAAAACAATGTACTCAGGAATAAGAAGCATTTATATAATACATTATGATTACTGACACACATTATTGGATAAAGTCATGTACCACTTATTCTTTTGTTTAATAAAAGGTGTTTCAGGGTTTTAGTTTTCATCATTTCTGAATCAACAGAAGCATCAAGAGGTCTCTGTCTGCTGTGTTTTTAGGGGTCAATAAAAGATGAATTATTTATTCATATTTGTAGAAAATGAATCAACAAAATCTAATAATAAAACATTCAGCTGCTGTGACCAGAGAAGAAGAGTTTAGTATCGTGTTATTAGTATTTCATACAGTCGTCCTCTCTGCAGAATGTTTTATAGCCGGAACAAAGTGAACAAATCCTCAAGAGAATAAAAACAAAGAGACTTTGAACTGGATTTGTATTTTGAGATACTTTATGTATTTGCACTTCATGCTACTTTTTACTAGCGGTGTAACGGATCACAGATCGATCTGTGATATTTATCTGCGTTAACGCGCGATAAAATAATTGTCGGCGTTAATTAATGAATGCGTTAACGCGTTATTATCGCGTTAACTTGCCCAGCACTAGTTTTTACATTTGTGACAAACATAAACCAAACACTTACCTATCACCCAATTATTAATGAATAATAAATAACAGTGAGAGCTCAAATGTAATGTGTGTGAATGTAAATATGCATAAAAGATACTCAAATTAAAAACTACATGCATCCACATCCACGTGTGTAGGGGTTTCATAAGACAGACCTTTCTCTTATGTCCACGCACACGCACACACACACACACACACACACACACACACTAATATTAAAGATGCTTTCCCATCAGGTTGTCAAGATATCTGTTGCCAGGACACCAGAAGGCTGGATATGATGTTTACTGGAGGGAAACACAGACTGGTCACAGCTGGACTTGTGTGTGTCTTTCAATGTTGGTAAAGAAAAGTGGTGAAATGATAAACCAGGTGCCAGATGAATAGAAGGTGAAGCTGCATACTCTGGTAGCTCTGATGTATATGTATAGAGATATAGATATTTATACATGTATAGATATATATACTGATGTTTGACACATATCTGGGCCTTCCTGCTCTGTGTGTTGTTTACATTAGCAGCTTGAGACGTGAGGATCTAGACTTGAGCGACGGCGTCTTCGACCCGACACTCAGCTAATAGTTGAGTTTTTAGCTCATAAAAAGCTGAATCGGCGTCACTGCATTCCGGCCAAAGCGCTACGACTACAAATTAAAAGCAGAACGCTTCTGATCCCAAAACACCGTCCCATTCCTAAAGATTCTACAAATTAAAAGATCAGGTTTTTACTAGTGCTGGGCAACGATTACAATTTCTAATCGCATGATTTTTTTGCGATTAATCGCGATTCAATAATGAATTAAAAAGTAGTGTATTGCACACTTTTATTTTAAAAGTACTGCTATATGAACAAAAGTGCAATAACATTTAGTTAATAAACACTTTAAACAAATAAGGTTATTTTTAACAGCAGTATTCCCTTTACACAGTAGCAGTTAAAATACAGTTATGATGATTCTGATAATAGATATTCAGTGTTTTTTCATTTTTATGTTTGTTAAATTCTCAGTAGCGATAACTAGATGATATGCTTATTATACATATTCCAAACAAAAACACTTTAAAAATTCTAAAAAAATTATTTAAATTAATCATTTCTTTTTTGGTATTTTGGTCAGACACATATTCAACGCTGATTACCGTAATATGTGTGGTATTTGTTATAAATGTACGTTGGTACATAGAAGGTGATAAGAAGCTGTACCTGGAGGGACTTAGGACCCAGGGGAATGTAGGTGAAGGAAACAGGAAGAGACTGAAGAGACGCCACACAAGCAGCTGTTCACCGCTCGCTGCCGGCTGGTTCTTGTGTTAAAAATGTCCGCTTAATAATGAAAAAATTAACTGCGTTAACGCGCGATAAAACAATTGTCGGCGTTAATTAATGAATGCGTTAACGCGACAATAACGCGTTAACTTGCCCAGCACTAATAATAACATTTTATTATTATTATATTTATACCTTTATTTAACCAGCTAAATCTCATCAAGAGTTAATCTAACCAAGACATCAGCAATAGGATGTTTAAAAAAATACACAAAACTTTAAAATGTGTAAATAAAAAAAACGTACAGTATTTCAGATTTAACGTTAAAACACACAAAAAAAACAAGAAAAAGGAATAAGAAGGAAGAAGTTAAACTGGTGTTTGAATGTCAGGGTGTTCCTCAAAGAGGCAGTAAAAGCTCGTTCACAGAGCTTCACTGAGAGGAGGAGCAACTGTGAGAGAGGAGAGCTGCTGAGTCACTTCTCCTGAAGAGAAAGTGAAAGTTAGTCTGAGCGACAGCAGAGCTGCAGTCGAGACAAGTCTCTCTGTTTCTCTCCAAAGAAACATTCAACTGAATCCAGCAGCTTCTTCTCAACAACAGAGTCTCCGACAAACTCTGGTGAGTTCACTGTTCTACAGAGAAACTCAACATTTGGTCAAAAGTGAGTTCAAACCAGGATCCATAACAAAGAACAAAGTAGCAGCAGATAAGCTAGGCCTGCTAGAAGCTAACTAGCCTAGCTGCTGCTCCCTTTGGATTGTCCAAACACAGAGAACAGCATCTGATGTAATGTGTGGATGTATTTATTGAGTATAGAGGAACAACATTGATGTGTTATAACTTACATAACTGTTCTGTACTTTGGTAAACATCCTTGAACTGTAAAGCCTTTCCTCTAAACGTCTCTGTCTCTGTAGTTCCTGCTGTCTGTCTTTGTGAGGAAGTTCAGCTGATAATATTTACTGTGTTTCAACTCAAACACTTCAGCTCGACTCAGACAGGAAGTTCACCTCACATTCAACCTGAGGTCCAAACATGTCAGTAAATAGTAATGTGTTCAATATAAAAGTGGAATTAAAATGATTAGGCTCCTTACAAATGATATAAATTCACTCTGATAATATATAAGCAGCAGGGTAGCAGTATTATTATTTAATATGTGATGTGACAGTGATGGAGGATCACTCTGTGTGTTTAAATTCTATTTAGTGAGCACCTTTCTAAAGTACTCAAACCCTCTTCTGTAATGTTCCTCTACAGTAGGTGTCTCCAGGACACATTCTACCATGATGACACACAGAGACACACAATGTGAAAACAATACCTGACACACACTGTTGCTGCTGCTGAAGATGTGATAACAGTTTGTTTTCTCACACTTGTTGTCCTCAGAGTGTAGATATGTCTGCTGCCAGCTGTCTGCTGACTGAAGATCAGTTTCTGTGCTCCATCTGTCTGGATGTGTTCACTGATCCAGTCACCACACCATGTGGACACAACTTCTGTAAAGCCTGCATCACTCAACACTGGAACGTTAATGTCCCGTTTCAGTGTCCCAACTGTAAAGAGGTGTTCAACTCTAGACCCGAGCTGCAGGTCAACACTTTCATCTCTGAGATGGCTGCTCAGTTCAGACAGTCAGCTCAACAGAAAGCCAGCAGCTCAGAGCAACAAGAGTCCAAACCAGGAGAAGTTCCCTGTGACGTCTGCACTGGAACCAAACTGAAGGCCCTGAAGTCCTGCCTGGTGTGTCTGGCCTCCTACTGTGAGACTCACCTGGAGCCTCATCTGACAAAATCAGGTCTGAAAAGACATCAGCTGATCGACCCTGTGGAGAACCCGGAAGACAGGATGTGTACGAAGCACGATAAACATCTGGAGCTGTTCTGTAAGACCGACCAGATGTGTGTCTGCATGCTCTGCACTGTTTTAGACCACAAGACACACGAGTTTGTTCCTCTGGAAGAAGAATATGAAGGAAAGAAGGCCGAGCTGGGGAAGACTGAGGCTGAAATCCAGCAGATGATCCAGAAGAGACGACTGAAGATTCAGGAGATCAAACACTCAGTGGAGCTCAGTGAGGAAGATGCAGACAGAGAGATAGCAGATGGTGTTCAGGTCTTCACCGCTCTGAAGGAGTCTGTTGAGAGAAGCCAGGCCGAGCTCATCGACACGATCAAAGAGAAGCAGAGAAAGACAGAGAAACAGGCTGAAGGCTTCATCAAAGAGCTGGAACAGGAAATCTCTGAGCTGAAGAAGAGAAGCACTGAGGTGGTTCAGCTCTCACACTCTGAAGACCACCTCCACCTCCTCCAGAGCTTCAGGACCCTGAACACTGCTCCACCCACCAAGAACTGGACAGGAGTCAGAGTCAGTCCACCTTCACATGAGGGGACTGTGGTGAGAGCTGTGAACCAGCTGGAGGAGACGCTCAGTAAACACATGAAGAAGCTGTTTACTGAGGCCGAGCTGAAGAGGGTCCAGCAGTCTGCAGTAGATGTGACACTTGATCCTGATACAGCATATCCTGCTCTCATCCTGTCTGATGATGGAAAACAAGTTAAACATGGTGACGTAGAGAAGAATCTCCCAAACAATCCAGAGAGATTTGATTGTTGTGTTATTGTTTTAGCAAAGCAGAGTTTCTCTTCAGGAAGATTTTACTTTGAGGTTCAGGTTAAAGGGAAGACGTGGTGGTCTTTAGGAGTGGTCAGAGAGTCGATCACCAGGAAGGGATTCATCACACGGACTCCTCAGAAAGGTTACTGGACGATATGGTTGATTTATGAGAATCAGTACTCTGCTCTTACTGACCCATCAGTCCGTCTCTCTCTGAAGTCTCAGCCTCAGAAGGTGGGGGTGTTTGTGGATTATGAGGAGGGTCTGGTCTCCTTCTATGACGTTGATGCTGCAGCTCTTATCTACTCCTTTACTGGCTGCTGCTTCACTGAGAAACTCTACCCATACTTTAGTCCTGGTCTTAATGATGGTGGTAAAAACTCTGCTCCTCTGATCATCTCTCCTGTCAATCACACTGAGTAGAACAAACACTTGATCTTCTACAGAGAGACTCTTTCACTTAATGTAACAAATCTATATTATTGGTGATTTACGGTGTAAACTTTATTGATTTTGATGTTTTTTTTCTCTTTGTCTGTAAATGTATTTCTACTCCAACACACAGACATTAAGCCACTGATTGATATTATATAATGTCGTCTAATTCATTCTAATAACTGCATAACCTGCCTTCAAGACTGTTGAATCATCAACAACAATGTACTCAGGAATAAGAAGCATTTATATAATACATTATGATTGCTGACACACATTATTGGATAAAGTCATGTAACACTTATTCTTCAGTTTAATAAAAGGTGTTTCAGGATTTTAGTTTTCATCATTTTTGAATCAACAGCAGCATCAAGAGGTCTCTGTCTGCTGTGTTTTTAGGGCTCAATAAAAGATGAATTATTTATTCATATTTGTAGAAAATGAATCAACAAAATCGAATAATAAAACATTCAGCTGCTGTGACCAGAGAAGAAGAGTTTAGTATCGTGTTATTAGTATTTCATACAGTCGTCCTCTCTGCAGAATGTTTTATAGCCGGAACAAAGTGAACAAATCCTCAAGAGAATAAAAACAAAGAGACTTTGAACTGGATTTGTATTTTGAGATACTTTATGTATTTGCACTTCATGCTACTTTTTACTAGCGGTGTAACGGATCACAGATCGATCCGCGATATTTATCTGCGTTAACACGCGATAAAATAATTGTCGGCGTTAATTAATGAATGCGTTAACGCGTTATTATCGCAGTGATAACAGTGAGAGCTCAAATATAATGTATGTGAATGTAAATATGCATAAAAGATAGACTCAAATTAAAAACTACATGCATCCACATCCACGTGTGTAGGGGTTTCATAAGACAGACCTTTCTCTTATGTCCACACACACACACACACACACACACACACACACACACACACTAATATTAAAGATGCTTTCCCATCAGGTTGTCAAGATATCTGTTGCCAGGACACCAGAAGGCTGGATATGATGTTTACTGGAGGGAAACACAGACTGGTCACAGCTGGACGTATGTATGTGTGTGTGTGTGTGTGTGTGTGAGTGTGTGTGTGTGTGTGGACAGTAGGTAGTCTCATACTATTTGCTCTTCTATCTCCTCCATTCATTTTCTGATCCATTCTGTCATCTGTTGTGTCCGTGTCCTCCCTCCACTCGCTCCTCTTCATCCTCTCATTGTTCCACCGTCTCTCCTGCCGTTTCAATATCCCCCCCCCCCCCCCCCGTCCTCCCTGCTCACAGCGTAGGCTGAGAAAGGTAAACTTTCCCACTCGTTTCCCCGCTCGTCTCCTCTCCGTCCATCCATCTCTCCTGACGACGGGTCAAACGTGGGTTACTGTGAGTCTCCGTTAGCTTTGTTCTGTTTCTATATTATGTGTTTAACAGCTTTTAAGTAAATCTTTCAGAAAGACGAAAGAAATGTCCCATCAGTGCTCAAAGTGTCCACAGCATTCACAACTTTCTTTGCAGTTCATGCTTCTGATAACAAAGAAGAAATTAATTCTACTGTAAAAGCAGAATGAAAGTTTTGAGGATGTACGTTCAATTCAAACAGAATCAGAAAATGACTCGCCGTAGACTGTTGTGTACATTTCTTTCCAGAATAATAATTGTCAACTTTGTAACATAATAAAAGAGTTGAGAAAGCTGCATGTGTGCCTGGAGCAAAAGCCTGTCGATCACTTTTAAAAGTTAGCGATGAGCTTCAGTGAACACAGAAACACAGAGACCCTCATCCAGGCAGACAGTCAGAGCAACAAGATAGTTAATATTTCATTTTCATAGTCTGGTCCCCTCCTCAACCTGAGACACACACACACACACACACACACACACACACACGCACGCACACACACACACACACACACACACACACACAAGAAGAGGGATTAACCAGGACGTCAAAATATGTCAGACAAGAGGAGGCGGATCACACCTTTACAAACCCGTCTCACTCGTTTTGACACTTACTAACACACCCTCTTGATTGTAAGAGACGTCCTGAGGGATTCACACAGAGGAAGTGAAGTGAAGCAGAAAAGAAGCATTTACACGTTTTAAAAAAATGCCACATGAAAGATATTCAGAGACATTTGAATCCAACGACATCAAGAGCCCACACCGTCACTAACTGCACTCCATGAATAATCATCATCTGAAGTTATTACAGAGAGAAGCAGACAGAAAGGGACAGTAACATGAGAGCCTATGAGAGCTGTCGGACCCCTGGTCGAAGCAGGCTGATTGGTCAGCCTGCATTCCAGGGGCGGGACATAGCGAAGGGTCAGCTGTGTGCTTTACTGCATTAGTGTGCGTCATTAGAACAATGTGATTTGAGAGTGAAGCACGATAATACCCAGTGCATGTTTGTCTTTGACCAAAAGAGAAACAACACAGATCACAAGCTCATTACAGACTCAGTGAGCATTGTTCTAACCCAGAGGTCTCAACTATAATGGAGCTCCAAAGGTTTCTACAGATACCAAATATATATTAAAAAAAGCTGCACAAAACCAGGTTTAATTAGAGCGCTGCAGCTATAAAAACATGTTTCTGTGGCTACGGATACGTTTATTTTCTAATTTGAAAAGCTTCTTACGTGTGAATTTAAGGATAAAAGTTTAAAGAAAGACAGATAAAGACAAAGAGAAAATCTTCTCGTGTAACTTCTGAAGACATTCACTTTTCTCATTTCCCTTCTGCTGCAGCCAGAGAGCTCACACAGACAAAACACAGCATGAAGGGAGAGAACAGCGCGCACACACACACACACCATGCATGAACACACGCCACACACACACACACCATGCATGAACACACGCCACACGCACACGCTAAATATTAGCCTCACACAACATCCAGGGGGAAACATGGCTGCCCCTTAATTCAACACAATCCGTGCACATTACACCACAAAACACGCCACACGAACACACGGGGCACATGTGCACGTCATGAGCTTCGAGGAGACTAAGTTCTCTTATTGAGATAAAATAACTTCATTAAATAGTTGCTCTTTGGGGTGTTTAACACGCTTTTACTTTGAAAACTTCCTCTTTTAATTCACTCTCTTTTTTTACCTCCATCCACATTACTCCTCATCTTCATCTTCATCATCACTCTATTATCTTTTCTATTCTCACAAGAGTTCTTCTCCAGTGTGAATCCTTCCTCTACGCCGTCTCTTTGTCTCCCTCTCTTCTTCCTGTTGCTCTTTCCTTCATTACATCCATTCTTCACTTTGCTTTCCTCCCTTCTTTTCTCTCACCTCTCACTAATCCCGTCTCTCTTTCCCTCCACCGAGACATCAGTCTTGGCTCCATCTTGTTCTACCTCCCTTCTGTCTCTTCCCTTCTTCCCTCCCTCTCTCTCTCCTTCCATCCATCCATCCATCCGCAGGGGAACACAGCAAGTAATTGACAACCCCCACAGGCGGCGAAGGGAAAGGTGATGGGGGAGGAAGAAGAAGAAAAAAAAACATGGAGGAGGGAAAGGGGGACAAATGAATCAAACGGGTGAGAGAGTGAAAATGAAACAACGGAGATGTGAGAGTTGATTGTCTCTCACCAACGTTTGTCTCCGTGTCACTCTGAGATTAGTGACTGGCTGTTTGAACAGTCGTGTGTGTTTTCTTTCCCCCTCTGCTCCGACTGTGTCAGCTTTACTTTGGACAGACATGACGGCCCGACCTCCCACACACACACACACACACACACACACACACACACACACACGCACACACTCTGGGCTGAAGAATAACAGCCGGGCAGGTTTTTGTAAAGGGGGTGATGGGGTCTGTCCTCGCCACGGATTCCGTTATCCAGCGGGACGCTCGTTACCAGACGCAGCGGGGAGCGTACCGCGGTTTTCCAGCTTCAAGAAAAATAAAAAAAATCTTGGAAAAATGCTGCTGCTGTGTGTTTCTGCGATGGGGGATTCGAGTCCTGCAGATAATGTAAATATAGAAATGCACACGCAGGCTTTTCTGCTGTCGGCTGGACTCTTTTCATCCGAAGCGCCTCGTACGAGTGTGTTTTCTGTGTTAACTTTAAACACGGGAAGCTATAAAGAAAACATCGTTACTTGGACCTGCATTGATGAATATTAACAATGAGCCAAATGGCTGAAAGTAAAGGGATCCTACACAGAAGGATTTCATTTTCTTTTCACATTCACTGTGGACTTTCTTCAACCTCGTTTCCTGCTTCAGGCAACTGATTTCAACCAACAAGTATCTAGTGAATGGACTTCATGCACCAAGGGGGCTCTACGGTATATGTATGGACGTGGCGAGTAATCAACACGAAAATGCAGATAATAATCATCTGTGAATACTGTACATCTGGGGCTTTTATTGTGAAGGTTAGGACTGAAAGAGTGCATCTGGTCTGGACTCATGTTTTGAGCCTCGAGTTCGCCATGTTGGTTTTTTTTGCAACCGATAAAGGGAAGCTACCATATTTGGAATTCGGAGGAGTGACGTAGAGACGCCGTATACGTCTCTGGTATCGGCAGCGACCTGTCAATCACAGTAGCCCCGCCCTAAAGCATCCCCTGCTTTATGGTCTGTGTGACTCTAAATGGACCATAATGTACGAAATGAACATCATGCTGTATTGAAGAAGACTTGAAACTAGAGATTGAGACCATAAACTCATGTTTACAATGTTTACTGAGGTAATAAATCAAGAGAGAAGTAGAGTCATTTTCTCATAGACTTCTATACAACCAGAGGAGTCGCCCCCTGGTGGACATTAGAGAGAATGCAGCTTTAAGACAGTTCCGCAACTCGACCCGGTATGCCCAACGTGATTAGTTGATGCCATTATTCCCGGTGCCAAAGCTCAGAAAAAAATGGAGCTTCTTAGCTTTTTCGCCGCATAATATTTGTGTTCTAAGTGAAAGTATTCGTGACAGAAACTGTTTGAAAAGCTATATTGACGTGCAAATACTGCACACAAAAAAAACGCCCCTCATCACAAACGGGCTCTGTGCGCTTCAAAATTCAAAGTAGAAGTAGAAGATTTACTCATAGTCTTCTTCAGGTGTGAGCAGAGGATGCACACAAACACCGGAAAGAAAATGAAGGTAGACACACACACACACACACACACACACACAGTAAAGATCCACATACGAACATCCAATAATGTCACAACACAGCGAGACGGCAGACAACTTTGTGAAACTGTCACACAGGCAAAAACACAAAATGAACGAATGCACGCACAGACACACAACTCACACAAAAACACGACGCGCATGATTGCTGCATAGATGCAGATGGGTGTAATTAGCACACGTGTAAATGCAAGCGCACACACACACACACACACACACACAATTATACTGTACAAATACAAGTAATTATCACAGACACACACAGAGACACACACACACACACAGTATTACTCCCGGCGTGCTCTTCCTCTCCCTCAGTTAATTAGTCGGGTAAACGGCGAGGTCACGTTCCGGTTAGCCTCTAAACAGCCGCAGCCTGGCAGCTGCCATCGCCACCTCTGCTAGCTTCACACCGCTAATTAGCCGCACTAATGAGGACGGCTCTGCCTTTCTGTTGCAATGAGAGACACTCTCCAAGTGTCTGAGGGGAAAGTAACTGAAACCGCGAGGACACACTCGAAAGGACACACATCGAGGCTAAAGATGGATTTAAAGGCGGAGCCTGTGATTCTAGTCCACTACGCCTTTTGTCAGATTCAATCTGGTCCCCGTCCGCTAGTTTTCGACTGATGCACAGGCGGCGTTAGCGCTCTCGATACTGCACGTGTTTGTTTTATAAATCATGTATATATAGAAGAAGTCAACACACACGAAGCAGATCGATGATTTCTTTTTCTTCGTGTTTGCCTCGGACAGACGACGTCTTACGGACGTTTATATTTAGTTCTGAAGTCTTCAGACCAGACTCTCTGAACGTGGGACTTCTCGACCCTGCAAGCACTCGCTTCACCGGGAGGAATCCCCGCAGCATCACACGTCATTTCCTTGTATATTTGAGTTTTGTGCGTACGTCTTTTTGCTTCCGACTTGTTCCCGTGAAGCCGGGGTACAATCCATCAGAACTAGATCGTACGACCACGTTGGGAAAGCAAAAGTGTTTGTGCCTGATTTGATCAGACACACTCGTTTATGACCACACAGTTCACCCCCAGGTCAAGGTGAGTGTGAGGGTGAGTGTGAGTGTGAGCGCCCCTCCCCCTCCCTTTAGCCCAGGGGAACCCAAGAGTTATAGGAGTGTAGCTGGATGTCTCTCACACACACACACATTTAAGCAGCCTCTGGGTACCATCAAAAAACACAAAGGGCTGTTTTTGGGGTTTGGAGCTTCACACAAACACACATAGCCAACGAGAGAGAGAGAGAGAGAGAGAGAGAGAGAGAGAGAGAGAGAGAGAGAGAATCACTAGTACTAGTATGGATAAAATCCGATGCTTATCCTTAGTGTCTAAATGTATTTGTTATCTACTTATTATCTATATGTGTAAAACATTCAAAGACAAGAGAGAGAGTATTACTAACTAATGAAGGAAAGGAAAGAGTGGAGCAGCAGAGAGAGGTATAAAGAAAAGAGACAACGTGGGAGAAAGAAGACAAGCTGACGGGAAACCCAGCCTGAGGAGAAAGCTGTGATCACGAGGAAACATCAACAGGAAGCTTCCCAACGTCGAACAGGCGCTGTGTGTGACCAAATACAACATGACGTCAGGTCCTCAAATAGGTGTGTAGACGTCCGTATGGTGAAAGTCTGCTAAAAAAACACAAACCATCAAAAGAGAGAATACGAGGGAGGAGGAGAGATGAAGAACCACGAAGAGTACGGCGGTAATTTGAGAGGAAAATGCACACAAACAATACGCAGCCCAGTGTGTGAGTGTGTAGGAGTGTGTGAGTGTGTAGGAGTGTGTGAGTCTAGGTGTGTGTGTGTGTGTGTGTGTGTGTGTGTGTGTGTGTGTGTGTGTGTGTGTGTGCTTTCGAGTCACGTCGGGCTGTATAGAGTCCATCAACACAGCAGGAGGAAAAGAAATCACTGCTGGAGGAAGTGCTAATGGTTCTGCACTGTGTTCGCCGCATTATTTGTGGGTCTGTGCGTGTGTGTGTGTGTGTGTGTGTGTGTGTGTGCTGATTGATCGAACATGCCAAGTCCATCTCGGCGTTCCCTGATGGGAGCCAGAGTGTGAAATTGCCAAAAAGGCAAACAGCAAATAATCAGGACAGACACACACACACACACACACCCACACACACACACACGCACACACACTACTCTTTCACCATTACCACTCTCTTTCTCTCTCCCCCTCATACACACATTTACACTCATTCATCTGCACCGTCCCTCTGTAATTAGCTGTATTTTTCATATCTGTAATCCACTTTGCTCCCTCAGCGCTCAGAGGAAACGTAAGAGTGTCTCTTTGAACGGGAACATTTTCTGTGTCAAGCGCTGAATCCATCACACACACACACACACACACACACACACACACACACACACACACACACACACACACACACACACACACACGCACACACACACACAGGTACAAAACACATCACGGTCATAAATGGAGAAAAGTTCATTAAAGTGCTCTGTTGTGTTGTGTTTGCTTCTCTCTCTCTCTCTCTCTCTCTCCAGCAGTGTTTTGTAGTGGTATCCAGGCAGATACATTCCCCATCCTACACTACAAACACACATCTATAACAAAGACTTCAGAGCAGTGTGTGTGTGTGTGTGTGTGTGTGTGTGTGTGTGTGTGTGCGTGTGTGTGCGTGACACATTTAGCTGCATGGTTACCAACTGCGTCCAAGCCTTCAGTTATTAAACAAGAAAAAGAGAAAGCTCTTTGTGTGGTGTGTGCGTGTGTGTGTGTGTGTGTGTGTGTGTGTGTGTGTGTGTGTGTGTGTGTGCGCTCCTGCTGCTCCTGTGGGACTGTGGGAAGTGATTTGCGGTTTTCTAGGTGAGTAAAATGGGTCAATTTTTGATCTGGAAACTGGCGAGCAGGCAGCCTGAAGCAGCGGAAAAACGTCCCTTTCTGCATATGTGATGCTTTATTACACTTTAAAGCAAACAAATATCAGTAATTCTAGATATCTATACATCAGCTAACACGCAGTGCTAATGCATTATGGTGTAATATAATGGTAAAGTGGGAAGCTGATTTGTTTATCGGATATTTACCCACAAATGAAAATTAATTAGTTTGAGGTACAAACAAAACGTAGAAGTGGTAGAAAAGTACATAAAGAAACAAACAATGGAGACAATCCTTAAAAGGGACAACGAAGAAAGAAAAACTGCACTTCACCGTCGTCTCAGGGTGTTGAGTCCATTATGTTCAACACAGAACTATTTCCCCTGAGTTGGCCGCACAGAAATAAAACACGTAGAACTCTCCAAGGTCCGACATTAGCAGCCGCCTAAAGATCGATAAACAACATAAATGAGGTCAGCCGCCGTTGGCCGGTTTCTACAAACTCTCATCACTGCGACACATTTTGAAGGGATTGACCACGTTTTGGTTTCCGCATCGATTCTGCACACAAGCGTGTGACCGTGAGTAACGGTGTCAGAAGCCCTGTGATTGAGCCTCGACGTCCACCGGCAGAGAGAGTCTGCGAGTACGTGGCAGCACTTTGAGTGGATCGACCTAAAAGGGAAAATGACGAGCACGCGATGGATCACACCAGCCGTGCTCATGATATATATATATACATATAGCAGCCCAAATAGACAATAAAGAGCACAGGAGCGATGCTAGTCGGTCATACATCGGTGGTGATATGTGTGCTGCCCAACGCCCTGCGGCCAGAGAAAGACGCTATGTGGACACATGGTCCTAAGTTGATTTACTAAACTGAGTTCCTTCAAGAACCGCATAAAAAGCACGACCGTTAAAACTTGTGTTCACCAGAGATGTGCTCACAAGTCATTCAGCAGGACAAGGCTTCAAGAAATAACAGATCTGACGGACATATTAACACCTGCCAAAGCACCCAAAACCACTTCTGTGGTAGTTCTCGCCACAGTACAGTAGGTGTCTCCAGGACCACATTTTGCCATGACGACACACACACACACACACACACACACACACACACACACACACACACACACACACACACACACACACACACACACACACACACGACGACACTTCAGCGACTTCATCAGAAGGCAGAAGATCAGAATCCCTTCAAACAGCACGTACCGGATGATTTTATGTGCCAACATTCAACAACAACAAGCGGCCGACACTGTGGACTGAAATATATAACCGGTCCAACAATCACAGCGTGTGTCTGCAACGTAAACAAACACCATGAGAGGTGCGAGAGAGGGAGCAGGCAGAGCAGCACGGGGTCCCGATAGAGGAGAGTAACGTGTGCAGACTCACAGTCGGGACAGGCCTTCATTCTTCTGAAACAGCAGCTCTGGAAGTTGGCCGAGATGGTTCTTGTTGAGGCGACTGGAGGAACAGAAACACGTTGGATTAGCTAATGTTGATGTGAAATAGAAGTGTGTGTGTGTGTGTGTGTGTGTGTGTGTGTGTGTGTGTGTGTGCTCTCACAGTCTCTCCAGCTCCTTCAGCTCATCAAAGGCTCCTCTCTCCACGTTACTGATCTGGTTCTCCATCAGATGGCTACAATAATAAAAAAAGAGACAAAGAAATGAACACTAAACACACATGAAGGAATATATTACTATTGATTCAGACACGTATTCGTATCAACAAAAGGTCGTCATAGCTTTATCTTCCTAAAATATAATTAAGAAAACAAAAAACTTTGATTTATTGTTATATTTTGCCTTTACAACACCTCATAATAGACCACCGGTGTAACACTCAATCCCCTCCTGACAGCAACGAGCCCCGGGGGCCCCCAGCGGACCCCAGCGGGCTGCTAATCTGTTCTGAGCAGGCCTCCGGGGGAGTCATTAGTTCCTGGCACGTCGTCTTTTTTAACGCCTCGTGTCCGTTGCTGACGCACCGCAACAGTCCCGGTCATCAGGTAAACACGGGTAAACCCACTCTCCCAGAGGGGGAAGAGGACCCGGGTCAAAAGGCGGCGGATGAACCCCTCCCTGTTGTAAATCTGACTGACACCGACGCCCGAAACAAGCACCTGTGTGTGGCTCGTGTGTCACTGCGGAGCTAAAGCATCACTCTGTGAACGGGTGAATGTGGCTGCGACTTACAGGACTCTGAGGTGTTTGAGGCCAGAGAAGTCCGCCTTGGTGATGACCGTCAGGTTGTTTCCGTTCAGGTCGCTGAAAAACAAACAAACAGGACAACAGCAGCAGATCAGAGAGCAGGGAGTGAAGCGGGGACAGGGGTCGATATCGGTGCGTTCAAATACTCAATGAAATCTGAGAGACGTGCACGATGACATGGAGCAAAGAAAGAATGTTGATGCATGGTACCGCACGGCTCTTTTTTTTTGTTTTCCATTAGAAAATGTTGTGGATAGGTCGAGATTCAAGGACCACTGATTGGTCCAGGCAGCAACCTGTGGTTCTGCCGAGTGAATCCGAAACCAAAGCGTCTTAAAGCTGCATTCTCTCTAGTGTCCACCAGGGGGCGACTCCTCTGGTTGTATAGAAGTCTATGAGAAAATGACTCTACTTCTCTCTTGATTTATTACCTCAGTAAACATTGTAAACATGAGTTTATGGTCTCAATCTCTAGTTTCAAGTCTTCTTCAATACAGCATGATGTTCATTTAGTAAATTTAGAGTCAAGTAGATCATATCTGGAGCTACCAGACGTAAACGGCGTCTCTACGTCACTCCTCCGCATTCCAAACATGGTAACTTGTGTGTGTATGATTTGTATTCACTTTATTTTAGCAGCCACGTGATCCGACGTGTATCATCCTCAAGCTCTATTTGTTCTGATAGTTTAATCTGAAGATGAAGCTTTTCAAGGACACTTTCTATCAACGTACGCTGTAGAAGTATCCGTGTACTGTACAGCCCGTTGTTTCTGCTCTTTCAAGTCATTTTCACTTTGCAGAGAAGAGAGTTTGTTTTTTTACTGTGTGAGTTCACTGCGAGGACAATCTGCATTTCTTTGTTTTGTTTCACTGTAAATCAGCCAACGTCAGCTGAAAGCTGCAAGAAGAAGCAGGGAAAGTGTTTCCTCTTTGTTCAGACGTGGAGCGTGAGAACGGCCACTGTCGTGTTCCTGCTTCCGCTCACACCGACCACGCTCTTCAGCTGCTCCCTGCATGACTTTAGTGCTGTCGCACTCACTCCAAGTCACTCAAGGTGGAGGCGTCAGACAGTTTCCAGACAGTTTATAAACACACTTGAGGTGTAAGCTGTTGTCGGTGCGTGTTACGTGATATTGTAATTAGGCCGGCTCTGTTGTCAACACTGGCTGCTCCCACACCGGGAGGGGTTCAACCCTCCGACCTCATTGTCTACTTTGATTGACAGCTGCGGAGAAAGAGAGGGGATGATGTCACTCTTCCGACGAGGCTTTGTGGAAGGAGAGGTAAACTGAACCTAGTGTGCGTACCTGTGTGTGTGTGGTGTCATGTTACTGTACTACTGTAAAGGGTGGAGCAGAGTGTGACCTTGTCCTGTCCCATTTAAGAGAGAGAGAGAGAGAGAGAGAGAGTGGATGTTGTGGTCTGGGTGTCTGTGAATGGGATCTATACTTCACTCACGGAAATGCAAAGACAACACCTGCTGCAAAGAAGCTCTGCACTCACTAAAAAACCAAAAACCATTTGTTCCCAGAGCAGTTTCTCTTCTTTCAGGAGTTTTCTACGATGTATTGTTAAAGAATAGCTTCACGTTGTTTATAAAGTCTACCCTAATACAGAGATCACGTACACACATGTGCATTGTATTGGTTCCTCTCCGCACTTGCTGTGAAAACACTCCCATCCATTGTTTGTGCAAATGTAAGCAGTGGGAGACGAATCCACAATGTGATCTGAAGTTTAGCTGAAGACAAGCTGAGGCTCCAGCAGTCTGAGTTACATAAGTCACGTGGGGATCTTACAAAGCGATATTCTTTTTAGCGGGGCTAAAAAAAAGAACACTATCAGAACAGAATGAGTGTCGACGAGTGTCAAAGGCGTCTGTGTGTTGTCAATAATACATCTACGGACCCTGTGTGGCTCAATAGTGTTGGATAAACTGCCATTTTAATGCCGTTTGTCACGAGCCGAGACTCCACCCTGCACATTGTGATCAGGACCAGTACAAGCCGGCACCCTTTGCTTCTGAAAAGTGAAGCCAATGCTGATTCACCAGGTGCTAAATCCTCAGTGTGTGACTGAATGAAGGGTACACACAGGATAAACAACATGGAAGCAAAGATGTCTGTAAAAGTTAATCAACACCATAATTAGAAGACTGAAAACAACAACCGTACTGACAACATGCAACAGGATTGGAGAAGCGTAACAACGGGGAAGTCAGAGATGCACATAGCACAAGTTCTCCTCTCTTCCGTACAGTGAAATCGATGCCGTCACAACTTCCGCTTCCTGTGAATGGATTGGCGACGGACGCAGGTAATCGAGCCCAGAGTATCTCTTAAAAGTGATCAATCCAGTTGTTGTTTTTGTATTGCTTTGGCTCTCGCAGCTGCTCCAACAATAAATAAATAAATAAAGCACAGCCACACTCTCCATTAAGTAATTGCCTTGTTCTGTCACACGAGCTGGCACGGAGGATTGCAGCACTAGAGTCAAGGCTGTGACGTTTATTTTGAAGTGGAATATGTTTGAAGGCGACGTAATCTCATCCTACTGGGAAAAGAAATACGATTTTTGGAGGTCTTACAGTCTGAGGGTGGAGGAGGAGGTAGTTCTGAGGGGGGGGGGGCAGACCGCAAGGGATTGGCTGAGACGGAGGGAGGGAAGGATGGATGGAGACGGGTCGCGGCGGGGGGTCCAGAATCACTCCCTGGATGTGTGTGAAATCACCCCGACAGTTCGACCGCACAGGCAAAACAAGCATGAGGAGGGAGAGAGATGAACAGCGAGGCGATGGCCATGTTGTCGCGTACGGATACTCGGATACACACACACACACATACACACACACACACACACACACACGAGTCTGAAAAATATCAGCCGCTGATTGCAAAGAAATCCTCAGAAGATTTGTCTTCGGGGGTCACGAGGAGGAGAGAGACACGAGGGACGAGAGGAACACGACTGATGAGGCGTGGTTAATGGAGTTTTGTGCAGCATGGCGGGGTCAAGGGTCAGCCGAGCGACAGACTCCCCTCGGGTGGCGACTCGGCCAAACAATAGCTCATTAAAGCAGAACGCGTCTCACACACACACACACACACAATCACAGCCTCAGTGGGCAGCGAGGCAGTTGATCCGCTCAGCTCTGCTCTCCACTGTTAGATCTGACATGGAGGGGGGGGGGGGGGGGTTAAGATAAAGACGTACAGTGAGTAGAGGCACTCATCCAGAAGTAGGGCCGAGTATCGAATCCTTTTTAAGCGCCATTAATTCCTCAACAGAGTCAAGTATCGAACACGGTGTTGTATCAGAAGAGAAGTTGTCTTTACTCACATCGTCTGATCTACATCCTTGTTTACGTCAAGATACAATTCAACTCTGATGCATTGATTCAGTTTGCATGTTTTTCTAAATGCAGAAACACATCACACAGTCCTCAAACTGAGGCGCTGCTTCATATCAGGACCACAGAGTCTGTGAGAAGTGGACCAAGTCAAACAGGGACGTCACCCATTGGTCAGTGGACCAAGTCAAACAGGGACGTCACCCATTGGTCAGTGGACGGCCGTGTTGAAGTCCTGAGTTCGGCATTTTGGCCGAAGGGAGAGAATGCAAGTTTTAAGACATGAAGCATTGGATCCTGATCACATTGTCAGGGAGGGGTTGTCTTTGGTAGCGGAAAACAGCATTAAACTGCCAGTATTTAAAGTCAAATAATCACATTTCCTACTCAGAGCCATTGTGTGCCACCCTGGGCTGGTTTCTTTGGTGACATGAGAACAGAGCAACCGGTCCAAGACGTTACTGAGCTGGAGGTTTCTCAGGACCTTCCAAACAGCCCTCCATGGTGCTTCATTTGTAAACGAACATCTGATTGTGACCAATGTCCCCCCGCACACCGTCCTGCTGCTCTCAACCGTCATCTCCCCACCAGCAAAAGACAACTACTGAAATCTGTGGTGTGAAATGTTACCGAGTCGAGACAGGACTGCACTGCAGATGTAAAAGCAATCTTAGTTGCCCCCCCCCCCCCCCCCATAACACCTCTTTCATATCATCATCCTTCCCTCTGTCACCTCCCCATCTACCTCCTCCCTTATTTGCCCTCTCCTCCCTCCTCCTGTTCACTCCCTTCATCACATCTTTCTCCCCAGATGCAGCACTGTGGATGTGACTACACACACACACACACACACACACACACACACACACACACACACACACACACACACACACACACACACACACACACACACACACACACACACACACACACACACACACACACACACACACACACACACAGAGATCTAATGACACTTCATTAGCGGCGTCTGAGGGGCTGCGGGGGAAATGGTAAGATGATTATAAGAGATGGACAGAGAAAGAGACAGAGGGAGAAGCTGAGGAGGCAGGCATTGCTAATGAAACAAAGTGTGTGTGTGTGTGTGTGTGTGTGTGTGTGTGTGAGAGGGAACATTGAAATGGAAGAAAAACAAAATCATTCGGCTACTTTACAACTCTTTTTAAGATACTATCTCAACACATGGAGGGCATTCTGTTTGTGCTGCTCACAGTAGTGGAAAAAACTAAGTTAAAACATCTATCATGTCTCTTTCCAGAGACAATGTCCAGGTTACTCGGGATAAACCAAAGACGTCTCTGTGGACAGTTTCCAAGTTTCCACAGAGAAAGAGCTGACAGTGAGGTCTGTGGGTCGTCCTGAGGGACCTGGACAGCTTCAGGAAGTCGTGTCTTGTGTTCACTCTCCAGAATGTAAAGTCGATGCAATGTCCTCAGAAGTGTGCTGTGTGTTCGCGCTAATTCCTCCTCACACTCCATTAGTTAGCTACACATGATGGCACACACACATACTCTGCAACACACTGTACATGCGTTGCTTGACTGATATGTTTCTCAATGAATGACGCTCAATTTATATAACGACACATCCAGGAACAGAGAGTGTCTGAGGTCTGAGCTCTGAGTCTCAGTTCAGTTGCTTCTGTCTGAGTTGTGGGTATCCAGGAACCCGGCGCTGATGGTCCACTAGACAGACACATCTCTCACCTCCTCAGATACAGAAAGATGAAACATCACAGACCTCGACCTGCACGCTCTCCCCTCTTATGTACATAAAGAGTTCCTCTTGGGTTTGTTCAGGGCAAAGACTGTGTACAAGTGGACTGATGTTTGGAGGGCGTTTTGGCCGTCGCCATCTTGGATTACGGGCGTCGTCATGTTGGCTTTTTGCAACCGATGAACGGATATTTGGACTGTGGAGGAGTGACGTAGAGACGACCGTATACGTCTCTGGTAGAGATCACAAGGTAGCATCCCCTGCTTTATGGTCTGTTTGACTCTAAATGGACCATAATGTACTAAATGAACATCATGCTGTATTGAAGAAGACTTGAAACTAGAGATTGAGACCATAAACTCATGTTTACAATGTTTACTGAGGTAATAAATCAAGAGAGAAGTAGAGTCATTTTCTCATAGACTTCTATACAACCAGAGGAGTCGCCCCCTGGTGGTCACTAGAGAGAATGCAGCTTTAAGACATGAAGCATCGGCTTCACTCTTCAGAACCATAATGTTCATTTAATAAATGATGGTCCATTTGGAGTCAAATAGACCATAAAGCAGAGTATGCAGTTTTTGGATACATCAATATAATAACATCCTTTTAAGGGGCAATTGCTCATTATTATCAAAATGACCATTTTCTTTTTCCCAAACTGTCCTTGTTGCAAAAGCGCCGACAATAGTTTATTGTACGCTTGTGTTTCTTCGAGCAGGAAATAAACCTATTGATTTAAACTCTGTGTTTCAAATGGTCTGCTCTCTTCAAAAACTCCCAAACAATACTCCTCCAGGACAAAGACATTTAGGATTGACAGGCGTTTGACCGAAACCACGGCGCTTAAGTCCGGTCTCTTCTCTCGCTCGTGGACACGTCTGCACAGACATCCTCTTCCTCTCACACTCTCTCAGCTCAAATAACCGTTCTCACCGGGGCCCGGAGGGGCATCCATTTCTCCGCGTTGCCATGACAATCCAACGAGGAGGGGGGGGCGTTTAGTGTGACTGGTGCAGTCACCTTGATGAATTACCCTCTTATTGCTGCCCGTCTCCCAGGGAATACTGTACACACACACACACACACACACACACACACCAGTAACTCTCTCTCCCCCAGTGGCTAGCTGTCCAGCTGACACACACACTCAGATCACTTTACATGCTAATTGGGCGACGAGCCCTTTAACAAATAGCTGTTTAATGAGTTACTGCAGGGCAGAGGCTGTCTGCGTCTACAGGACGGTGGACTACTGGAGCGCAGGGAGGAGGAAACAATCCAGAGGTCACACCGAACGGCACGGAGTGACCCGGTCAGTGGTCCTTCTCTGGTCTCACACACACACACACACACACACACACACACACACACACTGAACTGACTCTGAACTGTCTGTCTCCATCCCAACCCGACAGAGTTTAATGGAATTCCAATGGTGCTGGTCGAAGCATTGGAAGACTTTCCAGAAGTAGCGTCTCTGTAGCTCTGGATGGTTCACAGAGTGAGCTTACATTGGGAGCGTTTAGTCCGTAGATTATCCAGAGGACCAGAGACACGGTTTCAGTAAAGACACGCAGCTCATGTTTTGGAAAACAGCATTGTATTCAGCTCTGGTGTTTTGGGGAGGACCAACATATCTAATTACACGTGTGATCCGTTGATTACGCCGGATTAATACGACATATTTCCTTCGTTCTGGTCACTGCGTCAGTTCATCTGTCCACGGTGCCTTCAAGGTTTTTTAAGGGATAAAATGACAAATTGCCGTACCAGACGACGCCAGATCCCACAGCTGTCGTATCGGACCAGTAGCCTATCAGACGATGAGGATCCTGGCATAAAATGTCATGACATGAACTACATCTTTCCGCTCGACTGAATGAAACTATACCAATAAAACGCGTGTCAGCGGGTGACACGATAAAGGATCGTTTAACTCAGCTACAACGACTTTGTTCAGGAGGAAACCATCTCAGGGATGTAGAATAAAAAAGACAAACGAGCACGCGGGTCTGCAGGCTCACAGCTTTTTTTTTTTCCAGGTCATTCGTCTTTGACAAGGGGGGGCCCGAGGCCCCCGTCCCCGATCATAAAGCTATCAGCCTCAGAGGGGAAAACATCCTCCACGCTACAGTAAACCAGAGGAGGAAGGATAATGTGTCTCTGCCGGGCACCCCTGACAATCATCAATTATTCACACACACACACACACACACACACACACACACACACACACACACACACACACACACACATACATGTTCAGCCTGCACTGAGAGCTCCATACAGTACATACAGGGAGGGATGAAGTGTTTCTTTTTATAGATATATATACATGTATACATATACACAAACACACAACGATGCAATGTTCATTAGGTTTTAGTTTTTTTAAATAAAAGATTAGAGGAAAATTCTCCAGAACAAGATTTGAAGATATTGGGGACATGACTTGCATTTCTGGGCTCATTCCTTTGGGAGCATCTTCGTTTCTTTTGTAGATAATTGTCAAAAGGGTTGAAACAGTTCAGCTACAGCAGAGGTTACGCAGCAGTGGCAGTAAATCGGAATCAAACAGCGAAGGTTCATTCCTAGAGACGGCGATGCGCTCCGACATTCAGCTACATCACAAGAAGAGAAAATGACTGCAGAACAGGCCGAGAGGCAGCAATTAAAGACACCGACGGTATCAGCAGCGGACCAGAATGCAGTGCAGCTACGTTACATCTTTGAGAGGATGAGTATGACCGTAACTTTGTTTTTTTTTTGGAAAATTTGGCTCGTTCACGCTGCTTCTCCGGCGGCTACGGGCACTCACATTGCACCCATTGGTTTGTTGACTGCCGTTTCGAAACCTTGAGTTCAGCGATTTGGATTGAGGCCGTCGCCATCTTGGTTTTCTGCAACCAGTGAACGGATATTTGGACTGAGGAGGAGTGACGTAGAGATGCCATATTCGGCTCTGGTAGAGACCTGTCAATCACAGTAAGCCCCGCCCTATGTTACTCTGATGCCATCAGACAGCTTTTTAAATGTCGGAACACATCGTAAAGACAAATCAACCATCTGAGTTTTGTCAGTGGCTTGTTTCCCCCTTTAGTGATTTGACTGTCTCAACCAAATGTACAAACGTTATGTTGTATAGTGAGTCTGTCTTACAGCAAGAGGTGCAACACACACAAACAAAATGAGGGCTTCTATCAGGTCGGTTAGTCGTTTTGGTTTCAGTCAACTAAGATTTCTTAGTCAATTAGTAGTTTTTTATGCTTTTCTCGCGCTGAGTGACGTATTTCAAACACACGATTTAAACTGGAGAAACTCAGGTTTACAGATCTGTTGATTAAATCGACTAATTGCTTAGTCAACTGAGAATTTCTTCGGTGGAGGACAGCCCAAGAGATTATCGTGAAGTTCTAGTGCATGAACTGAACAAGATAGATGAGTTGAATAAGAAAAGAGCAGGTGGAGAGAAGAAGACGATATGCTTGGAATTCGTCTCTCATAAGCGATGAGGAATTTACACACTGAATGATATTTGTGAACAGTGAAAAGATGGAAAAAATGACAGAAAAATGAGCCTTGTGCTGGCAACAGGGAACAATTGCAGGAAAGAGCGATGATGCCGCAGACCAGCACTCTGAATCCTGTGAGTCAAGTGGAGAGTCAAAGTCTGTGTGTGTGTGTGTGTGTGTGTGTGTGTGTGTGTGTGTGTGTGATGGGAAGTTAAACAGACTACCGGTGAAGAGAGCTGGAAGCAGCATGAAGAGAAGTGGCACTGCAACAAACCAGGAATGGCACATAAAGCATGCAAACACAAACACACACACGCACACGCACACACAAACATGCTATTAGATGAACTGCACACAGGAGGAGTGCACGTTCTAAGATACTTGTGAGGACCGTCACAAACTAACACCTGCTCTTGACCATAAACCCGGATTTAAAATTGCTCCTTTAAGTGAGGAGCAGCAACATGCCGTCACGTTGAAGGATTCCCCTCATCTATCCATCCGTGCATCGCTTGGTCCTCAGAAGTATAGAATAACATGAACACACACACACACACACGTGGTTGGTGCAGGACTACTCACAGCCTCTCGGTCCCTCTGGGGATGTTCCTGGGTACGGAGTGGATCCCCAGGCCATGGCAGTCCCACCGTGTTCCCCAGGCAGCTGCAGGGAGCGGGGCACGCCTCCACACCTCCCCGTCCTGCCACCAGCACCAGGACTCCCCACGCCAGCATCATCCGCAGCCCAGACGGATGAGCCCTGCCTGGGGCCGCCGCCGCCGTCCTCCAGCCTCCTGACCCAGCTTCATCACCGCTTCTCCCAGCAGACATCCTGCTCTCCTGCGGCACTCCGCCACACTGCAGAGACCAGCCGAGAGATCCTCTCCCCTCCTTCACCATCCTTCTCCAGGGAAGACTGACCGCCACCAGCAGCACCAGCAGCACCAGCACCAGGACAACACCTCCAAAAGTGCACGAAAATGCTTAAAGTCCAACGAGTGAAATGTGTGAAAGAGGCTGAGACAGACGGCAGCACAGCCAGGTGAAGTTCAGCTGCAACTTGATGTCAAGGAAAAAAGACAAGTATATCCTCCTCTTCTTCCTCTTCCTCTTGTTGTCCCTGGCTTTAGAGCTCCCTCCAATTGGCTTCTCTTCTTCTACTCTCCTGTGTGTTCTCTCTCTCTCTCTCTCTCTCTCTCTCTCTCTCTCTCTCGTGCAGCCGTACAGTGTGTTTGCCTCTCCCCTCCACTTTTCATTGAGTCATTGTGCACTGAACAGTGAGCCACTAGAAAAAAAAATAGAAAGAAAGGGGGGGACTCCCTCACTCCCTCTATCTCTCACACACACACACACACACACACACACACACACACACAGAGCAATCATCCATCAAAAGCTTTTACAAATAACAGCACCGAGACTCCTCCCACGCCCCCCCCCCCACCGCCTCCAGTCACACACACACACACATACACACACACACACACACACACACACACACATACACACACACATACACACACACACATACACACACACACACACACACACCAGCACCCGGAGTGAACTCACATCTATTCAGTGACAGCAGTAGCGGGAGCCGCCACCTCCAGTGACGGCAGCCTTTTTGTCTCTCTCCCTCTCTCGCTCCTCGCCCACACGCGTCTCCTCCCTTGGGCAAGAAAAAGAGCCCAAGGCTGCATGGACACAACGAGGAGAGAGTTAACAGTTCTGCTAAACGCTGCAGGAACCTGGGGGGGGGGGGGGGGGGGGGGGGGGGGGGGGGGGGGGGGGGGGGGGGGGGGGGGGGGGGGGGGTTATTGTGGGGGTATTGTGAGATTGGCATAACTGGAATGCCATAAACTGCCACAGAGCTTACTCAGAGCTCTATTATGAATTCACTGGCAAGGCTCTGAGATTCAAATAGTTTAATCTCCACAGAAACGCTGCTGCTGCTTCTGCCGTTTTACCGAGAAGGAAAACAAACGTGAGTCATCAGGACGGTGGATATATGCCGCTCAGAGGTTTCTGCCTTTTTATGGATAAAATGTGTAACAAATAAAAAACATCATTGATTAATGCCCCCCCCCCCCACACACCATAACCAGAGGATAGTGAAAACTGACGCATAGAGCTCAAAGTGATATTTGCTAATTCTGTTTAACCGACTACAAAATGTACATGAATAGTTATATTTGAGAAGCTTAAACCTGCAAATGTTTCTGGTTTATTAAAGACGTTCATAACCTTGGAGCTCTATAAACAGCATGATTGATGAATGTAATCAGCATCACGAGGCGTTAAAGTTCTCCTGTAATAAGCTAAAATGAATACATTGTTTCTTTGAGTTGTGTTTTTTTAGTCATACTCAGCATGACGTCATCGCTGATCTGGAAGCGAAGCCGCGAGGTCATGTGGAGAATAATTACGTTTCCCCGGAATAACGGGCTTGATTGAGCGCTCGCTTGCAGTGTGACGATCCACAACTGGAGGGCACAGTTTACCCGCCTTTTTAATTTACCGCCACACATGAGTGATTATTGCTCGTGGCCTCGCTTGTCCCCCCCCCCCCCCCCCCCCCCCCCCCCCGCGCGACGGGTTCATTTAACCCGGCGCTCTTCAGCGATGGAAAACAAATTGGCCACAGGCGGAGGACCTCCGGCCGCAGCTGAATTGAACGAGTCATTCGGGCGATAATCTGCAACAAAAGGAAGGCCGAGATGTTGACACGTCCGTGGGGGTGGACCCCCTGATATCTGGGGGCCATAATGGCCTTCTGGGGGAGCGGTGGGCGGGGCCTTCTCCTCCAGACGCGTCTCAATTGATTTCTGGATCGACGCAGCAGATGCTTTAGTCTGAAACGCGTCGATTCACAAAACCTTGAGAGGAAGTCCCTCAAATTAATGTCATCTGGCACATAAAAAATAAAGAAAACTTAAAATATAAACTTCTCATCTCACTGACAAGAGAAGACTTTTCTATTGACAGATGATCAAATCCCATAAATAGGTTATTTGGTTGATTTGATTAGTTACGTCAGAGGAAATGATCTTCAGGTGAGATTTTTAAGAGGAGTTCAGCTCATGAAGCAATATTCACATAAGCAACTGTTTGGAGTAGAAGATGAAGATATCATGAAGCGAAGTGCTTCATGCTCCGTCACCACAGACTCATTCAGAAGAAGAAACAAGGAGTCCATTACCTGATTCATTTAATGACTTTATGAATGTCATTTTTAAGGTAAATCGTTGCCTTTTGTTGTCAAATGTGAGAAGTTGCTGCTTTTGTCAGTCTTTCATGAGGGTAAACTGAATATTTTTGGGTTTTGAACTCTTGGTCGGACATAAATAAAACAGTTTGAAGATGTCACCTTGAGCGTGTTGTTCTATTTTCTGACATTTAATACACCAAATGATTAATAAAGACAATAATCGACACAAAGCCTTTGGGTGTTTTTTGCACTTTAAGCACCAAAAAACAAACTCATCTCAAATGAAGAGTCGACTGTCGACCAGCGGTCATGTCGGGTTCAGATCAAGCCGCAGAACTCAAAATGACAAAACATAAATACCTAAAGGAGAGAAATGTGTGTAATTAATATACAACAACCTTCAGCTCAGTGAAATGTTATTTTACTGTAGCGACACATTTAACGCTGCAGCATTCTACCACGACTCACTGCACTCATCGGGTTGTCTGATCTCGTATTACTTTGATAGATTGTAGAAGTCGGCTGCTATCTGAGAGCCCTGAGGACTCACTGCCTGCACCGCTGAACCACCAGCTCCTGGGACACCTCGCTGCCTGACCTCTGACCTTCCTGGAGAGGGGAAAGAATTTCTGAATAAAATAGGATATTATTATGACTATAATCATGATAAAATAAGGAGAAGTTGTCAAGATGGGCAACAGAGTAAAAGTAAAAGGCAACATAATGTGAGAACATTAGCAGCGTCTTTGTCTCTGTTGTTTGGTAGCACCCTCTAGTGGGCAAACACGAGCACTGCAGTGGAGTTATTCCCTCATACTGACGACACAGTGGAAAGATTAACAAAACAATAAACAATACAATCAGTTGAATGAATAAAACAAACAGACTTTCTGCAGGAAACAGTAAAAAAGGTTTAATCCAAAGCGGGGGGGTTCGCTAAGGAATCAATGTGCTGTACAAGGGGAACTTATTTTACACTAAAATACAAAAAAAAAAAAAATACAAAACCAAAGGTTGAAATGGACTTAAGCTCCACCCACAACTCTGCTGTTGGCCCAGTGAACAGAAGAAGTCCTCAGTGACGGAGATCAGTAACTAAATGTTTCACATTTATGTAAAAGAGATAAAGACACAGACAACAAACATCTTCACGTCGTACAGAATGTAACGGCTCTGAGGAACAAAAGTCAACTAAATAATGAATGAAAAAGAATCAGAGTACCTTCTTAAGTCTCGCTCATGAATTCCATCCACACAAAAAAAGAAAGAAGACATTGTTGTTTCCCAAACAGCAATAAATAAAATAAAATAGAGTCCACTGAGCTCTCCTTTAAAAACAGTCTGAGACCAGAAGAGGACGAGGAGACAGATTCAGTGTCAAAAGGCTGCCGAAATGAATTCAATCATAAAGAAATAAAACAAAAGATCCATGTGTAGAGTAGACCACTGATCAAAGAACATGAGAATGTTCTGTAAAAACAAAAGGAGGTAATGTGTTCCAGCGTCCATCTGCACCCGACATGTCAGTCACGTTCAATCACTTTCAACAAACCCATCGATACGACGTCCACCACGCTCTCCAAAGACCGGATGCACCGGTAACGGATCCCTCACACCGTGGTACCGGTGCATCCCTCTCCAAAGACCGGCTGCACCGGTAACGGATCCCTCACACCGTGGTACCGGTGCACCAGTAACGGATCCCTCTCACCGTGGTACCGGTGCATCCCTCTCCAAAGACCGGCTGCACCGGTAACGGATCCCTCACACCGTGGTACCGGTGCACCAGTAACGGATCCCTCTCACCGTGGTACCGGTGCACCAGTAACGGATCCCTCTCACCGTGGTACCGGTGCATCCCTCTCCAAAGACCGGCTGCACCGGTAACGGATCCCTCACACCGTGGTACCGGTGCACCAGTAACGGATCCCTCTCACCGTGGTACCGGTGCACCGGTAACGGGTCCCTCTCACCGTGGTACCGGTGCATCCGTCCGCGCTACACAACAAACTGAGCAGAAGTCAGTTCAGTTAAACCACGACGAGTAAAGCTGAAGGAACAGAGAACTGTGCATTACATATATTTACAGGAGTAGTTAGTCACATTTTCAGTGTTTGAACTATTTTTCACTGACAAACTTAAGTAATGCCAATCAAAAGAAATCAAAAGACTAAGAAGGTGGATTGTTTACTATATTTAGATTTGAATCAGGATTTTGTATTTGATCAGATTTAAGACATTCAAGCCGTTCACGCTGAGCAGAGGGTCCACAGTTATGTCTCCTCTCTAGACCTCCACGCTGACCCTCTGTGTCCGAGGTTGAGACCCGTTACGCTCAGCATGAATAACCGGAGCGGGGTTAGGTTTCATCACAGTGAGAATAAAACAGAAACAGGTGACGCTGCCTGACGTCAGGTTCCTTTCCTGCTTTACTCAGACTCGTGTTTAACCAACAGCGGCCTCTTCTTCACGCGGTCCGCCTCAGATACCAGACCACGTGTTGAGAAGAGAACACCGGGACAGACTTCTGCTCACTTCACAACAATACAACTTTCATTTAAACCATCGGCTCCACAAAGCTTCCCTCCACTTGACCCTTCCATCACCCGGCTGAAGACAACAGAAAAGGAATAAAATGTTTAAAAATAAAAAAAAGTCCTGTGAGACATTCTGTGAGTGCAACATTTCATATCAGACAGATTCATAAAGAATGTTTTAGGATGAATGGTGATCATTCAGGATGAAGCGTTATAGATAAAGTGACCGGCTCACTGATCCTGTGATCAGCAGCTCAACGAGGAGAAACCATCATCAAGTGACCAAAGAGTTACAAAAACATCAGACCGGAAACAAAAAGCAACATCACAGTTTACAAACACACACAAAAGAAAATACAGAAAGTGTCCAACGTGTGTCCACGTTCCTCTCCAGCGGACGGTTCGCTGCTAGTGGTCAGAGATTCTGACGCAGTCGCTAAGAAAACACGACTGAGCCGGCGAAGCCAAACCGGCGCTCACTGTCCAAGTTATTCACATCCAGGTGGAGCTAAGCTTCAGTCCACGTTGTTCCATAATGCTGGAGCGTGAACAGTAAAGACGTGTGGTTGTCCTGAATGCTTTTGTTATTAAAACGACTTCTCGTCGACTTAAAAACCCAAAAGATTCCGATTCAATTTCAAAACTCTAAAAGCAGAAAGATCCCAAAGTACCGTCGACGTCAGAATTCATGTGGTTAAAAAAAGAAAGAAAGAAAGAAAGTTATTATTAAACACTCTTGTTCTCACAAACCCAATACCTTTTGGGCACCGCATCGATTATTATTACTGAACTGAATCATGCTAAAAGATATTCATTGTCTATCTTGATACATAACTTTATTACCAGAATGCTAAAATATAAATGAACGGCAGCGAAAGATAATTTTTTTTGGAGCATTTCTGGAAGTAAAAACAACAACACAGATTTAGCTTATTAGATATCATATGGAGGTCAGAACTGTTTGGTATTAATCGGAGTGCGTTTCTTTATATCCCGACCGTGACCGTGAAGGATTTATTCAACAGTCGGCTGCTGCGTATTAGTCACAGTAAAAACAATAGACGTACTACCATGAATAATCATATTAATACGAGTCCTGTCCGAGACCAGGAGGAGGAGGAGTCGGGTTTCATTACAGTGAGATCTCCTGAGCAGGAGAGAAACACATCCTGGTCACAGAGGGGGAGTCCTGCTGAGAGAGGGAGAGAGAGAGAGAGAGAGAGAGAGAGAGACAGAGAGAGAGAGAGAGAGAGAGAGAGAGTAATGGGAAAGAGTGACTTTAGAAGACTGAGGCGTGAGATCAGCGGTTACGTTCGCATGCCTCCAGGTGAATGAACAGTATTTGGGGATTGTTGGCGTCGTACCTTGGAGACCTTTGAAGCTTTGTCCTTCTTGAAAGTAAAGTCTGAGTTTTTCACCACCAGCCCCGCTTTCCCCAACACGAGCGCGTTCAACGGGCCGTTCACCTGCACACACATGATTTCATTCAAACACAATCAGAGCGCAACACTAACTCTTAAAACGTGGTTAACGGGGCGTTCAGCTTTCGGTCGCCGTCTTTAGTCGCCGTGTATTTTGGAGTAATTAAGATACCAAACATCAGCACAATAATGAAAGTGAGGATGTTGCACATGCTTTGCAGGATAATCTTTCCGTGCAGCTCAAAGACGCAGGAATACTTCGTCTCCCAAGACTTCACACGTTTCCTTTTCTAGGTTTTTCATTCAGGTTCTTCTGCACATTCGTCGTTGTTGTTCACAGGTTAGTCGAACTTTTCCCTGCACAATCTCAGAGCCAAGAAAGCAGATAAAACAAAGCTAACTAAAGTGTGAGGTCGCGTCGGAGAGAGAAAGCACAATAACACACGGGGAGCATCAGGTGTCGTGTACTTACTTGCAGGGTGACGTTCTCTTTTCCGGGCTTTCTTCCTGTTTTGGTGACGATGTCAGGGGAGACGTGTCGGACCCGCCTCTCTCCCGTCAGCTGGTCACCGCGAGCTCTGCGCTGTTAGCGGAGCATCAGGTGGGAAAAGTTATGAGCGGGTTCGTCGTGTTTACGTTTAAGTGACGAGTCAAACGCGTTCCCAGTGAAATAAATCACAGACCGAGCGCGCTGAGGAGCTCAGTGTCCCGTCTCTCAGGCAGCACAGCTGTGCTGCTATAAAGTACACAGTTGGTGGTTTGCAGGTCGGGATCGGTTGCATATTGTTTGTGGATGCGGCCGTGCGGATTGGCTCACAACAGGCCGGGCAGACGTGGAAGGCTTTGAGTGTGAACATATCAAAATTGGCATATTTCAATACGCTCGGTGGAATAAATAGTCTGATCGTTTTGTTGACGGTGTGACTGCATCCCCTGGACAGATTCGTTCTATTTATTGGAAATCAAATGAATGTGGACGGTGTGCGCGCTGGTCAGCTTTGCGTCTGTTGTTGTCGTCATTTACGTATAAAATAAACCGGTAAAATATGCTTTTTATGTCTATTTATAATTAAGCGCACTGCGGCAGATTTCGTGAATCGCGACGAAGTGAAGATTTGTTTTTCTCTTGATTCGATTGGTTGAAGAGTCGGTAGAATCAGACGAACATCACAGGATTTATTTTCGTCAGAATGTTTTTGAAACATCTTTCCAACTGCTGAAATACTCAACACGACGAGACGTTAAAATCCTGTCCAATTAGCCTTTTCACTACATTTTGATTATCGATCGCCCTGATTTTTGGTTTAATTCACTGAAATGAACTCTCTATGAGAGTGGAAAACATTAAAAAAACATGATTATCACCGTTAACAAAACCAACCAGAACTGCTCTTCACAGTGTCAGAGCAGCAGTCGGGAGGATGTAGAAAGCAAATGTTTGCATCTGTGAGGCTCAAACCTCAACCTGAAACTGTAACTACTCGTCATTACGGGTCGTGTGACTTCTGAATAAAGAGCTCAAGTACTCCGACTAATCGTTGGAGCACTAATTTAAATCGCAAACATGGTCCCAACAGTCAGCAAAACAAACTAAATATCATATTTTGTGGTCGCTTCCGTCCTCAACGGCCTTACAGAACCAAATACTTGAGTGATTCATGATCACAACAAAAAGTCTCTTGTACAACACTAACACAATGACTTCCATGTTCTTAAAGTTACCGCCAGTGAAGTGTGGAGTACATCAGGGTCATTTCTACTGAATGTATTGTTCTACTGCGCCTTTGGGACTTTCCCCCGGTTGTTTCGTACCTTGATGAGGCCGCCAAAGGAGCGGGAGCGCGGATGTTTCTTGCTGGGCGCTGGAGGCTCCTGCTGGCGCTCGTTAGTCGGCGTCCCCGAGGTCGTCTGCTTGACTAACTGCACGTTGGACGAAGAGAACGACGCTTACATTTGATGTTAAAAAGACGCTGAGCACAGAAACTGTAACGCAAACTGACTTGGCGGAAGATGAACAGCATTCATGTTTGTCTCAGATGAATAAAAGGCGAACCTGTCGGACGAGTTTCTTCTTCTTGGCGGAGTCGGGCATGTTGTGGTGGACGTGTCTGAAGAGGTCCTTCAGAGCCTCTTCTGTGTATTGCTGCGCCGGTGACTGGTACTGCTCCTCCTGAGAGCCGGGGCCCCGAACAGCCGTCCTCTTCAGGGGCAACGCGGTCCGCTGAGCGGGGGAGCAGCTCGCCGTCAGCAGCTCCAGATCGTCCTGAGAGAGGCGGCGGCAGGTTTTAACAGCGGTTTCTCAAATTGTCTCAACATGTTTTTCTGAATGGTGTTGAGTGAAGTGGGTATTTGCGAGCAGCAGGGAAGAGTCCACTCTTCTACACTTGTAACCAGAGACCAAATGAGCAAATACCAGAGGGCGCAATAGCTATATACGGTATATTCATCAAATGAAATGTACTTTAAAGAGGAGGGGACGTGAAGACTGACCTTGGTGTGCAGAGCCTTGGTCCCAGTGAAGTGCACTCTGGCATAGTCCCTCAGGTAGACCGGAGCCTGAACGACACACAGCAGACACGAGTCACTCTTCCTCTGAGTTACATCCATTAAACACGTCACACGTTACGTTTCTGTGCTCGACTCTCAAGAGCATTACAGGCTTTATTCATCAGAAAACAATAAAACGCGTTCATTTCTAATCGTCTGGTCTCGTGTATCGTCAGTGCTCACCCTGAAGAGCTTCTGCGAGTGCTTGATGAGGAAGGCCATGCTGTTGTTCAGTTTCTTCAGATTGTCCTTCAGGTCAGTGGCCGTCATCTGAGAGAAACAACGTCATCAGAGTATTTGTACTGTATATTTCCACCAAATATAACCTTTTCATTCTACACAGAAAGGCTTCTAGGATGATGTGTAAGTAAACAGAAATGTCCTTTAAGGTGGATGAATATGTATCAGTGGAGCAATGGACCTGTGATCCGTACTGATCCCCCTCACGTGAACCAGTTTAACGTTAAATACAGTTTTACTGACGATCGTTATCGTTTTCATACGTTAAAGGACCCCGGTCCTTTGTGTAGTAATAAAGTACAAATCTTACATGTCGGGGCCAGACGACGTGCGGCGCAAACATGAGCGCCAGGTTGAAGGCGGACATCTTGTTCTTGTCCTGCTGCCGGGCCGTGTGGTAGAGCAGGTCCAGCAGCAGTTTGAGCAGCGAGCGGTTGGCCTGAGGCAGCAGCAGGAAGAGGAGCTGCAGGGCCTCTATTTGACGCTCCTTGTTGGGTACCGCGGTCTTGTTGCCGTGCTCGTCAAACAGAGTCATTTCTGGAGGCGGGACAAGGGTGGAGGAAGTGAAGTCATGAATAGATTTACTAAAATCACTGCAGGAAAAAAAAAATGGTTGCCTTGAGCAATCGTCCATAACAAACACTTTTGTAAATCTAATAAGTGAATCATCTTTAACGCGCTAACATTGCTGCTACTCTAAGCGTTTAACCCAAACATGACACTGTTCTGGTCCAGTATTCATACCAGCTATCTTGAGGTGTGCGTGGAAGTGTCTGTGTGTGAGCAGGGGCTCGGGCAGTTCTCCCAGGAAAGTCTTGAGCAGCGTGGCCACGTCGTTGGGGTGGAAGTCTCCGGACTTCAGGTCCACATCGACCCCGCTGTTGAGGAGGTCCTTCAGGGTCTGCTGACGGACACTGTTCCCCGGAACCCGGAACAGACCCTCAACGTGCAGATCTGAGTGCGAGGTGGGTGTCAGCCAGGAAACAACGTTATTCTAACTACGCGTGTGCTCGCTCATTCTAGGCATTTGTGTTCTAGTTACCGACGTTCGATTATTCTTTAATAACTGACTCACTTTTGCTGAGGTACTCGATGAGCTGGTAGATCTGGGCAATGCAGCTCTCCGTCAGCGGGGTCCCAAACACAACACCTTTATCTGTGAACGCATCAGGAGAGAGGAGTGTTAACATTAAGTTCTGAGGGGAACATTAAAAACAGAGCGGGGTATTCACTGGGGCCGCTGCTGGTGGTAATTCCTCTGACCTTTGCGTTTGAGGAAGTTGAAAGAGCGAAAGAAGCCTCCATTTCCACCCGTCGGGGTCTTCGGCCCTTCCTCCCCGAGGAGCTGTGCAAACTCTGTCCCGGGAAGATCGATGAGGCGAGTGACGTTACTGAGCACCAGCTCCAGGAAAACATCGGGGCTCTCGTGGCGGAGTTTTTCCACAAAGAAGTCCGGGTTGAAGATGACCGGTGGGCGGCCAGCGCGGGAGCCCCCCGGTGATTCCTCGTGATTGATCACCATGCTGCACACTGTACCTCTGGGGGGGGGGGCAGAGGGGGCACAGGAAGACTGTTACCAGAGAGGACATCATACACCCAATCACAGTAATGGGGGAAGAAAACACAGAGTCCTAAATGTGTGTGCTTCAACAACTAGAAGATCTTAATATTTAGGGATCTTTCAAATTCCACATTAATTAAAATGTGTGTGCATTATTAATATCACGTGCATGCCTGTAACGTACAACAGTTATGAGTGTGAGGAAACATAGAAGCAGTGGGTTGAGTCCACAGTACTGCGTACTTAACTGAACGTTAACTTAGTTAAATGAACGTCAGCTGACGTCACACCAACACACGATCCCTCAGCTGAGCTAACCGTGCTAACGTTAGCTAAAGCACGCAGATAATTCCCCACGTACAAATGTAAAGACTACTCCAACACTGCGTCAGTGTGAGTAACACTGGAAACACGTATAAACGTAAGCTTTCGCTCGTTCTTCTTACCTTCTATTGTGTGTGTTGTCGTCCACCTCTTTACCCGCAGCCATGTTCCGTTTGAATCCGCCGGGCCCCGCCCATCTCCTTCACCATTGGTCCGTTTGTCGCACGTCGGCGTGGAACGTTGGGCGCGAGCTTACATGTCCCGCGCTGTGATTGGTCGGTTTGAATTCGGCAGTTTTGTTCAGGAGGAAAACAAACACAGACATCAGAATCAGAAGCAGCTTTATGTAGGCGGACGAATTTGACTCCGGTTTACACATTGCTCTCAACGTGCATACATGGAATATACAAATACACAAGGAAAATATAAAAACAAGGACATTAAAGACAACAAAGTAGAACAGAGAAACTAAGCATACACATGTCACTACTATGTACAATATTAATATATATCAAAGAATATATATGAACATAAACAACAACGACAATGGACAATGGATTTAGGATATTAATGCAAATGGTGGTAATAGTGCAAACAGAGGTAGTAGTGCAGTATGACAGCAGTAGGAAGCTGTTCCTGTGTGGTGGTTTTGGCGTACAGAGCTCTGTAGCGCCCTCCAGAGGGGAGGAGTTGGAACAGCTTGTGTCCAGGGTGTGAAGGGTCTGCAGTGATCTTTCCTGCCCGTTTCCTGACTCTGGAGGTGTACAGGTCCAGGATGGAGGGCAGGCTGGAACCAATGATCCTCTCTGCAGACCTGACAGTCCGTTGTAGTCTGTTCCTGTCCTGTTTGGTGGCCGATCCAAACCACACAGAGATGGAGGAGCAGAGAACAGACTGGATGATGGTGGAGTAGAACAGAAATGATGATGCATCAATAACACTCAATGGCACTATATGCAAAAGCACATTTCATCACAGTATACATCACATGTATACGTTTCTTCTATCATGCTTTATTGGGTAAAAAGGAAGACGGACTAGGCCGAGTAGACAGAAACAAAAGGTGCATTTAACATCCATGTCAACGAATTTTGATCTAACGATGTTACACAGCTAAATGTTATGGAAGATGTTCATGTGAATTATTATGATTATGTCCGAAACATGGAATTCGAAGGGGACAAATACATGCTTTGCGCCAGTTTGCATGATTTAAATTGTGAAGCAATCCCACCAACTTTACCACTAATGATAATAATAAGAAATAAAAGCTTCACATAAAACAGCTGCTAGTAAACATTTTAATGTGAATGAGATTCTCACCAGTTGTGGCTTCTCCCTGTGGCCAGAACAGGTAGTGCAGCTCTGAGGTCACCAGGGTTGTGATGAATTTACTGCCAACAGAGATAACTCTCAATGTACTCTATACTGGACATGGTTGTAGGTCAAGTCCTTTGTGGTCTCTACAACATGACTCCTACTGCCTTTAGTGATCACCTGTCTTTTCCTCTACGAGATGGTGACGAGATGACTCCCCGTCATTTCAGCTGCGCAACTGCAGCACAAACGGCTGCAAGATTGACTTCTTCATTGCCGCTTATGTATTTAGAGGCCTCAATGTGTTGATGCACATTTTAACGTAAAGAGGAAGGAAGCCAGGCAGGCGTTTTAACAGCTTGATAACTGTTTAACATAACTGAACCAACACCAGAAGACACGAGCTGACTTCAAAGACAACACCCTCCTTTTTAAAGTAGAATGTTTGTGGTGACTTACTGACATCAAGTGTTCCTGATCTACCTGCTGATTTAACAGAGAGGAGCAGCTATGAGTTCAACAGCAGCAGCCGCTGGATTTGTTGTCTTCCTTCTCTCTGTACAAGGTACTGTACATCTACATTTATATTGTGAGGCCGTTAGTGCTCCTCAGGACAACAGAGGAAGCTGTGTTTTCAGTTCATAAACACATCTGATGTTATAAAATGTGGTGCAACATTGACTTTTCTTTCTTTAGATTGAAGTGTTTACAGGACGACCAACACAGAGCTGTTTTTAACAGCAGCAGCATCTCTGTACACTTGTACCTTAACATCATAAACTGTATAAACTGAAGAATCGTGCTCCATTAAAGACAGTAAAGTTGTGTTTATGTGGATGAAAGTAATGACTGTACGTACATTAACATGATCTCTCTCTGGAACTTCCTCTAATCGTTCAGCGTTTCGATGCATTCGACCACATTTAGAGGCTGTTATTCATTGTGATTCTCTTCCTGGTTGGTGTCTCTTTGAGTGACATGTTGTAAGTTAGGGCCAGAGGGGCCAGAGATGCTGCAAAGTCAGATTTTGGGGTTTTAGAAAAACTAATTATATTTTTGTAAATTTAATTCACATCTGAAGTTTGTGTTTGTGTCGACTTCTGACTGTCAGTGATCTGTTATCTACATCACACTATTCTCTCACTCCTCAGTGTTCTGCATCTCTCTACAGTTTCCATTCACTCTGCAGCAGCTGACCACAGACAGAGAACCACAGAGCAAAGAAGACTCTTTATCTCATGAACTGCACCCTTCTAATATTTAAACTTCAGCTGTTTGATCTTGTTCACTGTGTTTAAGTTGACAGGTTCAATACATTGCTGTTCCTTCCAACTGCAGAGATCATGTGTACATCGTTGACTCTTTCTTTACTTCACTACTAATGAGAGTGTGTCCTCTGATGTTGCTCTGAGTCTGACTGTGGTTCCTGATGTGCTCTGTGTTTCAGTGATACAGAGTCAGGATGGCTGGGGAGTGACTTACACTTCTACTGAGGTCTGTGCTGTAAAAGGATCAACAGCGTACATACAATGCAGCTACACATACCCATCTAGAATACTGCACCGTGATATCAGCAACACATTCTGGTTTACTAAAGAGAAAGATGGTGAACCTGTGGATCTGAGAACAGACTCTGAGTATTCAGGTCGTGTGCAGTACAGATGTTATGAGAAGAAGTGCACTCTGATAATCACAGACCTGAGAGAGAGCGACTCAGCTGAGTACAAGTTCAAGTTCACAACAAACCAACCAGATGAGAAATATACTGGTTCACCTGGAGTCACTCTGTCCGTCACAGGTAACATTTTAATTCACATGTTAATCATCTACAAATGTTCAACATCTAGAAAACTAGAATATAAATATCTCATGTGAATGTTGACAGTTTAATAAAATAACATTTCTGATCCTTCTTCACACTTCCAGGTCTCCAGCTGGAGGTGAGCAGATATGATTCTACCAGGTCGGAGCTGAAGTGTCTCAGCAGTTGTGTTCTGCCTGAACATCATTCCTACTTCTGGTACAAGAATGAACAGATCATCAGGAAGACAGCATATTCTTCTTATTCAGTCGACTATGGTGATGCAGACAGCTACTCCTGTGCTGTAAGCGGATTTGAGGATCAGCGTTCTCCTTCAGTGTGTAAGTTTACTCCACTGTGTCAGCCTGTGGAGGTTCAACAACATCTCATATGGCGGCACCAGACTGGCACTGTATGTGACTTTAGAGGAACCAAAAGTATGAAGCACAACATTCCTCAGGAGGTAGAGCTGTGGTCCACTAACCAGAGGGTCGGTGGTTCAATCCCTGGCCCCTCAGTCTACATGTAGAAGTGTCACACACACACTGACACAAGAATACAATTATAATCACAGCTGTAAACACACTGAAGTCTTCTAAGTCTTAAAGTAGACACAGCTGTTTATTTATGAATTAATGGTGTTATTAAAGGAAACAAAAAGAAAAACTAGAACTAGTAGAAGAAACTGGATAAAATAATATGATTTTCATACAGTCTGTTTAGCTGACTCAGCTGAATTATGTACAGAACATAACTAGAAGTGATCAGCCAGCTGGGTGAAGAAACAATCAATAACTCCCTACAACAGCTAGAAGTGAGAGGACAGACTCAGCTAACGACACAAGCAGCATCTAAAGAGAAGAATGTGTGGAGTTGTTGAACATTACAAATGATTAAAGGCTTCTTATTGTCAGTTTACACCAGCAGGAGTCTCACCTGAGACAGCTCCAGGATCAGCACTCTGGACAGCTGCTGTGATACATAATAGAGATAGTCTGAAACAAACAAACTGAAATATTAATAAAAATGGTAAATATTCTATGATAACACATTATAATCTTTAAGTATGTTTATTCTTTTCTCCTCCAGATGCTCCAAAGCTTCCCTCTGTGTCAGTGAGTCCCTCTGCTGAGATAGTGGAGGGCAGTTCAGTGACTCTGACCTGTAGCAGTGATGCTAACCCAGCAGCTAACTACACCTGGTACAAGGAGGATGTAAATCCAGACCCTCCTCCTCTCAGTGGAGAACCTCAGCTTGTCTTCAGCTCCATCCAGTCCTCTGACTCTGGACAGTATTACTGTAGAGCTGAGAACCTGCTGGGGACGAATAGATCTGAATTCATCTCTATTGATGTGAAATGTGAGTGAAATAGATTAACCGTTGGACTCGAGATCCCCCCACGGGGGGCTGTTTTAGAGTGTGCAGCATTCAGCGTGTCGTAGAAAGTATTTTTCATAAAGAAATATGATTATTGCTCCAGACATATTAAATATCGAATTAACGGGAAAAGTCCGAGCAACATCATCATACCAGCCATTGTAAACACTGCAAACACAGTTATACATGAACTAATATCATATCTGGAAGATATCTAGAAGATTTGCCACAATTTTGGCCAAAAATCGACGACCTATGCTCTCTGTATGGATCTCTCATCACGGAGCAGGATCGCACATGGCGGATGAACACATGCAGGAGGGGCACGATTCGACCTGGAAACGCACAGCGGCGTCCAAATTACTCTTTCAAACCGTTCAAAAGTTATGGGTATGCATGCCAACATCAGCCACAGGTCACGAGAAAAAACAATTGGGTAAAAAAACTTACGTTTTGACGGTTTTGGCGATTAAAAACGGATTTATTCCAGCGGATTTCTGCACAGCTCTGCCCGCCATGTTGTGCTGCATGTCTGTGAGTGAGATCAATGCGCTGGCGGAATGAATGACAAAATGGCAGACGATTCTGTGGGGTGGAGCAATCCATGTAGAGAGGGGGGTTCGCCCAGCATTTTGCGATTTTTAGTCAGTAAACAGACCCGGATACGATCAAACACCCCTGCATGGCTCTCGTTGGACTATCCCACATCTAAAAATGTCTCACACGAGTAAATCGGCCTTACCAGGGTCACATGACACACATTATGAGCCATTTATTGTTATGAATGACAGATATGACACATCATAACTGCTCAAAATTATTTAAAAAATCTTTTTATCCTCCCTAAAAGTAACCGATATGAGAAAACTCTTAAATTATAAAAAAAACACTGTATTTTTTGAACAGACAATAACAATAATTCAGCTGAATGGATAGAGCTCTTTCCCCACAGATGGTTCGGAGGTCTAACAACAAGGAATAGTTTAACAGAGTATATATGCACATTATCTCGTCTCCAACCCCTTCACAGATGTCCGCCTCTGCCTGCCGATGCATCCAACAAGGCCGAGGTCAGAGCCTTGGTATTGTTTTCGTGGGAAGAGGGTTTAATTGGTGAGATCAGGATGACACGACAGCAAGCCAGACATGAAAATACCTTCGATATGATAGCATTTATTATTTAGGTTTAAATGAGTCTGGTTGGCCTTGTCTGCATATGTTCAGGTTTAAGCGATACAAGTTATAACTAAAAGAACAATATGATACATTTCCACAACACTTTTAACTTCTACAACCGGGTTCATACCATCATTGGTCATGAAAAACATAAGAGACGGTCAAAATAACACTAATATCTTATAATGTGGCGTCATCCCACAATGTGAGAGGAATTTTGAGTTACATTTTGTTGTGATGCATGTGGGAGGCCACAGAAACGGACCACGAAGAGGAAACGTGTTTCATGTTCAGGTCTATTAGTGGTTACTTTAGCTTTCTTTAGATTTCTACGTTCACATAGTAACCACAGTACAATAACTGGCCTCTACACAAAGATTCATAAGTTGTCTCTCTCTTCTCCTCCAGATGCTCCAAAGCTTCCCTCTGTGTCAGTGAGTCCCTCTGCTGAGATAGTGGAGGGCAGTTCAGTGACTCTGACCTGTAGCAGTGATGCTAACCCAGCAGCTAACTACACCTGGTACAAGGAGGATGAAGACTCACCAAAAGCATCAGGACAGATCTTCATCATCACTGACTTCAGAGCTGAACACAGTGGGAGTTATTACTGTGAAGCCCAGAACATGAGAGGACGTAGTAACTCCACCTTACATCTGACTGTTGTATCAGGTGAGTTTCTTCATGACACTAATCGTCTGATTAACAAACAGCATCGTCTGATAAGTTTATTCATGAATCAAACCGTTCTAATAAGGTAAAGTGTTGTTTATCTAATAACTGTCTGTCTCCAGTTCTAGATAAAACAGCAATGATCATACGTAACACCAGGTTGACTCTGGTGGTTGTGATTCCGATTTCTCTGCTTCTCTTTTGTCTGTGGAAGAGGTAAAACTACAAGAACTAATCCTCACTGATCTTTCACTTTGAATACTTCCTTTAATAGTTTTGGAGTTGTCATTAAATGTTTAATTCATTCATTTGTGGTCTTTGTATGATGTTGGATTCAATCCAGGAAGAAGAAAGCTCTGAGCTCCACCACTGAACCACATGAACCCATAGAGACTGTGGAGGTGAGAGAGACATTTGTCCTCAGTGACAGAACTCACCAAAGGGTCATTGTTTGTTCTTATTATGAGGTCATCAAGATAATTAACACCTAACTTTATTAGTAATCTTTATTTTTATGAACCACCTATGTGTATTTACCCTCAAATATTTTACAACCACGTTTACTACAAATGTTCTTCTGCTGTCAGACGTTCAGGTTTCATACAGCTGAAAGCTCGACAGTCAGTTGTATCTGAAGTCCATCTGTGAGGCCTTTGACTCTCATCTTGTCGTCTCTCTCCATCAGTTGGACTCTGATCCTGAGTATGGGAACATCTCAAACACTGCAGCACAGACAGAAGACTCAGAGGAGCAGGAAGACCGGGTGTGAAGGTCAGACAGGTTTCAGTCTGCTGCATCGGGAAAATAAAAACAACTCAGAATAACTTCCTACTTCCATTTCTGAGAAATAAGTTCATGTGGTTTTCTTCAGATGCAGTTAAACCAGAGGGAGACTCACCTGGATGGAGACAGAGAGAAGTGCACTGAAGTGGACCTATTGACCTTCAATATACTAAGTTATTATCTGAGGACTTATAGTTATATAGTCTAACTATAGTTTTTGTTTTATTATCTTAGCTCTTGAATCGCTCTTTTTAATTGTATTTAAATGTTCTTTTATTATTCATTTCTTTGCACTTTGTGATGTTTTATGTAAAGTGCTTTAAATTTCCTTGTAGCTGAAATGTGCTTTATAGATAAACTTGCTTTGACATGTCAGTTTTCGGTAACAGCGACATGTAGCAGAATATTCATAATGCATGCTTTATGTACCTGTGCAGGTGCATTATACATGTACATGATTTAACTTTAATATAATAAATGGCTTTTATGAAATACTGATTGTCATCACGTCTGTCTGAGCAGATAAATCCATTAAAGTCTGTTCAACTCAGTTATTGAAGCAAAAACATACCTAAATACAATAAAAGTTACCACTAGATAATGACAGTTGTATATTTAAACATAACATTTCAGAAAACTTTAAATACAAACAATAATAGTCTTAATGTGAGTAATAAACTGGTGTAGTTTGATGGTGATATCTATGAGTTAATTATTTGACCCTATTCACCTGTAGTGTCTCCACTTAAACATTCTCGAGTACATTTTTGATCCAATGAGTGAATGAGGTGAGTTTTATTTTGTCGTCTCTCCTCAACAGTTAGACTCTTGTCCTGCGTGTGAAGACGTCTCAGACTTAAAGACGTCACAATTAAAGGAATCGTGAACTCAAAAATCAGCATAAAGAGAATGACGGTACTCAGCTTCCGTGATACATCATGAATATAAGTTCGATAATTTAACTTCAGATTAGATTTAAAACGCCACCAAAGTTTGGAAAAACAGGGAAAACTTCTAAATGTGATATTAATAAATTAATTCTCAATCTCAGGGTTGCTACGGAGTTCTTCTCAAGGTGTACAGGGAGCGATTATTTAATACACACACAAATCAAATGATCAAGTTCTTTATAAGTGAAGTATTTATTAGACTAACTGCATCACTAAACTACTAACAATAATACCATCGTTAGAATAACCGATAAAACTAAAACGTGAACGGAATGGAATGATGAAAGATGCAATGAAATAACGATGAACAACAAATAAATGAATGGGATTGCATGTAACCAGGTAGAATCAGTGACTCACACCTTTGATCACTGTCTATCAATTAAATCTGTCAATTGACATTTTTACATTAAATTTAGTTCAAGAGATTTATGTACTGCCCGCTCCCCCCCTCCGGGGGTAAGATCGGGAGGGGAGAACGTCTCCCCCTAAGACTCCAAACTGAGACTAGGATTCAGGTACATGTTAATATGCATCCAGACTCAGTTTCCTTAAGTCGTTATTTTACAATTGGATGTGTCCCTGTGTCCCTCAGGAACGTAGACGTTCGTCAAAAATGTTGGGTCATAAAACCTTGTAGGTTCAGCCTTAACGAAGACTTATAGTTCATAAATCGGGTTGAGTGTCAAGATTGACCCCAAATCTTATCTCGAGTCGGTCCAGGCACTTGGTAACATGAGAGTTCATCCATTAAGTGACCTATAGTTCCTGAGAGCAGTCTCTGGACAACGTTTATCAGTTCAGATTGTGTCTTTATTGTTATTATCACATATCCGTGGACGTTTGCTACACTATAATGTATATGATTGTAGTTCAAGACCTTTGTGGTCTCTACAACATGACTCCTACTGCCTTTAGTGATCACCTGTCTTTTCCTCTACGAGATGGTGACGAGATGACTCCCCGTCATTTCAGCTGCGCAACTGCAGCACAAACGGCTGCAAGATTGACTTCTTCATTGCCGCTTATGTATTTAGAGGCCTCAATGTGTTGATGCACATTTTAACGTAAAGAGGAAGGAAGCCAGGCAGGCGTTTTAACAGCTTGATAACTGTTTAACATAACTGAACCAACACCAGAAGACACAAGCTGACTTCAAAGACAACACCCTCCTTTTTAAAGTAGAATGTTTGTGGTGACTTACTGACATCAAGTGTTCCTGATCTACCTGCTGATTTAACAGAGAGGAGCAGCTATGAGTTCAACAGCAGCAGCCGCTGGATTTGTTGTCTTCCTTCTCTCTGTACAAGGTACTGTACATCTACATTTATATTGTGAGGCCGTTAGTGCTCCTCAGGACAACAGAGGAAGCTGTGTTTTCAGTTCATAAACACATCTGATGTTATAAAATGTGGTGCAACATTGACTTTTCTTTCTTTAGATTGAAGTGTTTACAGGACGACCAACACAGAGCTGTTTTTAACAGCAGCAGCATCTCTGTACACTTGTACCTTAACATCATAAACTGTATAAACTGAAGAATCGTGCTCCATTAAAGACAGTAAAGTTGTGTTTATGTGGATGAAAGTAATGACTGTACGAACATTAACATGATCTCTCTGTGGAACTTCCTCTAATCGTTCAGCGTTTCATTCGACCACATTTAGAGGCTGTTAGCTCTCTGATAGCATATTTAATACAGGAACTATAACATGAGTGCGTATCATGTCTTTCAAGTCACACAACATACTCACTGTAGGAGTTGCAAAGTCGACAACAAAACTTAAAGTTGCACTAATGAAAGTCTTTATATAAACAATGGGTCAAAGGACTTTATGATGACAAAAGAGTTTCCTGTAGTAACAAAGCCGCAGTTCAACTCAGCTCTACAGTGTTTTAGTGTGTTTTAGCTCTTTGGCACACAACTCAACTGTTTTATTTAATTCTCACTGCTCTTATCAGCCATGTTCATAGCAGACTATTGTGTTGACTGTGATTATTGACTTACATTCATTAAATGTCCAGAAACACAACTCTAAATAAATGCTTGTGTTGTTCTGTATCTGCTGGTTTTGCAAATAAGGACCAAATCAACTGTAAAATAAGACAATATGTCCATGTTGTCTTTACAGCTTGTTGTGCTGCATCTCTTTGAAGTCATTTTGTGTCTCATTGTGGATGTTTTGCACCTTTTTGAAGTAGTTTTGTGTTTCCTTCTTTGCATTTTGAGTCTCTTTTGGTTCACGTCTCTTCAAATGACATTTTGTAGGTGAAGGCCAGAGGGTTCCCCTGACACTTACAGACCCTGGGCCTGTGCCCAATTGACACATTCTTTGATGCATCCATGATTGTAGCTTTGACAAACTTTGTGTTTGAAACAAAAATAAAACACAAAACAAATGTGTGGACATACGTGCAGAGACACACCTGTCAATGAGGAGCCATGTAGGTGTAACATGCAGGATGTTCAGGCTATTCCCCCAGATCTTCCAACCAATTAGACTCTAGTGCAACAACAACAAAGACTTGAACCTTAAAGAGTTCAACCTGCAAACACAGAACAAGCAGAGAGCTCTGCTGCCTGGAGCTGAACTCTCTCACTATTTTTGTCTGTTTCTTTTTGCGGATTAGGGAAGTGTTACGATTAATGAATTCACTGCCAGATGCTGCAAATTTAGATTTTTGATAAGAGCACTTGTGTTCTGTGGTGGAAAAAAAATCTTTTTAACCTCTCTGTGAGAAATAATCACGATGGACCTTCTTGAAGTATTAAAAACATATTTAATGAACAGACACTTCAATCATAATTCAGCTGAATGGATAGAGCTCTTTCCCCACGGATGGTTCGGAGGTCTAACCCTAATAAAAAATAAAACAGAGTATATATGCGCGTTATCTCGTCTCCTCTCCCTTCACCCTCCCCCTCGCAGATGTTGTTGGCCGCTGCACCCACCAAGGCCAGGTTCCCAGCCTTTCCGTGGGAAGAGGGTTAGGGTGGTATAGGCAGGTTTAAGCAATACAAGTTATAACTAAAAGAACCATATGATAAATTTCCACAACATGTTCGTGTTGACTTTTGAAAGCCATCACCAGTCAAATGCTAAAAAGATGCTATCTGTCAGTGATCTGTTGTCTACATCACACTATTCTCTCACTCCTCAGTGTTCTGCATCTCTCTACAGTTTCCATTCACTCTGCAGCAGCTGACCACAGACAGAGAACCACAGAGCAAAGAAGACTCTTTATCTCATGAACTGCACCCTTCTAATATTTAAACTTCTGCTGTTTGATCTTGTTCACTGTGTTTAAGTTGACAGGTTCAATACATTGCTGTTCCTTCCAACTGCAGAGATCATGTGTACATCGTTGACTCTTTCTTTACTTCACTACTAATGAGAGTGTGTCCTCTGATGTTGCTCTGAGTCTGACTGTGGTTCCTGATGTGCTCTGTGTTTCAGTGATACAGAGTCAGGATGACTGGGGAGTGACTTACACTCCTACTGAGGTCTGTGCTGTAAAAGGATCAACATTAGAAATACACTGCAGCTACACATACCCATCTAGAATACTGCACCATGATATCAGCAACACATTCTGGTTTACTAAAGAGAAAGATGGTGAACCTGTGAGTCTGAGAACAGACTCTGAGTATTCAGGTCGTGTGCAGTACAGATGTTATGAGAAGAAGTGCACTCTGAGAATCACAGACCTGAGAGAGAGCGACTCAGCTGAGTACAAGTTCAGGTTCATGACAAACCAACCAGATGAGAAATATACTGGTTCACCTGGAGTCACTTTGTCATTCACAGGTAATATTTTAATTCACATGTTAATCATCTACAAATGTTCAACATCTAGAAAACTAGGATATAAATGTCTTGTGTGAATGTTGACAGTTTAATAAAATAACATTTCTGTTCCTTCTTCACAGATCCAGGTCTCCAGGTGGAGGTGAGCAGATATGATTCTACCTGGTCGGAGCTGAAGTGTCTCAGCAGTTGTGTTCTGCCTTATTATCCTTCCTACTTCTGGTACAAGAATGGACATTACATCAACACAGGATCTTCTCTTTTCGTCATCTTTGGTTCATCAGACAGCTACTCCTGTGCTGTAAGAGGATATGAGGATCAGCGTTCTCCTTCAGTGTGTAAGTTTACTCCACTGTGTCAGCCTGTGGAGGTTCAACAACATCTCATATGGCGGCACCAGACTGGCACTGTATGTGACTTTAGAGGAACCAAAAGTATGAAGCACAACATTCCTCAGGAGGTAGAGCTGTGGTCCACTAACCAGAGGGTCGGTGGTTCAATCCCTGGCCCCTCAGTCTACATGTAGAAGTGTCACACACACACTGACACAAGAATACAATTATAATCACAGCTGTAAACACACTGAAGTCTTCTAAGTCTTAAAGTAGACACAGCTGTTTATTTATGAATTAATGGTGTTATTAAAGGAAACAAAAATAAAAACTAGAACTAGTAGAAGAAACTGGATAAAATAATATGATTTTCATACAGTCTGTTTAGCTGACTCAGCTGAATTATGTACAGAACATAACTAGAAGTGATCAGCCAGCTGGGTGAAGAAACAATCAATAACTCCCTACAACAGCTAGAAGTGAGAGGACAGACTCAGCTAACGACACAAGCAGCATCTAAAGAGAAGAATGTGTGGAGTTGTTGAACATTACAAATGATTAAAGGCTTCTTATTGTCAGTTTACACCAGCAGGAGTCTCACCTGAGACAGCTCCAGGATCAGCACTCTGGACAGCTGCTGTGATACATAATAGAGATAGTCTGAAACAAAGAAACTGAAATATTAATTAAAATAATAAATATTCTATGATAACATTATAACCTTTAAGTATGTTTATTCTTTTCTCCTCCAGATGCTCCAAAGCTTCCCTCTGTGTCAGTGAGTCCCTCTGCTGAGATAGTGGAGGGCAGTTCAGTGACTCTGACCTGTAGCAGTGATGCTAACCCAGCAGCTAACTACATCAAGTGGTACAAGGTTGGAATTCAACACCATCTCAGTGACAATTCTAAGCTCGTCTTCAGCTCCATCCAGTCCTCTGACTCTGGACAGTATTACTGTAGAGCTGAGAACCTGCTGGGATGGAGGACGTCTGAATACATCAATGTTCATGTGAAATGTGAGTAAAATACAGGTAATAAGGAGCAGACACAATCAATCTGTCAAATTGTTTGCTCTTTATCAAAAGGAGCACTAAACATGAAGTAGAGTTTAGGCTTAAAATGTTCAACAAGAAACCTACAAACTGTTGAGTTTTAAAAAGTTAACTTTTATTAAGCCTGTGGTGTCTAAATAAAGATTCTATTGATCAACTTATAATAATCTATATTCATTTCCAGATGCTCCAAAGCTTCCCTCTGTGTCAGTGAGTCCCTCTGCTGAGATAGTGGAGGGCAGTTCAGTGACTCTGACCTGTAGCAGTGATGCTAACCCAGCAGCTAACTACACCTGGTACAAGGAGGATGAAGACTCACCAAAAGCATCAGGACAGATCTTCATCATCACTGACTTCAGAGCTGAACATAGTGGGAATTATTACTGTGAAGCCCAGAACATGAGAGGACGTAGTAACTCCTCCTCATACCTGGTTGCTGTGTCAGGTAAATCATACATGAAGGGTATTCACTTAGACATTATCTTAACAATCCAGTTAAGCAAACGCCTCTTTTAGCTCATTTCTGTAACCAGTGTAGCATTAAAGCATGGTGGAATTAGCAAGCTTGCTAATTAGTCAGCCGTATGCTAGTTAGCTAGCTTGTTTGCTAATTCCACCATGCTTTAATGCTACACTGGTTACAGAAAATAACCAAAGCAAAGTTGTAACTCATCCGTTGATAGCATTGTGCTTTCTTACACTGTAACAAGAGTGTGTGGATGAAGCATTAAGTATTATAGTATTTTTTGGGGGGGTAGGTTGTTACTCCAAAATGGCCGCCGGTCTCATCCACCTACGTTGTTTTGAATGTGAATGTCCGTTCTACTCGTGTTTTATTTCTATGTGATGTTCAACTCAACTGCTTCACACTCGCCCTGGAAGTCACAAATGGATAAAGAAGTTTATCATCTGCATAGAGCAGATCCTGAGGTTCTAGAGATTCTGTTACACTTTGTTAAACGTCTTGTTTTTGTCCTGTTGTTAACTCCTGAATTCATCTTCCATATGTAATATATATTTTTTATATTTTCTTTCCTATATAGCAAATTTGGACTACAATCTAAATTTCAATGTGCAACCCTGTCGTACAGTGACAAATAAAACCCTTGTAACCTTGTGAGATACATTTCATATTATGGGGCAAGAAAAACAAGCAAAAGTTGAGGTTATACGTCTTTATTTAGAATGCTTCTGTCTGAATATAATCTTCTTGAAAATGATCAGTTTCTAATTGTTCTGTTTGATCAGTTTCTCCAGTTTCATTGACAGCAGTAGCTGTTGGATCAACCACTGCTATTTTCCTGGCTATCATAATCCTCGCTGCCTTCCTATTGATTAGGTGAGCAGTTCAGCTTTACTGTGATTATATTCAGTAATGCATCTTACAATCGCTCAGTTGTTGACTAACTTTATTTGATGATTCATATCTTTGTTCATTTATTGTTCTCTCCAGAAGAAAGAGGTCCTCGACACAAACCAGCCAGTCTGGAGACGGACCAGACAACAGCGCTCAGGTGAGGAAGAAGAGCTCAGGTGTCTCTAAGACTTCACTTTAAAGCACGTTTGAATAGTCATCATGTCTTCTTCAAGTCTTCATGTCCCTATTTGGATACTGTCATCATTTCCAAAATGGTGAACCTATATGTGCATGTCACACCCTGGTTATCTTGATTTTTTTGAAATAGACTAGACTTTGGTTTGAGCATATTTGTAATAAATGACACTGTGTGTACATTGCCCTTCTTAGTTTAAACACTAGATGTCGCTGCCATTTTGAACAACTGCTCTACATTTATTACTATGAAAACCTTTACTTCAGTTTATCAGGTAAACATGGTGGAACTAAAAAGATGGAAGATAGCAAGCGAGTGGCAAAAATGATGTAAAGTCAGTACTCTTTCACTGAAGTCAAGAGGAAGTGTGTTACTATAAAACTAAACATCAGTCCCACATTTCATACATTTGTACAAATGTTGTTTTCTGGTCTAGAATCAGTGATTTTCTTGCAGTGTGACTGGTTGAAAACGACACATTTACTGTTGTTTGGCTTGTGACTCCTTCTGGTTTTCTATATACGACCCACAATCAAAGACGTTTGTCCACCCCGGCTTTATCCAGCCTTTCTCTGTCTTAAGCTATGAGGTGCTGAGACAGAGACACTGTTATCAACACTGTAGGTGGTGTGGCTTTGGCCCTTTCATTGTTGGGGGATTTACAGGTCTCCATCCACAGATACATGTTAACAGTTTGTAGATGAAGGGAAACTTCATGAACCTCTGCTGGTGACCAGGAGGTATTACAACGACTAAAAGAGAACTCAAGACCTGTGCTTCACTTTTTGACTTTGAATCTGAGGTTTGATGCCACAACATGAGAACTTTGAATGAATGTTGACGAAATAATTGCAGAACAAGCCCCCCCCCCCCCCACACCTTTAACCCTGCAGATGTTTTACTATCTGGTCATTTGTATTACAGGCCAACAACAAATGTACTTATCCAATAGGTGCTTAATACTCTTGTTTATTGGTGCAGAGCTCACCAGCGGAGCAGCAGGAAGAGCTTTGCTATGCCAGCGTGAGCTTCTCTAGAAACCAGGAAGATCTTCTCTACTCCAACATCAGGCCAGCTCGGCCCCACAGACGCAAGGAGGAAGAGGAGGACGTGGAGTACACAAGGGTCAACTTTAAGAGTGCCAGTGCTGCCAACGAGTGAGTCTGTTCAATCTGTCTCTGCTGCACGACGTTTGCAGCGGTCGTTGCTTTTATTGCTGTTTAAACCTGTTCTTAGTTAATATTGTGAGCTTTACTGTTTGTCATTCACAGGTCAAGATGTCAAGAAGCTGTGGGTGATTTATCTGCACTGTACAGCACAGTCAGCCAACAACCAAGAGCATGAACACATCACGGATCTGTGCTCTGTTACTTTACAGTGTTGAAGCAGATTAAACACACATGGATGAATGTTAGGTTTGACTTACTGTATTAACCATCGTTAAGACTTCCAGCAGAGAACTAGTATCAGTGAACCAATGGGTGGTCAGCTTGTGATTTATAAATAGCCTTCTAATACAGAATTAGCTTAAAAATGTTATTAAGGAGTAATATCTTACTGCCAGTTCTAGAAAAGCATCTTATCAAGTACATTTCTCTGTAAACAGTCTTTACTACTCTCTGCTCTGCTGTTCTTTTTAGATGAATTACATGTTTTTGTTTAAAATATTGCCAATATTCTTTCGCTCATTTTCTTACTTCAGGTGCATCACAAGTAAGTGTTTTGTTTAAATACTCGTCTCTCAACTTAAAGGTGCAAAATTGGACATTCAGAGCATTAATATAGCATCAAACAACTATTGTCTATGTGAAGATATAGTGGAGTAATGTCAACCTGAGCAGAGAATGAAGTCACTCTCTCTCTCTGTGTGTTGATATCGAGCCGGGCCGGCAGGGTGTGAACTTCAGTGCATTTTAGTGCATTTGAGCGCGTCCCACTGGTTAAGTAATCAGCACCGCTCTGCACTGCTCTCAAACGGCGGTTACAGCTGATAACACCGTTCCAAGCTTAACATTGTTAGCTCTGTCAGCACTGTTGTTGTTGTGTGAACCTGTTGCACCCTTGTTGCCATATTGAGAGGCGTGCGGAGGCGATCCTTCAATCATACATTTGTTCTGAGTTTGTAATTCAGCACCTTTAAATGTTTTTTTACAGTGTGGTTTTGTACTTTTATTCTCTGGCTACAGTTTGTTAAATGTATGTGATAGTACTGATTTGTATTGTTTAAATAACTTGATATTTGATTAAATAAAGATATTCAGTCAGTCAATTGTTCCAGCTGTCAACATGTTTATGCTAGGTGGTAAAAGTTTAACTACGGGGAACCAGCTCCCTTATAAGAGACCTTAGCTCTCCTGAACATAACAAAAGTTTAAGTTTGACATCTCAAAAAAGTGTGAAACCATCGACTCTGAATGTCACGATGTTAAGTGACAGCAAAGCTGTTATCAGACACCATGAGAAAACCCCAAAACTAGCCTCTACTGAAGCCTCCACCGGTCATGTGACTCTCACCTTGCAGGTCATAGCGGTCTGTTGAGAGTCTCAGCAGATGGAGTTCTCAGGATGCTGCCTTCTATCTTTCACCCTGTTCACAATGTTTACTGAGGTAATAAATCAAGAGAGAAGTAGAGTCACTTTCTCATAGACTTCTATACAACCAGAGGAGTCGCCCCCTGGTGGACACTAGAGAGATTAGAGGGATAACATGGTTCAACTGATGTTTCAACATGAGTGAGTCAGTGGAACTACAACTCACTCGACTGCCTGCTGCTGTATCAACAAATAATCCAAGATAATAATAATAATAATAATAATAATAACTTTAGAGCACCTTTGAAAACAGAGTTTACAAAGTGCTTTTGACAGACAAAGCAGCAAAAGCAAAATACAATAAATTATATATATATATTAAAATAATTTAGTAAAATCAACAAATAAAACAGAAAAGCGACGACGTCACATAGAAGCCAGTCTGTAAAACTGAGTTTTAAGAAGTGATTTAAAAGAGATCACTGAGTCCTCGAGCCTCATCTCCTCAGGCAAGATCGTCAAGATTGCAAGTTAACGTTTATAATTATTAATTTATACCTTTATTATTGAATTCATTTTGGAATACTAAACACAGACACAATTGATTCTTTACTGACGAAACTACAGAATTACAACATTTACTTATTTGTCTGTGTCGTCATCACATGATGCAGAATTAAGCGTTGTGTGTCACAGTACATGACGTCATGCATCTCATGATCTTTGGGTTGGGTTTGAGGATGAGGAGAGAACAAGGAGGAGAGCCGAGAGGAGGAGAGCTAAAAGGAAAGTGAGTAACAGGAATTCAATATATTATATATACGATTCAATACACCTCAAGGCTCGTGAGCTGCATCTACCAAAGATACTAGAACATCACAGGAACAGAACCAGAACCAACGGACTGCTACCGGAAACTGTAGATTAAAAATGTAATAAAGGAATAGCAGATAACTGGACAGCATTTTACAATATAATTCAACACACAATATAATTAGCTCCATGTTGTCGCATCACACAGACTTTAAACTACGGTTCATTTCAATCTGAAGTACAGTATCGGTGATAAATCCTCGTCTTAATCTAGAAGTTCTTTGTGTCTTTCATATTTTTAAAAAGGTCTGAAGTTAGAAACATAACACAGAACAAATTACAATGTGTGCAACAGTTTAGTGAAATGAAATATAATGAAACTATCCCCAAATCATGAAACAGAAATCCACAAAGTAACAAAATGGAAACGTGAGAATAAATATAAGATGTTGCAGCTCATGTGTTTCTGATTCCTCTACTAACTAACATGAATATGTCTCATATGTTCCTCCACTGCACCTTCCATCGTCTCACCTGTTGACCCACCTTGTCTTCACACCCACTCCACAGTTGTTACTTAACATCCCCTGCTTCCATGTATTCGTCCACACCCTCTTCAAAGCTGTTCGTATTTATTTTACCTTTTTTTGCGACACACCCGACCGCCCGTCTGCTTCTCCGCCGGTGTCCGTACTTGTCTCTGTTCCATCCCACTGCCACCGTGTGCATGTCTCCTTTCAGAGGCAGAAAGAACGGAAGAAGCTGGAGAGAGAGGAGAGGATGGAGGACGCGTCTGAGCAGGTGGGAATATGAGGGTCTGCTGGTATTTCTCTATTTCTGTTTGCACTAAATTCTCATTTTATTTTTCTGAAATGTGCTTGTTTCCATTAACTACCTTTTACAGGAGAATAAGTTCATGTCAATCAAAGACTATTTGAAAATATGTGATTCTACTGAGGAACCAAATCCAACGTGAAGTTATAACTTTATGACTTAATCCAAACAATCAGGAGATTAGACTCTACGACCTGTCACTCCATGTTACAGATTAAATTAATGATTTTGTGTGTCACTCTGCTGTGTTTCAGGAGCCAGAGTGGGATGTCAGCAGCGCATTTGTGGCCAACGCCGCCAGCCACATCAAACTCAAAGGCCTGAAGAACAGAGCAACACAGATCTCCAGAGAGAACGAGGAGAACGAGGCCCGGAGCAGCCAGGTGCACACACACACACTCACACACACACACACACCACACACACACACACCGCACACACACACACCACACACACCGCACACACACACACCGCACACACACACACCGCACACACACACACACACACACACACACACACACACACCGCACACACACACACCGCACACACACACACACACACACACACACACACACACACACACACACCACACACACACACACCGCACACACACACACACACACACACACACACACACCACACACACACACACCGCACACACACACACCGCACACACACACACACACACACACACACACCGCACACACACACACCGCACACACACACACACACACACACACACACACACATCACACACACACACACCGCACACACACACACCGCACACACACACACACACACACACACACACACACACCGTTATGATGAGTTTGAATGAAGTGCGTTTCACAATGATAATGGAGGTAAACTTACTGTTTCTGTCAATGGAGTCCGGTCGCTTTGAGGAGATTTAATTGAATGTTTTGTACCTTAATTCATTATTTTATTGTCCAATTTACCATTGATTTTATACTTTTTTTAATAGACCTACATTATTGGTTTCGAACACATTATGTTTGGACACAATATACTAAGAGAACTGATGTGATTGCAGACGGAGAGCACAGAAGAAATGAAGAGGAGGGGCGAGTCTCTGACAGGTGAATCGATGTCTGACCTTTAGATACACGTTGTGCCCTTTTAATAACTAATGAAGAAGATAAACACGTATTTACGTTGTTTAGGTTAATTCAGTCCATCAGATTCCAAATATTGTGTGAATTTCATATTTCATTCTGACTTTTTTAAGTTCTCATCTCATCCTCCAATACGAATGAGTAGTGTTAATTAACCTGAGACTGTCAGACCTAAAGGGACTTCTAAAGGGACCCTGGTGCTCTGAAACACTACCGCTTTTGTCCACAGGGGTCGCCAGAATCAACACTAAATGAAAGTTCCACGTAGTAGCTTTAATATGTTGTGTTGAGGCAAAGTTTCAATAATAGATCAGGGATAGATGTTAGCTGTTGTTAGTTAGTCGTTAAAACTTTACTGAGACATAAAACCACAGAATAACTTCAGGTATTGTCTACTGACATTGCTGCTAATGCAAAGTTTTAAATGCTGGTTCACCCAAATTACAAAAACATATTTTCTCACATTCCATAATACCTCTGCGCTCAAAGCTGTGAAAGATGTTCCTTTTCATGAACAAAGCTCTGGCTACTAAGAATAATTCACAGAACACACTGTCGGTAAAAAGTCCTCATTGTTTAAATGTGTGTGTGTGTGTGTCTGTGTGTGTGTGTGTGTGTGTGTGTGTGTGTGTGTGTGTGTGTGTGTGTGTGTGTCTGTGTGTGTGTGTGTGTGTGTGTGTGTGTGTGTGTGTGTGTGTGTGTGTGTGTGTGTGTGTGTGTGCTTTCTCCAGTGCAGGGCATTCAGATGTTCGAGCAAGGCCAGTACATCCAAGCGGTGGACATGTTCACAGAAGCCATCTACTGCAACCCCAAGGACCACAGGTGACATATGACCTCTGACCTGTGCAGCTCAGCGACAGTGACCCTGTCCTCTCCTGATGGCACCCCACCTTCATCCTCCTCCTCCTCCTCACGTTCACTTTGGTTTGACATCAGTGTCTCTACGCGACTCCCACAGGTTCTATGGAAACCGCTCCTACTGTTATTGGTGTCTGGAGCAGTACTCGTCCGCCCTCGCAGACGCTCAGAGGTCCATTCAGCTGGCTCCCGATTGGCCGAAGGGGTACTTCCGTAAGGGGTGTGCTCTGATGGGGTTAAAGGTCAGCTCACAGCAGACAAATACGTTCCTACAGAACATTAGATTTTGCAGTTTGTGATTCAGCATTTGGACTTAAAATGTATCTTATTACAATATTTATTTTTTTAAAACACCTGCGTAGTGTAAAAAATGATGTGTGTGTGCGTGTGTGTGTGTGTGTGTGTGTGTGTGTGTGTGTGTGTGTCTGTGTGTGTGTGTGTGTGTGCGCGTGTGCGCATTCCAGCGGTTCAGTGAAGCAGAGGCGGCCATGGAGCGGGTGTTGAAGTTGGATCAGCTCTGTAAGGAAGCCTCCAGTAAACTCCTCTCCTGCCGCGTCCTGCAGCTCACGGTGAGGAGAACCGAGGCGTCCATCAAGAACTTCATGAATTGAAGTGAACTGAAGCGTGCACATAAAACCAGGAGCTGAAATCAGTCCAGTTCCAGCTTCCGGCTTCTTTCTTTTGTATTTGTGTTTATAATTGATTTAAGAACATGATATCAACATGTTAAATCCAAACCAAATGAACTGTGGTGAATACAGACGTGTGGTTAGCTGGCTGTTAACAGGTCAAGAGGGACCAACAGTCTGGACGTACAAGAGCTGAGATTGTTTTCTAGCTGTGATGACCAGGTTGAGGCGGTCGGTTAGAGCCGAGCGTTGTCCTCGTCTAAATGTCGATGACGTGTCGTTCTTGAGTGCATTTGAAAAAGAAAAGAGACGTTTCCATGAGGTGACTTTAACGTTCTTACCTCTTGACTTTCCCTGTAGGAGCTGGGCTTCGAGGAGGAGCAGAGTGAAGCGCTGCTGGAGAAGTTCACCACCGTTCAGGCGGTTGTCACCTCACCAGAGGCCCAAAGTAAGAGCTCAGCCGCAGCCCCGCTTGTGTCCACACGGGGGCAGCACCGCTCTCTGTTCCAGTCACGTCACACATCAACAGCAGAGACCGGCAACACTTATGTGTAAAGATTATTAAATACATGGACAGTAAGATATAAACGATCTATTATGAACAGCACACTGCTGCAAAGAAAGGGGCAGAGAAATATGTAGTTTACAGAGTAGAATATATTCAGTATATTGGATATGAAGATGTATCAGCAGTCTGGACTAAAGCAGACATGCTGCATGAACTGTAGAGTCCAGTGGGAGTTTATTGTTTATTGATATGATGTTACAGTAAGTAAGTGCTGTGTCAGCACATTAGTGTACTTTACAGCAGACCACAGTGGTTCATCGTTGTAAATACATCTCATTGATGCTCTGTTTTTGTTGTTTTGTCTTTCCATGATGTCTACTTCCTGTCTCCTCTTTACTTCCAGCACTGAAGGACCAGAGTGGGTACGTGTCTGTAATAGACAGTAGTTTAACAGTATCATTCTAAACATGACGCAAATCAATCCTCTCTTCTTTTTATAGTTGTTCTTTTTAAATGTTATCATACGTACGCTGCGTGTAGTAAAAAAATGATAATATAATGCAAATATGAACTTCTTTGTTCTCTCCTGCTGACTTCCCTCTCTCTGTCTTCCAGGAGCTGTCGCTCTCTGTGGGTCGGGAACATCACATTGGAAGTGACAGAGAAAGACGTCTTGGACGTCTTTAAAATGTAAAAACACTGAACGTGTGTGAGGACACGTTGCATGTTTAGCCTGGAGTCATGAATTCAGTCTTTAGGGGTAAAGAACAACAGAATAAAGCCGTCAGCTGAGGCCCATCTAGTTGTTCCAGGACCACTGCAATAAGGAGATGGACTTCACATGAAGTTGTTCTATGAAGGGTGATAAAAAGCTCCAACTGTACGCTCTGTTTATTTTGAACAAACTCTGGTTGTTTTAATAAGGAAGTGAGGACATAATTGACCTTTTTCCATCATTCTGTGAGCAGCTGTGATCTGCTTTTATGACCAAAATAGATATCAGTCAGTGTCGAGCTCACCGATAAACACATTGCATTTCCTGTGACTCCTTCACAATAAATGTCAACTGTTTTGCCAGTTAAATGCTTTTAATGTGAAGCTGCAGCAGGAAATGTTCAGTTTGCATTAGCAGTAACTTAATGTCCCAACAGACACCCAGTTCGTAATACTGCAGATATTTAAATATTGCAATACTTTCATCAGTGTGTTACCTCATTCAGCGATCGATGGTGACTTATATTTGAGATAATTGCTTTAAGACATCTGCATGAAGCATCACAGGTTGATCAACTTCAATAATAAAGAAACACGATTGTGTTACACTGAAATGAGAAAAACTGGTATCACCTAAAACCACCATGAAATCTTTAGTAGTTATATTTATCACCAAAATGTCAATATTTAACATTTCCAAGTAGTAGTAGTATCTGTAGTAGTTACAGAGGTATGTTGGTAAATAGTAGTGGCTTTAGTTTAGTCACTGAGGTAGTTAAAGTAGTACTTGTAGTAGTAGTGGTATTTCTACCATAAGTAGTAGAATGGTTGGTGTACTACTGGACTCATAATAATGACTCTATTAGCTGTGAACACTGGACATGAAGGACGTTTCCTGCAGATCTGTGCCTCACTGCTTTGCTGTAGTTTTAGAGGCTCTGTGTTTCCATGATTACAGGGTCGGTGAGATAGAGAGCGTCCGGGTTCTTCATGAGCGTTTCTGTGCCTTCGTCAACTTCAAGAATGCCAATATTGCTGCCAAAGCCCTGGAGAAGCTGCAGGTGAGTGAGGTGCAGGTGAACGAACCCGACGTGACGTTTGTCCTCGTCGATGTCTCGGTGTACTTTACGGTGCCGTGTCCTCCTGTCCAGGGCGTGGAGCTGGGGAGCTGCAAGCTGGTGATGAGGTACCCAGAGCGCTGGACCCAGCGCACCGTGTCCCCCATGCAAAGGATCAACGCTGCAGGACCACAGCAGAGCTCAGCAGCCGCAGGGTACCGAGCATCTCACTCTGAACCTGGATCTTTGTGGTGCTTTGTTTCAGAAATGTCCTCCCTCTGCAGATGAACACTTTGGTTCCTTACAAAGTCGAGGATTCTATCACCAGCTTTCACGTCTTTGAGTTGCTTTAGGCGTCAGAGATTAGTATTAAAGGGACCGGTCACCCCCAAAATCATATCCTGTTGCGTTATTTATCTTTCTAGATGGTTTTGGTGTGAGTTGCCTCTTGTTGATGGAACTCAGCTTGTGGTGCTTAAAGCGGTGAAAACAGTTGAGAGACATTTGGAAAAACTCAACAGCAATGTCTCTTTTCAGAAATCTCCAACACTCGGCATCTCACACCTAAACAATCTGGATTGACTAACAGCACTGCGGGTTAGAGGAACATTATGTGATTTTGATTTTGGGGTGAACCCGCCTTTAAGTTTTGGTTAAGGTTAAGGTGAGGATTAGACATGTCGTGAGACATTTTAGGTGACGTATTGGGAAGATTATGATCATTGATGATCCTCGCAAGATAGACATCCAAAAAAAACAACGCTTTAGGAGTTAAACATGAAACATGAAACTTTTAAAACTCTTTGTTAAAATAAAAGATAAAATAGTTGATGCTGATTTTGAATAAATAAAAGCATTGTTTCTCTCTTTTTTGCATTTGCACTGTGAACTGTTCTTTACATTTAAGGTCAAATTAAACTGAAACCTCATTTAGTGACTCAAACTACATTTCAGAAAATCCCACTTCCTTGGAGCAACGTCCATCGACACCAATCAGTGACTTAAAGACTATAATCACAGTGTAACACAGAAGTGCACTGTTGGCATCATGTATTGATGTTCATTGTTTCTGAATGTGACGCGGGGTCCTCTCCTCTGGTTCTGTCCACGCAGGTCCAGACGGTGCGCACCAATAAGCGGAGACGAGTGCTTCTACTGGCAGACCACAGGCTGTTTCTACGGCGACAAGTGCCGCTTTAAACACGTAGCAGACCAACAAGGTCGAGACAAGAAACCGTGGCAACCTTAACCGTGTCCCCTCCCAACCCCAGCAGCACCAGGGCTCATGGGAGAAGGAAGCAGGAACGAGGACGGGAGGACGGGAGGACGGGAGGCCCGAGAACACCGACAGCTGAACGTGTGAGACGGAGAGAGTCGGATACGGTTTGTGTGTGAGCGCTGACGTCGGGGGTTGTGACTCGGACACCATGAGGAACATTACGGCGCCCGGAGCTCAAGCTCAGAAAAGACTAAGTCACATGATACTGCAAAACTTCTGATGTAAGAAGGTCCTCAAAGGAATTGAATTCATTGGAAGTGAGGCGTCTCTCAGCTCCATTTGGATCCTAAAAACCCTGATGAACTCCAGGTGTCTGCATGGAGATCCCTGATCTGTGGGAAGTACGTCATCTGTCATCAGAAGGGGTTTATTTGGACGAATGTGTTTGGTTGAACCATATTGGAAAACCAGCTCAGTGACAAACTGTATCTCTTGAACACCACTGTTGAACTGCTTTAAAGGTCCAGTGTGTAGGATTTTGGGGGATCTTTTAACTGAAATGTAATATTCATAACCATCTTTTCATTAGTGTAAAATCCCCTGAAACTAGCAATTACTGTGTTTTCATTAAGCTTAAAAGGAGCGCTTGATATCTACACAGGGAGCAGGTCTTCTTCACGGACTCCGCCATGTTTCTACGGCCCAAACACTGACTCCAGAGAGTCTTTGTTCATTTTTATGTAACCTGAAGGTAACCGTAGTTCTTCAACGGACGGGTATTCAGTTTGATGCAATCTGCAACCTCACCACTAGATGTCACTAAACCCTACACACTGGTCCTGAAGTCAAGAGTCATTTTCATATAGTATTTGAAATGTATAAATATTTGGACAAAAGAATAAATAAATAAAACCCACATTTCAGTTAGTCTCGAAAATCCTGACTTCACACACACAGAATCACACTCTTTTTGTTATGATGACATATGTTTTTAGGCCAACAGGAAGTTAACCTCAACAAACAGCCAATGGGATTCTCTCATTTGATTTTGGAAATATTACAGAAAATGAACTCTGTGGCAAACAAACGTTTATGATGCGTACAGGTTTTGTTCAGCTACTGGATCTGTTGATTGTTCAAAAATAATTTGCCAAACTCTGGTCACAACAGACACAGGAGGATTAAAAACACGTATATACAGTATACATATGTATATATGTATATGTTTATATCTCTAACTGTAATTTTTATACAACATAATTTCAAGAAGTTCATGCATCGTTTGCAAAACAACAGCAAGAATGTTTTCTTCATTTCAACTTGAGGGTTTTCAGTCATTGGTCTGTTCATGCATACTAATAATGTGAAGAGGAAGGAAGCCAGGCCGGTTTTAAACAGCAGCGTTGAACCAACACCAGAAGACACAAGCTGACTTCAAAGACAACACCCTCCTTTTTAAAGTAGAAATGTTTGTGGTGACTTACTGACATAAAGTGTTCCTGATCTACCTGCTGATTTAACAGAGAGGAGCAGCTATGAGTTCAACAGCAGCAGCCGCTGGATTTGTTGTCTTCCTTCTCTCTGTACAAGGTACTGTACATCTACATTTATATTGTGAGGCCGTTAGTGCTCCTCAGGACAACAGAGGAAGCTGTGTTTTCAGTTCATAAACACATCTGATGTTATAAAATGTGGTGCAACATTGACTTTTCTTTCTTTAGATTGAAGTGTTTACAGGACGACCAACACAGAGCTGTTTTTAACAGCAGCAGCATCTCTGTACACTTGTACCTTAACATCATAAACTGTATGAACTGAAGAATCGTGCTCCATTAAAGACAGTAAAGTTGTGTTTATGTGGATGAAAGTAATGACTGTATGAACATTAACATTATCTCTCTCTGGAACTTCCTCTAATCGTTCAGCGTTTCATTCGACCACATTTAGAGGCTGTTAGCTCTCTGATAGCATATTTAATACAGGAACTATAACATGAGTGCGTATCATGTCTTTCAAGTCACACAACATACTCACTGTAGGAGTTGCAAAGTCGACAACAAAACTTAAAGTTGCACTAATGAAAGTCTTTATATAAACAATGACATAATGATATAAACAGACACTTCAATCATAATTCAGCTGAATGGATAGAGCTCTTTCCCCACGGATGGTTCGGAGGTCTAACCCTAATAAAAAATAAAACAGAGTATATATGCGCGTTATCTCGTCTCCTCTCCCTTCACCCTCCCCCTCGCAGATGTTGTTGGCCGCTGCACCCACCAAGGCCAGGTTCCCAGCCTTTCCGTGGGAAGAGGGTTAGGTTGGTATAGGCAGGTTTAAGCAATACAAGTTATAACTAAACGAACCATATGATAAATTTCCACAACATGTTCGTGTTGACTTTTGAAAGCCATCACCAGTCAAATGCTTAAAAGATGCCATCTGTCAGTGATCTGTTATCTACATCACACTATTCTCTCACTCCTCAGTGTTCTGCATCTCTCTACAGTTTCCATTCACTCTGCAGCAGCTGACCACAGACAGAGAACCACAGAGCAAAGAAGACTCTTTATCTCATGAACTGCACCCTTCTAATATTTAAACTTCTGCTGTTTGATCTTGTTCACTGTGTTTAAGTTGACAGGTTCAATACATTGCTGTTCCTTCCAACTGCAGAGATCATGTGTACATCGTTGACTCTTTCTTTACTTCACTACTAATGAGAGTGTGTCCTCTGATGTTGCTCTGAGTCTGACTGTGGTTCCTGATGTGCTCTGTGTTTCAGTGATACAGAGTCAGGATGACTGGGGAGTGACTTACACTCCTACTGAGGTCTGTGCTGTAAAAGGATCAACAGTAAAAATACACTGCAGCTACACATACCCATCTAGAATACTGCACCGTAATATCAGCAACACATTCTGGTTTAAAGAGAAAGATGGTAAATCTGTGAATCTGAGATCAGACTCTGAGTATTCAGGTCGTGTGCAGTACAGATGTTATGAGAAGAAGTGCACTCTGATAATCACAGACCTGAGAGAGAGCGACTCAGCTGAGTACAAGTTCAGGTTCAGAACAAACCAACCAAGAGAGAAATATACTGGTTCACCTGGAGTCACTCTGTCCGTCACAGGTAACATTTTAATTCACATGTTAATCATCTCCAAATGTTCAACATCTAGAAAACTAGAATATAAATGTTTTGTGTGAATGTTGACAGTTTAACAAAATAACATTTCTGATCCTTCTTCACACTTCCAGGTCTCCAGGTGGAGGTGAGCAGATATGATTCTACCAGGTCGAAGCTGAAGTGTCTCAGCAGTTGTGTTCTGCCTTATTATCATTCCTACTTCTGGTACAAGAATGGACATTACATCAACACAGGATCTTCTTATTCCGTCTACTTTGGTTCATCAGACAGCTACTCCTGTGCTGTAAGCGGATTTGAGGATCAGCGTTCTCCTTCAGTGTGTAAGTTTACTCCACTGTGTCAGCCTGTGGAGGTTCAACAACATCTCATATGGCGGCACCAGACTGGCACTGTATGTGACTTTAGAGGAACCAAAAGTATGAAGCACAACATTCCTCAGGAGGTAGAGCTGTGGTCCACTAACCAGAGGGTCGGTGGTTCAATCCCTGGCCCCTCAGTCTACATGTAGAAGTGTCACACACACACTGACTCAAGAATACAATTATAATCACAGCTGTCAACACACTGAAGTCTTCTAAGTCTTAAAGTAGACACAGCTGTTTATTTATGAATTAATGGTGTTATTAAAAGAAACAAAAAGAAGAACTAGAACTAGTAGAAGAAACTGGATAAAATAATATGATTTTCATACAGTCTGTTTAGCTGACTCAGCTGAATTATGTACAGAACATAACTAGAAGTGATCAGCCAGCTGGGTGAAGAAACAATCAATAACTCCCTACAACAGCTAGAAGTGAGAGGACAGACTCAGCTAACGACACAAGCAGCATCTAAAGAGAAGAATGTGTGGAGTTGTTGAACATTACAAATGATTAAAGGCTTCTTATTGTCAGTTTACACCAGCAGGAGTCTCACCTGAGACAGCTCCAGGATCAGCACTCTGGACAGCTGCTGTGATACATAATAGAGATAGTCTGAAACAAACAAACTGAAATATTAATTAAAATGGTAAATATTCTATGATAACACATTATAATCTTTAAGTATGTTTATTCTTTTCTCCTCCAGATGCTCCAAAGCTTCCCTCTGTGTCAGTGAGTCCCTCTGCTGAGATAGTGGAGGGCAGTTCAGTGACTCTGACCTGTAGCAGTGATGCTAACCCAGCAGCTAACTACACCTGGTACAAGGAGGATGAAGATCCAGACCCTCCTCCTCTCAGTGGAGAACCTCAGCTTGTCTTCAGCTCCATCCAGTCCTCTGACTCTGGACAGTATTACTGTAGAGCTGAGAACCTGCTGGGGACGAATAGATCTGAATTCATCTCTATTGATGTGAAATGTGAGTGAAATAGATTAACCGTTGGACTCGAGATCCCCCCACGGGGGGCTGTTTTAGAGTGTGCAGCATTCAGCGTGTCGTAGAAAGTATTTTTCATAAAGAAATATGATTATTGCTCCAGACATATTAAATATCGAATTAACGGGAAAAGTCCGAGCAACATCATCATACCAGCCATTGTAAACACTGCAAACACAGTTATACATGAACTAATATCATATCTGGAAGATATCTAGAAGATTTGCCACAATTTTGGCCAAAAATCGACGACCTATGCTCTCTGTATGGATCTCTCATCACGGAGCAGGATCGCACATGGCGGATGAACACATGCAGGAGGGGCACGATTCGACCTGGAAACGCACAGCGGCGTCCAAATTACTCTTTCAAACCGTTCAAAAGTTATGGGTATGCATGCCAACATCAGCCACAGGTCACGAGAAAAAACAATTGGGTAAAAAAACTTACGTTTTGACGGTTTTGGCGATTAAAAACGGATTTATTCCAGCGGATTTCTGCACAGCTCTGCCCGCCATGTTGTGCTGCATGTCTGTGAGTGAGATCAATGCGCTGGCGGAATGAATGACAAAATGGCAGACGATTCTGTGGGGTGGAGCAATCCATGTAGAGAGGGGGGTTCGCCCAGCATTTTGCGATTTTTAGTCAGTAAACAGACCCGGATACGATCAAACACCCCTGCATGGCTCTCGTTGGACTATCCCACATCTAAAAATGTCTCACACGAGTAAATCGGCCTTACCAGGGTCACATGACACACATTATGAGCCATTTATTGTTATGAATGACAGATATGACACATCATAACTGCTCAAAATTATTTAAAAAATCTTTTTATCCTCCCTAAAAGTAACCGATATGAGAAAACTCTTAAATTATAAAAAAAACACTGTATTTTTTGAACAGACAATAACAATAATTCAGCTGAATGGATAGAGCTCTTTCCCCACAGATGGTTCGGAGGTCTAACAACAAGGAATAGTTTAACAGAGTATATATGCACATTATCTCGTCTCCAACCCCTTCACAGATGTCCGCCTCTGCCTGCCGATGCATCCAACAAGGCCGAGGTCAGAGCCTTGGTATTGTTTTCGTGGGAAGAGGGTTTAATTGGTGAGATCAGGATGACACGACAGCAAGCCAGACATGAAAATACCTTCGATATGATAGCATTTATTATTTAGGTTTAAATGAGTCTGGTTGGCCTTGTCTGCATATGTTCAGGTTTAAGCGATACAAGTTATAACTAAAAGAACAATATGATACATTTCCACAACACTTTTAACTTCTACAACCGGGTTCATACCATCATTGGTCATGAAAAACATAAGAGACGGTCAAAATAACACTAATATCTTATAATGTGGCGTCATCCCACAATGTGAGAGGAATTTTGAGTTACATTTTGTTGTGATGCATGTGGGAGGCCACAGAAACGGACCACGAAGAGGAAACGTGTTTCATGTTCAGGTCTATTAGTGGTTACTTTAGCTTTCTTTAGATTTCTACGTTCACATAGTAACCACAGTACAATAACTGGCCTCTACACAAAGATTCATAAGTTGTCTCTCTCTTCTCCTCCAGATGGTCCAAAGCTTCCCTCTGTGTCAGTGAGTCCCTCTGCTGAGATAGTGGAGGGCAGTTCAGTGACTCTGACCTGTAGCAGTGATGCTAACCCAGCAGCTAACTACACCTGGTACAAGGAGGATGAAGACTCACCAAAAGCATCAGGACAGATCTTCATCATCACTGACTTCAGAGCTGAACACAGTGGGAGTTATTACTGTGAAGCCCAGAACATGAGAGGACGTAGTAACTCCACCTTACATCTGACTGTTGTATCAGGTGAGTTTCTTCATGACACGAATCGTCTGATTAACAAACAGCATCGTCTGATAAGTTTATTCATGAATCAAACCGTTCTAATAAGGTAAAGTGTTGTTTATCTAATAACTGTCTGTCTCCAGTTCTAGATAAAACAGCAATGATCATACGTAACACCAGGTTGACTCTGGCGGTTGTGATTCCGATTTCTCTGCTTCTCTTCTGTCTGTGGAAGAGGTAAAACTACAAGAACTAATCCTCACTGATCTTTCACTTTGAATACTTCCTTTAATAGTTTTGGAGTTGTCATTAAATGTTTAATTCATTCATTTGTGGTCTTTGTATGATGTTGGATTCAATCCAGGAAGAAGAAAGCTCTGAGCTCCACCACTGAACCACATGAACCCATAGAGACTGTGGAGGTGAGAGAGACATTTGTCCTCAGTGACAGAACTCACCAAAGGGTCATTGTTTGTTCTTATTATGAGGTCATCAAGATAATTAACACCTAACTTTATTAGTAATCTTTATTTTTATGAACCACCTATGTGTATTTACCCTCAAACATTTTACAACCACATTTACTACAAATGTTCTTCTGCTGTCAGACGTTCAGGTTTCATACAGCTGAAAGCTCGACAGTCAGTTGTATCTGAAGTCCATCTGTGAGGCCTTTGACTCTCATCTTGTCGTCTCTCTCCATCAGTTGGACTCTGATCCTGAGTATGGGAACATCTCAAACGCTGCAGCACAGACAGAAGACTCAGAGGAGCAGGAAGACCGGGTGTGAAGGTCAGACAGGTTTCAGTCTGCTGCATCGGGAAAATAAAAACAACTCAGAATAACTTCCTACTTCCATTTCTGAGAAATAAGTTCATGTGGTTTTCTTCAGATGCAGTTAAACCAGAGGGAGACTCACCTGGATGGAGACAGAGAGAAGTGCACTGAAGTGGACCTATTGACCTTCAATATACTAAGTTATTATCTGAGGACTTATAGTTATATAGTCTAACTATAGTTTTTGTTTTATTATCTTAGCTCTTGAATCGCTCTTTTTAATTGTATTTAAATGTTCTTTTATTATTCATTTCTTTGCACTTTGTGATGTTTTATGTAAAGTGCTTTAAATTTCCTTGTAGCTGAAATGTGCTTTATAGATAAACTTGCTTTGACATGTCAGTTTTCGGTAACAGCGACATGTAGCAGAATATTCATAATGCATGCTTTATGTACCTGTGCAGGTGCATTATACATGTACATGATTTAACTTTAATATAATAAATGGCTTTTATGAAATACTGATTGTCATCACGTCTGTCTGAGCAGATAAATCCATTAAAGTCTGTTCAACTCAGTTATTGAAGCAAAAACATACCTAAATACAATAAAAGTTACCACTAGATAATGACAGTTGTATATTTAAACATAACATTTCAGAAAACTTTAAATACAAACAATAATAGTCTTAATGTGAGTAATAAACTGGTGTAGTTTGATGGTGATATCTATGAGTTAATTATTTGACCCTATTCACCTGTAGTGTCTCCACTTAAACATTCTCGAGTACATTTTTGATCCAATGAGTGAATGAGGTGAGTTTTATTTTGTCGTCTCTCCTCAACAGTTAGACTCTTGTCCTGCGTGTGAAGACGTCTCAGACTTAAAGACGTCACAATTAAAGGAATCGTGAACTCAAAAATCAGCATAAAGAGAATGACGGTACTCAGCTTCCGTGATACATCATGAATATAAGTTCGATAATTTAACTTCAGATTAGATTTAAAACGCCACCAAAGTTTGGAAAAACAGGGAAAACTTCTAAATGTGATATTAATAAATTAATTCTCAATCTCAGGGTTGCTACGGAGTTCTTCTCAAGGTGTACAGGGAGCGATTATTTAATACACACACAAATCAAATGATCAAGTTCTTTATAAGTGAAGTATTTATTAGACTAACTGCATCACTAAACTACTAACAATAATACCATCGTTAGAATAACCGATAAAACTAAAACGTGAACGGAATGGAATGATGAAAGATGCAATGAAATAACGATGAACAACAAATAAATGAATGGGATTGCATGTAACCAGGTAGAATCAGTGACTCACACCTTTGATCACTGTCTATCAATTAAATCTGTCAATTGACATTTTTACATTAAATTTAGTTCAAGAGATTTATGTACTGCCCGCTCCCCCCCTCCGGGGGTAAGATCGGGAGGGGAGAACGTCTCCCCCTAAGACTCCAAACTGAGACTAGGATTCAGGTACATGTTAATATGCATCCAGACTCAGTTTCCTTAAGTCGTTATTTTACAATTGGATGTGTCCCTGTGTCCCTCAGGAACGTAGACGTTCGTCAAAAATGTTGGGTCATAAAACCTTGTAGGTTCAGCCTTAACGAAGACTTATAGTTCATAAATCGGGTTGAGTGTCAAGATTGACCCCAAATCTTATCTCGAGTCGGTCCAGGCACTTGGTAACATGAGAGTTCATCCATTAAGTGACCTATAGTTCCTGAGAGCAGTCTCTGGACAACGTTTATCAGTTCAGATTGTGTCTTTATTGTTATTATCACATATCCGTGGACGTTTGCTACACTATAATGTATATGATTGTAGTTCAAGACCTTTGTGGTCTCTACAACATGACTCCTACTGCCTTTAGTGATCACCTGTCTTTTCCTCTACGAGATGGTGACGAGATGACTCCCCGTCATTTCAGCTGCGCAACTGCAGCACAAACGGCTGCAAGATTGACTTCTTCATTGCCGCTTATGTATTTAGAGGCCTCAATGTGTTGATGCACATTTTAACGTAAAGAGGAAGGAAGCCAGGCAGGCGTTTTAACAGCTTGATAACTGTTTAACATAACTGAACCAACACCAGAAGACACGAGCTGACTTCAAAGACAACACCCTCCTTTTTAAAGTAGAAATGTTTGTGGTGACTTACTGACATAAAGTGTTCCTGATCTACCTGCTGATTTAACAGAGAGGAGCAGCTATGAGTTCAACAGCAGCAGCCGCTGGATTTGTTGTCTTCCTTCTCTCTGTACAAGGTACTGTACATCTACATTTATATTGTGAGGCCGTTAGTGCTCCTCAGGACAACAGAGGAAGCTGTGTTTTCAGTTCATAAACACATCTGATGTTATAAAATGTGGTGCAACATTGACTTTTCTTTCTTTAGATTGAAGTGTTTACAGGACGACCAACACAGAGCTGTTTTTAACAGCAGCAGCATCTCTGTACACTTGTACCTTAACATCATAAACTGTATAAACTGAAGAATCGTGCTCCATTAAAGACAGTAAAGTTGTGTTTATGTGGATGAAAGTAATGACTGTATGAACATTAACATTATCTCTCTCTGGAACTTCCTCTAATCGTTCAGCGTTTCATTCGACCACATTTAGAGGCTGTTAGCTCTCTGATAGCATATTTAATACAGGAACTATAACATGAGTGCGTATCATGTCTTTCAAGTCACACAACATACTCACTGTAGGAGTTGCAAAGTCGACAACAAAACTTAAAGTTGCACTAATGAAAGTCTTTATATAAACAATGGGTCAAAGGACTTTATGATGACAAAAGAGTTTCCTGTAGTAACAAAGCCACAGTTCAACTCAGCTCTACAGTGTTTTAGTGTGTTTTAGCTCTTTGGCACACAACTCGACTGTTTTATTTAATTCTCACTGCTCTTATCAGCCATGTTCATAGCAGACTATTGTGTTGACTGTGATTATTGACTTACATTCATTAAATGTCCAGAAACACAACTCTAAATAAATGCTTGTGTTGTTCTGTATCTGCTGGTTTTGCAAATAAGGACCAAATCAACTGTAAAATAAGACAATATGTCCATGTTGTCTTTACAGCTTGTTGTGCTGCATCTCTTTGAAGTCATTTTCTGTCTCATTGTGGATGTTTTGCACCTTTTTGAAGTAGTTTTGTGTTTCCTTCTTTGCAGTTTGAGTCTCTTTTGGTTCACGTCTCTTCAAATGACATTTTGTAGGTGAAGGCCAGAGGGTTCCCCTGACACTTACAGACCCTGGGCCTGTGCCCAATTGACACATTCTTTGATGCATCCATGATTGTAGCTTTGACAAACTTTGTGTTTGAAACAAAAATAAAACACAAAACAAATGTGTGGACATACGTGCAGAGACACACCTGTCAATGAGGAGCCATGTAGGTGTAACATGCAGGATGTTCAGGCTATTCCCCCAGATCTTCCAACCAATTAGACTCTAGTGCAACAACAACAAAGACTTGAACCTTAAAGAGTTCAACCTGCAAACACAGAACAAGCAGAGAGCTCTGCTGCCTGGAGCTGAACTCTCTCACTATTTTTGTCTGTTTCTTTTTGCGGATTAGGGAAGTGTTACGATTAATGAATTCACTGCCAGATGCTGCAAATTTAGATTTTTGGTAAGAGCACTTGTGTTCTGTGGTGGAAAAAAAATCTTTTTAACCTCTCTGTGAGAAATAATCACGATGGACCTTCTTGAAGTATTAAAAACATATTTAATGAACCGACACTTCAATCATAATTCAGCTGAATGGATAGAGCTCTTTCCCCACGGATGGTTCGGAGGTCTAACCCTAATAAAAAATAAAACAGAGTATATATGCGCGTTATCTCGTCTCCTCTCCCTTCACCCTCCCCCTCGCAGATGTTGTTGGCCGCTGCACCCACCAAGGCCAGGTTCCCAGCCTTTCCGTGGGAAGAGGGTTAGGTTGGTATAGGCAGGTTTAAGCAATACAAGTTATAACTAAAAGAACCATATGATAAATTTCCACAACATGTTCGTGTTGACTTTTGAAAGCCATCACCAGTCAAATGCTAAAAAGATGCTATCTGTCAGTGATCTGTTATCTACATCACACTATTCTCTCACTCCTCAGTGTTCTGCATTTCTCTACAGTTTCCATTCACTCTGCAGCAGCTGACCACAGACAGAGAACCACAGAGCAAAGAAGACTCTTTATCTCATGAACTGCACCCTTCTAATATTTAAACTTCTGCTGTTTGATCTTGTTCACTGTGTTTAAGTTGACAGGTTCAATACATTGCTGTTCCTTCCAACTGCAGAGATCATGTGTACATCGTTGACTCTTTCTTTACTTCACTACTAATGAGAGTGTGTCCTCTGATGTTGCTCTGAGTCTGACTGTGGTTCCTGATGTGCTCTGTGTTTCAGTGATACAGAGTCAGGATGACTGGGGAGTGACTTACATTTCTACTGAGGTCTGTGCTGTAAAAGGATCAACAGCGTACATACACTGCAGCTACACATACCCATCTAGAATACAGCACCATGATATCAGCAACACATTCTGGTTTACTAAAGAGAAAGATGGTGAACCTGTGAGTCTGAGAACAGACTCTGAGTATTCAGGTCGTGTGCAGTACAGATGTTATGAGAAGAAGTGCACTCTGAGAATCACAGACCTGAGAGAGAGCGACTCAGCTGAGTACAAGTTCAGGTTCATGACAAACCAACCAGATGAGAAATATACTGGTTCACCTGGAGTCACTCTGTCCGTCACAGGTAATATTTTAATTCACATGTTAATCATCTACAAATGTTCAACATCTAGAAAACTAGGATATAAATGTCTTGTGTGAATGTTGACAGTTTAATAAAATAACATTTCTGTTCCTTCTTCACAGATCCAGGTCTCCAGGTGGAGGTGAGCAGATATGATTCTACCTGGTCGGAGCTGAAGTGTCTCAGCAGTTGTGTTCTGCCTTATTATCCTTCCTACTTCTGGTACAAGAATGAACATTACATCAACACAGGATCTTCTCTTTTCGTCATCTTTGGTTCATCAGACAGCTACTCCTGTGCTGTAAGCGGATATGAGGATCAGCGTTCTCCTTCAGTGTGTAAGTTTACTCCACTGTGTCAGCCTGTGGAGGTTCAACAACATCTCATATGGCGGCACCAGACTGGCACTGTATGTGACTTTAGAGGAACCAAAAGTATGAAGCACAACATTCCTCAGGAGGTAGAGCTGTGGTCCACTAACCAGAGGGTCGGTGGTTCAATCCCTGGCCCCTCAGTCTACATGTAGAAGTGTCACACACACACTGACACAAGAATACAATTATAATCACAGCTGTAAACACACTGAAGTCTTCTAAGTCTTAAAGTAGACACAGCTGTTTATTTATGAATTAATGGTGTTATTAAAGGAAACAAAAAGAAAAACTAGAACTAGTAGAAGAAACTGGATAAAATAATATGATTTCCATACAGTCTGTTTAGCTGACTCAGCTGAATTATGTACAGAACATAACTAGAAGTGATCAGCCAGCTGGGTGAAGAAACAATCAATAACTCCCTACAACAGCTAGAAGTGAGAGGACAGACTCAGCTAACGACACAAGCAGCATCTAAAGAGAAGAATGTGTGGAGTTGTTGAACATTACAAATGATTAAAGGCTTCTTATTGTCAGTTTACACCAGCAGGAGTCTCACCTGAGACAGCTCCAGGATCAGCACTCTGGACAGCTGCTGTGATACATAATAGAGATAGTCTGAAACAAAGAAACTGAAATATTAATTAAAATAATAAATATTCTATGATAACATATTATAACCTTTAAGTATGTTTATTCTTTTCTCCTCCAGATGCTCCAAAGCTTCCCTCTGTGTCAGTGAGTCCCTCTGCTGAGATAGTGGAGGGCAGTTCAGTGACTCTGACCTGTAGCAGTGATGCTAACCCAGCAGCTAACTACATCAAGTGGTACAAGGTTGGAATTCAACACCATCTCAGTGACAATTCTAAGCTCGTCTTCAGCTCCATCCAGTCCTCTGACTCTGGACGGTATTACTGTAGAGCTGAGAACCAGCTGGGATGGAGGATGTCTGAATACATCAATGTTCATGTGAAATGTGAGTAAAATACAGGTAATAAGGAGCAGACACAATCAATCTGTCAAATTGTTTGCTCTTTATCAAAAGGAGCACTAAACATGAAGTAGAGTTTAGGCTTAAAATGTTCAACAAGAAACCTACAAACTGGTGAGTTTTAAAAAGTTAACTTTTATTAAGCCTGTGGTGTCTAAATAAAGATTCTATTGATCAACTTATAATAATCTATATTCATTTCCAGATGCTCCAAAGCTTCCCTCTGTGTCAGTGAGTCCCTCTGCTGAGATAGTGGAGGGCAGTTCAGTGACTCTGACCTGTAGCAGTGATGCTAACCCAGCAGCTAACTACACCTGGTACAAGGAGGATGAAGACTCACCAAAAGCATCAGGACAGATCTTCATCATCACTGACTTCAGAGCTGAACACAGTGGGAATTATTACTGTGAAGCCCAGAACATGAGAGGACGTAGTAACTCCTCCTCATACCTGGTTGCTGCGTCAGGTAAATCATACATGAAGGGTATTCACTTAGACATTATCTTAACAATCCAGTTAAGCAAACGCCTCTTTTAGCTCATTTCTGTAACCAGTGTAGCATTAAAGCATGGTGGAATTAGCAAGCTTGCTAATTAGTCAGCCGTATGCTAGTTAGCTAGCTTGTTTGCTAATTCCACCATGCTTTAATGCTACACTGGTTACAGAAAATAACCAAAGCAAAGTTGTAACTCATCCGTTGATAGCATTGTGCTTTCTTACACTGTAACAAGAGTGTGTGGATGAAGCATTAAGTATTATAGTATTTTTTGGGGGGGTAGGTTGTTACTCCAAAATGGCCGCCGGTCTCATCCACCTACGTTGTTTTGAATGTGAATGTCCGTTCTACTCGTGTTTTATTTCTATGTGATGTTCAACTCAACTGCTTCACACTCGCCCTGGAAGTCACAAATGGATAAAGAAGTTTATCATCTGCATAGAACAGATCCTGAGGTTCTAGAGATTCTGTTACACTTTGTTAAACGTCTTGTTTTTGTCCTGTTGGTAACTCCTTAATTCATCTTCCATATGTAATATATATTTTTTATATTTTCTTTCCTATATAGCAAATTTGGACTACAATCTAAATTTCAATGTGCAACCCTGTCGTACAGTGACAAATAAAACCCTTGTAACCTTGTAAGATACATTTCATATTATGGGGCAAGAAAAACAAGCAAAAGTTGAGGTTATACGTCTTTATTTAGAATGCTTCTGTCTGAATATAATCTTCTTGAAAATGATCAGTTTCTAATTGTTCTGATTGATCAGTTTCTCCAGTTTCATTGACAGCAGTAGCTGTTGGATCAACCGCTGCTATTTTCCTGGCTATCATAATCCTCGCTGCCTTCCTATTGATTAGGTGAGCAGTTCAGCTTTACTGTGATTATATTCAGTAATGCATCTTACAATCGCTCAGTTGTTGACTAACTTTATTTGATGATTCATATCTTTGTTCATTTATTGTTCTCTCCAGAAGAAAGAGGTCCTCGACACAAACCAGCCAGTCTGGAGACGGACCAGACGACAGCGCTCAGGTGAGGAAGAAGAGCTCAGGTGTCTCTAAGACTTCACTTTAAAGCACGTTTGAATAGTCATCATGTCTTCTTCAAGTCTTCATGTCCCTATTTGGATACTGTCATCATTTCCAAAATGGTGAACCTATATGTGCATGTCACACCCTGGTTTTCTTGATTTTTTTGAAATAGACTAGACTTTGGTTTGAGCATATTTGTAATAAATGACACTGTGTGTACATTGCCCTTCTTAGTTTAAACACTAGATGTCGCTGCCATTTTGAACAACTGCTCTACATTTATTACTATGAAAACATTTACTTCAGTTTATCAGGTAAACATGGCGGAACTAAAAAGATGGAAGATAGCAAGCGAGTGGCAAAAATGATGTAAAGTCAGTACTCTTTCACTGAAGTCAAGAGGAAGTGTGTTACTATAAAACTAAACATCAGTCCCACATTTCATACATTTGTACAAATGTTGTTTTCTGGTCTAGAATCAGTGATTTTCTTGCAGTGTGACTGGTTGAAAACGACACATTTACTGTTGTTTGGCTTGTGACTCCTTCTGGTTTTCTATATACGACCCACAATCAAAGACGTTTGTCCACCCCGGCTTTATCCAGCCTTTCTCTGTCTTAAACTATGAGGTGCTGAGACAGAGACACTGTTATCAACACTGTAGGTGATGTGGCTTTGGCCCTTTCATTGTTGGGGGATTTACAGGTCTCCATCCACAGATACATGTTAACAGTTTGTTGATGAAGGGAAACTTCATGAACCTCTGCTGGTGACCAGGAGGTATTACAACGACTAAAAGAGAACTCAAGACCTGTGGTTCACTTTTTGACTTTGAATCTGAGGTTTGATGCCACAACATGAGAACTTTGAATGAATGTTGACGAAATAATTGCAGAACAAGCCCCCCCCCCCCCCCCCCTCCCACCTTTAACCCTGCAGATGTTTTACTATCTGGTCATTTGTATTACAGGCCAACAACAAATGTACTTATCCAATAGGTGCTTAATACTCTTGTTTATTGGTGCAGAGCTCACCAGCGGAGCAGCAGGAAGAGCTTTGCTATGCCAGCGTGAGCTTCTCTAGAAACCAGGAAGATCTTCTCTACTCCAACATCAGGCCAGCTCGGCCCCACAGACGCAAGGAGGAAGAGGAGGACGTGGAGTACACAAGGGTCAACTTTAAGAGTGCCAGTGCTGCCAACGAGTGAATCTGTTCAATCTGTCTCTGCTGCACGACGTTTGCAGCGGTCGTTGCTTTTATTGCTGTTTAAACCTGTTCTTAGTTAATATTGTGAGCTTTACTGTTTGTCATTCACAGGTCAAGATGTCAAGAAGCTGTGGGTGATTTATCTGCACTGTACAGCACAGTCAGCAAACAACCAAGAGCATGAACACATCACGGATCTGTGCTCTGTTACTTTACAGTGTTGAAGCAGATTAAACACACATGGATGAATGTTAGGTTTGACTTACTGTATTAACCATCGTTAAGACTTCCAGCAGAGAACTAGTATCAGTGAACCAATGGGTGGTCAGCTTGTGATTTATAAATAGCCTTCTAATACAGAATTAGCTTAAAAATGTTACTAAGGAGTAATATCTTACTGCCAGTTCTAGAAAAGCATCTTATCAAGTACATTTCTCTGTAAACAGTCTTTACTACTCTCTGCTCTGCTGTTCTTTTTAGATGAATTACATGTTTTTGTTTAAAATATTGCCAATATTCTTTCGCTCATTTTCTTACTTCAGGTGCATCACAAGTAAGTGTTTTGTTTAAATACTCGTCTCTCAACTTAAAGGTGCAAAATTGGACATTCAGAGCATTAATATAGCATCAAACAACTATTGTCTATGTGAAGATATAGTGGAGTAATGTCAACCTGAGCAGAGAATGAAGTCACTCTCTCTCTCTGTGTGTTGATATCGAGCCGGGCCGGCAGGATGTGAACTTCAGTGCATTTTAGTGCATTTGAGCGCGTCCCACTGGTTAAGTAATCAGCACCGCTCTGCACTGCTCTCAAACGGCGGTTACAGCTGATAACACCGTTCCAAGCTGAACATTGTTAGCTCTGTCAGCACTGTTGTTGTTGTGTGAACCTGTTGCACCCTTGTTGCCATATTGAGAGGCGTGCGGAGGCGATCCTTCAATCATACATTTGTTCTGAGTTTGTAATTCAGCACCTTTAAATGTTTTTTTACAGTGTGGTTTTGTACTTTTATTCTCTGGCTACAGTTTGTTAAATGTATGTGATAGTACTGATTTGTATTGTTTAAATAACTTGATATTTGATTAAATAAAGATATTCAGTCAGTCAATTGTTCCAGCTGTCAACATGTTTATGCTAGGTGGTAAAAGTTTAACTACGGGGAACCAGCTCCCTTATAAGAGACCTTAGCTCTCCTGAACATAACAAAAGTTTAAGTTTGACATCTCAAAAAAGTGTGAAACCATCGACTCTGAATGTCACGATGTTAAGTGACAGCAAAGCTGTTATCAGACACCATGAGAAAACCCCAAAACTAGCCTCTACTGAAGCCTCCACCGGTCATGTGACTCTCACCTTGCAGGTCATAGCGGTCTGTTGAGAGTCTCAGCAGATGGAGTTCTCAGGATGCTGCCTTCTATCTTTCACCCTGTTCACAATGTTTACTGAGGTAATAAATCAAGAGAGAAGTAGAGTCACTTTCTCATAGACTTCTATACAACCGGAGGAGTCGCCCCCTGGTGGACACTAGAGAGAATAGAGGGATAACATGGTTCAACTGATGTTTCAGAAGAGGAGGGGCGAGTCTCTGACAGGTGAATCGATGTCTGACCTTTAGATACACGTTGTGCCCTTTTAATAACTAATGAAGAAGATAAACACGTATTTACGTTGTTTAGGTTAATTCAGTCCATCAGATTCCAAATATTGTGTGAATTTCATATTTCATTCTGACTTTTTTAAGTTCTCATCTCATCCTCCAATACGAATGAGTAGTGTTAATTAACCTGAGACTGTCAGACCTAAAGGGACTTCTAAAGGGACCCTGGTGCTCTGACACACTACCGCTTTTGTCCACAGGGGTCGCCAGAATCAACACTACATGAAAGTTCCACGTAGTAGCTTTAATATGTTGTGTTGAGGCAAAGTTTCAATAATAGATCAGGGATAGATGTTAGCTGTTGTTAGTTAGTCGTTAAAACTTTACTGAGACATAAAACCACAGAATAACTTCAGGTATTGTCTACTGACATTGCTGCTAATGCAAAGTTTTAAATGCTGGTTCACCCAAATTACAAAAACATATTTTGTCACATTCCATAATACCTCTGCGCTCAAAGCTGTGAAAGATGTTCCTTTTCATGAACAAAGCTCTGGTTACTAAGAATAATTCACAGAACACACTGTCGGTAAAAAGTCCTCATAGTTTAAATGTGTGTGTGTGTGTGTCTGTGTGTGTGTGTGTGTGTGTGTGTGTGTGTGTGTGTGTGTGTGTGTGTGTGTGTGTGTGTGTGTGCTTTCTCCAGTGCAGGGCATTCAGATGTTCGAGCAAGGCCAGTACATCCAAGCGGTGGACATGTTCACAGAAGCCATCTACTGCAACCCCAAGGACCACAGGTGACATATGACCTCTGACCTGTGCAGCTCAGCGACAGTGACCCTGTCCTCTCCTGATGGCACCCCACCTTCATCCTCCTCCTCCTCCTCACATTCACTTTGGTTTGACATCAGTGTCTCTACGCGACTCCCACAGGTTCTATGGAAACCGCTCCTACTGTTATTGGTGTCTGGAGCAGTACTCGTCCGCCCTCGCAGACGCTCAGAGGTCCATTCAGCTGGCTCCCGATTGGCCGAAGGGGTACTTCCGTAAGGGGTGTGCTCTGATGGGGTTAAAGGTCAGCTCACAGCAGACAAATACGTTCCTACAGAACATTAGATTTTGCAGTTTGTGATTCAGCATTTGGACTTAAAATGTATCTTATTACAATATTTATTTTTTTAAAACACCTGCGTAGTGTAAAAAATGATGTGTGTGTGCGTGTGTGTGTGTGTGTGTGTGTGTGTGTGTGTGTGTGTGTGTGTCTGTGTGTGTGTGTGTGTGTGCGCGTGTGCGCATTCCAGCGGTTCAGTGAAGCAGAGGCGGCCATGGAGCGGGTGTTGAAGTTGGATCAGCTCTGTAAGGAAGCCTCCAGTAAACTCCTCTCCTGCCGCGTCCTGCAGCTCACGGTGAGGAGAACCGAGGCGTCCATCAAGAACTTCATGAATTGAAGTGAACTGAAGCGTGCACATAAAACCAGGAGCTGAAATCAGTCCAGTTCCAGCTTCCGGCTTCTTTCTTTTGTATTTGTGTTTATAATTGATTTAAGAACATGATATCAACATGTTAAATCCAAACCAAATGAACTGTGGTGAATACAGACGTGTGGTTAGCTGGCTGTTAACAGGTCAAGAGGGACCAACAGTCTGGACGTACAAGAGCTGAGATTGTTTTCTAGCTGTGATGACCAGGTTGAGGCGGTCGGTTAGAGCCGAGCGTTGTCCTCGTCTAAATGTCGATGACGTGTCGTTCTTGAGTGCATTTGAAAAAGAAAAGAGACGTTTCCATGAGGTGACTTTAACGTTCTTACCTCTTGACTTTCCCTGTAGGAGCTGGGCTTCGAGGAGGAGCAGAGTGAAGCGCTGCTGGAGAAGTTCACCACCGTTCAGGCGGTCGTCACCTCACCAGAGGCCCAAAGTAAGAGCTCAGCCGCAGCCCCGCTTGTGTCCACACGGGGGCAGCACCGCTCTCTGTTCCAGTCACGTCACACATCAACAGCAGAGACCGGCAACACTTATGTGTAAAGATTATTAAATACATGGACAGTAAGATATAAACGATCTATTATGAACAGCACACTGCTGCAAAGAAAGGGGCAGAGAAATATGTAGTTTACAGAGTAGAATATATTCAGTATATTGGATATGAAGATGTATCAGCAGTCTGGACTAAAGCAGACATGCTGCATGAACTGTAGAGTCCAGTGGGAGTTTATTGTTTATTGATATGATGTTACAGTAAGTAAGTGCTGTGTCAGCACATTAGTGTACTTTACAGCAGACCACAGTGGTTCATCGTTGTAAATACATCTCATTGATGCTCTGTTTTTGTTGTTTTGTCTTTCCATGATGTCTACTTCCTGTCTCCTCTTTACTTCCAGCACTGAAGGACCAGAGTGGGTACGTGTCTGTAATAGACAGTAGTTTAACAGTATCATTCTAAACATGACGCAAATCAATCCTCTCTTCTTTTTATAGTTGTTCTTTTTAAATGTTATCATACGTACGCTGCGTGTAGTAAAAAAATGATAATATAATGCAAACATGAACTTCTTTGTTCTCTCCTGCTGACTTCCCTCTCTCTGTCTTCCAGGAGCTGTCGCTCTCTGTGGGTCGGGAACATCACATTGGAAGTGACAGAGAAAGACGTCTTGGACGTCTTTAAAATGTAAAAACACTGAACGTGTGTGAGGACACGTTGCATGTTTAGCCTGGAGTCATGAATTCAGTCTTTAGGGGTAAAGAACAACAGAATAAAGCCGTCAGCTGAGGCCCATCTAGTTGTTCCAGGACCACTGCAATAAGGAGATGGACTTCACATGAAGTTGTTCTATGAAGGGTGATAAAAAGCTCCAACTGTACGCTCTGTTTATTTTGAACAAACTCTGGTTGTTTTAATAAGGAAGTGAGGACATAATTGACCTTTTTCCATCATTCTGTGAGCAGCTGTGATCTGCTTTTATGACCAAAATAGATATCAGTCAGTGTCGAGCTCACCGATAAACACATTGCATTTCCTGTGACTCCTTCACAATAAATGTCAACTGTTTTGCCAGTTAAATGCTTTTAATGTGAAGCTGCAGCAGGAAATGTTCAGTTTGCATTAGCAGTAACTTAATGTCCCAACAGACACCCAGTTCGTAATACTGCAGATATTTAAATATTGCAATAGTTTCATCAGTGTGTTACCTCATTCAGCGATCGATGGTGACTTATATTTGAGATAATTGCTTTAAGACATCTGCATGAAGCATCACAGGTTGATCAACTTCAATAATAAAGAAACACGATTGTGTTACACTGAAATGAGAAAAACTGGTATCACCTAAAACCACCATGAAATCTTTAGTAGTTATATTTATCACCAAAATGTCAATATTTAACATTTCCAAGTATCTGTAGTAGTTACAGAGGTATGTTGGTAAATAGTAGTGGCTTTAGTTTAGTCACTGAGGTAGTTAAAGTAGTACTTGTAGTAGTAGTGGCTCTGTTATAGTCACACAGGTAGTTAAAGTAGTACTTGTAGTAGTAGTGGTATTTCTACCATAAGTAGTAGAATGGTTGGTGTACTACTGGACTCATAATAATGACTCTATTAGCTGTGAACACTGGACATGAAGGACGTTTCCTGCAGATCTGTGCCTCACTGCTTTGCTGTAGTTTTAGAGGCTCTGTGTTTCCATGATTACAGGGTCGGTGAGATAGAGAGCGTCCGGGTTCTTCATGAGCGTTTCTGTGCCTTCGTCAACTTCAAGAATGCCAACATTGCTGCCAAAGCCCTGGAGAAGCTGCAGGTGAGTGAGGTGCAGGTGAACGAACCCGACGTGACGTTTGTCCTCGTCGATGTCTCGGTGTACTTTACGGTGCCGTGTCCTCCTGTCCAGGGCGTGGAGCTGGGGAGCTGCAAGCTGGTGATGAGGTACCCAGAGCGCTGGACCCAGCGCACCGTGTCCCCCATGCAAAGGATCAACGCTGCAGGACCACAGCAGAGCTCAGCAGCCGCAGGGTACCGAGCATCTCACTCTGAACCTGGATCTTTGTGGTGCTTTGTTTCAGAAATGTCCTCCCTCTGCAGATGAACACTTTGGTTCCTTACAAAGTCGAGGATTCTATCACCAGCTTTCACGTCTTTGAGTTGCTTTAGGCGTCAGAGATTAGTATTAAAGGGACCGGTCACCCCCAAAATCATATCCTGTAGCGTTATTTATCTTTCTAGATGGTTTTGGTGTGAGTTGCCTCTTGTTGATGGAACTCAGCTTGTGGTGCTTAAAGCGGTGAAAACAGTTGAGAGACATTTGGAAAAACTCAACAGCAATGTCTCTTTTCAGAAATCTCCAACACTCGGCATCTCACACCTAAACAATCTGGATTGACTAACAGCACTGCGGGTTAGAGGAACATTATGTGATTTTGATTTTGGGGTGAACCCGCCTTTAAGTTTTGGTTAAGGTTAAGGTGAGGATTAGACATGTCGTGAGACATTTTAGGTGACGTATTGGGAAGATTATGATCATTGATGATCCTCGCAAGATAGACATCCAAAAAAAACAACGCTTTAGGAGTTAAACATGAAACATGAAACTTTTAAAACTCTTTGTTAAAATAAAAGATAAAATAGTTGATGCTGATTTTGAATAAATAAAAGCATTGTTTCTCTCTTTTTTGCATTTGCACTGTGAACTGTTCTTTACATTTAAGGTCAAATTAAACTGAAACCTCATTTAGTGACTCAAACTACATTTCAGAAAATCCCACTTCCTTGGAGCAACGTCCATCGACACCAATCAGTGACTTAAAGACTATAATCACAGTGTAACACAGAAGTGCACTGTTGGCATCATGTATTGATGTTCATTGTTTCTGAATGTGACGCGGGGTCCTCTCCTCTGGTTCTGTCCACGCAGGTCCAGACGGTGCGCACCAATAAGCAGAGACGAGTGCTTCTACTGGCAGACCACAGGCTGTTTCTACGGCGACAAGTGCCGCTTTAAACACGTAGCAGACCAACAAGGTCGAGACAAGAAACCGTGGCAACCTTAACCGTGTCCCCTCCCAACCCCAGCAGCACCAGGGCTCATGGGAGAAGGAAGCAGGAACGAGGACGGGAGGACGGGAGGCCCGAGAACACCGACAGCTGAACGTGTGAGACGGAGAGAGTCGGATACGGTTTGTGTGTGAGCGCTGACGTCGGGGGTTGTGACTCGGACACCATGAGGAACATTACGGCGCCCGGAGCTCAAGCTCAGAAAAGACTAAGTCACATGATACTGTGAAACTTCTGATGTAAGAAGGTCCTCAAAGGAATTGAATTCATTGGAAGTGAGGCGTCTCTCAGCTCCATTTGGATCCTAAAAACCCTGATGAACTCCAGGTGTCTGCATGGAGATCCCTGATCTGTGGGAAGTACGTCATCTGTCATCAGAAGGGGTTTATTTGGACGAATGTGTTTGGTTGAACCATATTGGAAAACCAGCTCAGTGACAAACTGTATCTCTTGAACACCACTGTTGAACTGCTTTAAAGGTCCAGTGTGTAGGATTTTGGGGGATCTTTTAACTGAAATGTAATATTCATAACCATCTTTTCATTAGTGTAAAATCCCCTGAAACTAGCAATTACTGTGTTTTCATTAAGCTTAAAAGGAGCGCTTGATATCTACACAGGGAGCAGGTCTTCTTCACGGACTCCGCCATGTTTCTACGGCCCAAACACTGACTCCAGAGAGTCTTTGTTCATTTTTATGTAACCTGAAGGTAACCGTAGTTCTTCAACGGACGGGTATTCAGTTTGATGCAATCTGCAACCTCACCACTAGATGTCACTAAACCCTACACACTGGTCCTGAAGTCAAGAGTCATTTTCATATAGTATTTGAAATGTATAAATATTTGGACAAAAGAATAAATAAATAAAACCCACATTTCAGTTAGTCTCGAAAATCCTGACTTCACACACACAGAATCACACTCTTTTTGTTATGATGACATATGTTTTTAGGCCAACAGGAAGTTAACCTCAACAAACAGCCAATGGGATTCTCTCATTTGTACAGGTTTTGTTCAGCTACTGGATCTGTTGCTTGTTCAAAAATAATTTGCCAAATTCTGGTCACAACAGACACAGGAGGATTAAAAACACGTGTGTATATATGTATATGTTTATATCTCTAACTGTAATTTTTATACAACATCATTTCAAGAAGTTCATGCATCGTTTGCAAAACAACAGCAAGAATGATTTCTTTATTTCAACTTGAGGGTTTTCAGTCATTGGTCTGTTCATGCATATGTAAAGAGGAAGGAAGCCAGGTCAGTGTTAAACAGCAGCGTTGAACCAACACCAGAAGACACGAGCTGACTTCAAAGACAACACCCTCCTTTTTAAAGTAGAAATGTTTGTGGTGACTTACTGACATAAAGTGTTCCTGATCTACCTGCTGATTTAACAGAGAGGAGCAGCTATGAGTTCAACAGCAGCAGCCGCTGGATTTGTTGTCTTCCTTCTCTCTGTACAAGGTACTGTACATCTACATTTATATTGTGAGGCCGTTAGTGCTCCTCAGGACAACAGAGGAAGCTGTGTTTTCAGTTCATAAACACATCTGATGTTATAAAATGTGGTGCAACATTGACTTTTCTTTCTTTAGATTGAAGTGTTTACAGGACGACCAACACAGAGCTGTTTTTAACAGCAGCAGCATCTCTGTACACTTGTACCTTAACATCATAAACTGTATAAACTGAAGAATCGTGCTCCATTAAAGACAGTAAAGTTGTGTTTATGTGGATGAAAGTAATGACTGTATGAACATTAACATTATCTACTTCCTCTAATCGTTCAGCGTTTCGTTTCATTCGACCACATTTAGAGTCTGTTATTCATTGTGATTCTCTTCCTGGTTGGTGTCTCTTTGAGTGACATGTTGTAAGTTAGGGCCAGAGGGGCCCCTGACACTTTGAGTCCGTTCAGTGATGCTCCCATGATCGTAGCTTTGATCTGTGTTACAGATAATTGATTCACTGACAGATGCTGTAAAGTCAGATTTTGTGGTTTTAGAAAAACAAATTCAATTTTTGTAAATTTAATTCACATCTGAAGTTTGTGTTTGTGTCGACTTCTGACTGTCAGTGATCTGTTATCTACATCACACTATTCTCTCACTCCTCAGTGTTCTGCATCTCTCTACAGTTTCCATTCACTCTGCAGCAGCTGACCACAGACAGAGAACCACAGAGCAAAGAAGACTCTTTATCTCATGAACTGCACCCTTCTAATATTTAAACTTCTGCTGTTTGATCTTGTTCACTGTGTTTAAGTTGACAGGTTCAATACATTGCTGTTCCTTCCAACTGCAGAGATCATGTGTACATCGTTGACTCTTTCTTTACTTCACTACTAATGAGAGTGTGTCCTCTGATGTTGCTCTGAGTCTGACTGTGGTTCCTGATGTGCTCTGTGTTTCAGTGATACAGAGTCAGGATGACTGGGGAGTGACTTACACTCCTACTGAGGTCTGTGCTGTAAAAGGATCAACAGTAGAAATACAATGCAGCTACACATACCCATCTAGAATACAGCACCGTGATATCAGCAACACATTCTGGTTTAAAGAGAAAGATGGTGAACCTGTGAATCTGAGAACAGACTCTGAGTATTCAGGTCGTGTGGAGTACAGATGTTATGAGAAGAAGTGCACTCTGATGATCACAGACCTGAGAGAGAGCGACTCAGCTGAGTACAAGTTCAGGTTCACAACAAACCAACCAGATGAGAAATATACTGGTTCACCTGGAGTCACTCTGTCCGTCACAGGTAACATTTTAATTCACATGTTAATCATCTACAAATGTTCAACATCTAGAAAACTAGAATATAAATATCTCATGTGAATGTTGACAGTTTAATAAAATAACATTTCTGATCCTTCTTCACACTTCCAGGTCTCCAGCTGGAGGTGAGCAGACCAGATTCTACCTGGTCGAAGCTGAAGTGTCTCAGCAGTTGTGTTCTGCCTGAACATCATTCCTACTTCTGGTACAAGAATGAACAGATCATCAGGAAGACAGCATATTCTTCTTATTCAGTCGACTATGGTGATGCAGACAGCTACTCCTGTGCTGTAAGCGGATATGAGGATCAGCGTTCTCCTTCAGTGTGTAAGTTTACTCCACTGTGTCAGCCTGTGGAGGTTCAACAACATCTCATATGGCGGCACCAGACTGGCACTGTATGTGACTTTAGAGGAACCAAAAGTATGAAGCACAACATTCCTCAGGAGGTAGAGCTGTGGTCCACTAACCAGAGGGTCGGTGGTTCAATCCCTGGCCCCTCAGTCTACATGTAGAAGTGTCACACACACACTGACACAAGAATACAATTATAATCACAGCTGTCAACACACTGAAGTCTTCTAAGTCTTAAAGTAGACACAGCTGTTTATTTATGAATTAATGGTGTTATTAAAAGAAACAAAAAGAAAAACTAGAACTAGTAGAAGAAACATAAGAAAAATAATAATCAGATAAACTGTCTGTTGTTTGATTTCTTTTGTTTGTGTTTTATTGGAGTTAATTAAACATGTTTAACTGAGACAGAATGGAAACTGTTCGTCATTCATCATGTTTGTGGTAATAAATCTGAAAACATGAGTGCTGCTACAATAACAGAAACTGGATAAAATAATATGATTTTCATACAGTCTGTTTAGCTGACTCAGCTGAATTATGTACAGAACATAACTAGAAGTGATCAGCCAGCTGGGTGAAGAAACAATCAATAACTCCCTACAACAGCTAGAAGTGAGAGGACAGACTCAGCTAACGACACAAGCAGCATCTAAAGAGAAGAATGTGTGGAGTTGTTGAACATTACAAATGATTAAAGGCTTCTTATTGTCAGTTTACACCAGCAGGAGTCTCACCTGAGACAGCTCCAGGATCAGCACTCTGGACAGCTGCTGTGATACATAATAGAGATAGTCTGAAACAAACAAACTGAAATATTAATAAAAATGGTAAATATTCTATGATAACACATTATAATCTTTAAGTATGTTTATTCTTTTCTCCTCCAGATGCTCCAAAGCTTCCCTCTGTGTCAGTGAGTCCCTCTGCTGAGATAGTGGAGGGCAGTTCAGTGACTCTGACCTGTAGCAGTGATGCTAACCCAGCAGCTAACTACACCTGGTACAAGGAGGATGTAAATCCAGACCCTCCTCCTCTCAGTGGAGAACCTCAGCTTGTCTTCAGCTCCATCCAGTCCTCTGACTCTGGACAGTATTACTGTAGAGCTGAGAACCTGCTGGGGACGAATAGATCTGAATTCATCTCTATTGATGTGAAATGTGAGTGAAATAGATTAACCGTTGGACTCGAGATCCCCCCACGGGGGGCTGTTTTAGAGTGTGCAGCATTCAGCGTGTCGTAGAAAGTATTTTTCATAAAGAAATATGATTATTGCTCCAGACATATTAAATATCGAATTAACGGGAAAAGTCCGAGCAACATCATCATACCAGCCATTGTAAACACTGCAAACACAGTTATACATGAACTAATATCATATCTGGAAGATATCTAGAAGATTTGCCACAATTTTGGCCAAAAATCGACGACCTATGCTCTCTGTATGGATCTCTCATCACGGAGCAGGATCGCACATGGCGGATGAACACATGCAGGAGGGGCACGATTCGACCTGGAAACGCACAGCGGCGTCCAAATTACTCTTTCAAACCGTTCAAAAGTTATGGGTATGCATGCCAACATCAGCCACAGGTCACGAGAAAAAACAATTGGGTAAAAAAACTTACGTTTTGACGGTTTTGGCGATTAAAAACGGATTTATTCCAGCGGATTTCTGCACAGCTCTGCCCGCCATGTTGTGCTGCATGTCTGTGAGTGAGATCAATGCGCTGGCGGAATGAATGACAAAATGGCAGACGATTCTGTGGGGTGGAGCAATCCATGTAGAGAGGGGGGTTCGCCCAGCATTTTGCGATTTTTAGTCAGTAAACAGACCCGGATACGATCAAACACCCCTGCATGGCTCTCGTTGGACTATCCCACATCTAAAAATGTCTCACACGAGTAAATCGGCCTTACCAGGGTCACATGACACACATTATGAGCCATTTATTGTTATGAATGACAGATATGACACATCATAACTGCTCAAAATTATTTAAAAAATCTTTTTATCCTCCCTAAAAGTAACCGATATGAGAAAACTCTTAAATTATAAAAAAAACACTGTATTTTTTGAACAGACAATAACAATAATTCAGCTGAATGGATAGAGCTCTTTCCCCACAGATGGTTCGGAGGTCTAACAACAAGGAATAGTTTAACAGAGTATATATGCACATTATCTCGTCTCCAACCCCTTCACAGATGTCCGCCTCTGCCTGCCGATGCATCCAACAAGGCCGAGGTCAGAGCCTTGGTATTGTTTTCGTGGGAAGAGGGTTTAATTGGTGAGATCAGGATGACACGACAGCAAGCCAGACATGAAAATACCTTCGATATGATAGCATTTATTATTTAGGTTTAAATGAGTCTGGTTGGCCTTGTCTGCATATGTTCAGGTTTAAGCGATACAAGTTATAACTAAAAGAACAATATGATACATTTCCACAACACTTTTAACTTCTACAACCGGGTTCATACCATCATTGGTCATGAAAAACATAAGAGACGGTCAAAATAACACTAATATCTTATAATGTGGCGTCATCCCACAATGTGAGAGGAATTTTGAGTTACATTTTGTTGTGATGCATGTGGGAGGCCACAGAAACGGACCACGAAGAGGAAACGTGTTTCATGTTCAGGTCTATTAGTGGTTACTTTAGCTTTCTTTAGATTTCTACGTTCACATAGTAACCACAGTACAATAACTGGCCTCTACACAAAGATTCATAAGTTGTCTCTCTCTTCTCCTCCAGATGCTCCAAAGCTTCCCTCTGTGTCAGTGAGTCCCTCTGCTGAGATAGTGGAGGGCAGTTCAGTGACTCTGACCTGTAGCAGTGATGCTAACCCAGCAGCTAACTACACCTGGTACAAGGAGGATGAAGACTCACCAAAAGCATCAGGACAGATCTTCATCATCACTGACTTCAGAGCTGAACACAGTGGGAGTTATTACTGTGAAGCCCAGAACATGAGAGGACGTAGTAACTCCACCTTACATCTGACTGTTGTATCAGGTGAGTTTCTTCATGACACTAATCGTCTGATTAACAAACAGCATCGTCTGATAAGTTTATTCATGAATCAAACCGTTCTAATAAGGTAAAGTGTTGTTTATCTAATAACTGTCTGTCTCCAGTTCTAGATAAAACAGCAATGATCATACGTAACACCAGGTTGACTCTGGTGGTTGTGATTCCGATTTCTCTGCTTCTCTTTTGTCTGTGGAAGAGGTAAAACTACAAGAACTAATCCTCACTGATCTTTCACTTTGAATACTTCCTTTAATAGTTTTGGAGTTGTCATTAAATGTTTAATTCATTCATTTGTGGTCTTTGTATGATGTTGGATTCAATCCAGGAAGAAGAAAGCTCTGAGCTCCACCACTGAACCACATGAACCCATAGAGACTGTGGAGGTGAGAGAGACATTTGTCCTCAGTGACAGAACTCACCAAAGGGTCATTGTTTGTTCTTATTATGAGGTCATCAAGATAATTAACACCTAACTTTATTAGTAATCTTTATTTTTATGAACCACCTATGTGTATTTACCCTCAAATATTTTACAACCACGTTTACTACAAATGTTCTTCTGCTGTCAGACGTTCAGGTTTCATACAGCTGAAAGCTCGACAGTCAGTTGTATCTGAAGTCCATCTGTGAGGCCTTTGACTCTCATCTTGTCGTCTCTCTCCATCAGTTGGACTCTGATCCTGAGTATGGGAACATCTCAAACACTGCAGCACAGACAGAAGACTCAGAGGAGCAGGAAGACCGGGTGTGAAGGTCAGACAGGTTTCAGTCTGCTGCATCGGGAAAATAAAAACAACTCAGAATAACTTCCTACTTCCATTTCTGAGAAATAAGTTCATGTGGTTTTCTTCAGATGCAGTTAAACCAGAGGGAGACTCACCTGGATGGAGACAGAGAGAAGTGCACTGAAGTGGACCTATTGACCTTCAATATACTAAGTTATTATCTGAGGACTTATAGTTATATAGTCTAACTATAGTTTTTGTTTTATTATCTTAGCTCTTGAATCGCTCTTTTTAATTGTATTTAAATGTTCTTTTATTATTCATTTCTTTGCACTTTGTGATGTTTTATGTAAAGTGCTTTAAATTTCCTTGTAGCTGAAATGTGCTTTATAGATAAACTTGCTTTGACATGTCAGTTTTCGGTAACAGCGACATGTAGCAGAATATTCATAATGCATGCTTTATGTACCTGTGCAGGTGCATTATACATGTACATGATTTAACTTTAATATAATAAATGGCTTTTATGAAATACTGATTGTCATCACGTCTGTCTGAGCAGATAAATCCATTAAAGTCTGTTCAACTCAGTTATTGAAGCAAAAACATACCTAAATACAATAAAAGTTACCACTAGATAATGACAGTTGTATATTTAAACATAACATTTCAGAAAACTTTAAATACAAACAATAATAGTCTTAATGTGAGTAATAAACTGGTGTAGTTTGATGGTGATATCTATGAGTTAATTATTTGACCCTATTCACCTGTAGTGTCTCCACTTAAACATTCTCGAGTACATTTTTGATCCAATGAGTGAATGAGGTGAGTTTTATTTTGTCGTCTCTCCTCAACAGTTAGACTCTTGTCCTGCGTGTGAAGACGTCTCAGACTTAAAGACGTCACAATTAAAGGAATCGTGAACTCAAAAATCAGCATAAAGAGAATGACGGTACTCAGCTTCCGTGATACATCATGAATATAAGTTCGATAATTTAACTTCAGATTAGATTTAAAACGCCACCAAAGTTTGGAAAAACAGGGAAAACTTCTAAATGTGATATTAATAAATTAATTCTCAATCTCAGGGTTGCTACGGAGTTCTTCTCAAGGTGTACAGGGAGCGATTATTTAATACACACACAAATCAAATGATCAAGTTCTTTATAAGTGAAGTATTTATTAGACTAACTGCATCACTAAACTACTAACAATAATACCATCGTTAGAATAACCGATAAAACTAAAACGTGAACGGAATGGAATGATGAAAGATGCAATGAAATAACGATGAACAACAAATAAATGAATGGGATTGCATGTAACCAGGTAGAATCAGTGACTCACACCTTTGATCACTGTCTATCAATTAAATCTGTCAATTGACATTTTTACATTAAATTTAGTTCAAGAGATTTATGTACTGCCCGCTCCCCCCCTCCGGGGGTAAGATCGGGAGGGGAGAACGTCTCCCCCTAAGACTCCAAACTGAGACTAGGATTCAGGTACATGTTAATATGCATCCAGACTCAGTTTCCTTAAGTCGTTATTTTACAATTGGATGTGTCCCTGTGTCCCTCAGGAACGTAGACGTTCGTCAAAAATGTTGGGTCATAAAACCTTGTAGGTTCAGCCTTAACGAAGACTTATAGTTCATAAATCGGGTTGAGTGTCAAGATTGACCCCAAATCTTATCTCGAGTCGGTCCAGGCACTTGGTAACATGAGAGTTCATCCATTAAGTGACCTATAGTTCCTGAGAGCAGTCTCTGGACAACGTTTATCAGTTCAGATTGTGTCTTTATTGTTATTATCACATATCCGTGGACGTTTGCTACACTATAATGTATATGATTGTAGTTCAAGACCTTTGTGGTCTCTACAACATGACTCCTACTGCCTTTAGTGATCACCTGTCTTTTCCTCTACGAGATGGTGACGAGATGACTCCCCGTCATTTCAGCTGCGCAACTGCAGCACAAACGGCTGCAAGATTGACTTCTTCATTGCCGCTTATGTATTTAGAGGCCTCAATGTGTTGATGCACATTTTAACGTAAAGAGGAAGGAAGCCAGGCAGGCGTTTTAACAGCTTGATAACTGTTTAACATAACTGAACCAACACCAGAAGACACAAGCTGACTTCAAAGACAACACCCTCCTTTTTAAAGTAGAATGTTTGTGGTGACTTACTGACATAAAGTGTTCCTGATCTACCTGCTGATTTAACAGAGAGGAGCAGCTATGAGTTCAACAGCAGCAGCCGCTGGATTTGTTGTCTTCCTTCTCTCTGTACAAGGTACTGTACATCTACATTTATATTGTGAGGCCGTTAGTGCTCCTCAGGACAACAGAGGAAGCTGTGTTTTCAGTTCATAAACACATCTGATGTTATAAAATGTGGTGCAACATTGACTTTTCTTTCTTTAGATTGAAGTGTTTACAGGACGACCAACACAGAGCTGTTTTTAACAGCAGCAGCATCTCTGTACACTTGTACCTTAACATCATAAACTGTATAAACTGAAGAATCGTGCTCCATTAAAGACAGTAAAGTTGTGTTTATGTGGATGAAAGTAATGACTGTACGAACATTAACATGATCTCTCTGTGGAACTTCCTCTAATCGTTCAGCGTTTCATTCGACCACATTTAGAGGCTGTTAGCTCTCTGATAGCATATTTAATACAGGAACTATAACATGAGTGCGTATCATGTCTTTCAAGTCACACAACATACTCACTGTAGGAGTTGCAAAGTCGACAACAAAACTTAAAGTTGCACTAATGAAAGTCTTTATATAAACAATGGGTCAAAGGACTTTATGATGACAAAAGAGTTTCCTGTAGTAACAAAGCCGCAGTTCAACTCAGCTCTACAGTGTTTTAGTGTGTTTTAGCTCTTTGGCACACAACTCAACTGTTTTATTTAATTCTCACTGCTCTTATCAGCCATGTTCATAGCAGACTATTGTGTTGACTGTGATTATTGACTTACATTCATTAAATGTCCAGAAACACAACTCTAAATAAATGCTTGTGTTGTTCTGTATCTGCTGGTTTTGCAAATAAGGACCAAATCAACTGTAAAATAAGACAATATGTCCATGTTGTCTTTACAGCTTGTTGTGCTGCATCTCTTTGAAGTCATTTTGTGTCTCATTGTGGATGTTTTGCACCTTTTTGAAGTAGTTTTGTGTTTCCTTCTTTGCATTTTGAGTCTCTTTTGGTTCACGTCTCTTCAAATGACATTTTGTAGGTGAAGGCCAGAGGGTTCCCCTGACACTTACAGACCCTGGGCCTGTGCCCAATTGACACATTCTTTGATGCATCCATGATTGTAGCTTTGACAAACTTTGTGTTTGAAACAAAAATAAAACACAAAACAAATGTGTGGACATACGTGCAGAGACACACCTGTCAATGAGGAGCCATGTAGGTGTAACATGCAGGATGTTCAGGCTATTCCCCCAGATCTTCCAACCAATTAGACTCTAGTGCAACAACAACAAAGACTTGAACCTTAAAGAGTTCAACCTGCAAACACAGAACAAGCAGAGAGCTCTGCTGCCTGGAGCTGAACTCTCTCACTATTTTTGTCTGTTTCTTTTTGCGGATTAGGGAAGTGTTACGATTAATGAATTCACTGCCAGATGCTGCAAATTTAGATTTTTGATAAGAGCACTTGTGTTCTGTGGTGGAAAAAAAATCTTTTTAACCTCTCTGTGAGAAATAATCACGATGGACCTTCTTGAAGTATTAAAAACATATTTAATGAACAGACACTTCAATCATAATTCAGCTGAATGGATAGAGCTCTTTCCCCACGGATGGTTCGGAGGTCTAACCCTAATAAAAAATAAAACAGAGTATATATGCGCGTTATCTCGTCTCCTCTCCCTTCACCCTCCCCCTCGCAGATGTTGTTGGCCGCTGCACCCACCAAGGCCAGGTTCCCAGCCTTTCCGTGGGAAGAGGGTTAGGGTGGTATAGGCAGGTTTAAGCAATACAAGTTATAACTAAAAGAACCATATGATAAATTTCCACAACATGTTCGTGTTGACTTTTGAAAGCCATCACCAGTCAAATGCTAAAAAGATGCTATCTGTCAGTGATCTGTTGTCTACATCACACTATTCTCTCACTCCTCAGTGTTCTGCATCTCTCTACAGTTTCCATTCACTCTGCAGCAGCTGACCACAGACAGAGAACCACAGAGCAAAGAAGACTCTTTATCTCATGAACTGCACCCTTCTAATATTTAAACTTCTGCTGTTTGATCTTGTTCACTGTGTTTAAGTTGACAGGTTCAATACATTGCTGTTCCTTCCAACTGCAGAGATCATGTGTACATCGTTGACTCTTTCTTTACTTCACTACTAATGAGAGTGTGTCCTCTGATGTTGCTCTGAGTCTGACTGTGGTTCCTGATGTGCTCTGTGTTTCAGTGATACAGAGTCAGGATGGCTGGGGAGTGACTTACACTTCTACTGAGGTCTGTGCTGTAAAAGGATCAACATTAGAAATACACTGCAGCTACACATACCCATCTAGAATACTGCACCATGATATCAGCAACACATTCTGGTTTACTAAAGAGAAAGATGGTGAACCTGTGAGTCTGAGAACAGACTCTGAGTATTCAGGTCGTGTGCAGTACAGATGTTATGAGAAGAAGTGCACTCTGAGAATCACAGACCTGAGAGAGAGCGACTCAGCTGAGTACAAGTTCAGGTTCATGACAAACCAACCAGATGAGAAATATACTGGTTCACCTGGAGTCACTCTGTCATTCACAGGTAATATTTTAATTCACATGTTAATCATCTACAAATGTTCAACATCTAGAAAACTAGGATATAAATGTCTTGTGTGAATGTTGACAGTTTAATAAAATAACATTTCTGTTCCTTCTTCACAGATCCAGGTCTCCAGGTGGAGGTGAGCAGATATGATTCTACCTGGTCGGAGCTGAAGTGTCTCAGCAGTTGTGTTCTGCCTTATTATCCTTCCTACTTCTGGTACAAGAATGGACATTACATCAACACAGGATCTTCTCTTTTCGTCATCTTTGGTTCATCAGACAGCTACTCCTGTGCTGTAAGAGGATATGAGGATCAGCGTTCTCCTTCAGTGTGTAAGTTTACTCCACTGTGTCAGCCTGTGGAGGTTCAACAACATCTCATATGGCGGCACCAGACTGGCACTGTATGTGACTTTAGAGGAACCAAAAGTATGAAGCACAACATTCCTCAGGAGGTAGAGCTGTGGTCCACTAACCAGAGGGTCGGTGGTTCAATCCCTGGCCCCTCAGTCTACATGTAGAAGTGTCACACACACACTGACACAAGAATACAATTATAATCACAGCTGTAAACACACTGAAGTCTTCTAAGTCTTAAAGTAGACACAGCTGTTTATTTATGAATTAATGGTGTTATTAAAGGAAACAAAAATAAAAACTAGAACTAGTAGAAGAAACTGGATAAAATAATATGATTTTCATACAGTCTGTTTAGCTGACTCAGCTGAATTATGTACAGAACATAACTAGAAGTGATCAGCCAGCTGGGTGAAGAAACAATCAATAACTCCCTACAACAGCTAGAAGTGAGAGGACAGACTCAGCTAACGACACAAGCAGCATCTAAAGAGAAGAATGTGTGGAGTTGTTGAACATTACAAATGATTAAAGGCTTCTTATTGTCAGTTTACACCAGCAGGAGTCTCACCTGAGACAGCTCCAGGATCAGCACTCTGGACAGCTGCTGTGATACATAATAGAGATAGTCTGAAACAAAGAAACTGAAATATTAATTAAAATAATAAATATTCTATGATAACATTATAACCTTTAAGTATGTTTATTCTTTTCTCCTCCAGATGCTCCAAAGCTTCCCTCTGTGTCAGTGAGTCCCTCTGCTGAGATAGTGGAGGGCAGTTCAGTGACTCTGACCTGTAGCAGTGATGCTAACCCAGCAGCTAACTACATCAAGTGGTACAAGGTTGGAATTCAACACCATCTCAGTGACAATTCTAAGCTCGTCTTCAGCTCCATCCAGTCCTCTGACTCTGGACAGTATTACTGTAGAGCTGAGAACCTGCTGGGATGGAGGACGTCTGAATACATCAATGTTCATGTGAAATGTGAGTAAAATACAGGTAATAAGGAGCAGACACAATCAATCTGTCAAATTGTTTGCTCTTTATCAAAAGGAGCACTAAACATGAAGTAGAGTTTAGGCTTAAAATGTTCAACAAGAAACCTACAAACTGTTGAGTTTTAAAAAGTTAACTTTTATTAAGCCTGTGGTGTCTAAATAAAGATTCTATTGATCAACTTATAATAATCTATATTCATTTCCAGATGCTCCAAAGCTTCCCTCTGTGTCAGTGAGTCCCTCTGCTGAGATAGTGGAGGGCAGTTCAGTGACTCTGACCTGTAGCAGTGATGCTAACCCAGCAGCTAACTACACCTGGTACAAGGAGGATGAAGACTCACCAAAAGCATCAGGACAGATCTTCATCATCACTGACTTCAGAGCTGAACATAGTGGGAATTATTACTGTGAAGCCCAGAACATGAGAGGACGTAGTAACTCCTCCTCATACCTGGTTGCTGTGTCAGGTAAATCATACATGAAGGGTATTCACTTAGACATTATCTTAACAATCCAGTTAAGCAAACGCCTCTTTTAGCTCATTTCTGTAACCAGTGTAGCATTAAAGCATGGTGGAATTAGCAAGCTTGCTAATTAGTCAGCCGTATGCTAGTTAGCTAGCTTGTTTGCTAATTCCACCATGCTTTAATGCTACACTGGTTACAGAAAATAACCAAAGCAAAGTTGTAACTCATCCGTTGATAGCATTGTGCTTTCTTACACTGTAACAAGAGTGTGTGGATGAAGCATTAAGTATTATAGTATTTTTTGGGGGGGTAGGTTGTTACTCCAAAATGGCCGCCGGTCTCATCCACCTACGTTGTTTTGAATGTGAATGTCCGTTCTACTCGTGTTTTATTTCTATGTGATGTTCAACTCAACTGCTTCACACTCGCCCTGGAAGTCACAAATGGATAAAGAAGTTTATCATCTGCATAGAGCAGATCCTGAGGTTCTAGAGATTCTGTTACACTTTGTTAAACGTCTTGTTTTTGTCCTGTTGTTAACTCCTGAATTCATCTTCCATATGTAATATATATTTTTTATATTTTCTTTCCTATATAGCAAATTTGGACTACAATCTAAATTTCAATGTGCAACCCTGTCGTACAGTGACAAATAAAACCCTTGTAACCTTGTGAGATACATTTCATATTATGGGGCAAGAAAAACAAGCAAAAGTTGAGGTTATACGTCTTTATTTAGAATGCTTCTGTCTGAATATAATCTTCTTGAAAATGATCAGTTTCTAATTGTTCTGTTTGATCAGTTTCTCCAGTTTCATTGACAGCAGTAGCTGTTGGATCAACCACTGCTATTTTCCTGGCTATCATAATCCTCGCTGCCTTCCTATTGATTAGGTGAGCAGTTCAGCTTTACTGTGATTATATTCAGTAATGCATCTTACAATCGCTCAGTTGTTGACTAACTTTATTTGATGATTCATATCTTTGTTCATTTATTGTTCTCTCCAGAAGAAAGAGGTCCTCGACACAAACCAGCCAGTCTGGAGACGGACCAGACAACAGCGCTCAGGTGAGGAAGAAGAGCTCAGGTGTCTCTAAGACTTCACTTTAAAGCACGTTTGAATAGTCATCATGTCTTCTTCAAGTCTTCATGTCCCTATTTGGATACTGTCATCATTTCCAAAATGGTGAACCTATATGTGCATGTCACACCCTGGTTATCTTGATTTTTTTGAAATAGACTAGACTTTGGTTTGAGCATATTTGTAATAAATGACACTGTGTGTACATTGCCCTTCTTAGTTTAAACACTAGATGTCGCTGCCATTTTGAACAACTGCTCTACATTTATTACTATGAAAACCTTTACTTCAGTTTATCAGGTAAACATGGTGGAACTAAAAAGATGGAAGATAGCAAGCGAGTGGCAAAAATGATGTAAAGTCAGTACTCTTTCACTGAAGTCAAGAGGAAGTGTGTTACTATAAAACTAAACATCAGTCCCACATTTCATACATTTGTACAAATGTTGTTTTCTGGTCTAGAATCAGTGATTTTCTTGCAGTGTGACTGGTTGAAAACGACACATTTACTGTTGTTTGGCTTGTGACTCCTTCTGGTTTTCTATATACGACCCACAATCAAAGACGTTTGTCCACCCCGGCTTTATCCAGCCTTTCTCTGTCTTAAGCTATGAGGTGCTGAGACAGAGACACTGTTATCAACACTGTAGGTGGTGTGGCTTTGGCCCTTTCATTGTTGGGGGATTTACAGGTCTCCATCCACAGATACATGTTAACAGTTTGTAGATGAAGGGAAACTTCATGAACCTCTGCTGGTGACCAGGAGGTATTACAACGACTAAAAGAGAACTCAAGACCTGTGCTTCACTTTTTGACTTTGAATCTGAGGTTTGATGCCACAACATGAGAACTTTGAATGAATGTTGACGAAATAATTGCAGAACAAGCCCCCCCCCCCCCCCACACCTTTAACCCTGCAGATGTTTTACTATCTGGTCATTTGTATTACAGGCCAACAACAAATGTACTTAATAGGTGCTTAATACTCTTGTTTATTGGTGCAGAGCTCACCAGCGGAGCAGCAGGAAGAGCTTTGCTATGCCAGCGTGAGCTTCTCTAGAAACCAGGAAGATCTTCTCTACTCCAACATCAGGCCAGCTCGGCCCCACAGACGCAAGGAGGAAGAGGAGGACGTGGAGTACACAAGGGTCAACTTTAAGAGTGCCAGTGCTGCCAACGAGTGAGTCTGTTCAATCTGTCTCTGCTGCACGACGTTTGCAGCGGTCGTTGCTTTTATTGCTGTTTAAACCTGTTCTTAGTTAATATTGTGAGCTTTACTGTTTGTCATTCACAGATCAAGATGTCAAGAAGCTGTGGGTGATTTATCTGCACTGTACAGCACAGTCAGCCAACAACCAAGAGCATGAACACATCACGGATCTGTGCTCTGTTACTTTACAGTGTTGAAGCAGATTAAACACACATGGATGAATGTTAGGTTTGACTTACTGTATTAACCATCGTTAAGACTTCCAGCAGAGAACTAGTATCAGTGAACCAATGGGTGGTCAGCTTGTGATTTATAAATAGCCTTCTAATACAGAATTAGCTTAAAAATGTTATTAAGGAGTAATATCTTACTGCCAGTTCTAGAAAAGCATCTTATCAAGTACATTTCTCTGTAAACAGTCTTTACTACTCTCTGCTCTGCTGTTCTTTTTAGATGAATTACATGTTTTTGTTTAAAATATTGCCAATATTCTTTCGCTCATTTTCTTACTTCAGGTGCATCACAAGTAAGTGTTTTGTTTAAATACTCGTCTCTCAACTTAAAGGTGCAAAATTGGACATTCAGAGCATTAATATAGCATCAAACAACTATTGTCTATGTGAAGATATAGTGGAGTAATGTCAACCTGAGCAGAGAATGAAGTCACTCTCTCTCTCTGTGTGTTGATATCGAGCCGGGCCGGCAGGGTGTGAACTTCAGTGCATTTTAGTGCATTTGAGCGCGTCCCACTGGTTAAGTAATCAGCACCGCTCTGCACTGCTCTCAAACGGCGGTTACAGCTGATAACACCGTTCCAAGCTTAACATTGTTAGCTCTGTCAGCACTGTTGTTGTTGTGTGAACCTGTTGCACCCTTGTTGCCATATTGAGAGGCGTGCGGAGGCGATCCTTCAATCATACATTTGTTCTGAGTTTGTAATTCAGCACCTTTAAATGTTTTTTTACAGTGTGGTTTTGTACTTTTATTCTCTGGCTACAGTTTGTTAAATGTATGTGATAGTACTGATTTGTATTGTTTAAATAACTTGATATTTGATTAAATAAAGATATTCAGTCAGTCAATTGTTCCAGCTGTCAACATGTTTATGCTAGGTGGTAAAAGTTTAACTACGGGGAACCAGCTCCCTTATAAGAGACCTTAGCTCTCCTGAACATAACAAAAGTTTAAGTTTGACATCTCAAAAAAGTGTGAAACCATCGACTCTGAATGTCACGATGTTAAGTGACAGCAAAGCTGTTATCAGACACCATGAGAAAACCCCAAAACTAGCCTCTACTGAAGCCTCCACCGGTCATGTGACTCTCACCTTGCAGGTCATAGCGGTCTGTTGAGAGTCTCAGCAGATGGAGTTCTCAGGATGCTGCCTTCTATCTTTCACCCTGTTCACAATGTTTACTGAGGTAATAAATCAAGAGAGAAGTAGAGTCACTTTCTCATAGACTTCTATACAACCAGAGGAGTCGCCCCCTGGTGGACACTAGAGAGATTAGAGGGATAACATGGTTCAACTGATGTTTCAACATGAGTGAGTCAGTGGAACTACAACTCACTCGACTGCCTGCTGCTGTATCAACAAATAATCCAAGATAATAATAATAATAATAATAATAATAACTTTAGAGCACCTTTGAAAACAGAGTTTACAAAGTGCTTTTGACAGACAAAGCAGCAAAAGCAAAATACAATAAATTATATATATATATTAAAATAATTTAGTAAAATCAACAAATAAAACAGAAAAGCGACGACGTCACATAGAAGCCAGTCTGTAAAACTGAGTTTTAAGAAGTGATTTAAAAGAGATCACTGAGTCCTCGAGCCTCATCTCCTCAGGCAAGATCGTCAAGATTGCAAGTTAACGTTTATAATTATTAATTTATACCTTTATTATTGAATTCATTTTGGAATACTAAACACAGACACAATTGATTCTTTACTGACGAAACTACAGAATTACAACATTTACTTATTTGTCTGTGTCGTCATCACATGATGCAGAATTAAGCGTTGTGTGTCACAGTACATGACGTCATGCATCTCATGATCTTTGGGTTGGGTTTGAGGATGAGGAGAGAACAAGGAGGAGAGCCGAGAGGAGGAGAGCTAAAAGGAAAGTGAGTAACAGGAATTCAATATATTATATATACGATTCAATACACCTCAAGGCTCGTGAGCTGCATCTACCAAAGATACTAGAACATCACAGGAACAGAACCAGAACCAACGGACTGCTACCGGAAACTGTAGATTAAAAATGTAATAAAGGAATAGCAGATAACTGGACAGCATTTTATAATATAATTCAACACTCAATATAATTAGCTCCATGTTGTCGCATCACACAGACTTTAAACTACGGTTCATTTCAATCTGAAGTACAGTATCGGTGATAAATCCTCGTCTTAATCTAGAAGTTCTTTGTGTCTTTCATATTTTTAAAAAGGTCTGAAGTTAGAAACATAACACAGAACAAATTACAATGTGTGCAACAGTTTAGTGAAATGAAATATAATGAAACTATCCCCAAATCATGAAACAGAAATCCACAAAGTAACAAAATGGAAACGTGAGAATAAATATAAGATGTTGCAGCTCATGTGTTTCTGATTCCTCTACTAACTAACATGAATATGTCTCATATGTTCCTCCACTGCACCTTCCATCGTCTCACCTGTTGACCCACCTTGTCTTCACACCCACTCCACAGTTGTTACTTAACATCCCCTGCTTCCATGTATTCGTCCACACCCTCTTCAAAGCTGTTCGTATTTATTTTACCTTTTTTTGCGACACACCCGACCGCCCGTCTGCTTCTCCGCCGGTGTCCGTACTTGTCTCTGTTCCATCCCACTGCCACCGTGTGCATGTCTCCTTTCAGAGGCAGAAAGAACGGAAGAAGCTGGAGAGAGAGGAGAGGATGGAGGACGCGTCTGAGCAGGTGGGAATATGAGGGTCTGCTGGTATTTCTCTATTTCTGTTTGCACTAAATTCTCATTTTATTTTTCTGAAATGTGCTTGTTTCCATTAACTACCTTTTACAGGAGAATAAGTTCATGTCAATCAAAGACTATTTGAAAATATGTGATTCTACTGAGGAACCAAATCCAACGTGAAGTTATAACTTTATGACTTAATCCAAACAATCAGGAGATTAGACTCTACGACCTGTCACTCCATGTTACAGATTAAATTAATGATTTTGTGTGTCACTCTGCTGTGTTTCAGGAGCCAGAGTGGGATGTCAGCAGCGCATTTGTGGCCAACGCCGCCAGCCACATCAAACTCAAAGGCCTGAAGAACAGAGCAACACAGATCTCCAGAGAGAACGAGGAGAACGAGGCCCGGAGCAGCCAGGTGCACACACACACACTCACACACACACACACACCACACACACACACACCGCACACACACACACCACACACACCGCACACACACACACCGCACACACACACACCGCACACACACACACACACACACACACACACACACACACCGCACACACACACACCGCACACACACACACACACACACACACACACACACACACACACACACCACACACACACACACCGCACACACACACACACACACACACACACACACACCACACACACACACACCGCACACACACACACCGCACACACACACACACACACACACACACACCGCACACACACACACCGCACACACACACACACACACACACACACACACACATCACACACACACACACCGCACACACACACACCGCACACACACACACACACACACACACACACACACACCGTTATGATGAGTTTGAATGAAGTGCGTTTCACAATGATAATGGAGGTAAACTTACTGTTTCTGTCAATGGAGTCCGGTCGCTTTGAGGAGATTTAATTGAATGTTTTGTACCTTAATTCATTATTTTATTGTCCAATTTACCATTGATTTTATACTTTTTTTAATAGACCTACATTATTGGTTTCGAACACATTATGTTTGGACACAATATACTAAGAGAACTGATGTGATTGCAGACGGAGAGCACAGAAGAAATGAAGAGGAGGGGCGAGTCTCTGACAGGTGAATCGATGTCTGACCTTTAGATACACGTTGTGCCCTTTTAATAACTAATGAAGAAGATAAACACGTATTTACGTTGTTTAGGTTAATTCAGTCCATCAGATTCCAAATATTGTGTGAATTTCATATTTCATTCTGACTTTTTTAAGTTCTCATCTCATCCTCCAATACGAATGAGTAGTGTTAATTAACCTGAGACTGTCAGACCTAAAGGGACTTCTAAAGGGACCCTGGTGCTCTGAAACACTACCGCTTTTGTCCACAGGGGTCGCCAGAATCAACACTAAATGAAAGTTCCACGTAGTAGCTTTAATATGTTGTGTTGAGGCAAAGTTTCAATAATAGATCAGGGATAGATGTTAGCTGTTGTTAGTTAGTCGTTAAAACTTTACTGAGACATAAAACCACAGAATAACTTCAGGTATTGTCTACTGACATTGCTGCTAATGCAAAGTTTTAAATGCTGGTTCACCCAAATTACAAAAACATATTTTCTCACATTCCATAATACCTCTGCGCTCAAAGCTGTGAAAGATGTTCCTTTTCATGAACAAAGCTCTGGTTACTAAGAATAATTCACAGAACACACTGTCGGTAAAAAGTCCTCATTGTTTAAATGTGTGTGTGTGTGTGTCTGTGTGTGTGTGTGTGTGTGTGTGTGTGTGTGTGTGTGTGTGTGTGTGTGTGTCTGTGTGTGTGTGTGTGTGTGTGTGTGTGTGTGTGTGTGTGTGTGTGTGTGTGTGTGTGTGCTTTCTCCAGTGCAGGGCATTCAGATGTTCGAGCAAGGCCAGTACATCCAAGCGGTGGACATGTTCACAGAAGCCATCTACTGCAACCCCAAGGACCACAGGTGACATATGACCTCTGACCTGTGCAGCTCAGCGACAGTGACCCTGTCCTCTCCTGATGGCACCCCACCTTCATCCTCCTCCTCCTCCTCACGTTCACTTTGGTTTGACATCAGTGTCTCTACGCGACTCCCACAGGTTCTATGGAAACCGCTCCTACTGTTATTGGTGTCTGGAGCAGTACTCGTCCGCCCTCGCAGACGCTCAGAGGTCCATTCAGCTGGCTCCCGATTGGCCGAAGGGGTACTTCCGTAAGGGGTGTGCTCTGATGGGGTTAAAGGTCAGCTCACAGCAGACAAATACGTTCCTACAGAACATTAGATTTTGCAGTTTGTGATTCAGCATTTGGACTTAAAATGTATCTTATTACAATATTTATTTTTTTAAAACACCTGCGTAGTGTAAAAAATGATGTGTGTGTGCGTGTGTGTGTGTGTGTGTGTGTGTGTGTGTGTGTGTGTGTCTGTGTGTGTGTGTGTGTGTGCGCGTGTGCGCATTCCAGCGGTTCAGTGAAGCAGAGGCGGCCATGGAGCGGGTGTTGAAGTTGGATCAGCTCTGTAAGGAAGCCTCCAGTAAACTCCTCTCCTGCCGCGTCCTGCAGCTCACGGTGAGGAGAACCGAGGCGTCCATCAAGAACTTCATGAATTGAAGTGAACTGAAGCGTGCACATAAAACCAGGAGCTGAAATCAGTCCAGTTCCAGCTTCCGGCTTCTTTCTTTTGTATTTGTGTTTATAATTGATTTAAGAACATGATATCAACATGTTAAATCCAAACCAAATGAACTGTGGTGAATACAGACGTGTGGTTAGCTGGCTGTTAACAGGTCAAGAGGGACCAACAGTCTGGACGTACAAGAGCTGAGATTGTTTTCTAGCTGTGATGACCAGGTTGAGGCGGTCGGTTAGAGCCGAGCGTTGTCCTCGTCTAAATGTCGATGACGTGTCGTTCTTGAGTGCATTTGAAAAAGAAAAGAGACGTTTCCATGAGGTGACTTTAACGTTCTTACCTCTTGACTTTCCCTGTAGGAGCTGGGCTTCGAGGAGGAGCAGAGTGAAGCGCTGCTGGAGAAGTTCACCACCGTTCAGGCGGTTGTCACCTCACCAGAGGCCCAAAGTAAGAGCTCAGCCGCAGCCCCGCTTGTGTCCACACGGGGGCAGCACCGCTCTCTGTTCCAGTCACGTCACACATCAACAGCAGAGACCGGCAACACTTATGTGTAAAGATTATTAAATACATGGACAGTAAGATATAAACGATCTATTATGAACAGCACACTGCTGCAAAGAAAGGGGCAGAGAAATATGTAGTTTACAGAGTAGAATATATTCAGTATATTGGATATGAAGATGTATCAGCAGTCTGGACTAAAGCAGACATGCTGCATGAACTGTAGAGTCCAGTGGGAGTTTATTGTTTATTGATATGATGTTACAGTAAGTAAGTGCTGTGTCAGCACATTAGTGTACTTTACAGCAGACCACAGTGGTTCATCGTTGTAAATACATCTCATTGATGCTCTGTTTTTGTTGTTTTGTCTTTCCATGATGTCTACTTCCTGTCTCCTCTTTACTTCCAGCACTGAAGGACCAGAGTGGGTACGTGTCTGTAATAGACAGTAGTTTAACAGTATCATTCTAAACATGACGCAAATCAATCCTCTCTTCTTTTTATAGTTGTTCTTTTTAAATGTTATCATACGTACGCTGCGTGTAGTAAAAAAATGATAATATAATGCAAATATGAACTTCTTTGTTCTCTCCTGCTGACTTCCCTCTCTCTGTCTTCCAGGAGCTGTCGCTCTCTGTGGGTCGGGAACATCACATTGGAAGTGACAGAGAAAGACGTCTTGGACGTCTTTAAAATGTAAAAACACTGAACGTGTGTGAGGACACGTTGCATGTTTAGCCTGGAGTCATGAATTCAGTCTTTAGGGGTAAAGAACAACAGAATAAAGCCGTCAGCTGAGGCCCATCTAGTTGTTCCAGGACCACTGCAATAAGGAGATGGACTTCACATGAAGTTGTTCTATGAAGGGTGATAAAAAGCTCCAACTGTACGCTCTGTTTATTTTGAACAAACTCTGGTTGTTTTAATAAGGAAGTGAGGACATAATTGACCTTTTTCCATCATTCTGTGAGCAGCTGTGATCTGCTTTTATGACCAAAATAGATATCAGTCAGTGTCGAGCTCACCGATAAACACATTGCATTTCCTGTGACTCCTTCACAATAAATGTCAACTGTTTTGCCAGTTAAATGCTTTTAATGTGAAGCTGCAGCAGGAAATGTTCAGTTTGCATTAGCAGTAACTTAATGTCCCAACAGACACCCAGTTCGTAATACTGCAGATATTTAAATATTGCAATACTTTCATCAGTGTGTTACCTCATTCAGCGATCGATGGTGACTTATATTTGAGATAATTGCTTTAAGACATCTGCATGAAGCATCACAGGTTGATCAACTTCAATAATAAAGAAACACGATTGTGTTACACTGAAATGAGAAAAACTGGTATCACCTAAAACCACCATGAAATCTTTAGTAGTTATATTTATCACCAAAATGTCAATATTTAACATTTCCAAGTAGTAGTAGTATCTGTAGTAGTTACAGAGGTATGTTGGTAAATAGTAGTGGCTTTAGTTTAGTCACTGAGGTAGTTAAAGTAGTACTTGTAGTAGTAGTGGTATTTCTACCATAAGTAGTAGAATGGTTGGTGTACTACTGGACTCATAATAATGACTCTATTAGCTGTGAACACTGGACATGAAGGACGTTTCCTGCAGATCTGTGCCTCACTGCTTTGCTGTAGTTTTAGAGGCTCTGTGTTTCCATGATTACAGGGTCGGTGAGATAGAGAGCGTCCGGGTTCTTCATGAGCGTTTCTGTGCCTTCGTCAACTTCAAGAATGCCAACATTGCTGCCAAAGCCCTGGAGAAGCTGCAGGTGAGTGAGGTGCAGGTGAACGAACCCGACGTGACGTTTGTCCTCGTCGATGTCTCGGTGTACTTTACGGTGCCGTGTCCTCCTGTCCAGGGCGTGGAGCTGGGGAGCTGCAAGCTGGTGATGAGGTACCCAGAGCGCTGGACCCAGCGCACCGTGTCCCCCATGCAAAGGATCAACGCTGCAGGACCACAGCAGAGCTCAGCAGCCGCAGGGTACCGAGCATCTCACTCTGAACCTGGATCTTTGTGGTGCTTTGTTTCAGAAATGTCCTCCCTCTGCAGATGAACACTTTGGTTCCTTACAAAGTCGAGGATTCTATCACCAGCTTTCACGTCTTTGAGTTGCTTTAGGCGTCAGAGATTAGTATTAAAGGGACCGGTCACCCCCAAAATCATATCCTGTTGCGTTATTTATCTTTCTAGATGGTTTTGGTGTGAGTTGCCTCTTGTTGATGGAACTCAGCTTGTGGTGCTTAAAGCGGTGAAAACAGTTGAGAGACATTTGGAAAAACTCAACAGCAATGTCTCTTTTCAGAAATCTCCAACACTCGGCATCTCACACCTAAACAATCTGGATTGACTAACAGCACTGCGGGTTAGAGGAACATTATGTGATTTTGATTTTGGGGTGAACCCGCCTTTAAGTTTTGGTTAAGGTTAAGGTGAGGATTAGACATGTCGTGAGACATTTTAGGTGACGTATTGGGAAGATTATGATCATTGATGATCCTCGCAAGATAGACATCCAAAAAAAACAACGCTTTAGGAGTTAAACATGAAACATGAAACTTTTAAAACTCTTTGTTAAAATAAAAGATAAAATAGTTGATGCTGATTTTGAATAAATAAAAGCATTGTTTCTCTCTTTTTTGCATTTGCACTGTGAACTGTTCTTTACATTTAAGGTCAAATTAAACTGAAACCTCATTTAGTGACTCAAACTACATTTCAGAAAATCCCACTTCCTTGGAGCAACGTCCATCGACACCAATCAGTGACTTAAAGACTATAATCACAGTGTAACACAGAAGTGCACTGTTGGCATCATGTATTGATGTTCATTGTTTCTGAATGTGACGCGGGGTCCTCTCCTCTGGTTCTGTCCACGCAGGTCCAGACGGTGCGCACCAATAAGCGGAGACGAGTGCTTCTACTGGCAGACCACAGGCTGTTTCTACGGCGACAAGTGCCGCTTTAAACACGTAGCAGACCAACAAGGTCGAGACAAGAAACCGTGGCAACCTTAACCGTGTCCCCTCCCAACCCCAGCAGCACCAGGGCTCATGGGAGAAGGAAGCAGGAACGAGGACGGGAGGACGGGAGGCCCGAGAACACCGACAGCTGAACGTGTGAGACGGAGAGAGTCGGATACGGTTTGTGTGTGAGCGCTGACGTCGGGGGTTGTGACTCGGACACCATGAGGAACATTACGGCGCCCGGAGCTCAAGCTCAGAAAAGACTAAGTCACATGATACTGCAAAACTTCTGATGTAAGAAGGTCCTCAAAGGAATTGAATTCATTGGAAGTGAGGCGTCTCTCAGCTCCATTTGGATCCTAAAAACCCTGATGAACTCCAGGTGTCTGCATGGAGATCCCTGATCTGTGGGAAGTACGTCATCTGTCATCAGAAGGGGTTTATTTGGACGAATGTGTTTGGTTGAACCATATTGGAAAACCAGCTCAGTGACAAACTGTATCTCTTGAACACCACTGTTGAACTGCTTTAAAGGTCCAGTGTGTAGGATTTTGGGGGATCTTTTAACTGAAATGTAATATTCATAACCATCTTTTCATTAGTGTAAAATCCCCTGAAACTAGCAATTACTGTGTTTTCATTAAGCTTAAAAGGAGCGCTTGATATCTACACAGGGAGCAGGTCTTCTTCACGGACTCCGCCATGTTTCTACGGCCCAAACACTGACTCCAGAGAGTCTTTGTTCATTTTTATGTAACCTGAAGGTAACCGTAGTTCTTCAACGGACGGGTATTCAGTTTGATGCAATCTGCAACCTCACCACTAGATGTCACTAAACCCTACACACTGGTCCTGAAGTCAAGAGTCATTTTCATATAGTATTTGAAATGTATAAATATTTGGACAAAAGAATAAATAAATAAAACCCACATTTCAGTTAGTCTCGAAAATCCTGACTTCACACACACAGAATCACACTCTTTTTGTTATGATGACATATGTTTTTAGGCCAACAGGAAGTTAACCTCAACAAACAGCCAATGGGATTCTCTCATTTGATTTTGGAAATATTACAGAAAATGAACTCTGTGGCAAACAAACGTTTATGATGCGTACAGGTTTTGTTCAGCTACTGGATCTGTTGATTGTTCAAAAATAATTTGCCAAACTCTGGTCACAACAGACACAGGAGGATTAAAAACACGTATATACAGTATACATATGTATATATGTATATGTTTATATCTCTAACTGTAATTTTTATACAACATAATTTCAAGAAGTTCATGTATCGTTTGCAAAACAACAGCAAGAATGTTTTCTTCATTTCAACTTGAGGGTTTTCAGTCATTGGTCTGTTCATGCATACTAATAATGTGAAGAGGAAGGAAGCCAGGCCGGTTTTAAACAGCAGCGTTGAACCAACACCAGAAGACACAAGCTGACTTCAAAGACAACACCCTCCTTTTTAAAGTAGAATGTTTGTGGTGACTTACTGACATAAAGTGTTCCTGATCTACCTGCTGATTTAACAGAGAGGAGCAGCTATGAGTTCAACAGCAGCAGCCGCTGGATTTGTTGTCTTCCTTCTCTCTGTACAAGGTACTGTACATCTACATTTATATTGTGAGGCCGTTAGTGCTCCTCAGGACAACAGAGGAAGCTGTGTTTTCAGTTCATAAACACATCTGATGTTATAAAATGTGGTGCAACATTGACTTTTCTTTCTTTAGATTGAAGTGTTTACAGGACGACCAACACAGAGCTGTTTTTAACAGCAGCAGCATCTCTGTACACTTGTACCTTAACATCATAAACTGTATGAACTGAAGAATCGTGCTCCATTAAAGACAGTAAAGTTGTGTTTATGTGGATGAAAGTAATGACTGTATGAACATTAACATGATCTCTCTGTGGAACTTCCTCTAATCGTTCAGCGTTTCATTCGACCACATTTAGAGGCTGTTAGCTCTCTGATAGCATATTTAATACAGGAACTATAACATGAGTGCGTATCATGTCTTTCAAGTCACACAACATACTCACTGTAGGAGTTGCAAAGTCGACAACAAAACTTAAAGTTGCACTAATGAAAGTCTTTATATAAACAATGACATAATGATATAAACAGACACTTCAATCATAATTCAGCTGAATGGATAGAGCTCTTTCCCCACGGATGGTTCGGAGGTCTAACCCTAATAAAAAATAAAACAGAGTATATATGCGCGTTATCTCGTCTCCTCTCCCTTCACCCTCCCCCTCGCAGATGTTGTTGGCCGCTGCACCCACCAAGGCCAGGTTCCCAGCCTTTCCGTGGGAAGAGGGTTAGGTTGGTATAGGCAGGTTTAAGCAATACAAGTTATAACTAAACGAACCATATGATAAATTTCCACAACATGTTCGTGTTGACTTTTGAAAGCCATCACCAGTCAAATGCTTAAAAGATGCCATCTGTCAGTGATCTGTTGTCTACATCACACTATTCTCTCACTCCTCAGTGTTCTGCATCTCTCTACAGTTTCCATTCACTCTGCAGCAGCTGACCACAGACAGAGAACCACAGAGCAAAGAAGACTCTTTATCTCATGAACTGCACCCTTCTAATATTTAAACTTCTGCTGTTTGATCTTGTTCACTGTGTTTAAGTTGACAGGTTCAATACATTGCTGTTCCTTCCAACTGCAGAGATCATGTGTACATCGTTGACTCTTTCTTTACTTCACTACTAATGAGAGTGTGTCCTCTGATGTTGCTCTGAGTCTGACTGTGGTTCCTGATGTGCTCTGTGTTTCAGTGATACAGAGTCAGGATGACTGGGGAGTGACTTACACTCCTACTGAGGTCTGTGCTGTAAAAGGATCAACAGTAAAAATACAATGCAGCTACACATACCCATCTAGAATACAGCACCGTGATATCAGCAACACATTCTGGTTTACTAAAGAGAAAGATGGTGAACCTGTGAGTCTGAGATCAGACTCTGAGTATTCAGGTCGTGTGCAGTACAGATGTTATGAGAAGAAGTGCACTCTGATAATCACAGACCTGAGAGAGAGCGACTCAGCTGAGTACAAGTTCAGGTTCAGAACAAACCAACCAAGAGAGAAATATACTGGTTCACCTGGAGTCACTCTGTCCGTCACAGGTAACATTTTAATTCACATGTTAATCATCTCCAAATGTTCAACATCTAGAAAACTAGAATATAAATGTTTTGTGTGAATGTTGACAGTTTAACAAAATAACATTTCTGATCCTTCTTCACACTTCCAGGTCTCCAGGTGGAGGTGAGCAGATATGGTTCTACCAGGTCGAAGCTGAAGTGTCTCAGCAGTTGTGTTCTGCCTTATTATCATTCCTACTTCTGGTACAAGAATGAACATTACATCAACACAGGATCTTCTTATTCCGTCTACTTTGGTTCATCAGACAGCTACTCCTGTGCTGTAAGCGGATATGAGGATCAGCGTTCTCCTTCAGTGTGTAAGTTTACTCCACTGTGTCAGCCTGTGGAGGTTCAACAACATCTCATATGGCGGCACCAGACTGGCACTGTATGTGACTTTAGAGGAACCAAAAGTATGAAGCACAACATTCCTCAGGAGGTAGAGCTGTGGTCCACTAACCAGAGGGTCGGTGGTTCAATCCCTGGCCCCTCAGTCTACATGTAGAAGTGTCACACACACACTGACTCAAGAATACAATTATAATCACAGCTGTAAACACACTGAAGTCTTCTAAGTCTTAAAGTAGACACAGCTGTTTATTTATGAATTAATGGTGTTATTAAAAGAAACAAAAAGAAGAACTAGAACTAGTAGAAGAAACTGGATAAAATAATATGATTTTCATACAGTCTGTTTAGCTGACTCAGCTGAATTATGTACAGAACATAACTAGAAGTGATCAGCCAGCTGGGTGAAGAAACAATCAATAACTCCCTACAACAGCTAGAAGTGAGAGGACAGACTCAGCTAACGACACAAGCAGCATCTAAAGAGAAGAATGTGTGGAGTTGTTGAACATTACAAATGATTAAAGGCTTCTTATTGTCAGTTTACACCAGCAGGAGTCTCACCTGAGACAGCTCCAGGATCAGCACTCTGGACAGCTGCTGTGATACATAATAGAGATAGTCTGAAACAAACAAACTGAAATATTAATTAAAATGGTAAATATTCTATGATAACACATTATAATCTTTAAGTATGTTTATTCTTTTCTCCTCCAGATGCTCCAAAGCTTCCCTCTGTGTCAGTGAGTCCCTCTGCTGAGATAGTGGAGGGCAGTTCAGTGACTCTGACCTGTAGCAGTGATGCTAACCCAGCAGCTAACTACACCTGGTACAAGGAGGATGAAGATCCAGACCCTCCTCCTCTCAGTGGAGAACCTCAGCTTGTCTTCAGCTCCATCCAGTCCTCTGACTCTGGACAGTATTACTGTAGAGCTGAGAACCTGCTGGGGACGAATAGATCTGAATTCATCTCTATTGATGTGAAATGTGAGTGAAATAGATTAACCGTTGGACTCGAGATCCCCCCACGGGGGGCTGTTTTAGAGTGTGCAGCATTCAGCGTGTCGTAGAAAGTATTTTTCATAAAGAAATATGATTATTGCTCCAGACATATTAAATATCGAATTAACGGGAAAAGTCCGAGCAACATCATCATACCAGCCATTGTAAACACTGCAAACACAGTTATACATGAACTAATATCATATCTGGAAGATATCTAGAAGATTTGCCACAATTTTGGCCAAAAATCGACGACCTATGCTCTCTGTATGGCTCTCTCATCACGGAGCAGGATCGCACATGGCGGATGAACACATGCAGGAGGGGCACGATTCGACCTGGAAACGCACAGCGGCGTCCAAATTACTCTTTCAAACCGTTCAAAAGTTATGGGTATGCATGCCAACATCAGCCACAGGTCACGAGAAAAAACAATTGGGTAAAAAAACTTACGTTTTGACGGTTTTGGCGATTAAAAACGGATTTATTCCAGCGGATTTCTGCACAGCTCTGCCCGCCATGTTGTGCTGCATGTCTGTGAGTGAGATCAATGCGCTGGCGGAATGAATGACAAAATGGCAGACGATTCTGTGGGGTGGAGCAATCCATGTAGAGAGGGGGGTTCGCCCAGCATTTTGCGATTTTTAGTCAGTAAACAGACCCGGATACGATCAAACACCCCTGCATGGCTCTCGTTGGACTATCCCACATCTAAAAATGTCTCACACGAGTAAATCGGCCTTACCAGGGTCACATGACACACATTATGAGCCATTTATTGTTATGAATGACAGATATGACACATCATAACTGCTCAAAATTATTTAAAAAATCTTTTTATCCTCCCTAAAAGTAACCGATATGAGAAAACTCTTAAATTATAAAAAAAACACTGTATTTTTTGAACAGACAATAACAATAATTCAGCTGAATGGATAGAGCTCTTTCCCCACAGATGGTTCGGAGGTCTAACAACAAGGAATAGTTTAACAGAGTATATATGCACATTATCTCGTCTCCAACCCCTTCACAGATGTCCGCCTCTGCCTGCCGATGCATCCAACAAGGCCGAGGTCAGAGCCTTGGTATTGTTTTCGTGGGAAGAGGGTTTAATTGGTGAGATCAGGATGACACGACAGCAAGCCAGACATGAAAATACCTTCGATATGATAGCATTTATTATTTAGGTTTAAATGAGTCTGGTTGGCCTTGTCTGCATATGTTCAGGTTTAAGCGATACAAGTTATAACTAAAAGAACAATATGATACATTTCCACAACACTTTTAACTTCTACAACCGGGTTCATACCATCATTGGTCATGAAAAACATAAGAGACGGTCAAAATAACACTAATATCTTATAATGTGGCGTCATCCCACAATGTGAGAGGAATTTTGAGTTACATTTTGTTGTGATGCATGTGGGAGGCCACAGAAACGGACCACGAAGAGGAAACGTGTTTCATGTTCAGGTCTATTAGTGGTTACTTTAGCTTTCTTTAGATTTCTACGTTCACATAGTAACCACAGTACAATAACTGGCCTCTACACAAAGATTCATAAGTTGTCTCTCTCTTCTCCTCCAGATGGTCCAAAGCTTCCCTCTGTGTCAGTGAGTCCCTCTGCTGAGATAGTGGAGGGCAGTTCAGTGACTCTGACCTGTAGCAGTGATGCTAACCCAGCAGCTAACTACACCTGGTACAAGGAGGATGAAGACTCACCAAAAGCATCAGGACAGATCTTCAACATCACTGACTTCAGAGCTGAACACAGTGGGAGTTATTACTGTGAAGCCCAGAACATGAGAGGACGTAGTAACTCCACCTTACATCTGACTGTTGTATCAGGTGAGTTTCTTCATGACACGAATCGTCTGATTAACAAACAGCATCGTCTGATAAGTTTATTCATGAATCAAACCGTTCTGATAAGGTAAAGTGTTGTTTATCTAATAACTGTCTGTCTCCAGTTCTAGATAAAACAGCAATGATCATACGTAACACCAGGTTGACTCTGGTGGTTGTGATTCCGATTTCTCTGCTTCTCTTTTGTCTGTGGAAGAGGTAAAACTACAAGAACTAATCCTCACTGATCTTTCACTTTGAATACTTCCTTTAATAGTTTTGGAGTTGTCATTAAATGTTTATTCATTTGTGGTCTTTGTTTGTTGTTGGATTCAATCCAGGAAGAAGAAAGCTCTGAGCTCCACCACTGAACCACATGAACCCATAGAGACTGTGGAGGTGAGAGAGACATTTGTCCTCAGTGACAGAACTCACCAAAGGGTCATTGTTTGTTCTTAGTATGAGGTTATCAAGATAATTAACACCTAACTTTATTAGTAATCTTTATTTTTATGAACCACCTATGTGTATTTACCCTCAAACATTTTACAACCACGTTTACTACAAATGTTCTTCTGCTGTCGGACGTTCAGGTTTCATACAGCTGAAAGCTCGACAGTCAGTTGTATCTGAAGTCCATCTGTGAGGCCTTTGACTCTCATCTTGTCGTCTCTCTCCATCAGTTGGACTCTGATCCTGAGTATGGGAACATCTCAAACACTGCAGCACAGACAGAAGACTCAGAGGAGCAGGAAGACCGGGTGTGAAGGTCAGACAGGTTTCAGTCTGCTGCATCGGGAAAATAAAAACAACTCAGAATAACTTCCTACTTCCATTTCTGAGAAATAACTTCATGTGGTTTTCTTCAGATGCAGTTAAACCAGAGGGAGACTCACCTGGATGGAGACAGAGAGAAGTACACTGAAGTGGACCTATTGACCTTCAATATACGAAGTTATCGCTCTTTTAAAGTGTATTTAAATGTTCTTTTATTATGTTTTTTTTGCACTTTGTTAAGTTTTATGTAAAGTGCTTTAAATGACCTTGTTGCTGAAATGAGCTTTATAAACTTAGATAAATTTGACTTGACATATTGGAAGCAGCGGCATGCAGCAGAATGTTCATAATGCATGCTTTATGTCTACCTGTGCAGGTACGTTACATACAGTATGTACATGAGTTCATTTTAATGAAATAAATTGCTTTTAAGAAATACTGATCACCATCTTATCGAGTCCTTCATTGGATTCAAAGGTCAAAGCGCAGAAATGAAATGTATTTTATGCAGTAAATGGTCTAAGAACAAAGACACTAAACACAAGATGTACTTCACCACTACAATAAATAAACTAAACTAGAAGTAGAAGAATAGAAACCAAGGACCTGGTTAAAACACATTGGACAGAATGTCTGCAGGTAATAGTAACAGGTTGTTCAGTCAGAAGGAGCCAGACGCTCGGAGAGGAAACCACACCTGCTGTTTGTGTTCCTGTCACCGGTTAAACCCGACCTGTAATGTCTCTGGACCGGATAGTGCACGCAACCAAGGAAGTCCACTTGAGTACTTTTTCTTCAGTGTTATGTGTGAACGTGTTTTACTTACTTGGAGACTAAAAGCTGAATCGATGAAGGGGTCTTGGTAGAACCCCATTCGTGGGTCCTAGATACAAATCATTGGCATATGAAAGGTTTCTCGGTAGAACACCCTGGAAGGGTTCTAGATGAAACCCTTAGAATCCATACAGGTTGAAGGTAGAACCTTTTGAGTGGGTCCTCGATGAAACCCTTGGAATATGAAAAGGAGCACCCTTAGAAAATAAAAAGGGTAGAACCTTAATAAAAGGAACCACAAATGGTTCTCCTATGACGACAAGCCGAAGAACCCCATACGGTTCTAGTTAGCACCTTTATTTCTAAGAGTGTGGTTAGGGTGAAGTCACCAGGGAATGAATCTAAGTCTGTGTGTGTGTGTGTGTGTGTGTGTGTGTGTAACCTTAGTTCATTAACTTCTATAAATACATTTTCCTCACTCACAGGTGGCACCTAAGATAAACCCTTAAAGGTGGAGGAATCTGCCTCTGCTGCCTTCTCAAGGTGTGAGGCGTCCGTGGGGAGAGAATCAGGCGCCATATGCGGGTCTAATCCGGTCCAGGTGGTCCCGTCTGCTCCTATTAGAGGACCAGAGGAGCGACGCTTAATCAGAGAGGAAAGCTGAGCGAGTGTGGTGAAATTCCGCTGAGATTACTGGAAAAATCACACTCTGGCTCTGACTGCCTGACTCCAAAACTGTGTCTGAGGTAAGGATGTATTTTTATGCACGCAAGTCCACCTAAGTCCGGTCTGGCTGGGTCAGTGGAGTGGACAGGAGGATCAAAGAGCTGATGAGACGGTCAATGCCACCTGATCCCTATTAACTCTCCAACATGTGCTGTTTTTGTCTGCAGGATAAAGAGCGGAAGTTGTGGCACAAGTGCACTGCAGACGCAGGCGAGTGCCGCTCAAGTGTTTGCATATATTTATCACAAATAAACGGTAGTTCCCTAAATGGCAGCGGCTGAAACTTTGCTGCAAATACCTCACAGATGAAACGATACAGTGTCCAGTTCTTATCAACTTTAATCAAGGCTTCTGAGCATATTCCATTAATAAATATAAAAATAATAACTACAAACAAAGTATACTTGTATACAATGTTGGGGTGTAAAGTGAAAAACAACGTACAATTTATATTTAGATCTCCATCAGCCTGTCGGACTCCTGGCATCAAACCACACCTGGGTCTGATAATATTTGTGGCGTTTGTTTTAGCCTCCTGGGAGCCTCAGACGGGTGGGGTTACCCACATGGGTACAAATTATGAAAGAATTTAGAAAACACAGAAACCCCGACTAGATTTCCTGTGGTTTCCTCACCGTAAAATCCTAATCACATAGAGCCTCGCCTTTTAATAACAACGGTTATACAGAAGGTTTTTTTTAAAAATAGGGAGAAGAGGAAGCAAAAAGTACAAACAGCAGCTAATTCAAGCGATCAGCGGTGTACGTGTAAAGCATTTTATAAATAGCATCCATGATTGGCTGATGACAGAAGACTCAAATGAATCAGTTAACCTCTTCTGAACCCGCAGACCAGAACAGCCACAGTATTAAACAGAAGATGGTCCAGAGCATTGTTGAAGGTTTACTCCAGAAATGACATATTTCAAGAGGGGACAAGGGGACTTGTGAGAGACAGATACAAGAAAGAATAGTACATACCGAAGCAGCAGAGGTCGAGATATCCTGACTTTTTAGTGTGCGTCAGGCCCAAAACTCTCTGGCTACTACACTTCCCAAAATGCAACTCTGGTTAGAACCTCCCTGCCTGGTAAATGCCCACTGCTTTCAGACCCTACCCTCTGCAGGTGAGTGGACTGGGCAGTTCTCCTTGATACAAGTAAACTGATATTCATGTGTAAAATCCAGCCTGGTCTCATCGAATGGCGTATGAATGACACAACACGCAATAACAACGACCTTTCTTTCAAACACGTGTGTGTGAATATGTCGCACACAGCAGGCGACATAGTGTGAGAAGTGAAAAAAGACATAGAAATTGAACAGGAGGAGAAGGGACAATCCCATTCAAATCAACGTAGCAGGATGGTCAGAGCGGCGGACATTTTGGTGCGTACTGTTACCATTGCAACCGTTGCAGCGGGCTAACTCCCGTATAAGCTAAGCAGACTTGTTGCAAGTCGCTCACTGAGGTGACGTTTTACAGTAACGGCTAAAACAAGCAGTGGAGCAGTAACGTTACGCGTAAATGAGTCAAATTTCACAGCGCAGGCAAGCGCATTGCCATCTACAGTTGAGTGACAACTTTGTTCGGCTTATTTTCTGTAACCAGTGGAGAACGGTGGGATTAACAAGCTAGCTAGCTACCTAACTAGCGGACAGCTAACTCCGACATGCTTTAATGCTATACTGGTTACAGATTTGAGCCGTACAGCGGGCTGGTGGCCAGCGGCCCCTCCGCCTCACTCCCCGCCGCTCCGGAGAAGACAAGCTAACAAGCTAACAAGCTAACTAGCCAACGATAAGTCTCCGGAGCTGCGTCCGCCGCTCCAAGCTGCGACGACACTTTACGGCCCCATTGACGTGTGTCGTCACCAAAGCTAACAACAATCGCCATTTTCTTTCGTTCTATATTTTAAATGACCACGGAAAACAATTAAATGTCTGTTTTATTGTATTTCTATGGAGAAAGACTTTTTGGGTGACTGGTGGGTGGGTCAAACAAACAGAACTTTCAACCAGGAGACCAGCGTTCGTCTCCCAATATGACTTGTTTTCCAAACTTCTGCTACATTATTTACATTTTACTTAGTTTACGTACGTACTTTAAGCCCTACTATGATGTTTTCCCTAAACCTAACTAAGTGGTTTTGTTGCCTGTAAAATGTGTCATCATGACACACGGAATGTCCTTAAAACGTGCTACTATTTGTCCGCCCTCAGGTTAGTGAACTCAGTGGAGTTCTCCACCCACACTTTGAACATGCACCTTGTGAGTCACAAACCTGCATTTCTGTTGTGTTGTCCTCAGAGGTAATAATCCAAAAACCCATCTGGCACACTGAAACAAGCCAAATCTACCAAGATAAGGAAAAAACAACGATCGGACCCAGGTTGGTCACTGCTCACTTGAAGTCACAGCTCTGCTCTCCCATCAGACAGTTGATCTTCCTCCACCAGGTCTCCGAGAGGCTCTTGATCTTATCGGGCGTCTTCTTCCTCAGAGTCAGCCTCTGCTGCTGGACGCTGCAGCTGTCCGTCTGCTGGATGCTGGCCAAGATGGCTGAATCAAAAGCGTCCTTCAGGTTCTTCTGGGTCAGCGCTGAGCACTCGGCGAAGCCCACCACCCCGAGCTCCTGGGCGAGCTGCCGGCCCTCCTCGGTGCCCACCGGCCGCTGCTGGTTCTGCGCCAGGTGAATCAGCACCTGGACGTCCTCCCTCAGGTCCAGCTGGGTGCCAACGAGGACCAGGGGCGCGCCGGGACAGTGCCGACGGATCTCAGGAACCCACCGGTGGATCAGGTTGCGGAAAGAGCAGGGGCGGACGACGCTGTAGCAGAGGAGGAAGACGTCGGCGTTCTTGTAGCACAGAGGCCGGAGGCGCTCTAGCTCCTCCTTCACGAGGAGAAGCCGGACACAGAGAGGCCAGGTTAGAATAAACTGGGCTACTTACAGGACGAGGCTGGTGTTATTCTAAATCTTTCTTACATGACAAGACCAAAACCAACAATGTGTCTACCTACTAACCTCCCTAATTTGTCTGTTTAGTTGCATTTTTTTTTTTTTTTTAAATCAATAATTTCTTAAAATAGCTGCATTTATCAAACGACCCGGAGGAAATTGTGCATTTGTTGGGGACTATTTTCAGCTGCGGATTAATCTGCATTTGGCGCTCTAGTGGTTATTTGTGACGGTGTGTGTGTGATTAGTCAAAATAAACTCCAGTTTTTGTGTTCATTATGATGAAGGAACATGTCACCCAGTGCAACAGTGAGGCTCATTGATGTGTTTTTAATGGAGGTCAACGGCACAGAAGAAGAAGAATTTATCAGGCTTTGATACACACACACACACACACACACACACACACACACACAATACTTGTTAGTAGATTAATTCACTGTTGGTTTTGGTGTTTTCTTGTTGAGAAAAATGTAGAATATCAACTGCTTTAACATCAGTACAAATGCAGATGAAGAGTTGAGGAGGCAGCAGGTCGAGTATGATGATTTAATTTAAATAAGTTACAGCTTGAAGTCCAAACAGAACGTAGAAACCAGCAACTTAACAACCTGAAGCTGAAACAGGGAAACAGTAGGACTGAAATACACCCAAGAGACTAGTAAACTAATGAAACACAGGTGTGGTGGGAAAAAGACAAACGCAGGAAGTGAAACCAAATATGACTAATGAGGTCAGTACCTTTCAAAATAAAACAGACTAAACAAATGAATGAAGCAAGGAACAAAACAGAAAACAAAAACCTCCAGATAAATCAGAACTAACAGACCACGAAAAAAGGAAATGAAAAAAAAATGGGGATCTAGGAGAAACCACTAAAATAGTTTTTATTTGGCTTCAGATTCAGGTCTTTTTATCTAAATCGAAACTCAAAACACTGGCTAGTTGGATCACAGCAGGTTTTGATCTGGACTCTGAAACAGGGTGTATAACAAGCTTTGGATGTTCGGAATTAATCTGGTCTAAATTTGAGTAATCAGGTAGTTTTACTGCACAGTTTAAATGCAAAACTGAACTTGGTTTTCTCTCTTTTTTTTACCTTAACAAAAGGTTTGATTTGAAAACAGCTCTCTGTGTTAATGTCCAAGTCTGACGAGGTCCACCACAGAAGTGTTTGATGTGGACCAGGTCTTGTGTAAGTTTTTAGGATGCTAATTTTAAAATGTGTTCCTGTTTCACATTTGACACACTCGCATGGCGTAAAGCCAAAACTTTGTTTATGGTCGATTCACCCAAATTCACTGCAGATTCTCTCTCACCTCCACCGGTATTTGGCAAATGGTTTTGGTTCAATGTGTCTCAGATTTCTGGACACTATCTCTTACGTAAATCTACTTCTTCTTCCAAATAGTCGATTTAAAATCGGTTGACAGTGAGGTCTGTGGATTATACGCCGTTACTGGAAAGAGATGCTGCTCTAATTTAGACAAATCGAACCTTTGACTTGATTTGATGCATAAAACAGACTAGATGTGATTTTGTTTTTGTCACTTTATGTTTGAAAAGGTAGGCTACTGAGTCCCGACAGTTAAAGGGAAGCTAACAGGAGAAGGTTGGATGAAAGGATACACTCAACCAAAAGAGGGCGATGGAGCACAGGGTGACAGAGGGGGGCAAAACCTCTGAAACAGACTCGGTGTTTTCCTGCAGGGGGCGCTGTAAGCTTTGGAGCCACAGGGGGGCAACTTATACTAAAGGGTCTTAGAGGATTTCAAGTCCAGGACTAAAAACACAAACACACCAAGAACTGCAAAACTGTTACACACATTAATGCCAAATACTTATTGATCACTGATGACTTACGTTGATTGATCCATCAACCAGCCCCCATTTCTGTGGCGACAAAGCAGGACGAGAAAGAAAGAAAGAAGTGAAGCTCAGTGGTTGAGTCGTTTAGGGAGCCCGCAGCGGATGCACCTGTTTTACAACTGCACCACGTGTTCAGGTATGTTAACTGTTAGTCTGTGTATTATATTCAAACTCTAAAAAGGTGCAGCTCACCTGTCCAGCCGTGTCGCAGAGCTGCAGTCTCACTGGTATTCCGTCCACCACAACCATCACTGAGAAGATATAGAAAGCACGTGTTTGAGTGTCTTTACAAAGCGGACATGGACACCATATAATATAGGCTTTAAAACGGGAAACTTGACATGTAACCTTAATCGTTAACATTTAGTTGTGCGTAAAACGTATGCGTAAAACGTGTGCGTAACGCTCAAAATCAGCCACATTGATGTCAGACTTTACCGGTGAAGTTGTCAAATGCGGTGGGAACATATTCTGCCGGGTATCCGTTCGTGGTGTAGCTGACGATGAGGCTGGTCTTGCCCACCGCTCCGTCTCCAACCAGGACGCAGTTCACCTTGCGCTCAGGTGCGGAGCCGGACCGCCGGCGCTTCACGCTCAGGGGGAAGTCCCGGTTCTTTAAGCGTCGAGTCGGGACCGGAGGACTGTCTGTCCCGCACATCGGTTCCGACACGCGGCGCGGCTTCTGCTTCCCGACCTCCAGAGGAAGCATGGCTCTGCTCTCAAATGAGGAAAGGATTTGTTTTTCTGTTGCCAGGCGGTTCAGAATCGTTGGGCACTCCCTGCGCGCTGCATCTCCTTGACAGCTCACCTGTTCCTTCCCGCTGTTTGTAAACCAAAACGATATTTAGCTGCGTTTTCGCGTGAACCGTGGTAGAGATTTGAAGCGCGCAGTGGCCCAGCCGTCGGGTTTCTCCGCTCAGCAGGAGCTCCTGATTGGCATTCTCTCTACATCTGCTGCGCTCGTGATTCCTAAGAGGCTTACCGAGCAGAACGCCATATGAGGCTCTGAGTGAAATGAACTAAGCTTACTGGAAGACCTTTATCCCATTGAGTAAAATATACAGCATGTCTCCCTCTTAAGCCAATTACAAGTTGAAATGAAACTCTAAACCTTTACTGACAGTTGATTTACATCTGTTATGGAGTATCTTTCTGCAACAGGGGCCAAACAATAAATAAATGGCTTTATTTTTAGCTTTTTATTTATTTATTACAAAAAGCCTTGCAGAGGGATTACATGCAGTGCAGCTGCTACCAATGTTTTTTAAATGGATTACATTTCACTGTAAAAATGTTCGCTGGTTGAACTCCTTGAGACAAAACTCGCTCCCTCTGCTTCTGAATAATGATCAAATAAATGACAATAACACACAAATACAGAGTGCAGTTTCTTTTTCTTTTTCACTCTGACTCACTACTGTGGTCCTACAACATCCATTCAGTCGGTCTCATCGCCACCTGACTGTTGACAGGTGGAGGGGACGCGGCGGACTGACGCCCCCTAGTGGAGTCACGTCAGCTGTGGAGAGGGAAGCGACATCAGTCACCGTTTCTCATCAGTCACCAGCAGCGAATACACAGCGGGGAGGGAGGAAGAGCGAGAGGGGGAGGGAAAGAGAAAGCGGGAGGGAAGGAAAGGGAAGGAGGGAAAGGGAGAAAGAGAGAGGGAGATAGAAAGAAAGGGAGAGAGAGCGGACTGAACATTGACACAAACCTTTAGATTTTTCTTTGTTCATACTTTTTAACTGAAATGTCTACATGTTCTCTTTTTCCTTTAAAGTCAATGTAATGTTCTATAAAGTGTGTGTGTGTGTGTGTGTGTGTGTGTGTGTGGGAGGCAGAATGTGTTAACATGATTTGAACAGCACCAAAAACACCAGTGAGTAGGAGTGAAAGCATACACACCAGCAAAGAACAAGACACATTTTCACACACACACACACACACACATACACATACACACACTCACATATACCCTGTACTTCCATCTTTGTGAGGACACTCACAAACATAACACCTGAACCTGATTCTACCCTGAACCTTAAAAACCAAGTCTGAACCCTCAAACAGACCTTTGACGAAATGTCCTCACCTTCCAGACATGTTGTCACTCTGAAGATCTAAAACTTAAATTGATCCTCACAAAGTATACACAAACACACACACACACACACATATATATATATATATATATATATATATATATATATATATATATATATATATATATATATATATATATATATATATATATATATGTTATTTCATGATACAGGTGAGTTGACCCTTTAAACAGAGGCCTACTCTATTTGTGTGCTTGTTTGTACTTCTACTGCAGACTTGTGAGGACCTGAACCGTCACTCAATCACACATATCAGCTCCTCAGCGGTGTTGAATCTGCTAAAAAAGATAATCTCTAACCAGCCGCTGACATCGCTGCTTAATGGGATTAACGAGGAGTCAGCGGGAAAACAACAGAGATCCACCAAGTCTGTGAATGGAGACATCGGGCAGCCCTGCTCCAGAAGCTGGCACAAAACCCAGAAACCCAGTCCACACACACACACACACACACACACACACACACACACACACACACACACACACACACACACACACACACACACACACACACACACACACACACACACACATAACATACAAAGCTGCCATTCTCCTCATGTACAAACAGTCTCCCTCCTCCTCTGACATCTGATAAACTAGACACCTAATCAGAATCTTTGGGGACCCCGGGCCTCCTATTGGAGTTTGCAGACCAGGCAAATACATTAACTCAATTTAGAGTTTGGGATTAAGAACTCCCCCTTTATAACACACACACACCATCAACCCTCCTCCTCCTCCTCCTCTTCTTCTTGCCGTTCCTCCTTCTCTCATCTCTCTTTTTGATGGGATCAGCTGAGCGCTACATTCTCCTCTTCTCCCCCTGCACCGTCTCTCTCTCTCTCCCCCTCTCTCCCTCTCTCTCTCCCTCTCTCTCTCCCTCTCTCCCTCGAGGGACCGGGGTGCTCGGACTCTATAGTTATGGGCCGGGGCCATCTGTCACCGTGCGCATTCACGCAGCCACCAGAAGGCCGCAACATGTGCAGATTTAAATGGAGAACCCAACTTTCCCAGGACACACAGGCCTGACCCCGGCAGCCGCGGCAACCCCCCACCCCCTCCTCCCTCCCCGTCACCCCGTGCCTCCCCCTTCCTCCTCTCATCTCCTCCATCCCACGACCATCACCACCATCCAGCATCCCTAAAACCCAGACCCCACCCACCTGCCACACCCTCCTCCAACACCACCAAGAAATACTGTCTGCATGTGAATCAGTAAATTACCCTCCCCCCCCACCCACCCTGAGTGTGTGTGTGTGTGTGTGTGTGTGTGTGTATGGTAATGGCTGTGCAGCATGCACGAGCACCTTCTTCACACACAATGATGGATTTCCACCTTATGTAGCAGCTGATGGTGACGGGGGAGGCGGTGGGGTGAGGGAGGGAGGAGGGCAACCCCTGGTGGATGTGTGAGAAAGAGAGAGAGAGAGATCAGCTGATTGGTAAAATTGATTGTGAGGGGAAATAAGGGAAAGGGGAGTGTGTGTGTGTGTGTGTGTGTGTGTGTGTGTGTGTGTGTGTGTGTTTGTTGAGCTGCAAAGCGAGTGCTGTGGTTTTTGTGGTTGCGAGGAGGAGGGAGGAGGGGGGTGAGTGAGGGGTGGGAGGGTAACAGGATTGGTCTTGTCTGTGGGACCCACGGGGAGGACAATGGGACCGGCGGGGGTGGGGCGAGTGTCACACGCTTTTGCTTTGTGGCTCGGTCAACAGGCGTGTGCCGCGGGTGTCGTCTCGCCTCCCCTTCGCCTGCTGTCCGACTCCGGGGTAAAAAGGGGGACCGGCGGCCATGAGAACCGGGGCCCCGGGCCCTTTAATGAGGGGCGAGCTGTTTCTTATCAAAGATGGACAAGCCATCATTACAATCATCATTAGAAGCTGCACAATGGAGCACGCCTCCCTTAGCTATGGATGGGAAAATCCTGCTACAGAGCGGTGAAGGCGGCGGCGGGGGAGGAAATAATAATAATGAAAAAAAAGAAAGTCTGTCTATTTAGTGAATCTGCAACAGTTACGTCTGGCGAGGCAGCACGGCTCATCGGGTGCAGCTGAAAGATTCCGACTTCAAATAAAACAGCGACACAAAAAAAAAACGTCCAAATGAACTGCTGCACTAATGTGTCCTCCAGCAGGAGCTCCGTCCTCCGCGTCTGAGACTTCACGTCACCAGGCAGCTCGGATATAACAGCGCAGAGTTGGTTGTGCGTAAAAAAACTTTAAAATGAGGGAATATCTTTGGGTTCAGCGGTGTTCAACCGACTCAGAGATTAAACTCTTCTTGGTCATTTAAATAAAGAACTTTCTAAAATATAAGTCAGGTGACCGGGGACCGATGGGGGGGGGGGCTGTTAAAGAGATGAATTGATAAGACCAGCATCAGAGTCTGCATGACGACAGAACAGACTTTGCTACTTTTATGGTTTGAGTCACGAGGTTGAAGTCTGGATTTTATTTTATAGGAAGCAAAAAAAAAGTGCTGACAGTGTCATCTGAGAAAGAAAAGTGAAAGAAATACTGTTTTAATCTCCTTCGACTTGGAAGAATTGAGAAGGATTAGACAGCTGGGATCCTTTCAGGTGAACAAGGACTGCAGTGGACCTCCAAGTCCGACATCTCCAATCAAGCGTTCCCTTTATTCTTTTGGATCTCAGCCACAAATTTGCAGTAAGTTCTGATTATGATCTCTCTGTCTGTCATTCAGCGTTCTGTTTCATTCCCTCTGGGGGGGGGGGGGGTCGATTTCGTCCAGTGCACCGTAACCCTGCTCCGAGTTTGTCATCATTAATGTTGGGCCGAAAAACATGTTGCTCCTCTGTGGCCTTTCCTCAAGAGTCTCCTCCAAGTCCTTTTTAATGCTCTCCGCTGGCCTGTGGCCCTGGTCGCAGGGAGCATTGTCATGGTGCTGAAGGTGGAGGGGATACACTGGGAGGAGGTGTGTGTGTTGGGGGGCAGGGGGGGTGGTGGGCATGACGCTGCAGCAGTGGCAGCTGGCGGCCCAGCTTGCAGGGGCCATCTCTTCACAATGGAGAGCCTTCCCCCTGGGGGCCAGTGATTTAGGACAGGGCTCTCTGGACAGGCCCCTGGAGGGGAGGAGAGAGAGAGAGAGAGGACACTGGCTTCTCATTCCCTCCCACCTCCACCTCCCCTCCTTCTCCTTGTCTTGTCCTCTAAAGCTTCCCTGCTGGTTCTCTTGCTCTCCCCCCCTGCCCCACACACACTCCCCTTTGCTCCTCCACACACACACACACACACACACACACTCCTGACACCCTCCGCTCGTCCCACCGTGGCTAAGCTCTCTCCTGGGACGAGCAGCCCGGCCTCTGGACGGGGAGCATTCCTGAGGTGTAGCACGCTAACGCTAGCCGGGGACACAATAGGGGGACGACAACAGGTGCGTGTGGATCCTCTGTCGTCCAGCGGCAGCTGAGAGATAGGGACGGGGCGGGTGAGGGGGGGGGGGGGCTATTATGGCGCCATTATCCGGACCTCTTTCCTCCAACAAAAACAAGTTTTTTTTATTTTTTATGTGTAACCTGGTCTTGTACCCACCCTGCCTCTCTTTCATCCTCCCTCCCCAGCTAGCACCTGCCACCCCCGGGCCCTCCGAACCAGCCCAACGGCCACTTATCCCGAGTTTCAATTCAATCAAACCCCGACTGCACGACAAACCTGATTCCACTTGTTTAAAACACCCACCACTTACAGCCACCATATTGGAGCCATAGAAATCATCCAGGCAGCCACCTCTGCACCCCCCCCCCCCCCCCCCCTCTGTCCCTCTGAATTATGTTGTGTCTCAAATGAGCAGTCATACAGCAGATTGTTTGGTGCAGCCACTTGATATAACTGGTGACAATGCCTCTAACAGAGCGAGTGTCCTGGGGGGATAGGCAGTATTTGGTTACTGCATCCCTGATCTCTCCCCATTGTGGTCGGCTCCGGGTCCCATGGAAGGTTGAAAGGGGGTTTGGGGAGGGGGGCATGTGCGCATATGTGGGCCCACAAACGCAGGTGCCTACATCTGTTCATTTCTGGGCAGATGCTCATGGTTGTGGAGATAGAGAGGGAGAGTTAGGGAGAGAGAGAAAGAGGGAGAGAGGGGAGGGGAGGTGGACTTCCTCCATTTACTCTGTCATCACTCACACTGGTGATTAAGCCTCGATGGAACCAAACTGGAGTAGAAAGTAGAAGGGGGACAAATGGAGGACTGCACTTCTTCTGGGTCCAAAATTAATATTTTTTGAAAAATCAGCCATGTTGTTTCCTCCCCACTTTAAATACACTGCATTTAGTTTCTGTTCACGGTTTGGACTCTTAGACAATAATGTGCTTTCAATTTGGTGTCAGCTGTTCAGCCCTTTCCTCTTTCAACATGACACAAAGCTCAACTTGTGCCAACGCCATAGATTCATCGATTAACCCGGACGTTTTTGATTGTAAATGAAAAGTCATTTCTTGTGCACAAATGTCAAGCATTTGCTGTCGAGCTTCTCAAATACGAGTTGTCCCTCGTCGTGCTCGTGTATTTCACCGGTAAATCTTATGGTTTTGGTCAAACAAGACTAATAATTTAAACGTCACCTGGGGCTCTGTGAAATTGAGATGAGGATTGCTGTGATTTCATAACTGTGACAATAAATAAAAATGGCAAATTAATTGATTATTGAAAATACACAAACTCAGTGTTGGACTTCCGAGCAAATCCTTTCAGCCGGGTTCCAAAAATCTGCCAGAAAAAGCTGAAACCAGTGAAGTGGAGGCTGTTAGAGCGGCAGATTAATCTCCAGTTATACACGTGGGCGTCCTCCTACTTGTGCCCGTGTAGTGTTTATGGCACAGGTGACTGCACGTCACTGATAAGCTGTTGGTCATGACAGGGAAGATACGTGGAAGATAACTGCTTTTTATTGTTTTATGAGTTTATTGGATGTGATTTTATTGCATTGTGGCACAATAAATCTATCAGCAAACAGAGCTCAGTGTGCTCATCTACTCTACTTTTATTTTCACAATCAATTAATTAACATTTAACAGCTTGTATTGTCCCTTTACTGTACACCACGTCAGATAGGTGACTAATGAGAGACAATAATGTCTTTACCTTCCACAGCAGCTGGATTCTCTTGATATCACGTGATGCTTTGAGTGATGCGTTTGTGTCGCCCTCTTGTTAGGAGCTATGGCAGCTAGACGTGGTTTAGGTGTGTGTGACGCAACACGGAGAGGCGACTGATTGTTCTAAAACGACAAGATGTTAGCGTAGATTCTGCAACGGCAACAGTTGTACCAGAATAGTATTTCTTCACACTGAAGGCTTTTCTCTAAACTCTCTTCAGAGTTTGATTGACAGGTGGTTCGTCCAATCACCCGCCAAGTATTTTGTGGCTTCCCTTTTCCGATAAAAGTGCTGCAGTGATGACGTATTTTTGTAGGCCAACCGGGAAGTTACGAGGATATTTCGATTGGATTTGGGATTATTGCAGATAATAAGGTTTATGATACTCACACGTTTTGTTCAGCAAGATAATCTTAACAAATGAACACAACTTTTATGATTTTTGATGCGTGAATACAATCAGCAGAAGTAAAAAGCTAACGTTAGGCTATGAACTAACTACTCTATGGTGGCGTCTAACCAAAAACACATTAAAATACTCATCGATTTCAAGATGAGGGAACAGGAAGTGCAAAGAGTGCTGACTCATTTCTGGGTTTTCGGACTCATTCGTGCAGCACTATGTCGGCTTCTCCGATACTTCTCGTCGATAGACTCAGTGAGGCTTAGAGCATTTAAACATCAGCGTGCTAACATGTCGTAATGTTTACCAAGTTTGCTAATTAGCCGTGAACACAAAGTGCAGCTGGGATGATGGGAATGTGGTTAGTTTTGCAGGTATTTGGTCCATAAAGCAAAAGTATTGGACAAAGTTATTACAATTCATCCTGGGGACATGAATGTCAACTTCATGGCAATCCATCCAATAGTTGTTGAGACGTTTCACTCAAAACCACAAATGTGAACCTCATGGAGGCGCTAGAGGAGAAGTTAGAGGTCTAACAAAGTCAGAAGGATTCATCCTCTGGGGACCGTGAATGCTTGTACAAACTTTGACGACAATCCAAAGCCGTTGAGATATTTCAATGTGGGCCAAAGTGGTGGAACGACTGACCGACCATCACAGCAGCCGTATAGGAAACAAAATGACAAAAAGACAAGAACATTTTTTCAACCTTTTTGAATTTTGCCACGAATTACACTTCATTTCTAAATTGTACATTTCTAAATTGTAGATGTATGTAGAAGACATTTTTACACAAACTTGAGGTATGTGGCCCTCATGGAGCCATATGGTATCCATGTAATAATGGGGTATTCTCAGAGGAACATGAATGTGCGTTTTCATCCTCACTACATTTATTAAGTTTATAATCGATGTTTGTTTAACCCTTTAGCTCGTGGTCATCTCGGCGGGTTGATCTCTCATCGGCTCTAGCTTGAGTGTTTGTTGTGTGTAAACGCGCAGCATCAGCTGTGGGGTTATCGATTTTATTCATAGGGACCCGCATATGTTGTGGTGCGTCACCCCGGGGTGCGCGGCAGATGTGTTTTCATAAACATTGGCACGCGACTGGCCACGTACTGCTCCCCCTTTTTACCTCCCCCTTAGGTCCCCAGTGCGTCCGCACACACACAGACAGACGCACACCACCCCCCTCCCTACTCACACACACTTATAACGTCTCTGGGCCCCCCACGTAATTACTGCGGCACTCTTCCCATAAACTTAAGCTCAGCACGTCTCCAGTATAACAGCAACGTATGCAAATGAGAGACAGCAGCCCGGACCGGGAGCCTCGATGAGCCGTGGGAAGCCGTGGGGAGACTCGCGGAGCGCCGAAGAGCCCTGGGGAGCCGCGGATCTGGCCTGTGGCCCCCTTCTTCCAGCAGCTGGCCACAGTAATCTGATCTGGACACAAAGGAGCCTGTTGATCTGTGCGTTTCAGCAGGTAAAACGGGCGAACCAGACGGGGAAAGACAGCGCGGGTCTCGTCCTAAACCAAAGATAAACCTCACGGATAAAACGCCACATCACAGCAACAAATAAATTCAATTAAAATTGAATGAAGTACAATAAAGCACCAATTAATGAACTCACTGAATAGCATGTAATAATTCTAATTGATTACTGCAGTAACTTTTCGACAGTTTTTTTATGCGTAATCATCATTACGCACCCGCAGGCCGCGTGCGTAAAAGCTTCTCCTCCTGAGAAAGTGCTGATTGAAAACCTGCCATTTCCTTTAGGCTTTTAGCCTACAGTTTAAGCACGAGTGGCCTCTATAAGACCCCCCCCATTCCCCTCCTCCTCCTCCTCCTCCTCCTCCTCCTCCTCAACTCCATCCAACCCTGGCAGTGATGGTCTGGTGCCTTGCTCCTCCTGCATCATTCAGGGAACGGAACCACCAACCCCGGCACCATCACTCACCGCGCTAAAGCTTTCACTCCGGCTGAGGATGCGTCGATATTTCCTAAACACTGCTGAGTTCAGTGTAAAAGAAAATCAATTGATCGTCGCACAGTATAGTACCCTCCCTCCCGCATACCCCCCCCCTTCCCCAATCGCCGCTTCATATGATCGATATCGTGTGATGCGCGCCGTGTTTACGTTCCCACGAGTGACCATGTGGTGTCTCTCCTCCTGGCTTCCCCCTCGCCATATGGCCCCGGAGGGCCCATACCGTTACAGGTCCCTTAACATGCTTCCAGTTGAGTGTAGACGGAGCCCGGTGGACAGAGGCGCATAGAGACGTGCGCTTCAGGCCGGAGGAGGGAGGGAGGGCAGCAGGGAAATAAACGTCGTTTTCTGGATGTGGAGGAGGAGGGGTGGGGGAGAGTTAGTGGCAGATGGCTTGTAAGGGTCTGTCCGCGTCTGAAGGCGTGTCGTGGTCCTTCACCGAAGACCCCCCCCCCCCCCCCCCCCCCCCCCCTGCATTCACAATCAATGGAAATTAAAGCGCAGAGAATGGATGAATAGTCAGACCCCGAGTCACCCTTTTTTTTTTTTGTTTGGCGCAGCTACTGGTGGGCAGGAGTTAAACTACAGCAGCCCCCTACAGTAGCACTTTAGTTAAACAGTCAGAGCTCAGCCGGCAGCCTCTTGGCCCTGGAGAAGAAAGGGGGACAGAAAATATACTGTAGGGACGAGTCCTAAATGGGCAGAGTTTATTTATTTATTTCAGTTGTACTGGTTCAGCTCCTGGTTTCAGTTCTGGCTCTAGTTTGGTTTCTTTGCAGTGTTCAGATTTAGTATTATCACACACACAGTTTAACTGTGGTGAAGTGCACAACAACTGACTGAGAATGGTTTTGATGTTGCGTGGAGGTTTTCAAATTAGTTTCCCGCATTATGCCTTTTACTCCAGTTTGCAGACATTTCCATCCTTATGTTAGACGCGTAGTTCACTTAATATGTTCCCACATTGGAGGGTTAGCCTGCAGCTCGTCGTGCTTTCACTTTCTGGGTGTTAACAGCTGTTTTAAAGGTCCAGTGGCACCAAGCTATAACATTTCAAACCCTTCTCCGTTCAGGACCAAAGAAGTCTCTTCTTCCTCTGAGTGAAAAAAAACTAGATTGTTTTCTTCTTGTCACGTTAGTTGTGATGGTCACGGTCCAGCCGGCGTTTGGTTTGAGAAAGGAGAGACGGACAGCTTTATTAATGGAGGAGGACTTCGTTTGGTTATTGCTGCCATTGATTAGAGGTAATAAGTAACTAGACACATCAACCCTGTTATGTGACATCACAAGTGAAGGTACTTTGGGTGAGAAAGGGAAAGCATGTCACTTTTATTGGGGGGGGGGGGGGGGGGGCCTCCCCTGACAACCGCCCTGACAACCGCGTGTGCAACAGCAGGTAACGGGGAACCGGAGAGGCGCACACAACAGAACGGCAGCCGCCGTGACGCGCATATCTGAACACAGTGACGCAATGTACGTGCACGGTGCAGCCCGCGCGCACAGCCTCGCCATATAGGCCCCCCATCATAAAGCAGAAAAAGAAGAAGAAGAAAAAAAAATCACTCTTCTAATGAACGACCTAATTAAGAAACAACCCCCCCCCCCCCCCCCTCCCCCTTCTCCTTATTCATACGCGCGCGCATATGCACACACCACATTCACACAGAGACATATTTAGAGAGAAGAAGAAAAAGCAAATAAATGCGATATGCGTCCGGTTATGTTTGTTTGAAGTGAAAAGTGTGTGTGTGCGTGTGTGTGGAGGAAAGGGTATTGTGTATGGGACGTGTGGGCGCGCGCGCTCAGCTAAGGGAGGCGCGCGCACGCTGTTATTGAGGGAGAGCAGGTGCTGGCCGAATTACCATACAGCTGAGGAGGGGGGAGAGAGAGAGCAAACTTATTCCTCCACCACACCACAATAACAAAAGTTCCCCCTCATGTTGGCCACGCGAGCGACTCCAGTGCGCGCGCGCGCCCTCTTGCACGCACGTATACACACATGTATACACGCGTTTTTTCTTTTTTTTAATCTTATCCCGGAGAATGAGAAGAAGGGGAGAGCAAAAAAAATGGCGAAGCAGGAGTCCAGCCCCTCAAGTCGTTTACCTCACCACACAGCTCTGCCAAGGAATGTTTTCTTTGGTCTTTTGAGTCGATTCAAAGCATCAAATTCTTCCCACAACCAGAAATACCAAAATGCAGAGTGGTGTGCATGCAGAGGAGGAGAGGAGGAAGATAATGAGCAGGAGGAGGAGGAGGAGGTGGAGTGTAAACAATTAACTGAGTCAGGGTTTAGACTGAGAAACTTATTTTTTTCTTTCTCTTTCTTTTTAGAACTTTTGAATCAACTTCAAACTGTTCGTTTTTTTGTGGGTTTGTTTTTTGGCACTTTACCCAAAAAACATGTTATGACACAAAAAAAAGACAAAGAAGTTTGTCCAGTGAGGCAACAGCTGGAGGAAACCAATTCAACACACGCGCCACTTACACCCTGTCAGAAGGAAATCTGGCATTGTTCAGAAGTCTTTACATGTCGGTCCTCTGCGTTTCATTTAAAGGAAACTGTGTGATCTCCTACAAATAAACCCCAAAACACCCGCATAGCTGATTTGTAACGCTGCAAGCTGTACCCCCTCTGAGGATGCTCTCTAAAACCCGTGAATTCATTTCTGTAAGATAGTTCACTTTTTGTTTTTTCCTCAACAGGTTATCTATCCGACAGTCTTTTCCTCCGCCTGTAGGAGTCACACAACTTTCCCTCTCTCTCTTTTTTTCACTTCATATTTGGTCGAAATACTTTCACACGTGTCCATTCCGGGCTCAGGTATTAACGCTGTAGAGCGCATTCTGCTGCAGGGGTAAATAAGGGGGCTGCTGGGTTATACTTGCATGGGATCCCATTGTAGAGAGCCGGGCCAGATTGGGAGGTGAAGTCGGGAGGAGGAGGAGGAGGAGGGGGGGGCCATTTGCATGTTATTACCATAGCATGTGTCAGGCAGTATATAACAGGCTGCAGGCGGCCTCGGCCAGAGACAGACGCACAGTTCAGAGTGAGGAGAGACATTGGGAGGAAGAAGGAAGCATGTTGGACCAGTGACAAATCTGTCCTTGGGTTAGACCTTCAAACAACAACAAAAAAGCTACTTCCTAAAATTTGTCACTTTCCCAACAAACAAATCAAGGAACCCATCTTTTTTTTTTGAAATCTCTCTTTACGCACTGGATTATCGCTTTATAACGGAACTGGAGGACTTTTTTCTTTTAGTTCACATCTCTTGTTTTGTGACTTTCTTTTTCTTTTCTTTTTTAAGGTTTGGGATTTATCCTCTTTTTTTGTTCCTCGGGACATGAGAGCGGCGTGGCTGACAGCGGCAGCAGTTGACGAGAAAAAACAACAACCCCGCGAGGCGACAGAAACGTGCTCGATGCATCTTCCCCAGAGGGCTTGAAGAGGAGGAGGCACCCTGAGGACAAGCCGAGCCCCGAGACTTTCTACTCTATTTATTTATTATTTATTATGTATTTATTTAATATGGGGCGCGTCATCCTGCTGACTCTCGCCGTCATGTCCATGTTGCTGTGCCAGGTAAGAAACCGATTCTCTATTTTTTCCCTAACAATGAACCATCACCCCCCCCCCCCCCATCATCCTCTCCTCCCCTCCCACCACAAAACACACACACACACATACGCGGTATACTGAGTGTGAAGCTGGTGATAATAAGCTGCTTTTCCAACGCAGGGGTTTTGTTCGGGAGTTTTCGAGCTGAAGTTGCAGGAGTTCCTAAACAAGAAGGGGGTGCAGGGCAACAAGAACTGCTGTAAGGGGGGCCTGACCTCGTCCTTCCAGCAGCAGTGCGAATGCAAGACCTTCTTCAGGATCTGTCTGAAGCACTACCAGCCCAACGCCTCCCCGGAGCCCCCGTGCACCTACGGCGGCGCTGTGACGCCCGTGCTCGGATCCAACTCGTTCCAGGTCCCCGATGTCATCCCGGAGAGCTCGTTCAGCAACCCCATCAGGATTAACTTCGGCTTCACGTGGCCGGTAAGTACGGCCGTCCTGTGTGTCCATTTCGAAGTGAACATCAGCGAAATCGCGCCATTTTTTTGAGAGAGGGGAGGGGGGGGGGGGGTAAATCCGTGCGTAAAAAACGCGCTGCGGCACGATTTCTGACCACAAAATTCAGGGTTGGAGAGCGCAGAGTTTTGTGAGGGATTTGGTGTCACCGGATCAGGTTAGGCGGTTTGCATTCAGCACAGTGCGCGCATAGAAGAACCGCCTCGGGCTGGATGTTATCGCCCACATCTCTCCGCTGGCCACCTGTCTCATGAAGCCATTTGTCTTCCCAGGGGACCTTCTCGCTGATCATCGAGGCATTACACACCGACTCCAAAGACGACCTCTCCACAGGTATGGAAACAAACACCCTCCCCCCCATTTTTTCAATATTTTATCACATTCACGCACCTCCTTAACCAGTCCGCCTCCCACATGTGCACTCCAGAGAATCCAGACCGCGTCGTCAGCACCATGACCACCCAGAGGCACCTGACGGTGGGCGAGGAATGGTCCCAGGACCTGCACACCGGCGGGAATACGGAGCTGAGGTACTCGTACCGCTTCGTGTGCGACGAGCACTACTACGGGGACGGCTGCTCGGTGTTCTGCCGGCCGAGGGACGACGCCTTCGGCCACTTCACCTGCGGGGAGCGCGGGGAGATCGTGTGCGACTCCGGGTGGAAGGGACATTACTGCACTGAACGTGAGTAACAAAAAAAAACTCCATAATGCGTTATGGGAGCGTGTGCACGTGTGAGTTGCTGGGAATATATATTATATTTTAAGACGCAATAAGCGTTCATAGAGGACACGTTGTAACACAAAGAGCGTGTGAGACCATCGTTGTTTGTTGTTAGTGTAGAAAATGTATAAAAAAAGTTAATTTCTGTGTCGGGACTGTACTCAGATCCTCTGAGTGCCGTTAGAAGGCAACTTGTGCGTAAACACCACACGCACCCCCTCCTTCTCCTCCCTCAGACGCACACACACACACGACCACTTGATTTATTCTAAGGAAAGTTTTTTGGGGAATAATCTCACGCGTGCCATAAATTTACATGCTACCTTCCGATTGGTTGCTCCGGGAGTGGGCCCGGGCGCTGATTGGCCGAGGCGGGGGAGGTATTGTTTGAAGTGGGCAGCTGCCGGCAGAGAGGAGACAATGGAGCAGCTGTCGTGCACTGGCAACACACTCGCCAGCTGTCCACTCTTATCTGCCCCAATCCGAGACATTAAGGGGAGTGTGTGTGTGTGTGTGTGTGTGTGTGTGTGTGTGTGTGTGTGTGTGTGTGTGTGTGTGTGTGTGTGTGCACAGAATGAATAAAAGAGTTTTGACCGCAGCGAAGAAGACGAAAAAAAGAGAGGGTGGTGGGGTGGGTTTTGAGGGGGTCTGTGTGTGAGTGTGGCACACACACATTCACACACTCCCTCCTTTGTCTCAGCACTATGTTAAGCAGAACATTCTTCCACGGTGATAAGGAGAGTTTTAAGGTAACAGCGAATGGGTTTAGGAGCCCCCCCCTCTTTCCTTTCTTTAATTATAATACTGAGATGTAGGTGATGCGTTTTTACGTCTTCAGCAGCAAACAAAAAATCAGACTTTCTTGTCCTAATAAAAGTCTCCTCTCTCCTCCTTCGCAGCGATCTGTCTGCCCGGCTGCGACGACGAACACGGCTTCTGTGAGAAACCTGGAGAGTGCAAGTAGGTTTCCTCGCTTCGTTCATCATTAATTCAGTGGGGGGGGGCGCATCGAGGTAACGTGAGTGGACTGACCGGTGCTTTGCCCCCCCTCCCTCTTCCTAATTGGACAACAACAGGTGCAGAGTGGGATTCAAAGGCCGCTACTGCGACGAGTGCATCCGCTACCCGGGCTGCCTCCACGGGACCTGCCAGCAGCCCTGGCAGTGCAACTGTCAGGAGGGCTGGGGGGGGCTCTTCTGCAACCAAGGTGAGGAGAGAGTGTGATGAGAGTAACGAGTGATGAGGAAAGACAGGAAGGAACCAGAGAGATTTACTGCTGGAAAGACGTCTAGGTTTTAAAGTTAGGTTAAACAAAGTGCAGGTTTTTTTTTTTTTTTTTTTAGAAATCTAGGTTTAATAAAACTCTCCTTATATCAGCATTTTGATGACTTTATGTCAATGTGAAGCCCTAACTACATTTGGAAGAATTTAAATGATGAAAAAAGAGATTCTTCCACCAACTTTTGCCTCATTTTCTCTGAGACACCTAGGCATCTTTTGACCCGGCAACCTCAGTTGTAAAATCACCGAAGCCATGCTCACTGGCTAGGACAGTGTTAGGGGACGGAAAGTGGACAAAGAGTCCAAGCTTTAACAATCGGCACAAGATCTGCCATCTTTTAAAAGTCTGCAAACAGACAAGAGACGGGAGAGGAACGAGACGAGGCGCCACCATAGCGACGCCGTGGTAAAGAAACAACAGAGCAGCAGTTGTCTCGAGATGAGCAGCGAGAACAAAAGGGCAGGAAACAAAAACAACCACAAAAAAAAGTAGAAGAAGAAGAGAAGAAAGAGTCAAGTGTGCCAGAGGACAGAAAGACATTCTTCTTCTGCTGCTGTTGTGCTGCCATGTGTCGTGTGCTGTGACTAAAAAAAACCACATGTGCCGCTGTGTCTCTCTCTCCAGATCTCAACTACTGCACTCACCACAAGCCCTGCATGAACGGAGCTACTTGTAGCAACACCGGCCAGGGCAGCTACACCTGTACCTGCAGGCCCGGCTTCACCGGGGCCAGCTGTGAAATGCATGTCAGCGAATGCGCCGGGAACCCCTGTCGCAACGGGGGCAGCTGCGCGGTAAGTGTTAAAAGTTTGGTCTTTTCTTTGATGAATTTGGAAAGAGAATGGAGACAAAGTGTTTGAAAAGAGCACGAGAACAACCGAACGGGTGCAGCATGTTGAGATTCAAAAGTTTGAAGCAGCTGTGAGATCCTGATGTCGAGCTTGTCCTATTCCCCCCCCATCACAGGATTTGGAAAACACTCACACCTGCACCTGCCCGCACGGCTTTTATGGCAACAACTGCGAGCTGAGTGCCATGACGTGTGCCGACGGGCCCTGCTCCAACGGCGGCCGCTGCGCCGACAACCACGACGGCGGCTACTTCTGCCAGTGCCCCACCGGGTACGCCGGGTTCAACTGCGAGAAGAAGATCGACCACTGCACCTCGGGCCCCTGCTCCAACGGTAAGAGCCACCGGTCTTCATTGGTGTCATCGCTCACAGTTTTGTCTGGCGCCTTTCAGTGTGCTTCCAACGCCAACACCAACGTCGTTCATTCGGAACCAAACATTCACTCCTCATCTCTGTGGTTTTTTTAGGTGCCCACTGTGTGGATCTCGTCAACTCTTACCTGTGTCAGTGTCCGGACGGTTTCACCGGCATGAACTGCGACCACACCGGGGACGAGTGCTCCATGTACCCGTGCCAAAACAGCGGGACGTGCCAGGAAGGTCCCGACGGTTACACCTGCACCTGTCCTCCGGGTTACACCGGCCGCAACTGCAGCTCGCCCATCAGCCGCTGCGAACACAACCCTTGCCACAACGGCGCCACCTGCCACGAGAGGAACAGCCGCTACGTCTGCGCGTGCGTCCCCGGCTACGGCGGCAGAAACTGCCAGTTCTTGCTTCCGGAGCACGCAGCAATCCGCGGGTCAGAGGTGCCCTGGATGGCCGTGGGGTCCGGCATGGCCCTGGTGCTGCTGCTGCTGGCGGGGTGCGCCGTGCTTGTTGGATTTTTCCGATCAAAAGTCCAGCGCGACGGTCCGATAGAAACCGTTGGCGAGGGAGAGACAATAAACAACCTGACTAATAACTGCCACCGCAGTGACAGGGACTTGGCGGTCAGCGTGATGCCGACACCGGGCGTCAAAAATATCAACAAGAAGATGGACTTCTGCGGCGATCCCGACGAAGGATCCCCACCGGGGAGGAGCAGCTACAAGACTCGCCATCCGCCCGCCGACTACAACCTCGTACACGAGGTCAACTACGAGCAGGCGGCTAAAGAGGCCATGCTGGAGGCGGCGAGGACAAGCGCCTGCGAGGACAAGTGCCAATCCGTGGACTCGTTTGAGTTCGAGGAGAAACGCAGCAAACGTTTAAAATGGTAAATATCTGTTACGGTCTCTCAGATAAACGGCAGCAGTGTTGCTGTCGGAATGATACAACTTAACAGCGTGTTTCTTTCTTTTCTTTCCCGAAGCGATGCGTCAGAAAAGAAAGCCCCAGAAATGTCTGCATGTGCGGACACCAAGTACAAATCTGTGTTTGTGATGTCGGAGGAAAAGGACGAATGTATAATTGCAACTGAGGTGAGTTTTTGCACGTTTTTCTTTCAGTGTAAGAAGGTGTCCGTCTGTGGTCATTTCGCCAACAAACGCTCATATATGTGTATTGTTTGTGTGTCTCCAGGTGTAACGAGCCACCAGTGGGCTGCCCGTTGCTCATTTGCTCTATGGGAGAGTTTTTATACTCCTTCAGATGCTGCTCTAACCCTAGGGGGAGGTGTCCCGCCTTGAGACTGCTGCTGATACTGAGACGTTTAACTGATATTCAGAGTGAGCTGGTTCTCTACTGGAAAATAAGCGCAGGCAGCGGCGGCCTGTGGGATAAGAACTGGCGGGGTCAAAATAAATAAATAAATAAAAAGAGTTTTACGGTTGAAAGTAAAACTGCCACTTAGCTTTCTGTGCTGCCTTTTAGAGGGGGAGTAAAAAAAATGAAATATAAACGGACACTGTCTCGTAGCGATAACGTGCGGCGCTGCGGTTGTTTTGCAACATTTGCACCCCGGGCCTTTTCTCTAACCCACACGCCGTTGCTGAGCGCAGGAACTGCATCAAACGGTGGATGTTTGGCCATACTGGCCTGTTCTTCACGAGGCTGTTCACATGGGCTGTGCACCCATCACTGCACCTGTGAGGACTGTATGTATACTTGATCACTGTGTTAACTGAAGTGCGTTTTCTCCCCCACCACCCCCCACCCAGCCCTCCAAACCATTTATGACATAGTATTGTTCTTTTTTTTGTTTGTTTCTTTTTGGGACATGAAAACTTTGTCTTAATTAAATAAAATAAATGTTGCTTTTTTTTTTATACAGATTGTCCTTTTGTAAAATAAAGAAGAAAAAAAAACAAGAAAAAAGTTTAAAATTATGATTTAATTTAAGTTAATTTAATGATTTTGTGTTATTTTTATTTTGTATTGTATATTTGTGATGTTTGTTGTGATTATTTAAGTTTTTGTTCAATGATATTTGCAAAGGCACTTCAGGTCAATGGGACTTTTTTTTAAGAAAATGTTATTTAAGAGGGATTGTACTGTACAAAGTGTTATGTTGCCGTCTCCTTTACCGTTTTTGAATGAAGGAATTAGCCAAGACTATTTTTCCAAATAAATATTGCTAAATGTGAAATTTTAAATTGCGTCCAAACTTTTTGTTTTGTCCGTCTGCGAGCACTCTGAGAAACACTTCTTTCGTGGGTCTGTGAGCAAAGTTAACCAGTAACATCTGTTGTCTTCCCCTGGCGACCCCGTCGTGGGCTTTTCTATGCCCTCGCTGTTGCCTACTGCCAGGAGTTGAGAGTGTCTCCCTGGAGACGAGAGAGGGGGCCTATTCATGAAAAAAACAATGTCCCTACGCTAGATTTACTCTCCTATTCCTCCTCCTAAAGAACGAGTCAGGTAATTCATGGCTCTACGCTTCGGATCAATGTGGAGTTACGCCTACTGGACATCCAACACTTTCTGTTTCCACTTTCTCTCACTAACATCTGAAGCCTTTTCACTGCAGTAAAGTTTGTCACATCTGAGCATCACGTCGGAGGGAAAACAAACTTTCTCCATTTTCTCCCCAACGACCTCTTTAAATTCCCCTCAGTTCTCTCTCTTAATTGCCCCACAAAGACGCTGATTGTATTTAGACACAAATAACTGTAAATCATCAGCCCCGGCCTCTGAAGGGGTTTACAACCCCGCGGCATTATGGGAACAGACTTCAGCAGACAATGATGGAATTGACAATGGGGCACACAAAAGGCCACCCTTGGGAGAGCCTGCGTGTCCCTCGGCATGCTGGGAGAAAAGAGAGCAACAGGAACAGATGTTGTCGAGTAACAGATGCCTTCTGGCCAGAGTTCAGCCTCGACCAGCCAGACCTTCAAAGGCCCGAGCTGCTTCAAGGACAGACGGCTTTCACGCCGGCTTCATGAGAAACCTGTTGTTGGTGTTGAGTGATGGAAGAGATAAGAGATCACCTCAGAGGACTTGTGTGTTGAGTGATGAACACAGACAAAAGAAACTACAGTATCGCTGCAGGAACACAGAAAGCACGCGAGCAACAATTTCAGAAAAGGAAAGATATTTCTCACATTTGAAAGAAGCTTTTAAACGCCCCAAAAACAGCCGCGCAAACGTCACAAAGAGCGACCGTCTCGTAAAAATATAGTTTCAAGTTGTTTTGTTGCGAAGGCCAAAACAACTTATTGACAAAAGCTGCAAAACAACTGTCAGAAAATGGTATAAAATATGTCCACGACAATTTCTGTTGACTGAATTGATTTGCTGGTTTTGTCCGACCACCAGTTTCACATCGCATATTTACGACAGCTGGCTGGCTAGCTAGCTAGCTCATTCCGCCATGTTTTTAATGCTACGCCGGTCACAGCGGTCTGCCCGCCTCGCTGGAGAAAGACGAGCTAACGTTAGCGAGCTAACCAGCCACCCGTCTCCGAAGTCCGCTCACTTTTACGCCGACACTTTATGGCCCCACTGACGCGGTTTCTCCATAACCACGAACGGCGAACTGCATTTTCTTTTGTACTTTTGTCCGTTCCGCTTCCTATTCTACTTCTATGCTGCGTGACGTTCAGCACATTTCTTTATGATAATACATCAGAACTTATTAATACTTGTCTTGAAGTATCTTTACAATGTGGTGCGGCTACTTTAAACGTAAATAAATCTAAATTCTTCTTCCACCGATGCTTCACACAAACACAACCGGTCGTTTAAAATAAGTAACATTTTGACTTAAATCAGGCAAAATGTGATCAACTAATAAATAAAGGAGAATTTGGTCAAACTTAAGGTGGAAACAGTTTGTGACAGTTGAACATTTGAAGTTCAATAAGTCTGTATTTGATAAGGAGTGACAGGACTACTGAGGTATGACTCGCACACACAGGCCCTGTCTTCTATACTTGTGAGGACACTCATTGACATAATGTCTAAGCCTTAAACCTAATTCTGAGCTGAACCTTAAAACCACGTCTGAACCCTCAAACTAAAACCTCTGAAGTCTGTCCCAAAGGGAGGAGCGCGTCCTCACTCTCACAGTCTAAATTGTTCTCACAAAGATAGATGTACAAGTAAACACACACACACACACAGACACACACACACACACACACTTCAACGTTGATGGAAAAACATAAAATAAAAAGTCCAGTCTGTGACGAGGAGCTGGCTTGGAGCCATAGAAGACTTTTTATTTGGAGAAAGAAATCTTTGAAATCATTCATTTTTAAAATTCAATTAATTCATCGAGTACGACATCCAAGTTCTCAGAAAAAGTTTAAATCATGCCTTTAGTCTTTTTATACATAAAAGATGTGGTTTTACGATGACAGGTGATTTTTTTTTTTTTATTATAAAATGACAGTTTCTTCTTCTTCTGACATATTTAACCTCTGTTAAAAGAAATATTAATGTAGAAAAACAAGTATCAACCTCCCTCCCGTTAACACAAAAAACAAAAAAAGGCATAACACAGTACGTTACAATGCGCTGACATGGCTTTAAAGCACACATATTACAGTACTGTACAAGGGTCCGCCTCAGACAATATGCGCCAAAACCACCGCCGAGGATAGATCAACGCCGCTCACTCACCAAACCCAGACCGCAGCTCGCCGTCGGCAACTGAGGTAAATATTTCAGAAAAAACAAAAAGCACCAAAAAGGTTTTGGCGTTGAATTTTTTTTACATGTAGCTTATAACCAACAGTGAGTCGGAGGAACTTCAGTCCAGCTTCTCCTGAACTCTTTTGTTTTAATCTGTTTTCCTCCACAAAGCGCTGCTGCTGCTGCTGCTGCTGCTGCTGCTGCCAGGCCCGCTCAGAGCAAATAAGCAGCTTTCTTCCACATTTAAAAAACGGGACATTTAATGTCAATATTTATGTCTTTTTTTTTTATAGTGAAATCCAGACGAAAAGGATTTCTTTTTTTTTTTTTGCTGGATTCACTCTTTTAAATGAAAATACGTCTCGATTAAAGTGATGTTTTGGTCAAATCATGTCAATTAGAAGGGGCTCACGAAGCTTAAGTAAACTACCGAGTATCATTTAATGCTTCGACTTACAAACATTAAGGGAAATGAGCAGAAAGCCGGCACACACGAGGTCCTTAAGATCACCTTTTAGGTGGAAGAAAGAAAAGGGGAAACAATCTCAGGCCAAATACTTTAGAGGACGACGTCGTCGTCTAGATCTAAGGAACATGATGTGCAAACTGAATTGTGCATAGAGATCAAATTGTAATAAATATTAAAGTGATAATTAACATTATCACCAGTTTGACTTTGTCAAGACTTGTCGGGGGGTGATTGTACATTTTCATGATTAATTTAGTTTTACTAAAACGTTTTTTTTCTTTATATAGTGCTGCAAGAAAAGCTGTTATTGGGTTGTTTTTAAGCAACAAACACTTCCCGTTTGTTATTAACCAGAGCCCCGAGAGACAAACAACCAAACACACAGTAAAGATCCTGATAGAAATCATTGACTTGTCAGTTATTCGACGTCCTCTGAATGGCTCTTTCACTTTACAAGGTTTCTTTTTTAGGTTTTTTAAAAATGTTCTGCATCAAAGAATCACATGAGCAACAAATAACAAAACTGAGCGTCATAGCGATGTACAGGAATTTTTTTTCTTTTTTTTGTTTTTACATAGAAGTACTTTCGTTAAAGTTTTTGAAAAAAAAAAAGTAAACGGATCTATCGTAGCTTTTAGTTGTCACTGTTTCTTCGTTTGTAGCTTAAAAGATGTGAAGCATAATGCCTGTCTTTGGACCACCGAGGTAATTGTAGGTGTGTGTGTGTGTGTGTGTGTGTGTGTGTCCGTGTGTGTGTGTGTAAAACATGCTGAAACGTTTCACAAACATTTCAAAAGAGAAAATAGTGTCCCTCCGAGCCGCCGGGGGCTCGTCCTGGTTCGAGGTATATGATCCTGGGGCCGAGCAGTGCCGCCTGTGGAAAATGTTACAAAGCTGTCTGATGGATGATGGTGAGTTTCAATCACACTGCTATGCATCTCGCCGCCGCCTCCTCCTCCTCCTCCCTCCTCCTCCTCCTCCTCCCTCCCTGCTGTAGTCTCACTCTGCTCAGACTACTCTCCTTCTTCATCCAATCGTTCATCAACAACCTTCTTTGTCACCCTGGTTTGCTCATGAAAAGCGCCGGGGCTCCATTCACATTCAATTCAGTTAATTCAGGAATTCTCTTTAATATTAAAAAAAACAAACGCGGGAAAGAAACTTTTCCAGCAACGAGGCTCTTAAGGTGCGTTTGAACTGACTGGGGAAGCATTATTTACTATAATAATTTGTTTTTAGCTACAAATGGACGACGAATGTGACAGTGAGACAAACTCAAATCATTATTTCTTTCTCTTATTTTCTGCTTTGGGGATTTGTTGCTTAAGTTAAAACATTTTCAACTCTCGTAAATGCAAATCTTTCGTCGTGAGTTTTAAGTTGTGTTCAGTCAGAGACACCTTCAAATAAAAACTGCTAAAAATTGTTTTAAAAAAGGTCCATGTTTAAGTGCTCTATTAGTGCTATTTATTCTATTCTTTACGTAGTCGTCGTGACGTCACCCACTGACGTTTTGATGCCTCAAGTTCGGCGTTTTGGTCGTCGCCATCTTGACTTTTTGCAACCAGTGAACAGGAAGTGACCATATTTGGACTGTGGAGGAGTGACGTAGAGACGCCGTATCGGCTCTGGTAGAGGTAGCGACCTGTCAATCACAGTAAGCCCCGCCCTAAAGCATACCCTGCTTTATGGTCTGTTTGACTCTAAATGGACCATAATGTACTAAATGAACATCATGCTGTGTTGAAGAAGACTTGAAACTAGAGATTGAGACCATAAACTCATGTTTACAATGTTTACTGAGGTAATAAATCAAGAGAGAAGTAGAGTCATTTTCTCATAGACTTCTATACAACCAGAGGAGTCGCCCCCTGGTGGACACTAGAGAGAATGCAGCTTTAAGACACTTCTGCTTTGACGTCACTTTTCAGAACCGATGGTTGCCGCCTGGTCGTACCGCTTGTCAGTGTCACATTTGGCCCAGGCAGCCAATCAAGATCAAGCACAAGGCTGGTTTTACTACTTTAATACTTCCTTCCTGTTTTGATGTGGTAGGAACGGACGAAGGCAAATGCAGGCGTTTTTTTTAAACTACGATGAACTATATCATTTCTTTCCCTCCTCCTCATCCAACAGCAAGAGCTCGACGTTTGCTTCTAGATAAAAGGATGTTGGTAGTGTGTGACCCGGTCAGTCATGTAGTGTGAAAAACCACGACTTCAAGACTCCGGCTTGCAAAACAGGAAGTTGTGTAGTGTGGAAAAAGAACCGCAATTTGAGGACATGAAAAGTCGTAAACTTTGCGCGAGACAAGCTAACGTTAGCGTTAACATTAGCACGGGGTTGTAAACAAACTCTACTTCCACACATTTGATGTCATGCACCTTCAGATGAGACGCTCAGCAGGACTGAACGAACTCCAAATGTTTACTTGAATTAAATGAATTGAGAGTGAAGAAGACCCTGCACCCCCCCCCCCCCCCTCCTCACCCTTCCCCTTATTTTCCCTAACTTGCATCTCCATATTTCCCATAATCCCCCCCCCACCTCCACCTAGAGACCCTACGACCCCCCCCCCCCCCTTGCCCACTCCCAAACCGGCTCAGTGTTCCTGACCTCTTTGGTGACTCTCTGGTGTCTGTGAAACAGGGTTCCTACACATTCTCCATTACAAAAGTCACCCAAAGAACAATAAACAAAAACATCTTTTGGGCTGGATTTTGGATGGCTGTTCAAGAACGTGTGCGATTGTTCGTTAGGGCAACAAACGTCACAACGCAGGAAGTGACCACGCCTACTTAAGATGGGTTTCTTCAGAGGGAACAACTTTTTTATTTACAAATGTTTCTACGATTTTTGTGCAATTTCAAAACTCCTTTCAAATTTACATAATTGTCAAACTGTAGGAACCCTGATTGAAGGTGTCGTTAAGCCAAAACAATGGGGACCCACCAGAACAGAAGATCAACAAGGCTGTTAGGACCAAATTAGTGTTGGTTTAAGGAATGGGCCCACTAACCTCCCCCTGTACCCCCCCCTCCCCCCCTCTCTAGGTGGAGGAAGCTCCGTGGCTGGGCATGTTGGCCATGCTGCCGACCATGCCGGCCGCGCCAGCCATACCTGAGGGCCCTCCCAGAGCCGGAGGACTGTGCTTGTTAGGTGAGGTCATGTCGGCTCCACGCCCCTGGCCTTGGCCCTGCGGGACGTGGTGGGCGTGCTGCAGGGCGTGGCGCTCCAGCAAGGTGCGGTGGGTGAAGGCCCGTTGGCACACGTTGCACTGGAAGGTGCGCTCGGCACGGTGGGTGCGCATATGCACGTTGAGCGAGCTCTTCTGGGTGAAGCGCTTGCCGCACATGGAGCACTGGAAGGCCCTGACGCCAGTGTGCACCACCATGTGTTTGAGGAGGTAGTCGCGCAGGGAGAAGGAGCGCCAGCAGATGGAGCACTGATGAGGTTTCTGACCTGGAGGGACAAGTGTGAACAGACAGACACACAGCGTGAACGAAGACAAAGCAGTCACTCTATCTGAATCAGTCATTGGTATTATTAGAGATGTCCTGATAAGTTTTACTGACGATCGTTATCTGCATTCATGTGTTTCTAGTCTCTGATCATGTCACATTGTGAACAACCAATCGGTGTTCAAACCAACAGGAGGAGAGCTCTCACCGGAGTGGATGAACATGTGCTTGCTGTAGTTCTTCCTGGAACGTAAAGATTTGCCACAGTGCGTGCAGTCGAACGAGGTCTCGGATCCCTGGGAGGAAGGGGAGGGGCCTGTGGTGGAGGCGGAGGGAGGCGGGGCCGGGGTCATCGGCGCCGGAGGCGGAGCCTGCTGAGGGGGCTCGGTCCCCGCCATGCTGTCAATCCCACCCATGGGCCCGCCCACATAGAAAGGAGCTGGCTGCGATTGGCTCACTGGGTACTGGAAGAGAAGCTGAGGACGAAAAACAATGAAATATCTCTCTTTACTAGAATATAAGTGACAATGAACTACGGATCTTTAGATATACGTTTGAGTATTTTTCTATACAGATATGACATCTTTTGTCCCGTTTTGCTCTTTGTTTAGTACACTGCGTTGTATTTATATTCTATATCCACAGTAATGATGATAGAACTATATTCTGAAGGAAAGGACCAGTTGAAGCTTAGGTCCTCTACTGTGTGGCCCTCTACAGTAATCTACACGATATCCAGAGCATCAATAGAGCAGCAAACAACCATCGGCGATGTTAAGCCGTAGTGGATCCATGTCTACCTGAGCATGTTACCATCCAAGCCGCCGGCTATGTTGTACTTTTACATCGACATATGTGTCTTTGTGTTTTAAAAACACTTTCAAAAAGAGAAAAACAAGATACGTTTAAAAGCTATTACAGAAGAGTGAATAAATGACAGCACAGTGAATAAACAATACACTACATTCAAACATACCGTGGCAAATAATATTAGTGACAAAGTCGATAAAACTGTGTCGGCGATAAGGGTGTAAGAAAATATCGATACACCCGAGTATCGCGATATTACGCGAGGTGACATTGTATCGATTGTCAAAAACACTTTTGATTTAATTCTCAGTGTACGAGCAGCGCTATAAAGCTCCACGTTACCTGTACCGGTTCTGATTGCATCATTATTTTAACTATTTTTTACTAATTTCTGCATATGGGTCTTGGTGCACGGTGTGCTCTTTATGACAGTTTTCCTTAAATAAGATTTTAGTAAAAGTTATAAAAAAGTTGCAATATATCGGCGTACTTACAGTATCGCAATATATTGAAGCGTAACCGCTGAATCACGATACGGACTCACAGCCTCAGTAGCGTGTTCTTTTGTGTCATCTCATCACAAAGACTGTGAGACATCTGTCTTCCAGAAAGCATCTCAACACGCCCTCGTTTCTTTGAGATGCAGTGAATGTCTCCTGAGGGTAAAACCCGTCATTCCTTCATGGTTAACCGATCTGCAGCCTAACGACCTTGTGATATTTCAACCTGTGATTTCTCCGATTCATTTTAACCGTTTTTTGTAACGGTCGTAAAGTTGTCTTAGTTTTATTGCGTCATAGAATATCTTTGAGAACTGCTGTTTGTTCAGCTTGTACTGCATTTGTTCTGTGAAAGCTTTTACACAAGTTCTTTACCTAGATTAAAGAACATTTACATTATTTTAAAAGTAACACCGTATCTTTTTTATGAGACATTCTTCTTAGATTTCTAATATATATATATATGTCCTAAATAATGTAACTTATGAACTGAACGTTCTATTCATTCTGCACATTCAATCACTCCGTATTCTGTTGGCACGATAAAACAAGATGCCGGAGAATGATCTGACATTGTTTAGCTTTAATTAAACTTATTTTTTATTCTTGAAGTCCAAAAAAACAACAAGTCACATTTAGTCAAATTAAGAGACTTTCTTTGAATGTTGTCTCGGCATAAACACACGTATCCTTGAGAAATAAATAATAATAATAAAATAAAATAAATAAACAAATAAATAAATAGGAGAGTTTTTAAGAAATAAACTACCCTTAAAGTGAGCACACAGAGCAATTCAAAAGTGTGTCGGTGTCAAGAATAGTAGCTCTGTAGCCGTCACTCTGGTGCCGACTTTGACAAGACGTTTTGACATTTCGTAATTGCAGCGCGGCTTAAACGTAATCCCGGCGTTTGATACGAGCCGCTGAGCACACCGACCTGGTTGTTGATGGACTGCGTGGTCGGAGGCGGAGTCAGAGGCTTGTTGACCCTTCCTCTGGGGTTGAAAGCCATGGCCTGAGGAGGCTCGCTCTGGGGCCAGAAACTCTCCGAAAACACACCCTGCTCATCGTAGAAGTCCTGAAACATCAAAACGCACACACACACACACACACACACGCACACACACAGACACACACACGCCGACGTGATTAAAAAGGTCCAGGCAGACATTTCTCAGCTCGGAAAGAACTCTTGACGACACCCGTTTTCTGTGCTCCTCACGTGGCTTCAGTTCAACGCTGGCTGAGAGGAGACACGTACGACCCTGTGCATTTAAAGTCTGTTAGTGCTCAGGTTCAGTTCATCTTGAACGCTTACCTGCTCCATAGGTGGAGATCCTGCCCGTCTCTGTGCAGAAAGAAACAAATCCATAACACATCTTTAGTTCTGCACTGTGTCTCCTCTCAGGTGCAAATACGTACAGACCACATCCTATGCATGCAGGAGTGCATACATTGGAAAGATAAAACTCTCACAGAGCGGTCCGACCTGCCGAGCTACATTTCTGTCAAAAGAGCAGTTTGAGATCACATGAGAACACCGGCAGGGTGGAGCTCGTCTAATGTAAAGGAGCAGGAAGTCCCGACGCGAAGTCCTGTTTTGTTAGGCTGGTGGAGTTTAACCAGGCACGCAGCAGAAGGCAGTATGGATTAAAGATCTCACGTACGGTCCGTGTGATGTCACAATAGTGAGATGCATGATGTATTTTCTGGAAAGTTATGAGGAAAGCAGAAAAATAAAGAAAGAAAAATGTCTGTTTTGGTTTAATTGACAGCATTAAAAACCCATAAACTCACTTCATCGTGCTAATATAAAGCTAAGAATCCAATGTTGTAATAAAGCAGCATATGCAACATTTCCACCTGGTATTACCATGTGACCCGACTGTTTCACCTGATTTACAAAACGCAAGCTGCGATTTGCAACATGAGACCTGCGAACAAACCCGGATGCTCCTCCTGAAAGAAGGCAATCGGAAAAGAAGTACGAGTTCAGCATTTGTCGATTTTGACGGACAGATGGCAGCAGGAGGCGGAGTTATGTCACCTTTCCGCACGTCATTAACATCTAAACATCGAGATCCACGCGTCCCCCATCGCGTTCGGCAAGCATGTGAACCGTAGATTATTTACACAGTTTAACCATCACAGTGTGAAATAACGGTTTACAGACGATCGTTCAGGCCGATATTCAGTAAAATATGCGATGAGGACGTCGACATTTGCGCTTTCTGTTCGCCGATCTCTGATAATGTTAAATTCTAAACAACCAATCTGTGCTGAACTCAGGAGGAGAGCTAGTAACGTTAGCAGCACCGCTACGGTTCTGTTTAGTTACATTGTGATGCGTTCAGGCTCTGTTCAGTGAAGACGAGTACCGGACGAAGGTAAGTTATAACGTTATCATGATGAGTTCACATGTAATCTGTAAAATGTAGTGTTGGTGAGAAACTTGAATAAATCCAGATGTTTGAAGGAGATGTTTTCACAGTAATATTAAATAGAAATTACAGATAAATGATGAGCTGTTTAACATGCGATGCTAATTTATTTCCCATAGTCTGTGCTGAGATACGAAAGTCACGTGAACAAAAGAGCAGAATTGAGAAAATGCAGAAGATTCGATTATATCGAGCAGCGCCGGGTTGAGTGGCACGACGAACACGTCTTAACCTCCCAAATTGAGCGGGTTGTTCCGTTTCCGCTCTCGATCTCGTACTGCAGCACTTTGTGAGAGAACTGACAGGCAAAGAGCTGAATCCTTCTGACGGTGTGGCAGATGTTGCTTGTGTAGTCTGCAGGGTACAGCAGGCTGCGGCATAAATCCACTCCTCCGTGTTTCTCCCCCCCCCCCCCCCCTCACTCCCTCTACTTATTTCAAGACTTGTGACAGAAATGCTGAGAATACATTTTACACAATGAAGTAATTTTGAAAGTTTCCTTCTGAAGCATTTTTCAGTCACTCGTTACCTTAAAATCGAGGCTCAGCCATGTTGATTTATGCTCTGAATGTTCTGCAAACGTTCCTTCTTTTACCAGTTTAAAGAAGTCTTCTACGAGTTAAACCCACCTGCCCGAAGCCGGCCATGGATTCCTGGGAGCCCTCCTGTCCGACCCGTCTCTGGTCCTCCAAGGTGTAGACGGACCCATCTGGGTCCTGAACCCCTTCATCTTTCACCACCACTCCTTCTCCTCCCAGCACCTACAGAGAACATTTTTTGGTTTGTTTTCAAATTTAAAGTAGTAAAGAAACGACGTTCATAGAAACAAAGCGGCGGCAGCTAAAAAGAGATCAAACCGACCCGGCTACAGGCGCCGATGAGTTTAGCGACCTACAGTCAATATGCAGAAGTCCATCGAGCACCAACGAGGAGATTATGGCCGAAGTTCAGACGAGAGCTTCTCAGAAACATCTCAGCGATATATACGCCAATGCAGTGCGAGAAGAGGGGAAAAGCAGCAAAAAGAAAAAGGAAAGCAAACCGTTGCAGCTCCGCATGCCTGAAAGCTGTTACCATGGCAACCCTTCCCCTTATCATCCCCCCCCCTACCTGGAGTCTTAGCGGCTGCCTCTGCTTGCGGCTGTGGCTCGCCCCCCTGTCTCTCCCCCGCTCCCTCCCGTCCAGGTCCTCCTCCTCGCTGTACCGGTCCATCCCCACCAGGTCGTCGGCGAGGTCGGTGGCGTTGCCGCCGCGGAGGCTGTCCCTGCCGATGCTGTCCACGCTGCCCACGCCGGAGCTGCAGCCCGCCGAGAGGTTCCCCGTGCTGCTGGTGCCGGCTCCGTTGGCCGTCTGCGCCAGCAGGTCTCGGAGCTTGTACCTGACGTCCTGAGTGCAGCTGGAGCTCTGCTTCATGAGGATTGCGCCGGCCCCAGAGCCCAGTCCGTCGCCGCCGCACATGGAGCCGGGGACCATGTCGCCCAGCGCCATCAGACTCACGGTGTTGGCCTGCTCCATCGGGCCCGGGCCGCTCTCACTGACGCTGGCACCCCCCAACCCCCCTCCCATGTTGCTAGACCCGCATTCAGCCATGAAGTTGGGGAAGTTTGCGTAACCTCCACCCCCACCAACAGAACAGCTCCCACCGCTGCCGCTCTCTCTTCCTTTCCCCCCGCCGCGCTCTTCTTGTTTTGGGAGAACTCCTCCGAGCATCCCTCCTCCTGCCGCTGCCGCTGCCGCCGCTGCTGCTGCGGCTGCTGCCGCAGCCGCCGCCGTTGCCGCCGCCTTCCTCTGAGAGATGATCTGGGTGCACTCGTCGATGACCGTCTTGATCTGCAGGATGCTGGCAGCGGTGAGGATGCAGAGGGCCTGCGACTGCAGAACCACCAGCGAGCCGCTGTACATGAAATCCACCAGCTGCTTCACGGTTTCGGCAGGCACCAGCGGCGGCACGGAGATTTCAGAGTGACCCAGCAGCAGCTTGTCCTGGAAGAAGGGGCTGCCGGCTGCCAGGACGCAGGCGTGGGCGCGTAGCGACGCATCGTGTATCCGCACGGTCACGTCGCAGAAGAGGCCCTCGCGCCGCTGCGTGCGCAGGGCTTCCAGCACCGACTGGCTGGAGTTGTGGAGGTGGATGTAGTGCACGGTCTCGGTGCCGGACACCATGGCGGGAGGCGGCGAGTCGCTGGGTACCGGGTGGGAGTGGGGGTGGGGGTGGGGGTGGGGGAGTAGGTGTCTGGGGTTTTGCGTCAGCTTGAGGGATAAGGAGGACAGGGAGGGAAACGGGTACAGTGCATGGGCCACGGTGGGTCCGCGTCTCCTTCAAACAGTCATGAGTCCAATGGAGGCTTCAAGTGTGTGAGGAGCTGCCTTGGTTGCCCTGAGAGGGATGGACGTTTCCACCAGCTTCACTGTCCCCGTTACAATCCTGCTGAAATAAGTCACAATGAGAGGGAGTTAACACTAGACAGTTGTATTAAATACTACAGCAATCAACATAATCACCAGCAATTTTTGAAAGTTGATTAATTAGTCATTTATGAAGCATCGATTCCCTGATTCCAGGCAGGGATGTGCTTCTTATTTGCTTTGCTCGACTACAAATTGAACATATTTGTGTTTTGGACTGCTGGTAAGACCAACAGGGAAATAGTGTTGAACGTTTTTTTCACTGCTGAATTGATCCATTAATCCAACAAACACTCAATGCTAATAATCACCACATTTTGCTCACTGGTTTTGTGTCTTTTCAGTCACACACAGCTGTGGCTGAAGGTGACAACCGAGAAGCTGCTAATGAACCATCAATTAAGTCGCGTGCGTGCGTCCATCATCTGGAACACCTGCTTTAGCTGGACACATATGACATGCACGAGTCCCAAACAGCTCCTCTCGGGTCAGTTTATTTTGGCTTATTCTGCTCAGCTGGTGTCCGGTTAACGCGACACCCCAAAAAAGATAATTTTAACCGATAACGTCACTTAAAAAAAACAAGACGCACGAGGAGTGAGGAAATAGAAGCCGTTAAGCTCATGTAACTAGGTTACCGACCGGCCGAACGTTAGCTGCACAGCAACAAGAGGTTAACGGTGACGGAGCTAACGTTAGCTTAGCGTTAGCTTGTTGACATTAGCCGCTCAGCTCGAAATCTGTACGAAATGTCCACGTTTCTACCCGAAAACTGGGCGTCAACAGTGACCTAAAATAAAAGATGTCGAATGGAAAGTGGCAACGTGCCTGGCACAACATAAAAGCCCCCCCCCACACACACACACACACACCACGCTCCAACGCGATGCTAACCTAGCTCGATTACTAGCTAAAAATTGCATAAGAAAACAACTAGTTAAGTTAGCATGCCAGCTAACAGGCAGCCACCACCTTTTTTCTTTCTTTCCTGTACAGAGCGCGTTAACGAGACGCTCAGGTAGTCGATCGTGTCATCGTGTGTTGGTTTAATCGTGACTACATACCTGCTGTGTGCAGTGACAGCTCGGCGCTTCTTTTTTTTTTAGTTTCAGGCAGATGGATGCAGCAGGAAGAAGCCCTCAGTACAACGCAGCCCAACCTGGTGGGAGCTGGAAACAAACATGCACACACACACACACACACACACTCGCAGACTCACACATGCATACTGTACAGAGAGAGGCACACAAAAGCTAAACCGTCCCGCTAATATTACATGTACATGCTGTGCCTCTCTCACATTAATACACAAGAGACTCACACCCTTTGAAAAAAAAAAATTAAAGAAGAAAAGTGTGACGAATGCCTGCACACATTAACACGCAGACATCAGATGTGAATGCACGCAAAATGCATGCAAACGCACCTGTACACACCCACGCACACGCTGCAGGAAACATACTGTAACAAAAGGTCGATGCATGCAAACACTGGCTATTGTTTCAACTCTAATTTATACATTTGATTCAAATGTGTGTGTGTGTGCGTGTGTGTGTGTGTGTGTGTGTGTTACTCGTGGGGGAGTTGCATGAGCATACAAGGAAGAGAGAATTGATACAATATTTTAAATGCATTGGAAAAGTACAAAAGCAACAATGTAAGAAAAGACAAAGATTCCTATCAAAACAATAATGAAAACATTATTTTTTACAGATTTTAATGTTGGCTTGTGTGACTGTGTGTAAAGGCAGTGTGTGCATTGATTCATCTTCTCTGTGCTGTAGCCTTGTTCCGGGTGGATAAACTTCGGTGACAGCGGCAGCAGGTCTGGTGAACTCGGCACAGCGAGCTTCCAAGATCAGCTCGTACTTTTCAAGGACTCGAAGTGAGTACAATGCAGTACTGCAGAGACGAGGAATGTTTGGGATGTAATGTAAATGTTGAGTAAGAATCAAGTCGGTGCAGATCAAGGCACAAGAACGTGTCTGAGTAGATGTGCAATATCTGATAGACATAAAAACACTGAGCTCTTTTATCATTTTCTGACATCTAAAGTCTAAATTAGTATTTGTTTTATCTTTTTTATGTATAATGAAGGAACATTTCTTGGACCTTTGTCCACCTTCATCTGACAGAGTCACAAAGGATGAATTCTGCTTTTGCAGGCATTTAGTGGATTTTTATTTTTGTGTTGAAAGATTATATTTTGTCATTAGGTTGCCGTCAAGCTTATTTCTAGATCAAATCAAATCAGCTATATTTTCATTTGCACCCAGTTATGTTATCAACACCTTTTAATAGAAACGATAGCATTGATGGGGACAAGTCCCTCCATGACATAGTTAACAAGAAGCAGGGCGGAGTGTCTTCAGAAGACGTGTGGTGGAATTAGAAACAATTAGTTGTTGTTTGGTTGCATGTAAATATTTCTCTTAACCACCCCTCCACCTTAAAACAAATACAGATCTCAGATCTGTAGCCCGTATTGATATTAAAGCTGAGCTACAGACATCAACACCTCAATTAAGCTTAATTTAAAGCTAATTTATCTCCTCTTTAATCGAGTTCCCCTCCAGTATTACACACTTAAGAAAGACACACCAGGATTTACTCCACAACAAAATATAATTTAATGAATTCACTTTTCACCGTGTGGACCACAAATCTATATTAATGTAGAAAATAAAAGAAAACAATAAAGGAAAATGAGCCGGCAATCTCCTCCGTCTTAATGTAAGGCATGCAGTCTGCACAGAGCTGGGGACATTGAAAGCTACAGGTCGTTACAGCCGGACACACTGACGCTCAGCCACAAATACACACAAAAGCGCTCGTGTAGTATCCGCTCTTTTCTTCGGGCCCAATAAACATTTATTCTTTGCACAAACAATGAGTAGAAGTGGGATTCATCACAACACCAAAAGTATAGTAGTTCACAAATAGCAACGGGTTTACGCCTAACGCCTCCTCTAGCCTCCCACCTCTGGAGCAATAAATGGTACAGTGCTGCTGCGATACTTTTAACACGCGAGTTACATGGATAGGTACACAAAAAGGTGGTTAGTAGCCAAAGCACATTGCGTGAGCATGTTGCACAGAAATGAGGATGATTTGAGCAGCCGTGACTCAACCCTTTGCAGCGAGCCCTTTTTGGAACTGGTGTTCTGAAACCAGTGGAGCCCCTAAAGACGAGTTTCATCGTTCAGTGAGAACGACGACTTTCATCTGGAAGTTACGTTGAAATGCCGCTCTTGTAACTCTCGTATAAAAAGTGCCGACATTTTCCTGTCTATGGTGCAAAATCCTTATGACCTCTGGGATTCAAAGTGGCCTCAGCTATAGAAATACAATTATATATTTGCCTCCATATAAAAATAAAATTAGCAATACACAAATATTGCACACCTAATGAGTTTAGATTGATCAGTTTACTGACGAGCTGTTGAGGAAAATGTACAAACATGTAAATAATAAACCCTCTGATGTGGTATAAATAAATATTTTGATATTTAATTCCCTATTCATGCAGCATGACTCTCTGGCTGTGTGTGTGTGTGTGTGTGTGGGGGGGTGGGGTAGAGGTGGAGTCACGGCTGCCAATGGGAGATGGAGTTGGGCTGTGCGGTGGGTGAAGGTCTTGTGGAGCAGCAGGCGGTTCTCAGTGCTGCTGCTGCGCGTCCAGCTCTCTCTGGCGGCAGCCCACGGCAGTGATGAGGGCGGCCCCCTTGCCGCTGCCGTCCTCGGATAGCAGGAAGTTGACGTCACATTTTGGGGCGAGCTCCTTCACCGTCTGCTGGAAGATCCGCGAGAAGCTGAAGGGAGGAGAGCGACGGGAAACTGTGGTTAGGAGGCAGCTGTAGTCGAAGACAGGAGACGATGCTTTCTAGTACAAGAAGCAGCAAACATAGCTCTCAGTTGAGCTTCACAGCGAGGATGAGCAGAGCGAGGGCCTCATGAATGAAGTAGTACAAGGCTGTCTGGATCGCTGAGGATGAACTGGAGTTAAAGGAGCAGTCCAACTAATTCTAATGCTTAATAACACAGTCCCCCAGTAGCCCCCTTGATGTACAATGCAACTAAAGTCACAACCTTTTAGATGCTTTTGTGAAAGGGGCTGAAAATGCAGCACCAAATTTGGCGAATAACTTAACAGGTAGCGATGTACAGGACTGTTAAAAAGCAGTATGACGTAGAAACGGAGGTAGTAGAATGTAATTGAAACAGTTAAGCACCACAATTAATTTACTAATTGCTTCAGCTCCAGCTTTAATTCTTTTGGTAAGGGCTGACAATGTTGTTAGTGTGAAAAAGTGAAGCAGGTGCTATCCATGCTCGATACAAGAAAATTAAAAAGACACCCTTTGCATCCTGATGAAACTCAATATGAACTGCAGTGTCCTATTCTGTTCTCGTCCTGTGTCTTACTGTGGGTGCAGCTTGTAGAGCGTGCCGTCCACGCCCACGGTGACGTCCAGGTGGTCCAGTCCTCTGTTCTCACGGATCTTGTCCACCACAGCAGCCATCCCGGCTCCGCAGATCTGAGCCGCGCGGAGGGACACCGTGCCGCACACCTCCTTGACGATAATACTGTCATCGCAGGTGCTGTCGAGCCCCAGCTGCTGCAGGATCGCCCTGACCTGTAGCAGCGCCAGACGATCGCTGCGGAGCAGGAGGGAGGAGGGAGAGAGGGTGTCAGAGGTCAGCCAACAGCAGGAGAGTCACCGGATACCTCACAGCTGTTCCCAGAGGCTACGGTGGGCTTAAACAGTGTATAAACTGCAGTCGTCACACTGCGCCCCCTCCTCCTCTCGTACCTGGGTGTGTAATCCCCCTGGATGCTACTTTTCTGCTGCTTAAGCGTGTGCTGTTATGCGCTTATCCTCTCAACGTTTACCACAAATTCTACCACCAAATGGCCCCAAAAAAACGAGATATTTTACCTTTTAATTATGACAATATTTAGTAATGGACACAATAGGCTCAATGTCCCCTAAAGCGTTAAACCCTGAACCCTCAGGGACTCAATAGACATCGTGTGAGAGCTTGAAATAGTATAAATACGAATGAGACAGCACTTTGCTGCAACTTATCACGTTATCTTGAAAACATAACATGTTATGTACAGTTGTGGGTATTTGTTTTATACTTTTTACTCCCTGATTTGAACGTCTTCCAGGCTCTTTCCTCAAGAGATGAGAGGTCAAATACCATGTGCAGTTTTCTTTCAACCGGTAATCCCGTGTTTAACGTCACAAAGCTATGAATTGTGGGTAATTCCCTCAGACAAAGTGTTCATGAAGGGCTAAAAATGTCTGCGAGAGAGCCCTCTTAAACCCTCACGGGTGACTCACTCACCTCTCTATCTGTGACAGGAACTTTGTCTCGAAGATGCCCCTGGTCTTCAACGTCTCCGAGATTTGTCCCCGGAAGAGGAAGCCGCGCTTGGTCATATCAATCAAGATCTGCCTGACGATCTCGCCGAGGTACATGCCGCTGCACATCTTCTCATATCTGACACGCATAGGAAAGAGACGACGTTTAGGAAACCAAACACTAACTCAACAATATACAAAAGATGTAGTTTGATACTGGAGGTGCGTCTTCACCTTTGTTTGCCTTCGTTGAGCGAGTTGTCGTCCACCGCCTGGTCGTACTTCGTCCTGATGTCGTCCAGGCAGCCGTTGTCTCCGAACGCTCCCCACTCCATGTTGACGCACATGCGTCCCTCGTTCCCCTCCACTAGCTCGATGTTCTTTGCCTCTTCCATGTAGCAGGCGTTGCTGCCGGTCCCTGAGAGGACAAACGGCCCGTCAACCTCAAAAACCATGAGCGCTGCCTCAGACTTTGTTTTTAAACACACGAAGACATTTCTAACTGTAGGTCAGTGTTTCCTTTTGCTTCTGCAGATCAACATGAAAACAGAATATAACAAGAATGTATGTGAGTATACAAGTTCACTGTCTAATTATTCACCAATTACCTTAAATAGACAGTTCAGATGATATGAAGTGTGTGTGTGTGTGAGGTTCTTCTCCACAGTCAGGGTTCTACTACAGTAGATGAGTTTATAGAGACAGACAGGAGAACCAGCACGGGAGCAAAGTAATGTTCTGCTGAGGACGTATTTTAGACTCCGAAAAGAATCAACATCAGTTTAAGTGAACGTTATATTTAGAATGTTTTACCACTATACCTTGCTGTCAGACAGACCTTCCTGTCGGCTGTTATATCCATCTATGCTCTCTTCAAAGCCACCGGACTCCATTGACAAAAACAGTCATTTTTACCATGAAGAACATGGGAGTTGCTGGTCTACCGCTGCCTCCATCAGTTAGTTAGTTTGTGTAAAATTACTGTTTTAGTAAAAGCAGTCTTGTGGCTCTGAAGAGAGAACAGTTTCGTAGTGTCGTAGAACACTGACTGTGGAGGAGAACCTCATACAAACACACTTCTAAACATCTGAACTAACCCTTTTTTAATTTGACACAATCATTTTTTGGATTAAAATGTCTTTTTCTTCCTCGTGGTGTTAACTTACCTGCGATCAGTCCCACCTCACAGTTGGGTTCCTCGTACGCACAGGTCATCATCGTCCCCACCGTGTCGTTCACGATGGCGACCACATCCAGCTCAAACTCCTGAGGAGTGAAACCGCAGATAGACGTACGATGAAACGATGAAACGATGAAGCATTTCATATCCAGCAGTTGTTGGCTGAACTAACATCAGGCCCGGTAACTTTCCACACTGAACACAATGCAGTCCACTCACATTCCTAAACAAGCTACACAATGAAATACACAAGCTGTTTCAGAAAGCTGCACAAATTCAGCTCTGCAAACACACAAATTACATCTTCGGATCATCTTTGTCATCACTGTGCTACATCTGAGTTTTAAGAAAAGACCCCCCCCCCCCCCCCACACTGCAGACGCACAATCCTCCCCAGAATCTGAAAGTTGGTTTTCCAGGTGTTACGACATGCTCTTACAACCATAACAACACACGGCCTCAGTCCCGCACCGCTTTACCTCTCCGTTAATGACTAACAGTCACTTAATACTTACTGGGTTCTCCACCTGAAAGGGTGAAATCGATATAAGAAACTCAAGAGTGATGATGGAAAAAGCACAAAGCTGTTGTAATAATCAGAACCTAAACATGTTGTATTGATGAGCAGCTGTAGTGTGTATGTTGGGCCATAATAGGTGCTGTTAAGCTGTGGTTTTAAGTGTCTTTATGCTGAGCTTTAATAAATCAGTCAAAAGGTGTCGGTATGCCAGGATTAGCATGCATCCAGGAGATGTACGAGAACAACGAACGTTGTATTATTCCCATCTTTACGCATTACATTTCGAGTGGTCTGTTAGAGGTTTCCTTTGTCGTCCTGCAGTGTTTCAGCACAGGAAACATCCGGTCGGATCATACAGTGTGCAGATAAAACTCATCACACCAAAGGACTTTTATATCTGAGATCACTTAATCCCATTTAAAAACATCGCTACAGAGGTTTGTTGAAAGCCAGTCAGCCAGAGCTTTTCTATGTTGTAGCAACATGAGACAACAATGAGCTACGAAGAGGACAAAAAAACGTATATATGAAGTCTTTAAGTCCTCGACAACACATTCAATCAAAAGCTGCAGCGGTGCGTCAGCAAAGCAGCAGCTGGAAGTTCGTTTAAGTTTTCAGATATTGATACTAAACGGTGTAGATGGTACATTTTACCCCAACCCCAATGACTCGTTAAAAGCAACGGACAGAACTGTGGCGATGGCGTAGTTTTAGTAGCGTGACACCTCGTGATGATCGGATGTACTTCCTGTTTACGTACCTCTTTCCTCTTGATCGCTTCCCGAAGGAGCTCCACCACATTTTCCCCCTCACAGTCTGTGGCCTTGAATCCTTTGGTCCAGGTTACGAGGATACCCTGCAGAGCACGTAACACTTACTGGGAAATATCTAACAAATACTGTTGGGATAGTACAGCACTCTAATAATAATAATAACAACAAAGGTAAGAGGCTGGAGCAGCCTTCTGACTGAAAGGTCAGCTCTTGAACTTCACGCCACGCTTTGCATTGATATTTCTGCTTAGCTCCACCTCTATTTCGTGTAATTCTTCGGTCCTTCCTATTTGACAAGAAACGTGTGCTATTTCTGAGATAATCATCGGAGAACATACTGCGTCCAAGCTGGTCTGATGGCAGGGGAAGGAGAAGGTGAAACCCAGCGGCAGGCGAGCGCTCTTCATTCCCATGTAGTCCAGGAAGTCGGAGATGCAGTGCACAATGTGGTCAAAGAGCTGGAGAGAGAGACGTGCTTTTAGTGGTTTGTATACTGGGAGATACGGTTAGTTTTGCGATCACTTTATTTTCTGTAGAGAGACGAGATGCGTCGTCTAGATGTTGTTTGTAGTGTTTATAGAGAAATGGGAATATGTATCTGGGGAAAGTACAGGATCATCTGTGTCTATGCAGAAAAGACTTGTCAGCATGAGGTCCTTACCTCCTCTCCTGTGCCCTGCATGACTTCTATGGGAATGGCGTAGATTTTGTTGTGCATCTCCACTGATCGCTTCTTCCCGCTGCGAATCTTGACCAGAAGCACGCGGAAGTTTGTCCCCCCGAGGTCCAGAGCGAGGAAATCTCCGTTCTCTGTATCACGAGAAAGGCGTTTTTAGGTTAAGGCCAGGCTACACCCTATAGATAGACACAGTGATATATTTATTGGAATCTTAAGTAATTACATTTTTAAAGGAGACTGCAAAAAGGTAAGAAACGTCAGAAAAATGTAGCATTTATCATTGAAACAAAGGGTCCTTCCCTCCCACCTCTCTGCATATCGATATATTTCTAGTCACCTGTTCCATCGGGTGTTCTTCGGACAAAAGTAGGCAACATTTTGACCGTGGCTTCCTGGTGGGTGTTCTTCTTGAGGCCTCTTTCAACCTCCTGCCTCATGCGTTTCTTCACTTCTAACAGCTGCGCCTTGCTCAGCCGGAACTCGGCCATAGTCTGCTGAATCTGGCGCGCCTGCTCCGTCAAACGGTACGCCACGGCCGTCACCATGGCCGCACCCTTCGCGCTCCCACTCTCGGACAGCAGGAAGCGGACGTCTGAGTCCGGGACCAGGCGGCGCACCGTTTTGTGCAGACGGCGGGCATATCTGTTTCGGAGAGCAGAAGATCTGTGAGAGAGGCTCCATCGGTACTGTCGGTTATATACCTATATATATATATATATATACAAAACGTCAATAACTCATTTGATTTTAACCACAGTTTGCTCAGAATCATTAGTTTGGACCTAAAGAAAAATCACGATTTTAGCTGAAACACTAAATCATCCTGCCCTACGACCAAATTTGGATTTGTGTGGGAGATTTTCTTTGTGTTTGTGAGTGATATATGGTAAATCTTCCCACCAGTGAAATGAATGCCGGCTGTGCATCCTCTATATTCTTCTCTGCCTCGTCCTGATCCCTAACCCTCATCTCATTCTAGTTTTGTAGTAGTATTTAGGCAAACACGTCGGCTAACGTAGATGCATGAACTCCCAACTTCCTCTTCTCTTCAAAGAACACTCACTGAGGGTGCATCTTGTAGAGGGACCCGTCGATGCCCACGGTGGTGCGTAGGCGAGCGACTCCTTTGTTGTCCTTGAGACGAGCGAGGATGCCTCCCAGGGTAGACGCGATCAGATTGGCCGAGCGGAAGGACACGATGGCGCACACGTGCTGCACAGCCAGACAGTCTTCATCTGAAGGCTCCACCCCGAGCCTCGTCAGGATCTCCATACATTTCTTCAGTCCTTCTTTGCTCCTAAAATGACAAGTATTCCATGTTATTAAAGATCTCATCCCTGCTGCTGAAGTGAAGCGATGAACCAGCAGATGATCTTCATTGCCATAAGAACAAACCAGATGACTTTGTACTCACTTTTCAATGGCGGAGACATGTTTTGTCTCGATCTTTTCTTTGGTCAGGAGCTCGGGGGTGATCCGTCCCTCAAACAGCAGCCCCTCTTTGGCCATCTTGACCAGGATGAGTCGAACCAGCTCCCCCATGTACATCCCACTGACCATCTTTTCAAACCTGAGCGGAGAGATGACGTGTCGCGGATACAGTTTGTGTTAGTCTTTTTATTCCATGTTTTGCAAAGCATGTACTGTATATTTCACAGCTTGAGGAGTATTCTATGTTGGGCGGGAGTGTCCTACAGTTAAAGAACTATAATTCCTGAAACAACTCGCACAATATGGGTTTACAAATGTCCGAAGGTGCCATATCGCACAGGGTTTTCCGAGCAGGGAAGACTATATTTGCTGAAACTCTTTCTTGAATGAATAAAGCTTTGAAGGAAAACATCTCACAGCTGCTTTCCTGGGTTGATGGAGCCCCTGTCGATCTCACGGTCAAACTCTGTGCGGATGTCCTCCAGGGACCCGTCATCCCCGAAGGCTCCCCACTCCGTGTTGATGCACATCCGGCCTTCGTCTCCTTCCACCTGGTCAATGTGACGCAGCTCTTCCATGTAGCAGGCATTTGTTCCCGTTCCTGAAAGGATGCACAGCTGCATGACACACGTGTCTGTGGTTGTGTTGCTCTGTGGAGCTCAGTGGTGCCTTGTCCTAATGATGCCAGGGTTGTGGTTAGAGTAACTTTGGCGCCCCCACATGTAGAACTGTGCTTATGGTGCTGAAAGGTGCTTTTGGATTTATGTCTTTTTACCTTTCAGCTTTTTAAAATCAGATTAAAACAGATATAATTTTATGAGCAGGTCGTTTCTCGCCACAGTCGATGCAGCGTCGGTCCTCAGTCATCACTTTTATTATTTGCTCTTCCAGGATGCTGTAAAAGCAAGTGTGTGTCTTTACCTATGATGATGCCCACTTCACAGCGCTGATCGTCAAATCCGCAGGTCATCATGGTGCCAACTGTGTCATTCACCACCGCCATGATGTCTGCCTCATAGTCCTGGAAGAAAAACAAGATTATGTTTAAACTTAAGTAAAAAAATTAATAAGTCAATCACTAAGTTTGGACTGAGCAGACATTTTAAAAAGGTTTACCATCATTGTTGGGACATCATGTTCTCTTATGTTTACGTATTGCATGTTGACTCGTAAAGTAGTCCCCATGGTTAGTGCATGTTAAAATGCATCAAACAATAAAACTATGTTTTAATAAAACCATATAACTACTACTGTGTATTGGGGCCATTGATGGTTAAGACAAATAAGGTTACAGGGAAAAACTGTAGAAAAAAAGGAAACATTTTATTTATGAATTGGGCCCATTCAGAAGAAAACAAAACACATTTTCTCGTAAATTTACCAATTTAATGTCTTTTTTTTTGTTAGGAATATGACCGCCCTCCCCTGGTTCCATTATGTACTTATCTTCTAAACCTTCATGGTCATAATGCACCATCGTACATGTTCAAACTGCTAAGTTAAAGAACTGAACTCACCCCTCGTTTCTTGATGGCCTTGTTCAGAAGATTCACAACGTCCATGCCCTCAACGCCGCTGGCTTTGAACTTCTTTGTCCATGTCAACAGGACGGCCTATAAAGCGAGGGACGAGGACAAACTGTAAGTTACAGTCCGACGGCTTGGCAAGTCCAAAATGTCCGTCCATTGCTATTCCAATCACGGCGTCACCCTCCCAACAACACGTCTCTATAAGCCTTCTTCCTAACGGAGCACAGTGACATTAATGCGCTTCTGTTTTAAGTACTCTGTCTCCACAAGATCACAGAAAACATCCTCCATTAACGTTTAATCTTGGAACCTCCAGACGTGAAAGAAGGAACTCACCACAATATAAAATACATAGATGTGTAGCACAGTTATCCCTTTAACGTGTTTGTTTACCTCGTCCAGCTTGGTTTGGGCACAGGGGAAGGAGAAGGTGAATCCCACAGGGAGCTTCTTGTCCTTGATCTTTTGCTTCTCCATGAAGTCGCCCAGGCAATCTGCAACATGGGAAAAGAGCTGCAGACAGAAAGGAGACGTTTACACTGCAGAAGATAACACACCACAACCTTTGACTCACATATTTAACTAACTCTTTACTCTTAACGTCTCCGGCTCATCTCAGACACTCAGTAGCACGTTCAGTTTTTTATTCAAACTGTGTTATAGAGGGTAAACTAAATATTGGAAACACCTCTCAGTAAAACGCAGTAATATTCAAATCTCTCTAAAATAGTTTAACATTAAAACATTATAAACTTTGTGAAAGTAGGATTTATTTGCAGGACTGGTGCACGACACTGTATTCGTTGTTTTAGCGATGTGTACCTAATAAACTGGCAACTGAGTGTAGATGGTGTCACATTTTAGGAGGCCAGAAAGACAGATGAAGAAACATCGTCGCTTAACCTCACGGCACTATATTCACAACTGATATTTAATATCACTGTGAAACTAGTATTTTGTGTCATTTCTCAACAAACCACACAATAATGTTTGACACAACTTTGACAACAAACCGAAGTTTGTTCCTCATGTGAAACAAGAAGAATGTTCATGTTTTTGTGACCTAACTTGTGTCATCATCAACAGCACCTGTGTGGTCACTGTAACCCAAACAACAGCCTATTCTTTAACCTGACCTCATTAGTTGTGTTGCCTAAACTTAACTGAGTTGTTTCTGGTGAAGACAGAAGTTTATTTTGTAAACAGCGTGTTCATGTGACGAGTGGAAACTGACACGTGTTGCTGGACTTTAGGAGGAAAACGCACGAAAAACGAGGAGTAACTTTCCGCAGGATATCATGCGATGAGGATACGTTGGATTACTTTCCTTCAGTAGCAACGTCTACGTTCTGTAGTAGAAAATCTAGTTTTGGAAGTTCATTCAGAATCTTAGAAGATAAGAATCTTGATTTATGTTTTTATGTCTATATTTTACCAGATCGCTCTCCGTTAAAACAAACCTCTTTGTTAACAAACCTGTTGATACAGCTCCTAACATTTTTGGGCAGCTGTCCCCTTGACGTTTCATTAAACAGCATCTGTCTGTGCGAGTCACGGTCTGGACCAATCGCACGGCCCCAGGCGGTCTCTCGTGTTTTGATTATCGTGTTACAACACGACCGCCAGCTGTTCCCCACGAGTGAACTGAAGGTCAGCGGCGCTTCTGACTTCTCCGTCGTGACCCTCGGCGTTATTAAGAGGCTCACTTTACACATGTTGATCCCCGACCTGACCTCCAGCTTCTATGACACTCAACCTGAACGTGTTCAGTGGACGCAGTCGAGCTCGTGTCCGCTCAGTGTCTGTTGATGACGGGGATGTACTGCGTGTGGACGGGTTAGATGGATTAGATGTTTATAGTCTATTAAATATGAAACATGTTTAGGGAATAAACACAACATCAAACACTGATGTGTCCAAACTAAAACATAGTAAGTAGAGAGAGAGAGAGGGGGGGAAGAGAGAGAGAGAGAGAGGGTGAGAGAGAGAGGGGGGGAAGAGAGAGAGAGAGAGAGAGAGGGGGGGAGAGAGAGAGAGAGAGAGGGTGAGAGAGAGAGGGGGGGAAGAGAGAGAGAGAGAGAGGGTGAGAGAGAGAGGGTGAGAGAGAGAGACAGACAGAGAGAGAGGGGGGGAGAGAGAGAGAGACAGAGAGCGAGATAGGGGGGGAAGAGAGAGAGAGACAGAGAGAGAGAGGGGGGGAAGAGAGAGAGAGAGAGAGAGAGAGAGAGGGGGGGGGGAAGAGAGAGAGAGAGAGAGAGGGTGAGAGAGAGAGGGTGAGAGAGAGAGACAGACAGAGAGAGAGGGGGGGAGAGAGAGAGACAGAGAGCGAGATAGGGGGGGAAGAGAGAGAGAGACAGAGAGAGAGAGAGGGGGGGAAGAGAGAGAGAGAGAGAGAGAGAGAGAGGGTGAGAGAGACAGACAGACAGAGAGAGAGGGGGGGAAGAGAGAGAGAGACAGAGAGAGAGAGAGGGGGGGAAGAGAGAGAGAGAGAGAGAGAGAGAGAGAGGGTGAGAGAGACAGACAGACAGAGAGAGAGAGGGGGGGAGAGAGAGAGGGGAAGAAAGAGAAAGAGAGAGAGAAAGACGGGGGAAGAAAGAGAGAGAGAGACAGACAGACAGACAGGGGAGAAATAGAGAGAGAGAGAGAGAGAGAGAGAGAGAGAGAGGGAGGGGAAGAAAGAGAGAGAGACAGAGACACAGACAGAAGGGGGGGAGAAAGAGAAAAATAAATAGAGAGAGAAGGGTGGGAGAAAGAGAGAGGGGGTAGAGAGAAAGGAAGAGGGAGGAGGGGGTGGGGAGAGACATTTGTGTTCTAGAGTTCTAGTAGATCTTAATTTACTTTACGTACATTTCCATGCTTTGTGTTTAGTGGACACACGTTTCCTAAATTAAGCCCAATTGAATTGAAAGAGAGAGAGAGAGAGAGAGAGAGAGAGACGGGGGGGGGGGGGGGAGAAGGAGAAGTTGGTGTTTACCTGTGACCCGCTGCCGTGGATGATGTCATCGGGGGTCTCGTAGACCTGGCTCTCCATCTGAACCGGCTGCTTCTTGTCCTGGGTCACTTTGACACGCAGGATCCTGAAGTTGGACCCCCCGAGGTCCAGAGCTATGAAGTCCCCCTTTTCTGTCACAATACAAATACAAAGAAACTTTAGAGATTTACAAAAAAACAACAACTTCATTTAAGTGCTTATTACGTGAAAGCAGTGATGCAATGTCTCCTTCTGTTGTAGTTTACTGCAGTTTGTCTTTTATGTTTTAAAAACATTTATTTTTACTGTCGGCCAAATGATTTACAAATCCTGAACCAGCGTTGATAAATTAAACCGATTACATTCCAGAGCACTTAAGATGCACTTTAGCTGCTTTTCTCCAACAACCTGCTTTGCGTGAACAGAGCGAGCAGATGTCTCCGTCCGGGGAAGAAACCGAAACGTGAACCGAGAAGCTTTCACACAACGTCATAGAGTTCATTCTATTGTTCCCAAACAAACACACACCTTTATAGAGTTATAGATATATTTCCCATTATTTTCATGATCTGAAATGTTAATAATTTGTAAGCGATGTATGAGAAGACGGCTAATTATTTCTGACGTTTAAGGCCGCAGCTCTCTTTATTTAGGATAAGAATGATTAATTCAGGCTTTGTCTGACACTGATCTACAGCCAGTCACAACGAACGAGGCGGATTAAGTGTCCTGCAAAGGAACACTGCAGCAGAACACATGATAGTGTGTGTGTGTGTGTGTGTGTGTGTGTGTGTGTGTGTGTGTGTGTGTGTGTGTGGACGTACATTCACTGTTGCATTAATCGGACCTTAATCAGACCTGTGACCTTTTCGTTTACAAGGAATCAGCCTGGACATCCCGCCTCCCTGCAGAACAATGTTCTTCATCCAGTGCCACCGTGACTGCAGTGTTTGCTGCATTGTGCTATTTATCTATTTATCTGTGTGACCTGACTGGAATGAGACGTGACCGCCGCCGCCTGGCATATAGAAGTGTTACTGATTTACAGCACAGCGTGCGTCCACTTCATCCACTCTGTCCCACTGTGACCTCATATCAGTGAGTGACCTCGTAGTTCATACACATGTTTGATCTTCAGTATTTCAGTCTGTCTTTGCTGATCAGGCTGTCGGATGTTTATTTGTTTATAACGGTCGCCGTGGCTTCGACCCTGACCTTTCTCGTGACCCCTCCGTCCTCATGAGGTTGTTGAAACCTGAGGCTATTTATAACGTGAGGCGGTCAGCGCGGCCTGTCGCTCTCCACAGTATGTCTGACACTCCATGTTATATCTGTGTGCGGGCCTTTACTAACAGGGACAAGCCATGCCGGGTAGCAGCATTATCGTCCGCTGTAAAGATCTGATCATCACAATATCTTGAAATTAAAGTGAGCGCTGTTTCGCTGTAGCTTAAGTACAGTAACCCACAGTTAAAAAGTAGTGACAGGGTCATTTTCAGGCTGCAATTTGCCTGTTTTTGCCTTGCCTTTCGTTTTACATAAATATAGCGTGTATTTGTTTATATCTATAGCATTTTTGAGCACTTTCACTGACTGAATATTTTAGTTCTAACTTCTGCATTTTGATACTTTAAGAATAAATTAAACTGCAACTTTAGCAGATTGTGAGCCGTAATCAGAATTTTAATTTCAACGTGACACAATACCGTTTATTAGACGGCTCCTTAAATTGTCTCTCAATTGAATTCGAATCAATAAAACTGACATTTCGAGGTCTCCCTCCGACGGCTGCATGTTATGAGACGGTTACAGAGCCCGATCAGGCTGGCTGAACTCTTTGGCCTCGGGGGCCTAAAACAATAGTGGTCCACTGAGTCCAGATCATCCAGAGCACAACACAGAGAGGCCTGACGATTTCACCGCGTCAGCACATTGTTTACTGACGGATAGAAACGGGATGCATCAGGCGCTGCTTTAACACTCTTAGAGTATAGAGTCTATAGATGGATGCTGTAAAACACAACACAGGCACAAACAGCAGCACTGAGGGGCGTCTGAGGGGGATTACTTTGCTTTTAATGTGATTGAGTTTGTCATCCTCATGACAGTGACCTTCATCGTTTGTCATGTTTCCCTGTGTATCAAAATACAATTTGAATTGAACACTTTACTGCATTATGAACTTATGAATAAAAGCCCCATAATGACTTTTGTTACAGTTAATGATACTCATCAGCGTATTCAACTTTATATTTTGAATATATATATGAATATATCAATAATAACAGTTTATAATGAGCTTTTTGTACTTTCTAGCTTTGTTTGCTGAGTCAATGGGTTCATTCTGTCAAAGGGACACCAGGAAGTGAAGTCGAGGAATGGCAGGTAATTCAATCTTTAACTAATATTTAACTTCCAGCTGAATATTTCAAACATGACATCCAATAGAATAGTTTACACCAGGATGTCAAAGCTTTTCTCTAAGATGCAACAACATATTAAAGATACTCCTTTAAAGGGTCTCCAAATCCCTCAGCTCACTATTTACAATGTTTAAAAATGTATCTTGAACACAAAACAATCTTCGTTGCATTGTACGTCTACGGGTTAAGTTTTGTCTTTCTTTTGGGCAGCAGGAACCTAGACAATAGGATATATGAGCACTTGAGTTTACCAAAACCACACGTGTTGTTGTCACAATGATCTGTTTTTGTAAACCGCACCTGATCCGTCAGGGATGGCCCTGACGAAGGTGGGCAGCATCTTCACGGTGGCGGTGGGACTGGTGTCGCGGCCGAGCCCGTTCTCCATTTCCCTGCGGAACCGGTTCATGATGTCCTTCAACGTGTCATCCGAGAAGCGCATGGAGTACAGGTACTTATCGATCTGAGGAGCAGGCACAGGACACAAACACACACACACGGTGTTCAAGTTATTAAAAACGAGCTTTACCTAATGTTTTAATTCCCAGGCAGGAGGAATACAGTTTGGGTTTTTCAGGGGAGTTTATGTTGAGTTGAACCACCAACAAATCAGCAACATTACTGATGTTAAATGTTATTGGTTAAGTCAATGATGAAACAGAGAATACAAACTGACTTGACTCTAACTTAACTTAAAAACTACAGATGACCATTTATAGGCTACACCTTTTTTCTTTTGGTATTTCATCATGGTTTAAGCACTGCAAGCTATCCTGAAAAGGCCGCCTCAGATTGTGTAACATCTTACTTAAAGAGTAACTAAACCTTAAGAGTAACTAAACCCCAGTTTTGCCTGAAGTGCATCTACCCTGGAAAATCTAAATGCCTCTAGAACATGAGAAAAGCACAATGTTCTATCACCAGTGTAGTATTTAAATCACAGTACAGCACATGGCTTTTCTCTCTTTTCCGTGGACTTGAAATTAAGCATTGCACAATCTGGTGAATCAGTGTTAATGACTGATTATCTCGCTGTGTGCTTTCCTGTCCTGTGACAAGAGTGTGTGGATGCTTGCTAATTACACCGTGATTTAGACAGCACCACATGAGCTGACGGACATTACTGTCTTTAAACAACTGTCCATGATAGCCGGTTCCCCTCCAATTAGCTTATGCTAATCACTAGCGCTATTCACAAGTGCTAATTGCTAATGCTAATCACTAGCATGCTGACTAATGTCATGATTATGGTTAGGTAACAGTGCTGTAAAGGGTCTGTTATGTTGACAAAAGTATAAACAGTATAAACTTAGAAACATTTGTGGATTTGAGTTTCACATAAAAGGCTGGGATATGTGTACGCTAGCGATTAACATTAGCACTAGTTATGTGTATGCTAGCTATTAGCATTAGCGCTATGGATTAGCATAAACGAATCACGTGCTAATTGAAAGGGTAACGACTACTTGTCACTAATACTCCTCTCTCAGTCGAAAGAGGGAGACATTGGTTTTATAAGAGGGGGTGTTGGCTGCCTCCATATACGTTGCTTACCTCCATATCAGCTAACAGCAAAATTCAATTGTAATTCCCGGGTTTCAACCAGTAGAAGGCAGTCGCTAAGCATATTTATAACACAATATTCAAATACTTTGCACTAAAATGTCAAGATTTGGACCTGAATCCACCAACAACACTATAATACCCATATACATTGGTTTTCAGCTGGAAAAAGTGGTTTGGGGGTTTAGTTGCTCTTTTATTAATTGCATGAGAGACATGTTTGTTACTGCGGCTGAGTGGTAGCTAGAAAGTCAATAGAGTCATTCACTTAACTCAAAGTACCACATATTGTGAGAAGGAGCCTGAACCCAGATACTGATGTAGACATATGTTGACATGGGACAAAAGCGACAACACACGATGAAAATACTTTCAATATGTCTTATGACATACAGTGCAGATGCAGTTAAAGCATCTAATGAACGTGTGTGTGCTGCACACTCACTGTTATTGTTGCATAATAACACAGTGCATGCCATCGGGCACGACACAGCACAGAGATCCACTCTGAGCCAGGAAACACAGGCCACACGTGTGTTTCCCATCAGGCTACTCTGTGTGGCATTAGCCTCTCAAAAAGACGAATGCAACGTGAAGTAACGTTAATGAATGAGTATTGAATGCAGTATTTCCAGGAAATCGTGGGAGACACCCACGATTTTTTTATTCCTGTCTTTCTTTGTCGACCTTGTGAGGCTGTGTGCCAAGACGTAAAATCTGCATCTTCTTCTTTGAAGCTAAAAAAACAAAAAAAAAAATCAGATCGTGTCAATGTATTTATAGCTGCACCATTACATCAAATGGCTAAATTTAGCCCGGAAGATATATTTCCTCTGGGTACTTTGGAATCTCCTCCACTGTGTGTTTGAACAGTGCTTGGCTGTTCAACCTGAGTTTGTAAAGAGGCACATCATGGGTCAAAAGGTTTATACTCTTTATTATTATTATTATGCTGAATCCGGCTTATTTACTGTTATCACACTTATTTTACAGACAGTAAGTTATTTTGGCAGCTGCTGAATTTGTCTACATTTCTTAATGTGCAGTGCAGCAGATGTACACGGTTGGATAACTTTCTTCCTTTTTAATGAGTCACTGTTGTAAATCCCACTAACCTACTTCAGCAAAGGCACGTGCACCTACTGCACTGTGACATCACACACGACATCATAAAACTCCCCCCCCCCCCCCATCCTTGGGAACATCTCACCGGTCTGTCATCCCATGCAGTGGCTAATTTCCGCTAAACCAAAGGTCAGCTTCTTTGCATGACCGGAGGCCGTATTCCAGCTCAGGTTGCATCTGTGTCCTGCTAACCAGTTTACGTCGTCTTTGCCTGAGAGTAATAAGAGAACGGGCGAGTTAACAGAGGGAAGATGAAACCGGTAGAGAAGAAGAGAGTGGGGCGGAGCAGCAAGAGATTGTGGAGCTCACGACTTTGCCCAGCAGCCCCCCTCACAGACACCTGTCTGCTTCAGACGCTCTGGCATCCGCTTAACGAGGGTCCGCCTGCAGCACATCACCACCATCACCGACCACGGCCCTTTTCTCAAGGACATCCGTGTCAAACAATGCTAACCCCCTGAGCAAAGTCAAATGCAATCAAATCCAGATTAGAGTTCATCATGGCCTCCCCCGCCTCCTCCTCCTCTTCCCTCTACTTCCCTATTGCTGCATCCTCCTTTTCCCCTCTGGCCTGATACATAGGCTCAGTGCTCTGCTGACATGCAGCTACTGCTAACCGGCGTCCATCAGGCTGCTGTCACACTACACCCAGCTCTCCACCGAAGGCAGCTTCAATGTCACTCACCTTTTTGAGTTGATCATCCTTCAACTCGGTGAAGTAGTAGGCCAGAAGCTGAGCCGCTATCATCCTGCCTGCTCGTCCGCCAGGAGCTGTCAGCGAACTACGAGGTGGTTAGAGAGTTAAAGGAGGGGTAGGGAAGGTGTTTCCTCCACGCTGATCCCTCTTTATCCTGAAGTGGAGGAAGGAGCAGAGCAGAGCTGAGCACCGCGACGAGGCAAGGTTAAAAAGAGAGGAAGGGGGGGGGGGGAGAAAAGTCTGGTGAAACAAGCCGTGCCTGCTAGTCTGCGACAGTCGCACACTTGCAGCCTCACACACACACACACACACACACACACACAAACTTTAACACACAAACACACACAGAGGCTTGGTTTGACTGTGTCTCTTCCCTCTGTGCTGCTAGCTCCCTGTTAGCTCTGGGGGAGATGCAGCAGCTCTCCACACTGGAATGGTGGTTCTGCTATGCCCTACCCCCACAGAGGGGCCCGATTGGCTGAGCTGGGGACGGAGAGGAAGGAGGGGGTTTCTCCTACAGCAGCAGGGGAGTGATAATAAGGGAAAGAGGAGGAGGGGGAGGAGGAGGAGGAGGAGGGGGAGGGGGAGGACTGTGAATCAGGAAGCTGGCCCTGCATGTTAACCTGCCTGTCTCCTCCCAGAGAGCCACAGACGCGTACGTGCAGAGGAGCAAGGCAGCCACGCAATGATGTCATCCTCCCTCTTACCAGCTGCGTCACACACACATACACATACACACACGCACACACACACGAGTGCAGCATCGGCTACGAGGATGAAGGTCATCAGATACAAGCCGTGTCATCCGACCACCTCTCAACAGCTCCGCACATTCTGCAGTTGGAGAAAACTGTTTGTTATCTCCTGCAACACTCTCGCCTCCCAGGGACACTGGTGCCATGTTCCCTTCAACGAGGCACCCAAAGACGCGCTGGACAACTCGCATGTCCGCACTTCATTGCTTGAAATTTAGCTTGATAAGTACAATATCCTTTAAATGTACACCTGGGGGTAACCAAACTATGGTGAACTAGTTCTATAAACTAGAATATGGCTTCAGCATATTTCTAATAGATTGCCCTGTACGTAGTTTAAACACTATAGATGCCGACTACATTTTGTGTAATTATCTCGGTCTTAGCCTCTTGGTACTGAAACCAATATTTTACTGCATGTTCTGTTTGTTACATCCTAATATCAAACTTACAGATTTACATCTTACTTTTGCGTTGGAATCCTTTAAGTGGGCGCTTAGGCCATGAACAGAACCCAATATTTAGCGATTTGTCCCTGTTTTAACTTTACTTATTTTCATCCTAATATTTACATGTACTGAATTGATTTAAATTAAATTGAAGTAATATGAGGGCAATCCAGTAAATTACTATAATGTCAATAATATGAAGTATGTGAAGAGTTGCTCAAATCTAACAAACGACAAACAAAACAAGCTTTGTGAATTTTTGACACAAGTTATGCATTCTAGCTGAGTTTGCTTCAGTACCGGACCTCTGAGCCATATGTGTGAAGCTTGTTCCGTTCAGCAGGTAATTCAATTACATTCAGTTGCAGCTCCAGGTGTAAATTAGTGACCGATTAAAGGATTAGAGGGCTCATATTAAAGCGAGCAGAGCTCTGGGCCTCTAGAGGAGAAGTGAGAGAGCGTAAAAGAGGAGACGGATTGTATTTCACTCTTTAGTTCACGTTTTTCATCTACTGCCAGTGTTCATATCCATCACTACCTTTTGGATCAGGGATCTTGATCCCGCCTAACTTTGTTAGAGAAACTGTTTTGTTAGACTTTGGGGTGATGGGGTAAAATGACCTCTTACGGATTTCTAAAACCTTTAAAGGTTTATTGGTTTGCTTTTAACCAAACTCACCTCTGTACGTCTCTATAACAGAATAGCTGCTATGAATCCTTTTCTCCCCGTTATAGTTATAGGAAGTATCACTGTCAATATATTTTTAGAAAGGGGACTGTAACACTACGCACTCCTCCACCTACTCAACTGTGTTTTGTCTGCAGTTAATTGGATGCATTATGGGAAATATCTTCTGTTTTTAAACTGTGAAACACTTTAAATGACGTCCCCTGATTAAGCCTGATGCAACTACTGTCAGCATTGCTATACATAGTCAGAGACGACCCCACCCCCCCCACCCCACCCCCTCGGTGCAGCTCATCTACGTCACCGCGCTCTTCGTAAAATGACCCGTGTCTGCTGACTCGGTGACGGACAAAGCCTGTGACGTCCCTGAACCGCTGTGATTTAGGACTTCCCTCCTTGATTCAGCTTCATCCTGCCCACAATCCCCCTCCACCTCCTCCTCCGTCTCTCCCTCCCACCCCACCCCCGGAGAGGAGGGAGGGCTTAGCCATCATTCACTCCCCTCTGAAGCAGAAAATCCTTCCTGGTGTCATGGCTGCTTCAGGGTGACCTTCTCTCGTGACCTTTTTATTTGTAGTTCATTCAGTGTCTCTATTGACAGAGACTGCTGACACACAAACCCAATAAACCCCCTCTTTATTGCAATATTGAAAGTCAGTAACCTATAACATTTGACTGACTTTAATTGGAGTTAAAACGTGGACGATTCAGCTTCTCAAATGTGAGGACTTGCTGCTTTTCTGTATTTCAACATATAATATGAATCTTTAGGTTTTTGAGTGTTGGTCGGAATTTGATGTCCTCACCTTTACAATCTGACCTATTTTCTGACACAAACAATTAATCAGTTTATTGAAAATATAAACGATATTGAAAAGAAGTGTCAGTTGCAGCCGTAGCTGTGGAGATCCATGCAAGTGTGTCAGCAGTGTTTATTTTTAAACATTCTGTTGAAAACAGGATAAAGAGTTGAATCAGATAAGTTTTCACTTCATAGCAATGCTTGATATCTTTTTTCACTGGCATTCCAGATGTGACACCTGCATGGGAAATGGCAGGGCACAAAATTAGCGTCATCTCGAGGAGAGGCGAGATCTGACGAGACCAGTGCAAGATCCAAGATGGCCGCCCCCTGCTGCTAGATTGTACACAAACTTTTCCCACAAAATAAATCCCCTTTCTGTTTAAATTCAACTGGAATAATACAATCATTCGATCTGGGAGACCTTGAGGATTTTATCGACGAACATTTCAACCGTATTTTCACCACGGTCGACACGAAAACGGGACAACACAATGACAACCTCGCCTCCACACCAAACAACAAGAGATGCCAACAATCCGACTCCATTTAATCCTCCCCGGAGAAATCATGCTGTACAGACGTTCGTGACATTTTGCTTTCAATCGACAATAAACTCTCCGGACTAGACGCAGAAATAGCTCTCGAGGTCCTCCACAGAGAATTCCAGCAGCTCCGCGAAATCCTCGAATTCAGCCAAGTACAAATATCCACACTAACCAAGGAAAATAAATCTCTCCAACACACCGTTACTTCCCTCACAACTCAGTTACATGAAAGAAGCCGTTCTCGATCTACATGAGAGACAATCTTTTTCCAGAATCACTTCTTAGAATATTTACAGATTAAATCCTCTATTCAGACTAAAAGACAACATTAAATCATTTAATTCAAATCTTCTCCCTGTAACATCAGATCTGTTTAACATCACTACACGAAATAAACTACGATCCAAAAACTTCAAGATAATCTCCCTCCCTTTAAATTTACGGCACAAGACCTAGAAATCATCCCCAGTGCCGACTTCTGGAACCAAACCTGCAAAGAACATCTTCACTATATCCTCCAACAGAAACATGCAAAAATACAAGGTTCTTCACAGAATACACCACGCAGATACATTGTAAACAATGCTGATGTTTGGGATCATTCGGCTGCGTTCGGATGATTTTACAACACTTCATCAGCCATCAGCGACTGGGAGGACGACATATGAAAATAGTCACCTGCAATAACCCTTCACTTTAATATTTTTTTTAAAGTTCTTGCCCTTTTTTCAAAGGGTGGCATGAATATCCAAACCAATGGCCATGCAAACCAGGCCTGTAGATATGAAGATATCCTGCTAATGATCAATGTGTCGGACTGATGAGTGGAGCAAATGACAAACCATCCTAACGTCCAACGTGCAACTGGCATAAAGAAAGAAATCTACTGACCTATTCGTTATCAGGTAACAATATAATGGAGCTTCTCCTCATTACAAACAAGTAGAGAAACAAAAGCATGCTTGAAATGCTGGCAGCTGGTAACACTCAAACAGTCTGAAGGTCCAAGTGAATGTGGCCCCTCAAAGTGGTGAACTCCCTGCTCATCGTGTTATCATGCTCCAATAATCTCTTTTATTCGCACTGCAAACATGCTGTGTACTGGGGCCAGGGAGAGGAAGGAGACTGGAATCCAGCAGGAGACCACCCACACACACACCCACACACACACCCACACACACACACACACACACACACACACACACACACACACACACACACACACACAGAGGGGTTGGATAAAGTAACGAGAGAACTTTCTAACAATACAGCAGCACTGCAAATAAACAGCAATTAGTTGAAGCTTCGTATTGTTTGGATTTTAGAGGACAGACTCAACTTCATCCTCATTTTTGGGTCATGATTTTTGGGGAATTATCCCGCTGAGGGTATTTTTCAGTCAGCCTGCTGTGAGCATGGTCGGCAGTGTAAATTAAATGCCAGATAGAGAGTATGGGTGAAAGGGTAAAGCAACAATTATTGCCCCACACTGCTCTCTACCTCCCAGTACAATGGGGATGAATGGGATCTAGTTCTGTGGTGCTCAAAGCTCTGAAAAACGTCCTTTAACTGTTGCAAACCCAACATTACTATCACTATGTATATCATTTTAGGAGATGTTTATTCTTCCTGCTTTAGTTTGTAAAGTTGATCCTTTATTATTTTCACCCAGAGACCCAAACAGGGCCGTGCTCTGGCCGAACACTATTTCCTGAGATCTTCAGTGAGACAGAAGAACCAACAACACAGGAAGCATCAGAGGATTTATTTTCCCACATCAGCTGATCATCCACAGCAACTTCAAGCAAACAGACACCAGGTGGCAGCATGTAACAGAGAATGTCACCAAGCAGCACGTTCATTTAAAGGGGCACTCCGCTGATACAGGTATATCAGTACTATGAGAACAGGTGATTAATGTCTTTGTGGTTCTCAAGGACGCTTTGTCAAGTCTGAGGAAATGGGGACTGGAGACTTCAGACTAATAATATAAACTGTTTTGAAAACTAGGGACGTCAAGTTTGAAAGATATACCAGTTATGATCTCATGAAAGATGTGATCTAGTTTCATTATGGGACGTTTAGGATCCAGTGTTTTTGGAAGTAGACCCACAGGAGTAGGCAGTGGTGTATTTTCCTTTATGTTTCTTTCAATACTTTTTCTTTCAGTACTTTGCGAGTACATGTAACGTCAGCACAATGATGCTCACTTTGGGGCTGTAAGGATGACATGTGTATAATATAATACATGTTTTGAGGGTTTAATGAGCTCACGTGTCTTATTAAAGAATATTCTGCAGGCCAGTGTCCTCTAAACGGAGGAGGGGGAGGTGACCTTTCCAGTGGAGCCTGCAGGTCAATAAACTGGAGGCCCTGCTGCCTCTTTTAATTAAATTCACTGTAGTTTGATTCATTGAGATTCAACAAACTCTGCCTCGTTTCTTCTCCGAGTCTTTCAGTCAACTTATTTTTAGATGTACTTGTGTGAATGAAAATAGCCCCGGGGGGCTCTTGTACAGTAAGAATTGGGTGGTATCACTGTAGCGAGGAGGACTGGCTGGTTAAAAATAGCCTGACTGCTGCCCACAAGTGTCGGGCCAAGGAGGACAGGCTGTCTGGAGAAACCTAAAAAGGTCTCATGGGGCTTTACGCGTTTGCCATTTGCCAGCAAATTGTCAAAATGTCTTTCTTGCTTAATGAATGTTTGTGAAATCTAAAGGTGAGGTGTCTCTTATTAATCCTGTGACAAAAGGACATCTGTCGTTCTGCCGATAGTGGGATGGAAGACTGCAATGTGCCGTTTAAACACTGATTTAAGGACTGACAAAATGAGTTATTGTTGTGTGAAGACAGTATTTCATTTTAGAAATCCAGCCCCCGTGAACTTAGAATTGTCTTTTTCACCTTTCACTAAATGTCCATAAATGTAATAAATGCAGCAGATAAAACATTCCTCTAATGAGTTCAATAAAATTGCAGCTGCGGATGCACACTCTTCATCTCCAAAGTGCAGAATGAGAACAAAATTTGGGGGTAAATGCTATATATAGTCTTAAGTGCGTCCATACAAGGGGTGGAAGGGGAACAGCATTCCTCCAGTCAGAGGGTAATATTTTTGTTGCCATCAGCAAGTGCTTCCCAAGCGGCATCAGGCTGGTCTTCCACCGCTTTGCGCTCTTTTGATCTCTTGGGGTAAGTCACTTTTATTCATTCTGACTTCACTGGCAGGCTAATTCTACTGGAGAAAGACATTTTGAAAAGTCCAGAGTAGGAGAGGGAAGTTATCAAGCGTGCGATAAGTGAAATGTGTTGCTGTAATAAATGGCAGTAGATTATCTGTCATGCTGTGTGAGAAACAGCAGCAGTCGGTTGAACCTCCCTGAGCTCTACTTCCTGACATACCGGGGCATTAAGAGGTGGCTGACCCTTCTTTTCCCAAGTTGTGTTAGCTTAAAAAGAAATGTTCTTGTGTTGAAATAATTATTATACAGATTGGAAACATAATTAGTGCTGAAGTTTGGATTCGACAGCTGGTTTAGTCAATTAGTCTTGATTGATTTAAAAGAGCCTGTACAGTGGGATTGGTCTCATTTCCTGCACGCTGGTTCTTAATGAAGAAGTGAGATAAACGTTTCCTTCATTTCTCCGATCATGGAACAGGCAGACTGCTGCAAGCTATTCATAGCTGAGCCCTGTGAGGCAGTGAGGTGAAACATTTGACGTGCTGAGCTCTGGTGTATGTTTGAACTGTCCTGACGCCTCCTAAATGTTGCACACGTCTTTCTCTGAGATATGCTCATGTGATATTTACGTATTCTTTGCATGTCTGTGTTTAAGCTACGGTTATTTGTTACGTATAATATGAATATAAATGATCTGTATCTATTGTAAATGTAAAGGTGTGTCCACACTTCTAACAATGTGGATGACAGCGACGTCATGAAGCCTGCGGTGACGGCATAATGTTCCAGGGACAGACTTGTTTGCTGTCCCGGCTAACACATGTTTGGTCTCCCCTCCTCCTCCCCCCTGGTGCTCGTGACCAGGTCTCCTTGAAGTGTTCCCGTCATGGCCTCCAAAGTCACACCGTGGTATAAGAAGAAGCGCGTGAGCCAAGTCAAAACTGATTATGCCTATCATCACACTCAATGTGTGCGTACCAAGCAGCAGACAGCAGTGAGGTATGGAGGTGGAAGCTCTTGCTGCTTTGCCCGGGCAGAGATAATGTGTCCTGCCGCCGCTGGCTGGTGGCCTTCGTGTTCCTGCTGCATACGTGTCTGCTTCCTAGCTGGCTGTCCGTTTGTCCTCGGACGCCGTATTTAAAGCTGCATTTTAATACACAGATCCCCCGATGAACAAATACTGATATTGAGCTCACGTTGATTCATTCAATCGAGCTCAACAGTTGGACTCAACGATGCTTTCGACCTTTTTGCCTTCATCCCCTTTTTTTGTTTGTTGGGTTTACATCATCACAGACTAGATAGTTTACCTGTTCACTATTATTTTAAGAACCACTATTTTAGTATAAAAATTCTTGCTGCAAATTGAAGGCGTTTCCATCTAAAAGTCTTTAGTCAAAATTGATATTTAACTACGCCAAATATTGGTAACTTTTCATGCATATAGCATAAATAGTTATATCTGTTAAGTATGTATTGTGTGTGTATAAGAGCTATTGGCAAGAAACTGACAATTACAAGTTACGATTCAATATATTGCACTTCTTAAAATCTAATTTTAGGAAAACTGTCACAATATAAAGAAACCACAGCCATATGATTAACAATCTCATTATTAGAATTAAAGATTCACATCTGACATTTGCATCCTAATCTTTTAAGTGGGCGCTTAGGCCACGCGCTGTATTAGAGTTTAGAAATATTGAAATAAGCAGCAGATACAGAACTTCTTCTAGTAACATGTGGGAGCACCAATTAACGAGTGTGATGTCAGACGTCAAACAGTTTGCTTGTGTTGCTCAGGTTTTTTGATAGAACATTTTCTGTTGTGTTTATCTGGTCTGGAAACACTGATTTTCTTGCAGCGTAACTGGTTGAAAACACATTCAGTATTGTTTGGCCCATGACTCCTTACATTGATCTATATATGGCCCAAAATCTAAACATTTTTCCCCTGTGGAGTCCCAAAGCTCTGGAGTCCGGCACAGGGCTCCAGACAATGCTAGCGCTGCTGATGCTCTGCAGCTTTTGAGAGAACGCTTTTCAAAAGCTTTGCACCCCACCTGGCTCTCGGTGTAGCTCTGCTGTACAACACGCTGAACTTGATACACAAGTCGAAGGCTGCGCAAGCTTTGTGGCCGCTAGTGAGGAGGGCGGAACATGAAACTACGAGCCAAGTCCGCACCTCCGGGTCATCTTGTTTAAAGACGCCATGTTGTCATGTGGCCCCCCCCCCCCCCATCTCATTTCGGAGTCCGCATCCCCTGAACCCGACCCATATCTGGGGCCAGCGGAGAGAAATTGGTGGAGGGATGAATCAAGTATAGTCTCGTAGTTTTTTTTTAGGATCATCACCATATTCTGTCAATCCACCTCAAGACAATAAAACACAATATTACAGACCAGGAGGCTTTCCTATGGGAGCATCTGGCACTATTTTGTACTAATTTTCACCTCAGCTGGATCTTGGGAGATTTTAGCGCCACCACCTGCTTCTGCAAAACTAAAACTTGAAAGTCCATTACGGTGGAATGTTCCTTTAATGTCTGTTTTATAACAATGGACCCCCCCCCCCCTGCCGACAGGAAATCAAGCTCCACATCAGTGAGCCAGGTGAAGGCCCAGGCCACACAGGCTATGGCAGAACCAGTCTATACCATACCGGTGTTCCGGCAGAGGTGAGTCCCCATTGGCTGCTGTCATATGTCAGGCTATTTTAGGTATAAAGTAATACTGAGCTACAGTCTCTGCTAGCTGACCACAGTCAAGATGGCACATTAATATACTAAATGAACATCATGCTGTATTGAAGAAGACTTGAAACTAGAGATTGAGACCATAAACTCATGTTTACAATGTTTACTGAGGTAATAAATCAAGAGAGAAGTAGAGTCATTTTCTCATAGACTTCTATACAACCAGAGGAGTCGCCCCCTGGTGGACACTAGAGAGAATGCAGCTTTAAGACATGAAGCATCGACTTCACCACGCAGAACCGGAGGTTGCATAGGTACCGCCAAAGAAACCAAAACCGAGATCTTTGAATACATGTTTGTACGGAGTCGTAGATCTCATATCAGTCTATGAGAATATCAGCTGCTGTTTGATAATATTTCTGAATCCCTAGGGGTTGAATCTAATCTGCAGATGAAGTGTATTCTTCCTACTATGCCTCCAAGTTTAGTTCCTACTTTACTTTTTAAATTGTGAGATGGAAACATGGAGATTAAGTCAAAGGGCTTGAAATGAATTATTTAAGTGCTCATAAAAGACAAAAGTTTCAGGACTTGTTCTGTACATCACATGATTAATCACATGCGTGTTGTTGGTTCTTAGATCAGTAGTGGGTCAATTGAAGTTGTGTGTTGGTAGGACTGCGGAGGTGGGAACGGAGGAGTACCAGCGAGTGAGCACGAACGTTGAGAAAGGACTGACTGTTATTCAGGAGGAGCTGCACAGGATGAGGATGGTCACCAAGGCCCGAGTGGACAGTCTCGCTATCCATAGAGAGGTAAGCAGCTCGGAGGTGTTTCATGCTGTTATAATTGTGTTATATACTGTACATGGAACCAAATCAAAACATGACGTACCAGTACATGCAAAACTGCCTGATTTTATAAACTAAGTTGTCATAGCTCATGTTTAACAGCAGTGAAAATACACAGAAATCAAATCATTTCATCATTATTCATTGAAGGTTTTATATCGCACATATGCAGATGACACTCAACTGTACATGTATGTTTTACACACCACAATATTCTTGAGGATCTATTAGAATTTACTGAGCGAGTTTACACAAAGTCACATAGTGGAGGAGGGGACCATGAACCGTTTAAAATGGTACAAACCGTGCGTTCAAAAAAGTAACATAAATTGGATTTCACCAGTGATGAAACTTGTCCAGAGTTTTTACAGTTTGTTTGAGGACTCAAGAGGTCTTGTTGCTGTTTCACCATTCTGCCCCCAACATGTTACTCAATAAGACATTTGGGAAAGGATCATAGCGGGCATACATATGTTGGCTGCGTACAGTATTACGTATGTAACAATACATATTTATTTAAATGAAGGTAAAAGTTGTTGCTGCCTGACTCACTAACTCATTTGTCGATGTCAGTTTGGACCTGCTGATGACGACAACATGTGTGCACGGAAGGGTTTTATAGTGATGTCTTCTTTTTAATGTGCTGTATGCATTCTCTCGATGCTACTTTACTCCCTCCAGGTTAACGAAATGATGTACAGGAAGAGGGATTCGTTGGAGGAAATCCCAAGGATGCCGGACTTCCTGGTGGCCCTGCGGCCTCACACCGTGTGGGAGAAGACTCCCGTCAAGCTGTTCTGCACCGTGGAGGGAACCCCAAGACCCGTCGTCAAATGGTCAGAGTATTCTCATCCCACAGGAGCGGGTCTTAGACCTGACCTCAGTTTTCTTTTTATATACGCAAAAGCACATTTAAAGTATGCGTTTGAGCTTACAGCATCCGAGTCTAATCATGAAGTGGTAACACAGCTTATTACATTTTTATAAATATTTAACAACAGAAAAACTTGCAAATACAAGTCGAGCTACAAAACAAATCAAACAAAAGTCACAATTAACTTGATTAACTCTTCATGATGGTTCTTCGTTTGTATGTTTTCCTCATGTAGACCCCTTTAATCAAAATGTTCAGCACACCTCAGTTGTCATCACCTTGTAAATGTACTTTGCTATTTAAGTGCACAGCACATTTCTCTGTATTGTTGTACGGACCATCAGAGACTCATGTGTCCCCATAAACATGCTGGTTTTACCAGTTTAGAGTGAGAGCTGACAGCTGCTGGCTCTCTGCAGGTATAAGGGAGGAGTGCCAGTCGACCCACTGAGCGCCCCCGGGAAGTACAAGATCGAAAACAAGTATGGAGTCCACGGTTTGATCATCAGCAGGTACGCCCCCAAAGCCCAAACACTCTGCTGACGACACACTTTGGTCTGAAGAGTTTCTAAGGATATAATAACAGTGTTGAGGAAGATGTCAACTTCCTCCATATTAAACTACAGGAACTATTAAAGTTATGTTTATAGAGCACATTTCATACACACAGGCAACTCAAGGTGTTTCACATAACAGAGTTTAAAAAGACACCGGTAAAAAGAACAAAAGAATACATGAATAATTTTTTCAAAATGTTTAAAAACAAGAATAAAGTATTAAAAGAAGAAGAATAAAAGATTTAAAACAAAAAGTTTATAAAGAAGAATATGAGTATCAAATCAAAAAAAGTTAAAAAAGATAAGAAGAATAAAAAAAGTTAAAAAAACAAAATAAAAGTGCAAATATTTATATTTGCACTTTAAGAGTAAGAAAATCCCTTTCTTCAATTATCTTTTCTGCCTGGATAAAATGGAGAGAGAGAGAGGTAGAGAGGGAGAGAGGGAGAGGGTGAGGACCGTCAGATTGCGGGGGACGGCCCGGCTGTTTGTCATCTTCAAGACTCCTCAGCTGTTCCTGTCGGAGTGCTGACCTTTGCGTCATTCGAGCTACGAATTCCTCCCACTGCTCTCCCTCTCTCTCTCCCTCTCTCTCTCTCTCTCTCTCTCTCTCTCTCACTGTGAGAATATCTCCGTTCCTCCATCATTCCACATTGGAACTTTATGTCCCTGACTTTGTAAAAGTTAAGAATTTGGTCATTCAGAGCCCCGAGTGAAACGCTCTATAAGAAGAAGAGCACAGACTCGGAAGATGGATCGTCTTTTAAAATAGTCCAGTCCAGGGGGGGTGGGTGGGGGGGAGGAGGTCACATTTCTTCCTTCTATTCTCACCCGGCACACCAGACTCCTGCCATCGGTACACCTTCTTTTCCCCGCATGTGAGATCATTTGTCAAAAGAAGGCAGTGCATGATTTGATTGTAAAGCAGGTCTAGGTGCTATATAAATACTGTGAAAGTATCAACACGCTCAATCCACTGAGCAATGCTCACAGCCCGTATTCAGTGACTGCGTCTTTAAATGAGCTCTCTTAAAGAGACAGGCGCAAAAACGGAGCGTTTCAGGCAGATGGTGAATACAAGTGTATTCAGACAGACCGTACGAGAAAAATAAAGTGTTTTTTGAACATTAAAACACGTGAACATGTTCTGGAAGAAACCCAAATTACATGTATGAACCTTGAAATGAGCATGATATGTGTCCTTTAAATAAATAATTATTACAGACTAATAAAAGATACTCAAGTAGACATCATTCAAAGACAAAGCAGTAAAAGACGATATATGATGATACAAATCGTACACAGTTTAATTAATATACATTAAGTTTGAGAATTTAAAAAATCGAATTCAAAACATTATATTGAAATACTGAAGAACTGAACATATATTTTTGTTAGACATGTATGGAAAGTGTAAATCTGTGGATTTATAGTTCTATAGTTGTTTGAATAACATTGTGACGTGCTTGCTGTCTGGTGTTGTAGGTGTGCTGTGAGTGATACTGCTGAGTACAGTGCTGTGGCCACCAGCCCACACGGCACGGCTACCAGCAAGGCTACAGTTACTGTGAAGAGTACGTCGTTCTCTTATTCTGGCTCTCTACCATCATTATTATTATTAAAATTATTATTGTAGGATTTTTAGCATTTATTTTATTTCATTTCATATCATATTTCATATTATTTTATTTTTGTATACACATATATGTATTATGTTTTATGTAGTACCATTATTCACCTTCATGTTTCTCTTTTTATTCATGATTTTCTCTCCTTCACAGGACCAGCAGGATCCGGGGAGTCCTGCCTGCTTGGATTTGGTGAGGGGAGAGTGGAGGAGGGGGGGAGGAGGAGGGAGAGTGGAGGAGGTAGAGAGGAGGAGAGAGAGAGGAGGAGAGAGAGGAGGAGAAAGAGGAGGAGAGAGAGGAGGAGGAGGGAGAGAGAGGAGGAGGAGGAGAGAGAGAGTGGAGGAGGGAGAGTGGAGGAGGGAGAGAGAGGAGGAGAGAGAGGAGGAGGGAGAGAGGAGGAGAGAGAGTGGAGGAGAGAGAGAGGAGAGAGAGGAGGAGAGAGTGGAGGAGGAGAGAGAGGAGGAGAGAGAGAGGAGGGGAGAGTGGAGGAGGGAGAGAGGGGTCAGTAGCTGGAGGAAGGGTCCTTTTCAATTTCAAAGCTGTTGTCCTCGTCCAGATGCAGACAAATACAAAACAAGAGGAACTTCACAACTAATAGTTCAGCCCTTGATTATCTAATCGATAATTCATATAATGTTACTGCATGTGTCTGTGGTTATGGAAAATAAAGTTAATAATTATCTTCACCATTAAAAGAACCAGTTAGTGATTTAAAAGATGTTGAAACACATTAATTCGATTCAGTCCAGATGTTAGTTGGACGAGGAGCATCGTGGTGCTCTCCTTATTCAATGTTAAATCAAATATTGATTATTATTATTATGAGAAGATATTTCCTTCAAAACGTCTCTGGTGTTTCCGGCTGATTTTAAATGATTTACCTTCAAATTTAACTGCATGAATTCCTCCATAACGTGCAGCTTTGAAGATGCTCCTCCAGAAGAGAACCGTGTTTCAATGACTATGTTGTGAAACGTGAACGATTATTAACCCGTGAAGTGTCACTTCCTGCTCAGTGCCCCGTCTGACTGAGATCCACGCCAGTAAGCTGGAGGTCAGCCTGCTGGATCGCTTCTCGATGAGCTTCGGTGTGGAGGGCGGCTCCATCAGCCTGGTGTGCACCATGGTGGTCGTCCCCGACCTCCCCAACCTACCCCCCCTCGCCCAGTGGTACAGAGACGGTAAAACATTCATTTGATGCCTTGCTCCAGGACACATCAGCACATTTTATTCTGATTTAATTCAATTTAATTCAACAGAATCTTGCTCTATAGCCTAAAATTTGTGTTTAACTGTATATCTTTTTCCTTCACTGTGTTTTACCGCCTTGCCTGCGAACAGATAAACTGCTGACACCAAGTAATCTGGCGGAGATGTCGGTGGGCGGAGGCGGGGCCCGCTTGACGCTGCCTCACCTGGCCAAGGACGACGAGGGCCTCTACACCCTCCGCATCTTCACAAAGGACGGCACCGCCGAGCACAGCGCCTACCTGTTCGTCTCAGGTAGGGTTCATTCCTCCGCCTCGTGTGGCATTTTAACATCTATACATTTATCTTCCCTTCCTACCGTCTGTCCTTATCTCCTCGCTCCCTTAGATGCCGCCCCCTCTGTGGCCGGGGCCCCTGGTGCACCAATGAGCGTGAAGGCATATGACGTCAACGCCGACTATGTCCTGGTCTCCTGGAAACCTCCCAACACCGTCAACGAGGCGGCAATCATCGGATACTTTGTGGATCGGTCAGTCGGCATTTCTATTTTTACTGCACGCGAAGATGAATACAGTCAAATGAAACCACATCCAATGATGCAATATACTATCATCTTACTGATTGATCAGTTGAAGTGATTGACAGATGAATCAGATGAATTCACGGATGCTTTCCTCTCTCCGTAGGTGTGAAGCTGGCAGCGACACCTGGGTCCAGTGCAACGATGCCCCGGTGAAGGTTTGTAAATACCCGGTGCACGGCCTGAAAGAGGGCCGCTCCTACCACTTCCGGGTCAGAGCCGTGAACAAGGCCGGCATCAGCAGGGCGTCCCGCAAGTCGGACAAAGTGACCGCCCTCGACGCCGCCGAGAGCGAGAGGCTGCAAGGTACCGAGGAAGGTAAATAAAGGAGATACAAGCCGGCGCGTCGCCACTGTTTCCTAACCGCTCTGTTGTTTCCTGCAACAGTGATTCAAATCGAAGGGAAATACGACGTAGTGATCAAGGACGATGACCTGGAAGGTACGGTAGATTACAAAGGCTGATCTGGGATCACAGATTGGCTCTTAATCCTTTTTAAACCACTTCCCTGGACTCTCACACAAATACTAACGAGTGTCTCTTTCATCAGCGCCGTCACATTTACACGACATTCAGCACTTTAAAAGGGGAGTTGTGCAAAAACAATGCAGTTTAATTTGAGATAAATCCCATCAAGCTGATCACTGAGGCGTGTTGCAGTACCTCACATAAACAAAGATGAATCATCGTTCATTGCTGAATGGAGATTATGAACTCTCTAATGAGATGACAAAAATGTGACAAACATTTTAGGATTCACTCTGTCGGAAGAAATGTGTCACCTTTAAAACTCAGTACTCAAGAACTCGTATTGTATTTAGAGTATTTTAATTTGATGTTACTTTATACTTCTACTTCACTACCATTCAGAGGTAAATATTGTACTTTTTACTCCACTACATTTGTTTGATAACTTTAGTTACTTTGCAGATTAAATGTATTATGTTGACTCAACAGATTATGATGTATTTATATCTTATTATAGGTCAGGATGTGATAAACAACACAAGCTACCCAGCAGCTTATAATACAAAACATAAACAATAATACAATATGTATAATTCTGAAATGGGACATTCTTCATAATGAGTACTTTTACCTTTTGTAAATGAAGTTTGTATTGATGCTAGTACTTCTGTACTCTTACTTGAGTACAGTTCTGTAACAGAGTACTTTTACTCTGTAGTATTGCTACTTTTACTGAAGTAACAAATCAGAGTACTTCATCCGCCACTGAAATTGATTGAGATTAAATCTTGACATCAAGATATCAGCAATTATTTTTCTTTTATCTTATTTATTCCTCAGTTTTATTCATTTTTCATAGAATTGTGTGATTTCTCTCAGAGCAGAAATATGAGCTTTTACATCGGCGAGTTATTTTCGGTCTGTTATAAATGTAGAGTTCTTTAATTACCTCTTTATTGTATCGTACGTCAGTAAAAACCTTTCTACACTCTGACACCAGACGAGCTTCTCTCACATGTCAAAATCAAACCGTGAAACTGATACAAAACCAAATGAAACACAAACACACACAACACTGATCTAAATCTGTCGACGCGTCCTTTCCCCGTCTCCTCCCCTCCTAACTGTTGCCGTGCCGTCTTTGATTTAACTCCGACTCTTTCCTTTCACACTTTAATCGACTGAAGTGGTTTTGAAGTTGTATTTTTCCCCAATTAAACCATTTAAAGCGTGTTGAGTTTCTCCTTCTCCTCTCTAAAGCAAACCTTTAACACGAAAACTAAAACAACGCGTTGGTGTCATTTTGCACATGAGGCTCTTGTTGAAGTCCCACATTTTACTGTAATATTGCCAAACTTTAGCTCCTTTAGAGTTCTAAAGGGACTCTATTAAAGAAATCCGATAGGAGTCTAAAGTACGTCCTCAGCAGAACATCACTTTGTGCTGGTTCTCCTGTGTGTCTCTATAAACTCATCTACTGACTGGAGAAGAACCTCATACAAACCAAGGATGTGACTCCATTTGTTTATTTAACCTCATGAAATACATTCTCAGAATAAACAATGTGAGACTTCTGCAACAGGTGCCGCTTTATGTACTTTAGGCCTCAACACCGTTCAATCCCAATCCAGGCTACGTAACGATCCCGGGGGAGCCCACCGACGTGCACGCGTCCGAGATTTTAAAATCGTACGTGGTGCTGAGCTGGAAGCCTCCGAGCCCTCGCGGACGAACTCCGCTGTGCTACGTCATCGAGAAGGTGTGTGACGCTCCACCTTGTGGGCTTTCCATTTCCATCGATGCAGCACACCGTTAAGCTCTGTGCTGCTGTGAAGATAAAGAGCACGTTAACCTCTGAAACTCAAGTTTAAAGTCAACATGTTTATGAAGATGAAAGCACTAAAAACCCGTCATGTGTCACTTGTATTTTTGGGGCTCCGCTTGTTGATATGGCCGGTAAAATGAATACGAAGGTCCGCTCATATATCTTATGTTAAGTTTTAGGAATCCTTGCTAAACCTGTCAGTATTATTGTTATTCTAAACACACACACACACACACACACACACACACACACACACACACTTCATATGAATGCTTTACTTGAGCCCCGGTAAGACCAAGCGAATCCAAAATTGAGCCCCAACTATGCAAAGACACAAGCTCCCCCCCCCCCCCCCCCCCCCCCGAAGCTCCTCTTTGTGTTTGTGCTACATTGATGAACCCCCCCCCCCCCCCCCCCCTCCCTCGACTCTCCCACAGTGCTTAGCAGGCACTGGAGCTTGGCAGCGGATCAACACGGCAGTCAAACTGCACTCCCCCCGTTACCCGGTTTTTGATTTGCAAGACGGGCAAAAGTACCAGTTCCGAGTGTACTCGGTCAACCTGTACGGTTCCAGCGAGGCCTCGGCGCCCTCTGAGCCCGTCCAGAAGGTGGACGAGGACGGTAAGGCCTGCCGTCAGTGCACAGACACTTTCATACAAACACCCAAATATGCACACATACAAACATTTTATCTGTTCTATTTGTGTATTTTAATACTTCCAATAAGTCACATTAAGTAGAAACCTTTGAATTTCTTTTTAGTGCCGATGGCGCCTCAAATTGTTCCTGCATCTCTCTGTGGAACTGAAAGAGGGTCTTGAGTGAAGGCATATTCATGTTCCACCTCTTGTGTCAGTGCTTTGTTCTACTAAATGCATCTTATATTTTGTCTTGAGTTTCTATTAAGAGAAAAATAACCGACCTCTCTTATCTAAGAGAAAAACATTTAACATCGAGAACCAACAAAACGAGAACAAAGCAGGTATTCAAACAGAAGTAAGAGGACGTTTGTTTGTATATCTGTTCCTGCAGGAGGCTCACGGAGAGGAAGAGGAGAGGAAGACAAAAAAGGACTTTTTGACACAAAAAGAGAATTATATATTTTATATACGTTATGAGCGTGTTTGCGCTGTAATATCATCAGTGCTCGGACCTTGAGACGGGTTGATAGCGATTGCAAATGATCCGCAGTTCATGTTGCTTTCAGCGGCCGCAATCCATTCTGCTGAATTTGCCCCTCAGTGTCTCCTCATTCAGCCTCTAGTCTCTCCCAGAATTTAGTACTTTTTAAGATGGAAGTGCCTCTAAAACAGCGCTTTTGTATTTGTTTACGCACCACAACAGTTCCAGCAAACATCCTGAACTCCAAACACACAAACGTTCCTGCAAACAATGCATGAAATCATCTAATCGAGCTTTTGTTAAAAGGGGATCGCTGTATGTTCCAGGTACCGAGCTGCCGGTTGGTATGTACATTTTAATTACAACACTGTGTCACGCTGTTGTAACGTCACAAATGAGTTCGCTCGTCCACTGTGTGTGTGGTCTAACCGTGAGTGGTGGGCAGGAGACACAGGAACATGTATTCAGTACACAGGTCTTTGTATTGTGGCCTTAAAATATAGAACAAGACTTAAGTATATCAAAGACATCCTTCTCCATGAAACACAACTCATCTGATGCTGATTCATGTTTTAGCTTGCCTGCATGAATTGTTTAGCATTTCTTATTCACCAAATGCAGTATTTGTAAATAAAAACGCATTTTTCCACGCAGTCTCGATCACATCCCTCAAATGAAATCCTCTCTAATTTCACGCTTTTCTTTTGTCACAGGATCTTTAAAACAAACCACACATGTTGTGTTGAACCCAGTGTCACAGACCCAAACTCACGCTTTGTCTGTGCTCGTAGTGACGCCTCACGGTTCATTGACGCAACCTTTTGCATGTTTTATAAGTGGCAGTCATTGAGTAACCTGCAGTATGTGCAGGGGAACACCTGCTGTGAGTCAGTTATTAGTTGTTCCTGTTCTGTGATGGTGCGCATGGATGGGAGCCGGTACATTGCTTCCAGAAAGCGTAGATGGTCAGGTGTTTAACAAAAAGTCAGGTGATCAGTTCCTGAATCATCCTGATGTGTTCATATATCTTCATGTAGACGTTACTTTAGATGTCCAACGTTTGTGTCCAATGTTTATTTCCAGTCCGGTCCAATATACTTTTTAAATGAACCCATTCCTATGAATAATAATTGTGTCATCACTAGTATCTAATAATTATTTCTCTCCCCCCCCCCTCTGTACAGGCGTCCCCTCTGCTCCCGGTCAGGTTGTTGCCACCAGAAACACCAAGTCGTCTGTGTTTGTGCAGTGGCAGCCTCCCAAAACTCTGAAGAACCTCATGGGGTACTACATCGACGGCCGCGTTGTCGGAACCAAGGACTGGTTCCCCTGTAACCACAAGCCCTTCAAACACTCCAGGTGATTCAATTCTATAGAGCTTTATTTGTAAAGTCCACTATCACAAATCACAACCTCAGAGGAGGGATCCGTCTCCCGGGATGAACAGAAGTGCAATAGATGTCATGTGTACAGAATGAACAACACAGTCAATGCATATGACTCACTTTTAAATATAAATATATATGTAATGTATTAAAATACAATGTTTACATAGAGATATCATTTGCTGACACATGAGTAATGTTTTGGCAACACTACGAGGCACTAAAGAGCATCATGACAGTGAAGGAAACATGAATGTGTGTGTGTGTGTGTCTCAGGTTTGTGGTCCACGGTCTGATCCCAGGAGAGAGCTACACGTTCCGCGTCCAAGCCGCCAACGTCTTCGGCCTCAGCGACGAGTCTCAGGAGTCCTCCCCCATCGCCGTGGAGCCAGCGCTCGGTAAGAGCGTCCTCGCGTTTATCATAAGCTCTGTTTGTATGCAGAAGCCTTTGAGTTAAAAAAGTGCTTTAAAATGTTTACGACATGTTGGGTGTAAAATAAAAACTGCTTCGGTGAAGATGTAGCTGAAAACGAGAGGCGATGAGTTCACCGCAGTGTCAGAAACATGATCGAATGTTATCTTCATCTCATTATTCTATGCAGGCAAAGGGGTGGAATATGGTACGTACCAAATAGATGGTTTCCTCCCCCCTGACTCACCCACTTTGTCCACTTTCACTTTGCATTATGTGCTTTAATCACTGAACTGCATATGTTCAATGTCACAGAAGTAACTAAAAGCATTCATAAATCATTTTATAACGTTTTCTGTCGTTGCACAGATTTAATATCGTTTTAGTTTTTTCATATTGTTCTTGTTTAAAGCAAACAATGACCACTCAGAGTAACTTATGATCACATAATAACAATGATTATAATCTATCACAACTGTGGGAATTATTAAAAACTATGATCCGTGCAACAACAATAAAACATCTGAGAGACAAGCAATTATTAAGTATTATAAAGGATTTTGACACTTGACCTTGTAAGTCATTATAAAATAGTTTATAATGTGTTATGATTATTGTTATGAAGCATAAATATGTGTGAGTGCTTATATCTAAGAGTACAGAGCTATAAGCAGATTATAATTATGTTTATAACACATCACGGACACTTTTACTCTCACGGTGAAGTGAAATCATGAAACAGATGTTTTTTCTCATGTGTATCTCTGTATGAAGTATCTCATATTAAACATGAAACATTATATGTGACTCAGCGACTCCCAGCGCTCCCTTCGGCATCACCATGCTGAGCTGCGACGGCTCCTCCATGACTTTGGCCTGGAGGCGTCCCAAACACTGCGGCGGCTCCAAGATCAACGCTTACTACATCGACAAGAGAAACGCCGACACTCTGACGTGGAAGGAGGTGAACCTGTCGGCCGTCACGGAGAGGATCTGCACCGTGAGTGGCGTCAGTCTGACACTAAATTCCATTCAAATAAATGAAACAGTAAAGAAACACTAATATGTTCTTCCTTCCTTCCTTCCTTCCTTCCTTCCTTCCTTCCTTCAGGTTGACAATCTGACGGAGGGAATCTTCTACGAGTTCAAGATCCAGGCCGCTAACATGGCCGGTGTCGGCGTGCCCTCGGCTCCCAGCGCCCCGATCAAGTGTGAAGCTTGGACCATGGAAGAGCCAGGTGGGAGAACCATCACTGCTGCTCAAACAATATATAACGCTGACGCACTGTTCCTGTAATTACCTGGATCCTATGTTTTTAAAGTGTTAGTAAGAAAGGAAAATACACCAGAGCAACTCTCCAACAAGTAGGACATTGAGTGGGTTTTTTGCAGCGACAGAACTCCAAGGCAGACGTCTTTCCTCTTCGGTTCTGCTCATGTGTTTGTTTTGTTGTGTCTATCCTCCAGGCCCAGCCTACGACCTGAGCTTCAGCGAGGTCAGAGGTCAGTCCCTGGTCCTCCTGTGGAAGGCTCCGGTCTACACCGGAGCCGCTGCAGTCTCTGGCTATTTGGTGGACATGGCCAAGAAGGACTCGTCAGAGTTTGTCACTCTGACTCAGGAGGCTGTGAGCCAACGTTACCTGAAGGTAGGAGACCGACGGTCCGACTGGAGACAATGCTGCAACTTACAGTTACTGTGAGGAACCTGAATTTAATATCGATAACCTCTTCATGACAAACAGAAGTTTATAAGTTTCATAATGAGACTTTTTTGCGACTTTGCAACAAAAAACAGAACACTGAAAATAGTGAGACCTTTTATAAAGCCGATACGTCTACAGCTGGCTTCTCCTCTGATAGCCCTCGTTTCACCGGGCTTGTTTTGCTCTTGCAGCAGATAAAAAAAAACACCAAATGGACATGTTGAGAGAAGGTTTGAATGCATTGAAAACTTCCATGTAAAGCCCGTAAAGGTGTTTCAATGGTTTGCTGCAGGTGACTAGTCTGGAGGAAGGAGAAACCTACGTGTTCAGAGTTCGCTCCGTCAGTGCAAAAGGTGTCGGGAAACCTTCCCGGCTGTCTGAGCCCGTCTGTGCCAAAGCTCTTCCAGGTAACAGCAGCTAAACACTGCTCACGTCTACCTATTTATTCTGTGTCACACCTTTTATACCAACAACATACCTGCTAACACGTCAGGGAATGTGTTGTATTTGTACTTTACGTCACTGCAACTCACCAAACACATACAGCTTTCTTACAGATATCAACATAACTGCCACTTCATAACAAAGATGTAGTTAAATTACTCATAGAAATTCGCTATGATTCATATTATAAACACGAAGGTAGGTGAGCATTTTGCCGTCCTGATTCATGGTTATTACACAGAATCTGTTTTCATCTGTAACCTTAAAACAAAAGGGAAGGTTCAGAACTGAATCTTATTATAATATGGTAATTATCAATTCTGACGTCTTAGAATGTTCATGTAGTATCCTTTAATATTGTCACCTATATTACCTCATTATTGTCAGGTTATTAACCCATTAATGTCACCATGTTACCATTTTAAATCATTTTATTGTTAGCAGGTTACTATACTGTTATCAAAATATTAATTAGTTTTGTTGCTGTCTTTAAATGTGGGTCCACATTATTACTCTTTAGGCCCTTTTTACATAAATCTCAGTCTGATGTTCCCCAGATATACTTAGTGTTATTACAAAGCTATTACCTGGTTATTACTTCATTATTACCTCTTCATTATCAAGCTATTACCAAGTTATTACTTCATTATTACCTCTTCATTATCAAGCTATTACCTGGTTATTACTTCTTCATTATCAAGCTATTACCAAGTTATTACTTCATTATTACCTCTTCATTATAAAGCTATTACCAAGTTATTACTTCATTATTACCTCTTCATTATCAAGCTATTACCAAGTTATTACTTCATTATTACCTCTTCATTATCAAGCTATTACCTAGTTATTACTTCATTATTACCTCTTTACTATCGAGCTATTACCACATTATTACCAAGCTTTAATGTAAAGTGCTACCCAAACAGCAAATCATTGACCTAAAAATGCAGAAACCACAGTTTTAGTGTTGGACTGACATCCCTCCTAAACAATGTGTCAATATATTAACAAAGCACTTTATCTGAAAGCAGTAAGTCCAGAAGTGTTAACTACTACTTTATTACACACCTTGTAAAGTAAACTCCTTTTTGATACCCTGGTTATGTTACATCGGTTTTTGGACTTACTGGACTGAATCTTAAATGTGTTCAGGAAATATTTTCCGAGAAAACTTTGTTTGCACAGTACTTGTACTAGTATACTTGATTTGTACATGCAGTATTTATAAAGGAATAATATGAAAATCCTGTATCTTCACTCAGCTAACTGAGGTGCAAAGAAATACCCCAAATCCCCTCACAATACGTTCCAGCTGGATGTGGACCAGAGTGTTATACTTAAGATATATAAACGCTTCATGTTCACAGGCACTCAGGAGATTGTGGCCGGTGTGGACGAGGTGACCGGAGACGTCTTCCTGTCTCTGGAGGCCTGTGAGATCTCTGAGATGTCCAAGTTCGTGTGGTCGAAGAACTACAAAGCCATCGGCGACTGCCCCAGGGTCGCCGCCACCGCCAAGGGCAGAACGTAAGCTTGTCGTTATCCTCGACCCGTCGCGGGAGGAGCTCCGGTGTTTTATGTATTTGTTCACAGTAAAGAATTAAGTTTACTGCACAGAGAGACTCATTAACACAGCAAACAGTCTGGTCTCCGTCTGGTTTGCTCTCGGTCAGCGTCTCCTCACCGAACAGGATCCTGTTTCCTGTTGTTCACAAACAAACAGAAGATAATTCATTGATTCTCAGGATGCATTATTTGCTCTTATGTGATGTTCAACATCTGATTATTTTTCTTTTTTTTAGTTTCAGCCACAATAGTACAAGCTGACATTGTGAAAAAAACTCATTAATTAGAGCTTATTTATTTACCTGAGTCACGTGGATAATTATAGTCGCTGTGTTTGTCTCTCAGCTCCAGACTGACGTTCACCAACCCGGACAAAGACGATCTGGGCAGATACTCTGTCGCCGTCACCGACACAGACGGAGTCTCTGCCAGCCACACGCTGACTGAGGACGGTACGTCTTTTTAGTCCGTCTAGTTAGGCTGTTGTTGTTGTTGTTGTTGTTTGTTTGCGGCTCATGTTTGTTGTCTTGAATCCATTCTGCAGCCCTGAACACGATGCTGGAGCTCAGCTATGCCATCAGACATCCCGGTGAGTATTGTGCACCAGCGGCACACATCCTGTATCAATTAATATCAACACTGCTTCCTAAGGATCCTAATCTCTGTGTGTCGTTTGTTTCTGCGCAGTTGTTCCTCTGAAGCACGGCCTGAACTACGAGATCTTGGAGAAGGGTCACGTCCGCTTCTGGGTGCAGGCCGTCAAACTGTCCCCCTCTGTATCCTACAGGTTCATCGTTAACGACAAGGAGGTCAAAACTGGGGAGGTAACATTCATACTGACTACGTTTCAAAGTTAGTGTACTTGCAGCTGTTTATTATGTGCATTCAAAATATGTGTTGTAAGTCTCAGACATGAGGCTGTAACAGCGGTTGACTTCATGAATATCAGATGTAAAGATGATAGATGAAGGAGATTCTTGGTGTGCAGTAGATGTAATTATCGTCCTTGTTTTCCTCTCAGGGCATCAAGATCAGCCACGACGTGGCCTCAGGAGTCATCCAGATGACGGTGGATCTTTTCACCAGAGCCAACGAGGGAACTTACACGGTCCAGATCCACGACGGCAAGGCCAAGACCCAGAGCTCCCTGGTGCTGGTGGGCGACGGTGAGGCTTCCTCCGCCCGCGCATCACTCACATTAACTGAGTCACGTTAGCACAATCTCATTTATGAGATAAACATCACATTACAATGTGAGTTCATGTATGATTCATATGGAATTATTCACTTTTTTGAGATTTATTTGTGTCAAAATGGATTTAAATGTAAATATGAATTACATATATATATATATACATTCTGGCACACTGACGTTTTCCTAAACTAAATAATGTGTTGTTAACTGTTTACTTTACAGATGATTGTCAGCCTACAGTATACGACTATATGAGCTATTGTAGTGACAGAGAAATAAATAAACAATGAAAATGCTGCTGCAGAGGTTTTTCATAGAAAAATCTTTGGTCGGAGATAAAATACTTGAACATTCTGGGAATGAAAACAGTCAAATTGAAAAATATTTAATATTGGCTCATATTATACCAGCTGTTTTTGTTGTATGTTTACATTAAATTGAATCCGTGGTGGAAAGTAACTTATTCCATTTTCACAAGTACTACTCAAGTATAACTTTCATAAAAGTGTAGTATTTTCATTCTATGCTGCTTTGTACTCCTAGTCCACTACATTTATCTGACGGCCTTATTTACTTGTCTACACACGAAATAGATGCTTCGTTTGTAAAATATGAGTAATTACAGAATCATTGTTGTGGATTAAACTACCCAACAGTACTAAAGGTAGCTCAGATTATCTAAAGTACAAGGTCTGAGTACTTCGTCCACCACTGAACATTCTCCGTATGTATTGATCGTGACTCGTGTTTTGTGTTTTCCTGTTTCAGCGTTCAAAGTTGCTCTGAAGGAGGCCGACTTCCAGAGGAAAGAGCACATCAGGAAGCAAGGTAGCGACCCGTCACCACGTCTACCGTTAAGCCCCAAACGTCCCCAAACACAGACAGAAGCTCTTCGGAGCACAAACTGCTCGTCAGCGTTAATTGTGTTTCTGAGACATTCGTCATCTCCTCCGAACACATCGCAGTGTTTGTCAGTCTTAGTCTGGTGTGTAATCACGCTACAGGCAAACAGACAAGGGGTTCATCTCTGGGTTGGATGCAGGAATTTTTAAGGATGTGCAAAATACATTTTGTTCTGTTCTCGTCACTTTTGTGTATTTTTATGCATATTTAAAAAGTAAATATTAATATGATTTAAAAGAGCACATTTAGGAGGAGTGTACATAGTGTTTTTATTTAATTTATTGCTGCTCTTTATGTCTTAAAATCCTAATTTAAATGATCCCACTTCTTCATTTTAGGTCCACATTTCTCTGAGTATCTGTACTTCACTGTCACTGAGGATTGCACTGTTATGCTCGCCTGCAAGGTAAACATTAAATCACTATCTCTAAACAATCTTTGTTATTGCTTCTTTTTCTCTCACTGAAACTAATCCTTGTGTGTGTGTTTGTGTGTGTGTGTGTGTGTGTTTGTGTGTTTGTTAGGTGGCCAATGTGAAGAAGGACACGTCCTTCCACTGGTTCAAAGAGGATGATGAGATTGTTCCAGAAACTCCTCCCAATGTCGTGTCCGGAGCCTGCGCTCTTCCCATCCATCTGGTAACTACTGCAGCATCCACACCAAAGTACATTCATTCTCACTATATATATCTATATATAGATATATATAGATATACGTATGTATACACCGTTTCCTGGGGTTGTAAAAATGTTTTGGCTAAAGCTTTAATGCACATTTGTTCACCTGAAATTGTTTGAAATATAAACAATATATACAATAGATGAACCGACAGCCCATGAAATACAACATGTCAAATACCTGATTACACAATCAGCTGTCTCAATAATGACTCTTACGTGTATTTTCACCGTTACTGCTTCATTGTAATTAGATAACCACACTGTAATGTATTTTATTCATCCAGGTTTATATTTATATTTAGTTTTTAAAATAAACAGATATTTCTGTTTTATGTTACTGCTGCCTGTTGAAACTATAATATTGTTTTTTCTCAGTTTTCTAGGAAGGATCAGGGCGTCTTCAAGGCCGTGCTCAGTGACGACAGAGGAAAGGACACTTCTCTGTTTGACATTTCAGGCAAAGGTAATAATAATATTAATGTTAATAATCTTGATTTGATTGGCACCTTTCATACAATGCAGTTTAAAGTGCTTTACATTTAACAAATAATTTAAATAAAGATGAAGTGCTTTGTGTTGCAGAGAAAGCAAACTATTTAAAAGATCAACCAGAAAAGAAACTCCTCTACTATTTTTATTTATTTATTTTTATTTTCCTATCATATCTTTTAATCGTCTGTTTTTATTATTTCTCGTCTAACTTTTCCTTTTTCTCTTTATTGTGGTCTATAGTTTTAACTTTATTCATCCATAAATTAGAATATCTCGTCTGCTCGTTAGCTGTGAGCCGGTGGACGTGTTGTAAAACGTGACTGTTTTATTCGTTATTGACGATCAATAAAAAGAGAACGGTCATTTAAAATCAGCGTGTGGGACTAAATGTGAAGCATGTGAGCAGCGGTGCGAGAAAGAGGCTCAGTTAAAGAGCAACGTCGTTAAGTGCTGTTTTAATATATTATAATATCACGTATTTTGTCTCCGTCTTTGATTTTCAGTGTTTGACGACATCATCAACGCCCTCGCCCACAATGCTGGTGAGTGTGATGAGCGGATAAAAACATCGTCTCGATCTTTGTTCCCTTGTGTTTTTCACTGCATGACAGGATGTGATCAATGTGTTCGACTGGTAAAACACACAACAACATGCAAACGTGACGATATTTAACCGAGCAGCCATTCCCCAGCAGGAACTGCTGAATGTAAATACAGTGTCTACTTTAAAGTAGTCTAACAGTTGCTAGTGCAGCCTTTGTAACTTCGGGCTGATTGTTTTCCAGGTGCGTCTGCCTCTGAGCTGGTGCTGCAGTGTACACCAGAGGGCATCAGGCTGCAGTGCTACATGAACTACTACACGGAGGAGATGAAGACCGTCTGGAAACACAAGTACAGTTTAATTCAATATATATGACTCCACCTGGTACATCACCAGTGTACCGGATTGGAGCTGTGTAACAATGTTCTGCCAGCTGTCGAGTTCTGTTTTATGCCAAATATCAGTATCTAGACTTCCTAGTACAGTGATATTTTACAACCAGTCTGGTACAAAAACACAGAATATCTCTGTGAATAAAACTAGCTTTCATGTACAAAAACACATTACTACGAATATACATCAAGCAAGTCTGTTGCACTGCAGACGTTTCAGTGTTTGCTCTCACGTCATGAGTGTTGAGCAGTGACTCCTGTGACTCCTGCAGGGAGAGTAAGATCGCCTCCTCTGAGAAGATGAGGATCGGGGGCACAGCGGAGATGGCCTGGATGCAGATCTGTGATCCGTCCGACAAGGAGAAGGGTAGCTACTCCATCGAGATCTCAGACGGCGTGCAGACCCACGCCAGAGCCTTCGACCTCTCCGGACAAGGTAGAGAAATATCTGTAACATGTAACATTGAAGGGTATTTTTGCTTTTTTATTTTATTTTTACTCTGTAACCATTAGTTTTAATTTCTATATTTATTTTGTAAATAAGTAAATGATTTATTTATTTTATTTATTTTATTTATTTTATTTATTTTATTTATTTTATTTATTTTATTTATTTTATTTATTTTATTTATTTTATTTATTTTATTTATTTTATTTATTTTATTTATTTTATTTATTTTATTTATTTTATTTATTTTATTTATTTTATTTATTTATTTTATTTATTTATTTTATTTATTTTATTTATATAAAACTGTAAAACCTTTGGTGGCTTTGAAAAGTAATTTTACATATTTTTTTGCAGCGTACACCGATGCCTATGAGGAGTACCTGAGACTTAAGTGAGTTATTTGAAAAAACGGTAGTTTGTGAACATACATCTTTAAATTGTGTCCAAATCATTTTAATCACATTTATGTTCTTTTGTCTTTTAGGGCAGCCGCATTTGCTGAGAAGAGTGAGTATATCATTATGTAATAAACCGACACTGTTAGTGAGAGATTATTTATTCCATCATCAGCTTTTCATTTAAGGGACGTATTTGGGATTTTTTTTCTGATCTTCGTCGATCACGTCATGATGTTTTTAAAGACGAGTTATTTGCTTCTAAAGCAGAATGAATGTTAAAGTTCAAAGAGTTTTTACATTTGCTCCTCTTTCTCCCGCTGAGCATCTCCACCTTGTTTGCACTGAGACAGGTGGAGTCTAACATGACTTCACAAAGCAAACAGATATTCTCCACTAAAGTAGAGCTTTACTTCTTTGTCAGTAAGTAACACGCGTGTTGTTGTCTCTCCTCAGACCGTGGCAGAGTGCTCGGTGGTCTGCCTGACGTGGTCACTATCATGGAAGACAAGGTGAGGATGTTAAACACGTTGATACAGTGTTAATAATATGTAACATGACATCGTCATACATTATATTTTCGGGGTTTTGTTTACGTCATTACAAGCAGTTGGTAGCATTACTGTATGAAGCAGCGCAGGAACAAACTAAATGTAGAAAAGAGCTCTGTGGGTCGTCACCGGCTCTTGTTCTGGTGTCCAGCCATGCAGCTACTTTAGCTTTCATGTGATGGAGTCACCCCAGCACAATGGAGGTGAATGGGATTTTGTTTAATAATTGGGGTGCCGTTCCCCTATGTTGGGAACCAGAGTTCTAGCTTCTAGCGTTTTTTTTATTGTTCAGTTTAACTGGCCCTTTAATTGACCCTTCGCTAAGTCCCACCCCTCGAAAGCAGACTGGCCAATCAGAGCATTGTCCGGCTCCCACCAGGGTCCAACAACTGTCCGGCTCGGCTCCATAGATGCTCATCAGTGGTTTCAGATTCCCTTCATTAGATGATATTCGTTCAGTGAGTGCAGTTAGTGACAGTGTGGGCTCCATGGTAACGTAGCTCTGACAGCTCGACGGACTAGCAGCCGGGGGGCGGGGCTTAACCGAGGGTCAATGGTTTTTGGTACGAACCTGCATTTTGAATACATTTTGACTTGAGCTGCCTCTCGTCCCCCTTCAGTCTCTGAGCCTGACCTGCACCGTGTGGGGCCAGCCGACCCCTGAGGTCTCCTGGTTCAAGAACGAGCAGGAAGTCGCCTCCAACGAGCACACCAGGGTCACGTTCGAGGGCGGCAAGTTCTCCAGCCTCGTGATCAACAAGGTCACCCCCGACGACTCCGGCAAGTACAGCATCAACGTAAGGAACAAGTACGGCGGCGAGTTCGTCGAGATCACCGTCAGCGTCTACAGGCTGGGCGAGAAGTTACCCGAGCCCAAACTGGGACAGCCCAAAACGGCTGCAGCCACGCCTGCAACCACGCCCGCACCGCCAAAGACCCCAGCCACGCCCTCCAAGACCCCGACCCCCACCCCTTCTAAGTCCCAGACCCCAGCGTTCATGAAGAGCCCGACTCCAGCCTCCACCCCGGTCCCCAAATCTCCAACCCCGACCCCGAAGTCTCCGACCCCGACTCCATCTCGCGGCGTCAAGTCGCCCACCCCACCCAGATTCATGAAGTCTCCGACCCCACCGAGGAAGTAGACGACGGCGGTGACGTCTAAAGGGGGGGAACGGTTTGATTTAGAGCATGAGTGTGAAGCCAGGAGGCGTTAAGGTTTATGTAGATGTAGTCACTGTTAAAAGTCCCACTTTGTGAACTTCTGGTCGACCACTTGCAAAGTTTTTCAGTGTTCTAGTTGCAGGATATTTATAGAGATACAAAAAGAGAGACTTAACGTTCAGTAGATTTCGCCGCTGTGCTTTTGACACAGTCGGGGGGGAAAGAGGCGCAAAAAAACGAAGAAAAAACCCCAAAAAGAAACAAAGGGTCGATGTTTATGTTCAGTGTTTTAAAAGCTGCACCTTCCACTTTGCAGCGTAAGTGGAAGGCCTGTTAAAGAAAGTGTTTGTGGACGTTGAAGGATAATTCCTGTTAATTGCACAATTTCATTCTTATCAGTGACATCACTACGACGGAGTCAGACGGTCAGACAGGTCGTACGCAAACTGTAAAGTCATCACCCGAACTGTCCTTTCTGGTTCCACTTAACCCAAACCTACTCATCGTAGTTATCGGCACAAAGTTTCTTGTTTTATCACCGACATGTCGGGTGGGATGACTTTCAGTTTGACCTGATTCTGCGTCTCACCCCGTCTGTAGTGATGTCACAGTGTTCCCAGATGTGAGCCGTTTACGATGACCAAACCTCTGGATATAAGATCAAAGTTGTCATAAACAGGAAGTACCTTGTAGAGTGGGTGACCAGGGCGCTGGGGTCATGTTGTGTCAGGACCTGGTTGGGACATCAACACCAGATACCAGATTATTGTTTTTGTGATGTTTTCCTCATCACCTGCTTTTGTCTCCTGGTCGCTTTCATCAGTTGGAATAAAAACAAATTCACTTCCTGCCCTGGTCTCTGTGCCAGAGAGGTCAGTCTGTGACATGTTGTGTGTGCCCCCCCCCCCATGCTTTGTGATAGCAATAAACTCTCAACCTCCTCCTGATGTCTTTGTGGTTCATCTATTCTCTTTATTCATTTTAATTCAGCTGTTATATTGATGTTTTTTTCTTCTTTCCTTCAATAATAACTATTTTAACAGATATAAATACCGTATACATTTTGGCCCCAAAAGAAGAGGAAGAATTAATAATACTAACTATGTATAGAGCACCTTTAGAAACAGAGTTTACAAAGTGCTGACAGAGAAAGCAAAGCAATACAAACAATCTCAACATGAGGCCCAACAGAGCGAGACAATCTGAGATAAGAGTTAAACCCTGATAAAACAATAGATTACAAATCAATCAACACAACAGGAACAAACTTAAGAAATAACACAATAATGATCAAATAAAGCAGTAAGGCCGTAAAAACACGACTTCACATAAAAGCCAGTCTGTAAAAACGGGTCCTAAGAGTTTCCTTCGGGCCCTCTGCAGTCAACTCAGTGCTGAGATTAAAGAGGTGCAAACTGATTCTGGACTAACCTTCTATTTCTATTGTGAAGTGTGAAGACGAGCTTTGCTAAAGCAACTCGTTGCCTGGTAATGCCTGGTAATTCTTGTTGCAGGCTGCATTGTTGTGAAACGGGGAGTTGTTCCTCTTTAGCTCTCAGTTTGTTTCGCTGTACATTCTGACTCTAACTCGCTCTGCGGTTTGTCAGGCCGGTTGAACCGCTGTGCAGCGTTTCATTCTCCGTGTACAAAACTACACAACCGAACATGAGACGACAAACTCTTACAAGGGCAATGGATGTCAGGAAGGTAACATGATTCCCACATGTGCACGTTTTGTGTTGTTGCTGTCTGTCAGCCTGACAGCTGAACAGATAAACAAAACCTGCTCCCGCTCACCGAAACCCAGGTGAGCAGAGATGGGCGGGGCTTGTTACAGTCTTGTGAGCAGTCGGTGGAGCCAGGTACGGCGAGCTATTTGTCACACCTTTAGTGCTGCTGGCTGGTTCGTGCTGCAGAGAGGACACACGCACACTCACACACACACACACACACACACACACACACACACACACACACACACACACACACAAAGGCTCACTCGAGGGTTTGACTTTGTGTCTTTTTTTTTTTTAAAGCTGTTTCTTCAAGGTTCAGGACTCTGCGTGGATTTCTGCTTCCAGTCATGAAGTAAGTCTGTTTGAGAATCATACTGTCACCTCATGTACTGTTTACCTACTTGTGGGGAATCCGACTTGTGGGACAGGTTTCAACATTGTCACTTTACATATGTAAACTGCTTTTTCTCACTCAGTGTGTTGCTTCGTTATAGGTTAGGCTTTAGTCTGAACATCTGCACGTTTAACTGTCCCACACAGCTTGTCCCACTGAAGGTGAAGGAGAGGCCTATTGCGCGTTGAGACTCGGAGGAGGGGATCTGGCATCCATGGAGTCCAATCTGTCCTGCCTGTCTTCCCTGAAAGAAGAAAGCGATCCGGTTTACATCCAGCCACACTACAAAGAGTCCTACCGCCTGGCTATTTATGCCCTGCTGTGTGGAGGCAAAGAGGCCTACGAGGAGTTCCTCCGAGCCGAGCAGATCAGCCACTTTCTGTCAGAGGAAGAGATTCTGTTTATCTTTGACAATGCAGAGTTACCGGTTGAGGAGGAGGACGACCCCTCGGAGGGGAAACGGGTCACGGACGAGGCCGGCCCCTCCACCTACTTCCCCACCGAGTCGGACGAGGAGGTGCCCGACCTGGACCTGGGCTGGCCCGAGGTGTCCCTGGAGAGCGAGGACACCAGCATCAGCCTGCTGTTCAACCCGCCCCGGCAAAACACGCCGACCATCAAAGAAGTGATTCGCAAACAGATCCAGGAGGCGAGCCAGGTGAGAACACAATACTGTTGAATACTTGGAATACACACTGTGAGAGGTGACGTCAGAGTCATCTTATCCATCGAGGGGGACCAATGGCACCGATTCATCTGCCTGTCTTCGGTGCACATGCTTCACACTGAGGACAATAGCGTTTAATAACACAATGGAAGGCGTTGCTTTGCACAGAAGGAAATACACATCACGCTACATATTTCTCTGCATACACAGCACACTGTAGGCCTCGTTTACTGAGGTGTAAGTAGTACTACCACTTTCTAAAAATACCCCGTCACAAGTAAAATGACTCATTATGCAGAATGACTCCTTTTAAAGTCCAGTACTTTGTACTGGGTAGATTAGTAGTGTAGTACTACCTCATGTCATGAAAACATATATGTTTTTTTAAGTAAAGAAGCTCATATAAATGTATAGCGGAGTGAAAAGTACAACATTTGTTGTATTTTAGTGGAGGAGAAGTATAGAGCAGCATAAAGTGTAAATACTCATACAGTACAAGTATAAAGGTGAAGGCGTCGTAGAGCAGCGTCTCTCTGAGCGTCCCTCAGTGAGCTGTCAGCCGAGCTTCTCCTTCAGCAGTGATGTGATGGTGAAGGAGCCAGAAGTTCATCTGCGTTTCCCTCACTCAGTCATGAGCTTAGTGACAGAGACAAAACCTTTTGTTTTCATTTTATTTTCAAAAAATCATTTTGTCTGTAATTTCCTTCTTTTTCTATTTTTTTTTTAACCAGGAAATTCCTGCATTTTAGTTTCCAAGGTGCTCCATTCAAATGAAAACATGCAGAAACACATCACACGGTCTGAATAGATGCACTTCATCTGACTCAGTCCTCATGTAAGAGCCTGTGCAGCTCTCCAGGTCCTGCAGTCGCTCACTCATGGTGGTAAAATGATAATTACACGTTTATTAAGTATGATATCTGAGTGCTTCTACCACCATTAGACAGCTGTTATTGGACAGCAGATTTCGGAAACTATATATATATATATATATATATATATATATATATATATATATATGTATATGTACAACATTCACTAGTTGTACAGAAAGCTGAGCAGCAGAAGTCATTTAGTGAAAAGAACGTGAGAGAGAACCGTGACTTTCTGGCAGAGTACCGACTGGCAGGAGAAAGTAAGCACCTCAGGGCGAGTTAGTCATACCTCTTGTTCAAAGAATAGACGATGGAACATCTTACCACTGCAGGAGATACATTCAATAGAACAGGCTGCACGTTACTCTGCACACTGAGCTGTGATTAGAGTGTGAAAAGGTTAACACGAAGGCCGTGTTTCACTTTCAGACACATGACATCAATCAGCCAACGTGTCTCTGCTTGAATGTTTCTCCGCACGTTGTGACGACGACCAGAGCTGAAACGAATAGTTCAAATATACAGCAGGGCGTGTGTGTGTGTGTGTGTGTGTGTGTGTGTGTGTGTGTGTGTGTGTGTGTGTGTGTGTGTGTGTGTCAGTGTGCAGGAGGTGAGCTTTCCCTCCACAGAGATCCAGCAGCTGAAAATGATTGATGAAATGCGTGCAGTGATGTGCACAGTTCAATGTATTCATGGTTTGTAAACAATGACTAAAACTCGGTACGATCATCATTTAAGCACATACAAAAACAAAATCTGACTTCTGACATGATTTTAATGGAGCTTTTCTTTTTTGCTAAGAGAACCACTCCTCTTTTAATTTATCTATCTGATGCAACATGTCTGATTAAGGATTTACCTCGTAAAGATTTATATCTGCAGGAAGGGTGAGTTAACTCTTTCACAACACGGTTAGCCTTCCTCTTCTTCTGCTGCAGAAGTATTTTTCAATCTGTTTTGAAATGTCTTAAATAATATATTAAATCAAATTCATGCATGATGTCTCTGTATTCAAAGCTTTCCCAAATCTTTATCATGTCTCCAGGTTATTGCCATTGCGATGGACGTCTTCACTGACGTGGACATTTTCAAAGAGATGGTCACTGCCACGCTGAGGGGAGTGGTGGTCTACATCCTGCTGGATGATTCCCAGTTCAAGAGCTTCCTCACCATGACACAGAGGGTGGGCATCAACGTCCAAGACCTCAAGGTGAGGAAAACACAACATGGCCGAATCCCAAATCTCCACACTTACGCTGTCAGGTCGTCAACTGTTTGACGACTCTGTCGCAGACGTTTTGAGCCCTTCATGAGCACTTTCTGTTAGTCCGCATTTCTGCAAACATTGCTTGAGGGAATTACCCACAATCCATAGCGTTGTGACGCTAAAGACAGCCTAAGTCTGTTTTAGTGAAACAATATTCTATTTTCACACATTAAAAGCAGTGAAGTGGGACCGAAGTGTCTTTTGGAAGAAATATTCTGACAAAGCTCAGAGAAAATCTATTGAAAGTGTATTTTAGAGTCTCACTTTGGGGCAATGGGCTCAAACTATGACACATGTGTTACATGTTGTGACGGCATCACAACCCACACATTTGGTTTTTATGTTTAAAATGTTTTCCAACAGAACAACAACTTTGGTGAAGGTTGAAAACGACAAGCCTTTCAAAATAAATGTCAGTGTCAGTTGAATTTTATTTTAAAGGTGGCCCCACCACCATGACAGTTTTCTGTTCCTAAATCCAAATAGATTTCTCTCATTCTCAATAACAGCTGACATACCTTACACAAATGTACTTGTTGTTGTTGTTGGAAGCATCACGCATGGGCGGTGTCTGCGTTTCATTAAATCAACAATCCTCTACCAAACAAACACAGACGTAAATTCACCTGAGAGTAAAACGTGTTCTTCTTGTTCCTGCAGAATGACGTTTGTGCTCATTAAAAATCTGATTTTAAGTGGTGGACCAACGAGTACCATTTGTGACGTCACAAATAGTTTGGAAGTCAATTCCTGGTCCAACTTGCAACTCGTACGAGTGTGATGTAGAAACTGGAAGAGCTGGAACACTGAGAATTGACTTTGCAGTGAAGTAGGAGACGTCTAATGTCCCGCAGGACAACTTGAAATCAACACAATTTGCATATTCACGTTATTGTTCCAAGCAGACTGTTTGTATATATGTCTTATTACATGTCTGGCTTATAACATAAACAAACGGTCTCTTTAGGTTATAACTTCTACACATAGTCATTTTTTCATTTTACAAGTTTTCAGAAATGTCCTGTTTAAATATGTAAATGAGGCATTATCTTATTAAATATGTGCCAATTTGCATACATTTACAGAACATAAACGGACATAAAGCAGACATAAATATATATATATTTATATAAATCTACAGATGTAAATAGACAAAGTAGTAAAATGAACATACTGAAAGAAGACATGAGAAGCAAAATCTCAAAATTGAAAAGCAATGTTACCTGATTTTAAAGGAACCCTGTGGATATTTTGTCCACTCTTTGAGCTGTGGATCAACATTTTTATGAGGTTCCTCACATTGTGACCTTCTGGCCAGTGGTCACGTGCTACTCCACTGATCTACAGATGGTATAATGTGCCAAGAAACAGCAATGAGCCAAAACAAAAGGCAGCAAAGAAGACTAAATAAAATGGATGAAAACAATAATAGACTTAAAATAGTTTTTTTTCTTTTTTAAACAGCCTTTTTGCATATGTCTCATGCGCAGGGAATATTTTTTTGTCAGACCTCAAAGTTGCACACAATGTGAGAAACATGTTATTTTACCCCTTAAAACAGAATAAAGCCTAAATTCACTCCATTCATTTCCCTCAGTCATCCAAGTGAGAACTTGTGAGCAACATGAGCAACCTTTATCGACTCCCTCTTGTCTAATTCTAAATAATTCGTCTTTCATCTGATATGAAATATGAAGGAGGATTTTAAGATTTAGATATTACTGCGTAGGGTTTGATGTTGATTACTTCCTGTCTAGTCAACAAAATGGACAGAGAGAGAAGCCACAATGTACCACACATAAAATGTACAACTTGTTAAATCCATCTTCCCGCTCCTCCGCCAGTATTTTGGTATATTCGTATTCCATCAGTGTTTCCTGCCGGAGGAAGCTTCGCCTCTGGCATTGACCTTTCTTCTATTGGCAGGAGCCTTTTAGTGGATTAAGTCTGACATTAGCTCCACACACCTGTCATTCACCAGCGTTCCCAGCCTGTCATTACCAGGCGAGGCGACTGCGGCAGCCGCAGGACAGATCTGTTAGCGTGGCTGGATGTTCCTGTTAGACAGCATCAGGACGATGTTTCGACAGTCCAAACAACAGCGAGTGAGTCAGAGTGAACACAATGGTGGCTTTCAGATCCAATTGCTTAGCCGGTAGCCACATAAAAAAAAACCTTACTCGGAGAAGCTGACACACAGGTTTGGTCATGTTGAGGATCACAAAGGGTGTGTGTGGAGATTTCTGAACCTGGTGTTTTAACCTGAGACTGATGTTTGTTTGTGTTGGATACGTTTTAGATTCCTAAAGCTAACCGGTTGGTCAGTGAGTACAAACACAGTTCAAACCATAGCAATAGAATATAAATTAGAATCAACAGGATGGACAGAGCGGCGGCCATTTTTATGTGTACTGAAGAGCGACAACTTTGTTTGGGTCATTTTCTTTAACCAGTGTAGCATTAAAGCGAGCGAGCGAGCCAGATCTACGTTTATTATGCTACACAAGTTTTGTACATCAAATACGTGTGTTTTCTCTCAACTGTTTTAGGAGCCGTTCAGATATTTCACTGTTTACTTCTTATAAATTTGTGGTTATTTTTCTCATAAATTCTGACTTTATTTCTCTGAATATTATCCTCCTCCTCCTGCTCTGTATCCATTTTTTTTTTTACATACAATGGCCCTAATACGCCGTGGTACTGACACCACTCATTGTCTGCTGAATGAAAGTGTAAATAGGAAACTGTTTGGCCTATCAAGTTAAAAAGTGATAATATGTCAATGTTGTGTCCACAACTTGTTTCTGCTGCCCCCAAGTGGCCAAAAACATGTTATGCAGGTGCACATAAAAACAAGTTTACTGATTTAAAAACACAAAAGTTGACTTGTTTCTTTTTTCTGGTTCTAACCTTGTGACTCCGTTTGTTTGTTTTCTCCACCAGAACATCCGTGTTCGGACGGTTCATGGGCAGCAGTATCAGTGTCAGTCCGGGGTGAAGTTTCGAGGAGATTTGGAGCAAAGATTTCTTCTGGTGGACTGCCGAACAGTTTTGTATGGAACATACAGGTGAGTCAGTCATACAAGTACAGTCAACAATAAAATCAAAACAGAGGCCGTTATTTATTCTTGAGTCCACCTGTCAGGCTCAATACCTCAAATTCTCCTGATTTATTTTAAGGCAATTTGGTGCCTCTTCTTTGTTTTGTCGTTCATCTGTGGTTTTGGCGCGGTGCACTAATAAAGCAGTTGCAATGCGTCCCGCAATTCCTGCAAGAAAGTTGCAGAGTTGTTCATCATCATCATCATCTCTGCTGGCTCTCTGATGACTGAATTTTCCTTTTCAGCTACACGTGGTCGTTTGAGAAGATGAACGTCAGCATGGCGCTGGTGATCACCGGTCAGCTGGTCGGCTCTTATGACGAGGAGTTTCGCAGACTGTATGCTCGCTCTACAGTTCCTACCATCCTGTCCAGGGAGAGGTTATCTGTAAAGTACCTGAGAGACATTGTGGCCCTACAGAGCCCCAAGTCCAGCCAGCTCGCCCTCCACCAACTTCACATGCGACCCAGAGTGACGCACGGCATGAGGAGCGCTCAGGGCGACAGGTTCAACAACGCCGCCGTGATGACCCGGGGCCTGAGCGTGCAGGAGAGGCTGAATCAGTCTCACTGTTTCGACATGGGGAATCTGCTGCGGGGACACAGCTATGGCGGAGAACTGCAGAAGTTAAACTCCCTGACTCAGCTGAGGATGGGGACCAAGGACATCGGAGTCCCTTTCGCTCCGGAGAAGACGGGACCTAACCCGAGGGGGGGCGGCGACTTGCTGCTACCAAACAGGTTGTCTCAGCACCACCTCAGGCACCAGACTCGCTATGGAGCGGACCAGAATCTGATCCCGTTCAACTCTGAAACCTCCCTCCACAGGTGGAAGATGGACACGTACTTTAACGACAGCGACGTGCCTCTAGATGCATCGTGTGACGCGATAACGGCAATGACATCTCCGTATAGCAGTCACACAGGCTTAAACGATCATCAGTCGCAGCTGATTCACAACAGGCCAAGGGACATCAAGTCCAGGATGGAGGAAATGAGGCAGAAGAGGCTCAGTCTGCAGGACTACACCAATCTCAAGCAGAGCCAAGAGTCCTTGAGGTCTGTGTATCAGACTCTGGAAAGACCTAAATATAAGCGGGGTCTGGACATGAGGCAGAGTGTGGCAGAATTAGAGCCAAACGCGCAAAACGAGTACAGCCTGGAACCGGCCAACCCCAAAGACAGTGAGCCAAGTAAGGAAGTCGACAAAAGAGAGCAAACTCTCACCGATGGCCAGCGCTCTGCCTCCTACTACGACGTTGCAATGGCTCCAGATCGCAGGACAACGCAGACATACGACTGGCACGAGCCTCTCTCCAGGACGACCTCCGCTGCTGATTTCGAAATGACACTGAACGATCCATCGCTCAAGCTCTCTCATCTGCAGCCCAGCGGTCTCCAACACCCAAGAGCGATGGAGTCCTTGACTGAGATCCCGGAAGAGAAAGGAGAGGGCTCACGCGTCAACAGTTCGGACTCGGCTGTATTCAAAGACGGATGTGAGGAGATTTGCAAAGACGAGAAAGCTGTTCCAAAGGAGAACTCTGTTAAATCCAGCGTACCTGCAGAATCACAGCTCAAGGGTCAAGCCGGAGGAAGCCTCGGCTCTACAGGAAAGGCAGCCAACAGCTCAGGCTCAGCTACTTCACGGGAGAGAAAGAAATCAACATCCAATGAGGTACAAACTGTCCCCAAAATCTTAAACCCTTCTGCAGGATCTCAGCACTCACTGGAAGCTAAGAGTGGTCACGCGAACAAAAAGAAAGCACAGCACCAGGAGCCGCCCCTTCAAAGGAAGAGTTCCCTGAGGATGAAAGTATCTTCCATGCTTTCACAAGACGAAAAGAAAGCGCACAAGAAAGACGAGAAGTCCCTCCAAAGAAAGGCGTCGCTGAGATCGTCGCTGAGATCCTCGGGGTCGAGCCAAGCTCGCAGAGCGGACCATTCGCAGGCACCCGCGGCAGAGCAAACGACCAAGAAAGGTCAATCGGCGAGCACCTCCAGGTCACAGAGCTCTCTCAGCAGCCCGTCGGAGACGGAGAGGCAGAAGTCTCCGTTCCTGAGATTATCTCCTCAGCGCTCAAGCAAAAAAAAGCCGCCGAGCCCCGCTGGGGAGCAGGAGCAAGGCTCGAGGAGCGCTTTGGACGTCGAGGGAGCGACCGTCTATCCCACCAGGAAAGAGAGGAAAGTCTACAGTCGATTCGAGTATTTGCTTAACAATGAAAGTCTTCCTCTGGATAAATCGAGCGTGTCGCCCTCGGAGGGAGACGGACGCTCCTCCCTGAACAAGCATGACTCTATGGATCAGACACAAAGTGCGACTGACAACAAACTCGGACGATTCATACAGCGAGTAGGAAATCTAATAGGCAAGAACAAGTAGAGCCGCAGGACGAGAAGACGGCCGTCACACTGTAGTTTATTTTGACTCAATCACACACACACACCGTCCTGCTCACTAGAGCACCAAATGGGGATTAATCCGCTACTAAAAATAGTCCCCAATAAATCCACTACTTCCTCCTGTTTGTCTGATAAAAACCACAGTGACCTGCTGTTTTAGGAAATTACTGAGACCTTTATTTAAATATGAAACTATGTATTTTGACCATGCTTTTTTTTTTTTAAATCTATCTATAATAGGAAGAAATGGGTTGGAAACACCATTGACATCATTGTTGGTTTTTGGACTTTTCATGTAATTTGTTGAACATAAAACCAAAAAAAAGTAATATCACCAACCTTATCCTTTCATGTACTTTTGCATTGTCTCATTTGTGAAATATAGTTTTTGTAACACGGCTTGATGTTGTACATTTTCTCATGTTTTGACGACTTTGACACATGGAGGATATTCATGTGTGAAGCATGTGTGGCTGTAACACGGACAAATGAAGATGTAAACATACAATATAACCACGTTGGCTAAACGGAAATGTAGCCTTAAAACCAAGAGTTCACTGGGACCAATGGACTCTTGGTATTTGTTTTAATGTGACTCTCGATTAATAACTTTATCACCGTAAACAGGTTTTATTGGTCCTATAGTGATGTAATAGTCTCTTTGAAGGTTGATCACAGTGAAGTCTGTTGACTAGTCAGCGTTACTCAGACGTTTCCTCTGGCTTTCAATGCATGAAGCAGCACTAGCCTTCATTCTCTAACACCTGGGCACATGAAAGGGAGATTGTCTGCATGATAGGAAGTTACCACTAGGGGTAGTAAACTCAATGTTGGATAAAACAGCAGTTTAGAAAACAATCACACCTCATGGTAGGCCTGTCACGTTAACTCCTTTTGTTGTGCAATATATTGTCCCCGTTGTAATTGCGATGAGCGGTATTATTGTAATTTTTAACACCATTTTACACCCCAGATATAATGATGATAATATAGCATAATAATGCCGGTATACCCTTAAAAATAACAATGAACTTTTCATTTTTAAATATATTCAGACTTTGGAATTATAAAAATTATTTAAAATATCCAAAATGAATAAAACATGAATGAAATAAAAACTGTTGGCCTCGGTAAACAAAAATGTTGGGCCATGTCTGGGAAATGCCAAGTCTAAAATGTTGGAGACATTCTTATGTAAATAAACACACACAGCACACAATAAAGTCTCTTGTGTCCTATTTTGTGAAGAGATGGAAAGTTTAGCTGAGAAACGCTTGTATACAAAAGGACGTAAGTACCTCTCTCAGACTACAGAGTCACAAGACTTAAGATCAGCAGCCACACCAGCGGTCTCAAGAGGATGTAATTATCATTAAACTCCAGAAAGTAAAAAACACTGACAAGATTAAAGACAGAAAGACAATTTCTTTGCATTAGTGAAACAGCATATTGTAGCTTTCTTCTCTAAAACACTTTAATATATTTAAGTAATTGACAACAAAACTTCTTTGCACATTGAGGGTGTATACCTTTATTTTGAAATAACTGAAAAATATCTACAATCCGTATGATAATATTCCTGCAAATGTCTCCGCTGTGGGACTAATAAAGTATCAACATAATATATAAAATAAAAAGCTATTCAAGCTGGTTTTCATGCTTTTATTTGTGTGGAAGTGTGTTTCCCATGTTATAAAACAGAGAGGGTTTCTAGATGAAATACTCCAGACACTTGTTCCTCTCATCGTCCAGTTCTTGAGTCTCAATCTCAAACTTTTTCATGGCGATGAAATACTGAATGAACGGCTCTCCGAGGGTGCTGCGGATGACGTGGTCCTCCCCCAACGCCTCCAGAGCGTCGTCGAGCTTCACGGGAACGGCAAAGTCCTTCTGCTGACAGGGGGCTCTGTTCAGACCGCCGTCAAAGTTCAGGTTCCTCCTGATGCCGTCCAGTCCCGCGGCCACAGTAGCAGCCAGCACGATGTAAGGGTTGGCCATGGCTGAGCCCAGCTTGTTGTCGATGTGCGTCTCCCTCCCACCGTGACACTTGATGTTGAAGGAGCTGCTGTTGTCGTTGCAGCCGCATGTGGCGTACAGCATTCGCTTGGGGTCTTTGATCGTCTTGGCCATGTGGCTCCGGCAGCTCAGGCCGGGCGACATCAGGCAGCTCAGGGCAGCAGAGTGGGTGAGGAGCCCGGCCAGCCATTTCCTGCCGATCTCAGATAGCTCGCCAGCTTTCTCCCCGTTGAGAAAGAGGCTTCGTCGCCCGTTTGCGTCCCACAAGCTGTGAGAGAGCACCCCAGCGTTGTACAGCCCATCGTCGGTGAAGAAGCTGGCAATGTAGCTGTGTTTTCGAGCCATCTCTTTGATGCCGGTGCGGAAGGTGAAGGCGCTGTCTGCGGCGGCGATCCCAAACTCTGGCCTCAGGTTGATCTCCATCTGGCCGGGCCCGCTTGCGGACGCAATGCTGTCTATGTCTGCGCCCATGCAGTACATGCTCTCCACCAGCTGCTGGAAGAAAGGCAGGTCGTGGTTGCCGAGCAGGGTGGTGGCCGGGAACAGGAGGGTCTTTGGTCCGATCCGGTCCGGCGATCCGAGGACGCAGCACTCATAGGTGAAGGACGAGTGCAGGGAGAACCCGAGGCTTTGGAGCTGGCCGAGGAGCTGCTTGGCGATGAGGCGAGGCGAAGTGCGAAGGGGGCTTCCTGTCACCGTGCAGGGGTCGCAGACGACCCGGGCGGTCTGCTCGGCCCAGGGTAAGACCCTGAAGGTCGACAGATCGGGGATCAGAAGGATGTCACTGCTGAAGTTGGCGGTGCTGGCGTTGTCCACTTCGTTGCTGTTAGGACTCAGGGTCAGCTCCAAGTAGCTTCTCGGCATTGGTATCCCATACACCGCTTTCTCCTGTGGATGCAATGTTTGCATTGAAGCATTAATTTAACATTTTTTGTGAAATATACCCTTTTTGAGAGTAAAGGCCTTCACACAAATAAACCAAACAAAAACACCATGGATAGATAGATAGATAGATGGATGGATGGATAGATGGACAGATAGATAGACAGATAGACAGATAAACAGGTGAGGTGATTACGTGGAAGAAGCGGACAGGCACTGTCTTGGACCTGGACACCCCGTGGAGGTCGGTGGCCTCAAAGCGCACAAAGTTGATGTTTTCTCTGGCGATCTGCTGCTTGATCTGCTCCATGGCTGCAATGAACGTCTGGTTCCCAAAGATCTCGACAGTCTCGTGTTCGTTATCTGTAGAAGAGTCCATCCCATGTTTAGTATTTCTAAAACTCAAAGCCCCAGTGGCATCAAGAGCTGATATTTGCTTATTGCGGATATATATATATCTGTGTATATGTCGACCAATAATAACTTGCAGTTTAGAAATGCCAAACTGGGTTTGAAAAAATGTAGAACCAATGTCCCCAGTACAGAGTTCGTCCAACAGAAAGCACTGACGAATTGAATTTTACAGCGTAAAATCTCTTGCTCAGGACATATCTTGGTCACAGTTAAGTTAATAATAAGTACGAAGATTGCCCAACATATTGCTACTATATATTTTTTGTTTATTGCCGAATAATACATGAGTATCTGCCTCAAAAATCCAGTATTGGTTGGGCTGTAATACTGTGGGCAGAGAAAACAAAACTCAAAATAGGCAACAAACCACAGATCCAAATAAACCTAACGATTAAGGAGTCTCTTGGGGATGAAAATAAGTTTTGATCCTTCAGCTGGAGATCAAGTTAACTCTACAAAACTGACAAATCAATTAAAAAGACCACAAGTAAAAGAAATTATATATTTTTTAGGTTTAATTTAAGAAGTCAATTTCCATCAATAACTGTATCCAGGTTCAGTCCAGTTTAAAACAGGAACTGGAATGAGACAAAGATGGAGACAAGAGCATCTTTAACGTATGTCCTCACAGAACTGAAGCTATATTTACTCTATTTGCTCTATATTTACTCTATAAGAGAAGATATGTTTTAAACTACATCCGGGATAAACTTGTCTTTTAACCAGAGATTCACCAACCTGTACGAGGAGCTGCAGTCTCTCCCCAGGATCCGTGGCTTGCATATGTGTTGACCCTAACTCCAGGCTGCCTATTTGTGTTGTTATCGGACCTGACTGAGCTGGATGAATCCACAGCGGAAGGCTGCTGAATAGATGTGCCTTCTCTGGACCTGGGCCCCCTTCTGGAAGCCTCAGACTGGGGTTTGAAGGTGCTGAACGTCCTGTTGGGGTTCCCATCGTCCTGTCGAGCATCGGGCCTTCCACCACCACCACCGCATCCAGCGCTGCTGCTGCTGCTTCCATGCAGGTACGTGTAAGGACTCCCTGGCTTCACGTTGTCTCTTCCCCGGATGCTGAGCAGAGGACTGTCCCTCAGGAGGGTCTTCAGCTCCTCCATGGTCTGCCGGGGGACGCCCGAATCACCATAGGACACGCCGGTTTGAGAGGACGGCTCTGTGGTCCAATCCTCCCCGATGGCAGGTTCTTCCATCCTGGGATCATCAACTGGCTCTGGGGCCCTGTGAGGCAGGGGGCCGATGGCGATCACAGTGGGGACGTCTGGAGGTAAAGGAGTGCTGGTGGGAGAGTGGACGATGGATGGACCTCCTCTTCTGCTGCCCCAATCCAACCGAGGTACATTTTTCCCCGTCACCCTCACCCCCTTCCTGGTGCCCTGCAGGCTCATCCTTGTGCCATCTATTTGGTCTTTGCTTCTACTCTGGAATAACAAAAGAAAAGTGTGTTAAGAGCGGGTCAAGTTTGCATGAAGAGTGTGAGCATTCACATTAAAAAGGCACAACCAAAAGTCAAATAAAAACAAGCAATATATCTGAAGCCAAAGCTGCTGTATCTATTCACACCTTTGTGCTGAAGATAAAAAAGAGGAAGTTAGATGTGGAGTTGTTACCTTGAAATCTTCCGAGTCATTCATGTCTTTGTTTGGATTCTTACATGAACTGTGATTTGGAATTTGATAGCCTTCCTGTGAAGGCAGAGCTTCACTCACACATGAATCTTTATAGACAATTGGTACAATGGTGACGGATTGGAAAATTCTCTTTGCCCCCTGCACCCCCCCAACACCCACGGGAGTCCGGCTGGAAACTGGCAGCGGCCGGCCTGCTGGTGGACTCAGAGCTGCCGCTGCTCTGACCTCATTGGCTGCCCGCGAGGACAATTCAGAGTTGCTTTTGTGTCGTTGCAGAGTGAAACTGCAGAGCTCAGCGGCTCTGCTCGTGCTTCCAGAAAGATATGGGAGCAAAAGTGTTTATTCCAGAGAGATGAAACCGCACGAGGACCAGACAATGGCTCCGGTCTATGTTGTTTATCCTCGTGGAATTACATTTTCTACAAGACAATTTCACCAAAAGGGTCCATTCTGTTCTTGATCGTTCTATCGTATTGCACAGTCTTCATCAGGAAGTTTAAATCTCAAAGTTTAAGCCAACGTGAGTGAGAAGTCCTTTAAGCTCTCAGAAAAATGCATGACGACTGACTAAACTCCATCTGATGATGAAGAAGTGAAACATTATATATATTATGTTAATTATAGATAATGCAATTAAGTTCAAGAGCATCACAAACCGCAGCCTCAAAAATGATCATAGAGGCAAATCAACACCTCGTTAAAACAAAAGGGTTATCAAGAGGTCAGTGAGTCATTAATAAAGGGTCCCGGGGTTCTTTTAAAATAGGCCAACATACAGTAACAGACTGCACGTATACCTATGGGTTTATCTTTAATAAAGAGTTCATAAAACATGTTTTTGAGTCAGATACTCAGCAGCTCTTTTCCAGAAGTGGCTGAAAGATTTTAAAACAAAACAGATATGAGGTAATGCTGAAAGCAGATGAACGCCCTGAACAAAGGATCGGTAACTTTGTTTTACAGTAATTTCCGTTTGGAGCTAATTATGCAGAAATCAGAATTCCCTCAAAAGAGAACAGCTTCCTTGAAAGCCAAATAAATATTCATGTATTATTCCCTCATAACTGGAAGCTGCGATATCTTCATGTATGTTGAATGAGCTCTGTGCATTTATAGCTGACGAATAGACTCTCCAGATTATCCTGCAGCTAACTGGAACTGATCTATTGGAGGTGAATATACTAAAGGACCACTGTCTCTATTAACCTACACACACATCTCTCCAGGAGCCTTTTGGGAAGATAAAAAAGTCAAGTGTTACCAAAGGACTTTTTTTTTACAACCCAGAAGTTTGTTGCTGATGTATTAGCAACATAAATCAATTATTTATTCATCTTTAATGAAGTCATAATTTACAACTTACAACTGTAAGAAATGCCTTATTGGAAAGTGGTTCCAATATAATTCAAGTTTTACTTGAAATTCCTTAAATACTTTTATATATTTAGCAAACTACTACCACTGCTGCTAGTATTCTCCTCATACTACTACATTTGCTTTGCCTCTATTACAATTCCCCTTCTGAATCGGCTTCCGTCTTCTACTTCTGTGCGCTGCTACAGGCATTATACAGTTATTATATATTATATTATACAGTTATTATATACAGGCATTATACAGTTATTATATATTATATTATACAGTTATTATATACAGGCATTATACAGTTATTATATATTATATTATACAGTTATTATATACAGGCATTATACAGTTATTATATATTATATTATACAGTTATTATATATTATATTATACAGTTATTATATACAGGCATTATACAGTTATTATATATTATATTATACAGTTATTATATACAGGCATTATACAGTTATCATATATTATATTATACAGTTATTATATATTACATTATACAGTTATTATATATTATATTATACAGTTATTATATACAGGCATTATACAGTTATCATATATTATATTATACAGGTATTATATACAGACATTATACAGTTGTAGCGACTTGTGACTCAGCATTGGCGACTCAGAAATTAGACACGGACGACTTGGGAAATCAAACATCAAGTGGCCTGACAAAGTGCACTTAATTAGGAGTAAATCGCCCCAGAAACCCTCTTCACGTCTTCTCAGCCTCAACTATAATGTGCTGCTTTTAATGATATAGATATAGAAGGCTCCGTCCACACACATTGAAAAACAAATCTCATGTGGGTTCTGAAGATGCAGAGAGATTTATTTTTGTTTTTGAGTAGATATGCAACATGATGACCTGCTGTATATACAATTTAAGTATATCTAATACCATTTATCTCTCTGTATCATCTCTGGGTGTATGAGGTCACCATGGCAGGATGGCTTTATCATCTTATTTATTTATTTTATTTGTGAGGGATTTTATTTCCTGGATGCCAAAAAAGACATTTCTGCCTTTTAATTTTTATCCATAGTCTTGATTTGTCAAGAAAATGCATTATACTGTGAAATACTTAAAACATAATATTGTATATCGGCTATACAGAATATAAAATTACGTATATAATGATTTAAGATTGTATCTACATCTCCCACTCCTACAGCTTGAAGCAGTGAGGAATTGCATCATGGCAACTTTACAGGATGTATAGTATATGGCTCGATACAGCAACAAGATTAGACTTGTATATTTATGTATTTATCTTTATTGTGTGAACTGAGCCTCTAAACTGTGACAATACAACAAGCCTTATAATATTGTTTGCCCTATTTTTATATTAACTCCATAAATGTAAATGTTTAGATCGGCCAGAGTGGATGTTCAGTGAGTTCTGGTACTTTAATCTCATGAGTAAACTACTTGAACCTTTGGTTTCTTTTATAGTTCTTGATGTTTTCTGGAGGCCACGTGGTGGGTGCAGAAGGGCAGTCCGGGCCTCACCACCTGACCGGTGCAGCATGGAGCAGAAAGATGTCTGGGCAGAACACCTCGCTTTTTTCAGGGTGGGGTTTTAAAGAGCCGCATCAAGCTCGAGACAATTCAATATAGTACAGGACCGGAAGTTACCTGGGTTCCTCTTCAAAATAAGCTTAAGGTGTGTCATTCATGGGTACAAAAATACATGCAAGAAATACAAAAAAACATAAAAAGCATAATAAATCATAGTAGAATTGTTGTGAGTTAAGCAGTAATTGAATCATGGCTAACATGACGTATTTATAGCTGACGTTTCTTCTTAGAAGAACAAGTACGTGCTTTAGAGCAGGAGTCAAGACTAACATAATGTTGTTGTTGTGAGGAGCAAACCCTGTGATTCCAGTTTGAACGTCGGTGAAGAAATCATGTGCAGCTTCTTGGATGCAGAGAATTGTGATCAGACTGGTCGGACAGACTCTAGTGTGTCAAGTAGAAACTAAAGGAGAAGACAGTTTCTCTTTTGTTTGATAACTGAAGTGTTAACACTTTGGGTGACATTTACCTGTCATGCAGCAGTGTGTTTGGGAACATATTGGCACGAACATTATGTTTTTTTCTCTCCTGTGGACTACACTGTCACACATTCACAAAAGTCCCCAAAGTGTTTATGAATGCCTGTTATTCTTCATCTTCTTCTTCTTCCTCTTCAGTATCATTCTAATCATTCAGAGTCATTGAGGACACTGAGGTCATGTCGTTTGTGGGATCTTGCAGTCATTATATCGCACAACTAAAAAGGTACAAATGGTGAGTATTTCATAGACTGTTTCCAGTATTTATACTCAGTTATTTTAAATTTACCGACTGTGCAAATTTGGCCAACTGTCTAAGTGGCCCCAATACCGCAGGGCCCTGAAAACTACAGGTTCACTGTGAGGTAAGGGCTGCTGTGTCAAAACCTTATTTTAGGGTCACAATAATTTAGTGCTTACATGCTGCATATTCCTTCATTAATTTGTGTTTCATCAAATGACCACACAATAAACAGGAGCCATGTATGTGTGCAGCATGGACATAATGTACACACATGGCAACAGGATGTGGGTTAATAGAGGCCCAAGAAGTACTTACATCTCTAAGTAAAAGTAGAAATGAGTAGTACTCTGTTACAAGTTTACATAAAGTGATAGAAGAAAAGTATTAGCATCACAATGTACTCAAAGTACCTAAAGTAAAAGTACTCATTATGCAGAATGGCCTTTTTCAGTATGATGTTTATTTTTTTTATTGAATTACAATTATTGATGCATGAATGTGGATTTATTGTTCAAGCTGGTACAGGGCTTATATTTTACTATCACATACTGTTGGGTAGCTTGTTGATTTCACGAAGGGATAAATAATGTCTTGTCTCAATCCATAATATTGTATTTGTTGAATATCTTATATATTTGTGCTATCTGCAACTGTTGTCAAACGTGTGTGTTTTATTTTGAAAGTTCTGACAGGAAGTCGGCTGCGTCTCTTTCAACATCGTGACGGTGTCGTCGCAGCGGATCCAGGAGACTTCGGCTCCGCTCGGAGAAACACACAGGACTGTATGGTGCAGAAACCGATTCATATCTTTACCTTTTTCTGAGGACCGGCTGTATGATTAAGCTACAATCTTCAATGAGTAAGCATATCCCAGTAAGTAACGTGTTTTTATGTTTTTGCGTCCGCCATGTTGTTTTTTTATTGCATCGGGTTTGTGTCTTGTCTGTGTCAAATCAGTACGTTATCGTCAACAGCTGGCCTTTCTTCTTCTTCGTTAAAATCACGGCCTGCTCAGCGTTTAATAACGGTCGGTTCGTCGGTTTAAAAGGAAGCGACTGTCGCGAGGATGCGCAACCACGAGCTGGTCTCACGAGCTACTCACTCGGAAGTTACTAACGGTTAAAAAAAAATATCGACGCATTTTTTTTCTTCTTCTTCTTCACGTGAAATAAGTCAAAACGTATACATGTCGTCTTCTTCGCGGTTGTCCCACACAGACTGCCCGCCCGCTGCTTTAACGAGGCGTCGTATTTGTCGCCTTTAAAGCAGCGTAATGTAGATCGTCCACCTAAAGGCCTCTAACGTTAGACGATGGCGCCCGGTCTATCCTTCCTCACACAAAGGACACTTTACAGCCTCCTAGTGTCATGTCATCCGTTTAAAACACTGCTTTTACGCTTCTCACCTCCTCTATCCTTTTATATCACCTTCCTCTGTGTCATTTTAGAGCTCTCTTTTTATTCGCTATCTCATAATTTTCTACCCAAAATGCTGCTTTGCAGCCGGAAAATACCGGATTAACAAAGCATTGAACAGTTTAGTGTTGTTGTTGTTTTTAGTATTTGGAGCATAAACTGCAGAGATACATGACATGTCAGTGGTTTAAAGGGCTAAAACACTAAAAAAATATGTGCAATATAAATACACTGTGCAATACTACAACTATTCTCTCTGTGTATATATTTTAGTTATTGTGGATTTTTTACTTATTTAACGTTATTTACTATTGTATTACTTATTCATAATACTTGTTTTGATCTTGTTTTTTTACTATATATATATATATATATATATATATATATATATATATATATATATATATATTACTCCACTATGCTGCTGTAATCCTGTAAATGTCTCCGCTGTGGGATCAATGCAGGATTATCTTATCTTATCTCGGCACTGAGTGGTCGTGAGTCAGATTTATGATCATAATAATAACAGCGTCCATGTTTAAAGTCCTGCTGAAGGCCTCGTGGTGAGCTCACAGTTATGACCTAGATGTCAGATATGACACATCCTTCCTATTGTACACCAGCAGCCATTAGGTAAGATATTACATGGTGTCACTTTATGTAACACACTCGTGTTTTGCCCTTTTTTATTTTGTCGTCTTTATAACTCTATTATATTTTGTTGGAGGCTCCTTTTAAAATTAAAAAAAAAAAAAAAAACCTGTCCAGTGTGGGAATTGAACCCACACACACACCTTGGCAGTGATTAGTGCCTTGCCTCAACGAACAGATTCCTCAGAATGAAAGTGCAGTGTTATTACTTTACTGCTCGTCGTGTTGCTCAAATAGAAACCTTGAACCTGAACCGAGGACGTGGCTCACTCAAAGATCTGACGTCAAACAAATCTAATCATGGAAGAGTTACAACAAAACCACCAATTCAGGTTTATCTTTGGCCGTAGGACCTACATGAGGCAGTTTTCGTTGCACCGTGAGTCTGTGTGAACGCGTTGAGCCCTCTGTGTGTTTACATCGATGTGTTCTTGTCTCCTGCAGCAGTTCTGTGGTGTTCTGGGTCACACATTTATGGAGTTTCTGAAGGGCAGTGGGGACTACTGCCAGGCTCAGCACGCTGCCTATGCAGACGAGTGAACGGCCGAACTCGCCCTCGAATCCGACGAACTTGAGCCACAGGAAGGGGAACCCCGGAAAGTTGGCAGCACCGGGACGCCTCCCAGAACCAGCGACAACTCGGCCTGGATGGGGTAACTTCACGCGCTGCACACTGCCCTCGTCGGCTCTCCGCCTGGCCAGAACCAAGGTGGAACCAGCCTTGTTCTCCCTCTTCCTTTTATTTTCTTTTGTTCCAAAGGAGAGGGTTCTCACCTGATTGTCCGCCCTTTTTTTCGGCCGAAAACTCCCTAAATTTTCCACATTTGCCCGTTGCAGCCTTCGGTTTTTCCTCTTTTTTGTTTTTAGGCAACCTGGAAGAAGACCGGAGGATCTGTGTCTCTGGGTTTCTGGAGGCTCGTTGGACATTTGTGTTTTGACATTCCCTCCGACTTTAACCGAGTGTTTACATTAGTGTTTTTACTCTGTGGAGACGTTTGGCTTTTGTTATCTTCTTCTTTTTACGTTGTCACAATGGCTCGTATGAACAGACCGGCCCCTGTGGAGATCACCTACAAAAACATGAGGTTCCTCATTACCCACAATCCCACCAACGCCACCCTGAACAAGTTCATCGAGGTGAGCCTCAGCATCGGTTCAAAGGGTTCACGGGGCAGCTTTAGTTTAGTCTGTCCACATTACGGGACTCTTTAAAGACGACGTGGTGGGAAATATCTAGAATAAAGGAAGATAATAAAACAATGTGTCGGCCGAAGTTTCCCCGTAATAACAGACGCATGTGAGACTTGGACTCAAGTTGCATTGCTCGTGTACGTACATGTTGCCTGAGAGAGCTTTCTCATAAACACCGTGATGCATTCTTTTACAGGAGCTGAAGAAATATGGAGTGACCACCGTGGTGAGGGTTTGTGAGGCCACCTATGATGCCGCTCTGGTGGTGAAAGAAGGGATCCAGGTTCTGGTGAGTTCACTGTGGACCACATCAGGACACGCTGCATGTTCTCTCCCAGCTCAAACGCTCCAGACAGACTAAATGCAACCATAATGTTGAGCTCTTAGACTTTAAATACTTCCTGCTGAAAGGCATGCTGGGTACTCTGGGTCTCTCGCCACAGATCAGATGAAGAGAGGGAGACCGGAGATGTTTCATGTTCGCAAACAACTTTCGGAATAAACGCTTTTTCCCCAGAAATGCTCAACACAGTTCTCACAGTTCAGGTCGCTTGAACATTTTTTTAAACCCAAAGATATTTAAGATGACGGCAGCTGATCCTCACGTGTGAGAAGCTGGAAACCAACAAGTATTTCCGCTTGATAAACGACTTCATGGATTATGGGAACAGCTGATTAAGTCACTGAATTATATGCCAGAGAAGAATCAACACTGCACAGTTCTGTTCATGGACGTCTCTTAATTATTGGCCATAAACTGATTCTCATTCTGATTCCCATAAACTAATTTAATGTGTAACCACTAAACCAAACCCATAAAATGTCAGATGAGACTCTGACCCCCCCCCCCCCCCCCTGCAGCTGGTTCACACTTCTTTTGTTTTGGTTCCAAGAAACTGTATAGATGACATCACCCCCCTCCTCTTCTCTTCCAGGATTGGCCGTTTGACGACGGAGCTCCTCCCTCTAACCAGATCGTGGACGATTGGCTGAACCTGCTGAAGCTGAAGTTCAGGGAGGAGCCGGGCTGCTGCGTGGCGGTGCACTGTGTGGCCGGGCTGGGGAGGTGAGCCATTAAAGTATTGTGTTTTATACAAGTATTCTGAGTATTACGTGCTTGTCTCTGCTGTGGCTTTTCCTTCTGTTTCTACGTTCTCTGACTCAAACTGTTGTAATCTGTCAGAAATCAATCAGAAAAAACAAACACGTTGAAGACATTGAGCTCCAGGAACATTTGATATATATATTTTCTATTGTTGAATAATCTAAAAACAATAGAAAATATGGAGAAAAGCCTCTTACATGTTATTATAAACATAACTGTTACACAAATGATTATTCTATTCAGTGATGTCTCATTGAGTTATTATTGTGATTAACAAAATATAACTTCATAAAACAATCACTTCAACCGCTCTGAAGTCAGTAAACCATTACAATGCTAAATGTTATCATTTTGCTTTATTGTAATTTATAGGTTTTTTTTCTTCATAAAAACAACAATTATTAGGAAATAAAAGTATTTTTATGGAATAAAACGGATGTCATTAGTAGTTTTAATGATGTATTGTAATCTTAGAGGTAACAGCTCACGATTCCCTCTTTGATATCTATGTTGTTGTGAAATACAAGATGACGTGAACACATCATGGTAACGTTATAATTCACCTTCAGCCAGTACTGATGTTCACTGAGCAGAGCCTGAAGGCATCATAGAGTAACGTTACCAGCTCTCCTCCTGTTGGTCTAAACACTGATTGGTTGTTTACAGTGAAACATTATCAGAGATGAGAGACTAGAAACACATGAATGATGATCTGATCTCGTATTTTACTGAATATTGGAGGTGAACGATCGTCAGTAAAACTTTATTTAAACTGCGTCTTGTCTCCCTCAGAGCTCCTGTTCTGGTCGCGCTCGCCTTGATTGAATGTGGGATGAAGTATGAAGATGCTGTCCAGTTCATTCGACAGTAAGTGAGACACGCGACCAGAACTGTGTTTTAAATCATCTCCTCCTCCCGGCACGGCAATTACTTTGCCAAAAAAGAGAGAAAACGCTCAATAATCAAAGTTAACGATGACTTTTCAGATAGCATTATTATTTTTCGCAAACTTTTTTTTTATAGATATTGCGATTAAAATTATGATTGTGAATAATTTTTCCCGTGATAATCCTGTTTTAAGCCCTGATGTTTGCCTTTTATTCTGAAAAAAAGCCAATATTTATGCTAAGCTGTTAACGTGGCTCATGAACATTAATATTCACGTTTACGTTAACGTTAAACTACTCTGTCCTACGGCTATTTGTAAATAACAAAATGCTTATGTCCAATCCTTGCTTAAGAGTTTCTGCTTTGGACCAGATATGTGGGCAACAGAATATGACGTAAACAAACGTTTGACTCAAAATACGAGTGTAGGGAGGTGGAGCGATTATTTACACAATATTGTCATACGTGTATTGTTGACACTCGTCCAATAGATGAAACTCTGTTGACCTGATGTCTTGTTTGTTTCCTCCAGGAAGCGTCGAGGAGCGTTCAACAGCAAGCAGCTGTTCTACCTGGAGAAATATCGTCCAAAGATGCGCCTGCGCTTCAAAGATTCCAACGGCCATCGCAATACCTGCTGCATCCAGTAGAGCCCCCCCCCCCCCCCCCCCCGTTTTAACCTGGCTAGCTGATTACCTGGCGGGCTCCTTTTCTTAGTCATTGTGTTGAAGTATTTAATTTTGGGAAACCACGTCAAACTGTCCCTTTCCTCTCCAGGTTCAACATCAAGTGTCAAAAAAAGAAAGAAATGAGTTGTGTGAACTGGAATCACCGTACCCCCCCCCCCCCCCTTAACAAAAGAACCCCATTGAGAGGGTCAGCGCTGAGTCGTGTATCGTTGTAAAGATGTTGGATTGATCGTTTGCCCAAAGAGTCTCGATTCGTACGTTCACATCTTCCTGAGAATGTGCTTAAAAAAATACAAAAATGTGAGCAAATTTCTACCCGTTAAATTCTTTCCGGTCCCGTTTCCAGGCTGCGGAGAAAGAGGAACGCCTTCCTTCAAATCAAGACGGTTCATCCATAAATGCCTTACAATCGAAGTGGGAGCGAAGGCAATGGAGGCGGGAGTCGAACCGCCCGCTGGCGTTTGGAAAAGGTTTCATTTTTCTACTCGGAACAAAAGAAAAAAAACACAAAAAGCCCTAGAAGTGGTTGCCTTTGTCTTGTGCAGGAAGTCGTACTCTCACTTACGCCCTTTCAGTAACTATTTTTTAATATACAATGCTTAGTTGTTGCAATATTTGTCAATTGAAAGTCTGGAATGTTATTTCTTTTCTCTATCGAACCTTCTGTTTACTAATTAACTGCCATGTCCAAAATGTTTTACTTTCATTTTTTTTTTTTTAATCTTTTTTTGCTTCAAACTGGACTTCCAACGTCTGCGATATTTTGTACGCCTTTTTATTTGATGTCCGTAACTTAAGACTTGGATACTTGATGATTTTATGTATTTGAAAATGTGTACTATTATTATTATTAATATTATTATTATTAGGTTGGCTATTTATACTATCAATGGATGTGTGATTTAGTACCGTGAGCGACAAAGTTGTACCTGTTCACCAACCTGTGAGAGTACATTAAATGATACACTGAAACACAGAGAGGTGCTGGCTGCTCATTGGTCGACGGGTGTGAATTATTATCGTTACATTGTGTCTGAATGGAGACAGTAAAACATCTCAGTTCAAGGTCCACTTACCAGCTCAACATCACATTTATCAGCCACATACACAATAACCATAAAAACATGGTGAGATAATAAATCACTCAAGCTGTAAACGACTTTGAACCTCTCGGGTTAATATTAATGTGTTTATCTATCGCAGACTGAGTCAGTTCACCTTTATACAGACCTGGGAATATTTAATACTTATTTTATACGAACTATCATGTTATTGATGAGTCAAAGGTCTGAAGTTGAGAGTTAATCTTCAGTATTGTCCTCATCATGGTGAATATCTATTTTACATTAATTATCTGTCAAAATCCCAAAATGTTGTGTTGCAGTTTAGTTTGACTTTATTTCTAAAGATAAGAAAAAGAATCCTTTGGTTTCTGGTCTCGTTCTCTAAATGTCGTTTTATTTATGCACGACAGAATAATATTAGAAAATCTATATTCTCTTCACAGGTTCTTAGTATTTCTTAGTGTATTCCTGGTTGTTTTTGGTTCGTACTCGTCGATACAAAACATGCAAGAGGTTATCAAAACGTGTTTATTTCCTCCTTTGTACAACTCGAAGATGTCGCCTTGAACCTTGATATAATAAATAAGAAGTCATATAAAACTGCCAGAGAGGTTTCCACCAGAACATCTGATGTCATGACAGAGCAGTTATCAAACATGTAGGGGGGGGGAGGGGGGGGTTAAAGTGGACAGCAACAACAGAAATACTCACAAACAGAATGTCCGTCTTCCAGCTGTATAATTTGCATATTGACACATTTACATAAACGTACAGAAAGAGGAATGTGTCCGGTTTGTACAAACAGAGAGTTCTTCATTCCTCTAATCGTACAGCACAGAGACAACAACAACAACAAGGTGAGGTCACATGAAACCTTTATGTAAAGCCGATGTTTGCTTTTCAGTGTCCACCTTCATGTCACTTTATAACCACAAAGATCTGCTTCAAGACGACTAAATGACTTTTCCAGATGAGCTCACAGAATAGAAACTAAAGAGACAAACACGGACAGATGCTCCACGGTTCTGGCTCCTCCTCCTCACATGTCATTGGGGCCCTTCATGCCGGAGTCCTTTGCAGAAAACGGCGACGCCACCATGGGCAGGATGCACTGTGACGACTCGCAGTAACCGTTCCTGCCGGCGGTGCCGGGAGGCCCGGGGACTCCGGGGACGCCGGAGACGCCGCGGGGCCCTCGCTCTCCGTCACGGCCTTCTGTGCCGTAAGCCGCTCGCCCGGCTTCACCTGAGAGAGGAGCAGAACGTTAAAACGGATTCCTCCAAAACACACACAGTGTCTGCCCTGCTGAAGGGCCCCTGAGCAAAACAACGTTCTTACTAGCACACAGTGGGTCCCGAACACGGTCGAGACCCATCCGACTTGGCCTTAGTGAATAATGCTGAGTGTGCAGCAGAGTCTAATATTGAGGACGTTTGTTCTAAACTCATATTTCTTAGTCATGATGAGTCATTTACCTGGTTGACCGGGGGCACCTGGTGCTCCTTTGGGTCCTCTCGCTATGGGTCCTCTGTCCCCTCTGTCCCCCATGTCCCCTGCACAGAGGACACACAATCATCACCGACAGGGAAACACATAATTGAATTTGCCAAATTTAGCCGAGAGTTGGAGCTCAGCCGTCACACCTCATGTGTTCCCTCGTTAACATTAAGATGAACCTGATTGATCCCTGAGGAGGAAAGTGGGTCAGAACAGGATATAAATAAAACATGACATCGTTAGCTGAAACACTCGCAACTCAAACAATTGATTCCTTCAAAGATGAACAGATGATTAAAGGTTTGACTTCCACGGGATCACATCTGCAAACAGCTTATTCTTCCTGCAGATGCACCAATCAAATCTTTTCTCTCCCAGAACCAATTACAATACTTCAAATCAGCTTGAAACATCTCCGAGGAATTCTCTTTCAAACACCTAAAATATTACGACACGTTTTGTCATCAAGCTGCAGTTGGTTTTTAGGTCTCATATGACTATACCGATACAATAAACACATTTTAAGTGTTCAGAAGTTTTACTCTGATTTCCCTGTCCACATGTATCCTTAACCGAGGAGCACCTCAAAGATCGGACCACAGAGGTAATAAATCAAGAGAGAAGTAGAGTCATTTTCTCATAGACTTCTATACAACCAGAGGAGTCGCCCCCCGGTGGTCAGTAGAGAGAATGCAGGTTTAATACACTTCCACGTGGCTTCACTCTTCAGAACCGGAGGTTGCCGCCTGGTTACGATTAAGAGACGGTCCTTAAAAAGTGTTGCTGGTCCTCCAAAATGTTTGAGGGCCCCTGCTTCAGCGAATCTCAACAGTACAGACAGAAACAACCTTAAAGTCACACATCCACGCGGTCGCAGACCTTCTGATCTGAAACTCACCTTTGTGTCCTTTGCGACCTAATAGCCCAGCTGGACCCTTCAGACCGGGCAGTCCTCGAGATCCGGTGTGTCCAGGGAAACCGTTCTCCCCGGTGGGGCCTGCAGGTCCAGGCGGGCCGGGGGGGCCGGGTATCCCAGAGATGCCGGACTCAGGCCTGCTCAGGCTATTTGCTAGCTGGGCCAGCTGCTCTGTGACACGGGAGGACACGTTGGACGTTTATATTTGAACGCACCATTGACTAATGATCAAACATTTAAAAATAGAGTTTGGTAAAAAGGTGACAAACACTTACCTTGCATTACTCTCATGCAGACTTGTTTGATGTGTGTATCTGTTGGGGTTTTTCCCTGAACAAAGGAAAAAAAGATTGTTGACAGCGATGAGCCATTCGTTCACTTTTATTGGCAAACGGGGCCGTGAGCTGTAACCAAATGTATCCAATCTCATAAAAGTAAAGCTGTCATTTATATTGAACAATGATTTATACTCTCACCAGAACTCAAAAGAATCCAGAAGAGTCCTTCAGTCGAGGGAACTTATTGCACAAACAGAACATTGTGGAGATAAAACACATCTCACCGCTGGTCCCTGCGTCCCCGGCAGGCCCGGTACCCCCATGTCGCCCTGCACGCCACGTGGTCCCGGTTGGCCCAACTTGCCCTCTTTCCCCTCCTGACCTCTGCCGCCCTCACTTCCTTTATTCCCCGTCTCTCCCGGTGGGCCCGTCTGTAATCAACAGCAGCAGGCAGACACACTGTTAACTCACGATAAACACGAAGGAAGAGGTGTCGTTCAGGAGTTGCCGTTGTTTGAAATCGTGTTGTTTAACTGATCCAGACACTCAATGTATCGAGAAGCATCAGCTTTTCATGGCAAACTCAGAATGTCCTGCAGCTGCTTCACAGTAAAGCGACAGATTAAGATCTTTACACAGTTGCGGGATGTAAACAACAATGCAAACTATATCATAAGACAAATAAGGATCTCATGAGAATCGTTCAGTCAACTGAAGCGCTGTGGTTTGGTTTGTTTAGCTGAACATACCGATCCTTTCTCTCCTGGTTCTCCTTGATCACCCTGTAAGGGAAAAGATTTGTGATTTATTGCAGAGAGTTGCGAGTAAAAGGAAAAATGATGCGTTCATACACGTTTATCATCACAAAGTACGAGATACTGCTGACTGCGTGAAAACAGTCAAAGCAGAAGCAGGCGTTTCAGTCGATCACTCACCAGTTCTCCGACATCTCCCGGTGTTCCTTCAGCACCTGCAGATCCCTAAAATTGAAATGCATGACAGAATATTTTGGCATTTAATGTGCTGCAACTCAACACTCAACACGAGTTTTAATAACGTAATATAATAACGTAATATTGCAATCTATGAAACACACCTGGTCTCCATTTGGACCATCGAGACCGACTGCCCCCTGAGGAAAAAAGAACATAAGGAGTATTTCATCATGTGATACATCGGTAGCTTCTGTTCTTACAGATATATTATGATATCACATGTTAGAATCAAACTGTATGCTTGTGAAGCTTAAGCTCGTCACGCTGCTTCTGTGTGCTCGTGAAGCATCTGCTCTCAGATTTATCCTCTGCTCTTGGATTTTTTTTGTGTGTGCGATAAGCCTTTCAAAATCCCCCAACCAATAGAATGCCAGGTGTAGTGTTGACCAATACATGACCCGTGCCTCGTTGCAGGTGCGTTCACTTTACTTCTTAGAGCGTCCCTGATGGGCAGAGCCGGGTACATCCGCTCACCAAGGCTTTATCATGTAGCCTACTGCCCTTGCTTTCTTTATGACTTTTGGAATAAAATGACAGTTTGTACTTTTTCTGTTACTATAATTATTAACGTTACACCAGCTACTATTGCTGGAACTAGCTTTTGTGGCAGCATGGATCTATTAGGAGGAAGGGGAAGTTGGCTGATTGACTTCTCTGTGTCTGAAAACAGACCACGCAGAGCAGAGAAGTCTTTTAAAGCTTATACCTGTATGACTCGTTTCATGTTGACATCTATAAATTCCCACCCAGGTGGCAACCGGGTCAGAAACTTAGAAGCCAATTAAGTGTCTTAAAACCTGCATTCTCTCTAGTGTCCACCAGGGGGCGACTCCTCTGGTTGTATAGAAGTCTATGAGAAAATGACTCTGCTTCTCTCTTGATTTATTACCTCAGTAAACATTGTAAACATGAGTTTATGGTCTCAATCTCTAGTTTCAAGTCTTCTTCAATACAGCATGATGTTCATTTAGTACATTATGGTCCATTTAGAGTCAAATAGACCATAAAGCAGGGGATGCTTTAGGGCGGGGCTTACTGTGATTGACAGGTCGCTACCACTACGTTGTCCGATCTGGGAGTTGTTTGTGTTTTGGTCCTACAGCTTTGATCCTTTCACAGTGTGTTTTCACTTCATGAAAGTGAATTGTAACTTTTTTGGTCGTCGAAAAATATCTTATTCAGTGTTCAAAAAAACAAGATGGCGACAGCCAAAATGCCAAACTCGAGGCTTAAAAGCGGCAGTCCACAAACCAATGGGTGACATCACGGAGACTACATCCACTTCTTACAGTCTACGTTCCCTCCACAGCTTCACACTAATTCAACCAGAGACTGTTCTATTCAGCAGAAACAACGATACAACATAAGTACGGCGTGTTTGAACGAGACAATGTGAGTCAGGGTACATGTGAAAACAAACCTCATGTGATAGAAATGATCGAGCACCTATTGACTCCTGATTCTTTTGGCTGCTGCTCTCACATGGTTTCACCTTTGTGTTCATGATGTGTCATTTTGTGTCTCTTACCCTGACGCCCTTCTGGCCATAATAACCAGCAGGGCCAGGAAGTCCGGGGAGGCCTGGGTTCCCTTTACCTCCCTGTAAAAATACACACACACACACACACACACACACACACACACACACACACACACACACACACACACACACACACAAATAAACAGTTAAATACACAGAATGTACCCACACTCAAATTCATAACACAAGATCGACTGTGTGAAACATGTCCAGCTTCACATCATCTGATCTGTGAGGCTGGAAGGACCTGAAGACCCCCCCCCCCCCCCCGTCATCAAACCATCCCCCCCTCACATGTTTCTGGGTGTGTGTGGGTTCTGATTGTGCTGTACAGTGGGCCAACGGGTTTCAGGCATTCCTGGGGAACAGAGAGCTCTTTCAGGGCTTCTCAGCTTCTTTTCCTGCTCTGATCCCCCCCCCCCCCCCCCGAGCTGCAGAAACAGCCCTTTGGCCGTTGGATTTGTGTAAAAAGAGGCCATTCATGCCCACTCACCGGCGGATTACAGACTTAACTGCAGCCACAGAAGTTCATAAAAGACCTGCCACTCTTTAATGAAAGCATGGCACGAGGCTTCAGTTCCCAGATACAAGGTTTGTCTTGGTGAACGATCCTCGTGTTGAATAATATGTTCAGGATAGGAGTTGGTATTTATGAACACTGATGGCCCGCTTTGTATTTCGGGGCCCTGATCTCTTAGTTTGATATAGAGCCGAGGTTTTGCAGTAGAAAGGTTCAGCGGGCACTTTAGCCCTGGGCTGTCAATCACGTCTATGGGATTATTATGTTTTGAGTTTAGCTTCTAAATATATATATTTTTAACTGCTTCACGATCCATCCATGGTCTAATCTCTTCCCATAACAGTATTACTATAATCCGGTTGTTTTCCTCTCTGGTTTAATGAGTTCTTCCAAAGAAGGAATGTTGTTGACGCCCATAGTTTGTTCGCCATCTCAGAAACGTTGTGGACAGATAGGAGTTGACCAGTTGATTATATCTTTATAATTATAACAATACCCTTTTCTTCATATTCGTGATTCAGGTTTTTTATCCATGTGTCATTTATAACATTCATATTTATGAAACAAACAGAGAAAGAGAGTTTGTGAATCCTGTGTCTGCAGGTTTAAGAAATGAATTTATCTTAAGATGTATGTGTGTGATCGATACCAGCCCATAATGAATAGTAGCACAGTAAATAGACAAGCTTGTCTTAACTTCATGAACATCATGAACGGTCGTTTTCTTTGTTTTAACATAACAAAAGCCATCATTTCACGGAGAGATGCATGACTTACAACTAATGTTTGGAGTACCACAGGGTTCTGTGCTGGGGCCACACTACTTTTCTGTGGACTTGATTAGGGTCAAATGTATTATTCTTTATTTGTTGTAACTAAGGATGTAGTTAATTGCCAATATTGTATAGTGGAAAATGTGGCTTTTATCTACATTATGAGTTGATGAAAATAAGCTGATTTTACACCTGGTTTTATGCATCTGATGGAGACTTACTTTCATGCAGCGCACTTGCTCTTGTAATTATGTATTGCTGCCATGTTATTTTTTTTCCCAAGAGTCTTCCGCCTAGTCTCACCCTTCTGCTCTGTGATTGGCTAGTTCTGTCTAATACCACTGTGCTATGATTGGCTAGTACTGTCTAATGCCACTGTGCTGTGATTGGCTAGTACTGTCTAATACCACTGTGCTGTGATTGGCTAGTACTGTCTAATACCACTGTACTGTGATTGGCTAGTACTGTCTAATACCACTGTACTGTGATTGGCTAGTACTGTCTAATTCCACTGTGCTGTGATTGACTAGTACTGTCTAATACCACTGTGCTGTGATTGGCTAGTACTGTCTAATACCACTGTGCTGTGATTGGCTAGTACTGTCTAATACCACTGTGCTGTGATTGGCTAGTAGCCTACTGTCTAATTCCACTGTGCTGTGATTGACTAGTACTGTCTGATACCACTGTGCTGTGATAGGAGGATTATCTGGTGATAGCAATGTGCTTCCCCATGCTGTGACAAGATCATGAACAACCCTCTTTGTTGTGGATGAAGTTGTTAAATTTCCCCCATTTAACATTTGGCTAGTTAGCTAGCTAGCTTGCTAACTCCACCATGCTTTCATGCTTTCATACTGGTTACTGAAAATGAGTTGTACAACGTTGTCCCTCATCTGGTGATTGCAATGTGCTCACCTACGCTGTGACCAGAGGGTGTGACAAAATGATTTGTATAATCATGCTGAACACTGTTTTCTGGGAAACCCACTCCGTATCATCTCTGTTTCCAGCTGTTGTTGTTACTTCTGTAAAATCTCTACTGTCGCGTCCTCCTGTGCAGTGATTTCATCCTCTGACACTGCGTCAGTCATTGGTGTGGTGTTCAGGTGTAGGGGGAGATCTTATCCCTGATACTAGACAGTCTTACCCTGGGTCCTGGTGATCCAAAAGGCCCGCCATGCCCTCTCTCTCCTCGTCCACCCTGAAAGAGAGAAAAGAAAATTATAATGCGGATAGAAAACAGAATGCCTAAATGTATCAAATCACAATGGAAAGAAATATTTAGTTTAGTTTTCTTTTGTTTACTGTGGAAACTGACAGGGTGACAATGAAGAAAATGTAATTAAATATATTAAAAAAAGAATTTACATTTGTAATTTGCGCTGCCAATCTAAACGATTTTAGAAACAGTTCTGAGACATTAAGAGGAGATGTAAGTGTATATTTTGGCTTTTATCAGTTTTTATGTCACACTGTGTTTTCTGTGGTCAGCTTTGGCAAACTAAAGTTCCTTATTTGTTTGCATTGTGTCGTATCAGATGGTGCAGAAGTATAAGATGATGCAGTGTGGCATGATGAGAACACTGCACATCGATCCGGTTGATCCTCAAGTCAGTTTTACTTTTAATCTTGGAGACGAAGGATAAATCATGTCAATAACCCTTCAGAAAGATGTTCCTTATTAACCTGCTTGAATCAGACTTTGACCATCTTTACACGATCTACTAAATGCAACCTTCTGACACAAAACTATTGTCAGTCTGCGTCCTGTGAGTGTGTCATGATGGAGCTACTGGACACACAGCAGGAAATCAGTGTTTGGGTTAGAAACACTGAGGAACATTCAGATGTTTTGCCTCGGAGGCCTCTGGGACACCCGGCGCCTCATCAGGATGAGTGACGGGTGCCGGGGGCAGGAAGTGAAACCTGTTTCCTGTCCCAGGAAGATAAACTGTGTCTCGCAGATTTTAAGTGAAACGTAGATGCAGCTGACTCACTGGTCCTCCTCGGGCTCCGACCGGTCCCACTTCTCCCTGATCGCCTCGCTCGCCCTGGAAGCAAATACAACATCAAATCAGATACTTATCAGAGCTTCAGAAAACACATGTCAGTGGCATTGGTTTGTACTTCAAGTGAAGCTTGAGACGAGGAATTTATCCAATTCTTAAGATATCTTAAACCAGTTAAAATCCAAAGACCACATTTAGTTTTCGTCAGGTTTTTACAAACTTACTCTGGGGCTCTTGTTTTAAAATGTAATTAGTTTTACTGTCACACAATGTGTTTCAAGTTGCTTTAAACTTACTTGTTTCCCCGGAGACCCCATCAGTCCTACAACACCTGGATCACCTGCGGTACCCTGGTGACAAAAAGAGAAAAACAGTTTATTTGACTTTAAAAATATCGGACACTCTACAAATAGTCATGAGTAAAAGTTGTAGTGTTGGAATCAATATAAAAATGGGATCGTACCACTACACCACTGACTCCTTTCTGTCCGTAAGCGCCTGGCAAACCCTACATGAAGACAGTGATATGAAACATCAACAGATCGCTCACACCGTTAATGACTCAGGGATGCTCTTGGGTCAGGGGTCACACTTACAGGAAGTCCTTGTGGGCCAGCATCACCTGGAGCCCCATTCTTTGCTGTGAGACCCTAAAAAAACAAAACAGAAACAAACGTTCAAATTACATACGTTCTATCTAAAAGCACATTTCATAAACAAACAAAAAAGATCTACGGCTGTAAAAGATATAAATAAATGGTCGGTAGGTACCTTGGATCCTGGCAGACCAGGTATTCCATCACGGGCATCTGGACCAGCGAGGCCCTGTGGACCAGAAAGAAGTGAGGTTTACGTAGATAATCACACAAAAGTGTCTCTCAACAGAACAGCATATAATATAAGATACTGTTCATAAGGTGGCATTATGGGAAGATAAATAAGTTATTACGTTGGAAAAAATGGTTGTAAAGAAAGAAAGTGGACGAGTGAATGAAAGCAGCAGGACAGTTGTGATTGATTGATTGATTGATTGATTGATAAGATGAAGCGGTGCTCACAGGCTCTCCGTTTGGCCCCGGCACTCCACTGATTCCAGACGGACCTCGATCCCCCTACAGAGAATAAAACCAAGAAGGAAGCGGAAACATATTGAATTCATGACATAAAACTCAAGTGACACATGAGAAGGAGAAACAAAAGAACAGTGAGTCATTGAGAGAGTTTTATGAAGGCGGTTGATACATTTCTTTAAAAGAGTAAAACATTGGTTCAGAAATGTAGAACTCTACAGCAGCTCGATTACGTCATCGCTTCCTGTGTGTGAGATCTTACCTGCACTCCCGCTGGTCCGGGCTCACCTATGGCTCCTCTTTGACCCAGGTCGCCCTAAAAGACGTCATCAGTCGTTTTTTATTTCGTATCAGTATTTATGTCTTAATAACAACAGAGGTGAGACAAAGACGGGGACTCACTGGGCCTCCCTGGATCCCCCGAGGACCTCCATCACCTGGTTTCCCACGAGGTCCCTGATTGTGGAGACGGAAACAATTGTAGTCAGAAAAAGTTGAATTTGTCGAGGAAGTTTTAACAAAACCTTTCTTCAATTAAAAGATATATTGAGTCAAGATATCAGGATTGGATTTATGTAAATGTAGAGCGTGCATGTGGAGCTGTGACATAACGACTAGTTTCCTACGTGTTTCTTCATCCAGAACAGACAATTCAGGCATCTTATATGACGTCATATCATGTTGAATGCATTCTATTATGAGCTTTTATTTTGAAATGTCTTGGAGGTTGGCCATCGTGTGTCTGGTCCTGATTGGATAATTGATACGGAGGCCGTTTGTATAAAGTTTAGACTCTTCTTGTAAATCTTTCTGTTGGATGAAACATAATGAAGGTTTTCTGTATTGTTTTACGACTTCATGTATCCGTGTTTGACCACTCTTACCCGGTCTCCTTTGGAGCCAGTTATTCCTTGGAGACCTCTTGATCCACCTTGGCCCTAAAATCAGTCAGCGGGTAGAAGGAGAAGAGACAGAACCATGTTGATGTGTTTGACTGTGAGGAGGAGACATCTCATTGTGAAGCATGCTGAGAGAGAATGGTGGAATATTTTACTGGTAGTCCTTGAGCTCCAACTTCACCCAGCAGTCCTTGTTCGCCTTCCTCTCCCTGAAAGAGAACGTAAGTTCTGTCATGCTGTGACAAACACACATCCATGTTTTCACCTGCTCTCTTTTACTTCAGCGTCATTTACTGCAGAGAAGCTGCAGAGAAGCTGCAGAGAAGCTGCCTCATACCTTTCTAGAAACATATTCTAGAAATGTTGTCTCTGCAGCTTCTCACTTGTGAACAATATCTTTGTTATCTGTTGCAGGAATAGATCAAAGAGGCTGTGAGAGGGAAGGATGTTACCTTGTGTCCTTGTCTTCCGGGCTCACCAGATTCCCCTTTAACCCCCTTGTGGCCCTGCAGACAGACAGGAAGCAGAGATGGAATCCAATCATCGTGTTGCAAGTCACGAGAAGGTCTTTGCACTTAAGTCCCAGGTCCTGAACTATGAGTTTAGAGTCTTAAAGAAGTCATAATGTGCTATTCACCAAATGTAAAGAGCGCAATTTTCCGCCCACATGTTTTGCAGACTGGGATTTGCTTTTTGTTTACCACCGTGTAGTTTCTGTACGCAAACAAAATTATCTTTGATATCTTTTCAGTAAAGTAATGTTCGTTTTTTTTAATCTTGGGCCTTTGAGGAAGAAGTTGTCCAAAGTGAAGTCACGAGTCGTTGGAAGTTAAAGTCCAAGTCTAGTTGCAAGTCTTTGTTGTTGTTGTTCTCTAGTCGAATTTAACGTGATCAAAATTGTGACTCGAGTCCAAGTCATGTGACTTCTTGTAAGAAGTGACATTTATCTATAAGATGCATTTAGTGGAAACAGGACAATGAGAAGGTGCTGATGAGCAGTTAACGTGGGACCAAACTGAGATCAGCCTCCGTGACATTTCACTCACTTTCATGCCGGGGAGACCAGAATGTCCATTGAGTCCAGCGGGGCAGGCGTTGGGACACTGAAAAACACAACAGCCTATTTGAGGTCATGGAAGAGCCCTGCCACTAGGGGGCTCCACTGTCCAGGGACCCCCATGAGCTCGCAGAGAACGCAATGAACAAATGCTTTTGATGATTTACTACAATTTGTTCCTGCTTTACTTTACCGTTGATGATTATAAGACAATACCTACAGCCGCGTGAGGTTCAATTTAATAAAGGTTAGTTTGAGTTCAGGCCTTAATGACAATGTGCAGTCTCAGATGTCTGAGCTTTCTACGAGCACCTGAACACATCACTCTGGCTGTCAGTTATATTACAACACAACAGTTATAGAACTTTGACCTAAAAAAAGTTATTTTTAAATCATGAAATCAGATAAATAACATATGCTGACTTTGTGCTGCTATGTCAGCCATGTTTTTTGGTTTTATTCTTCTTCCTATCAACTGTGAATCATCCAGAATAGTCTTCATTCTCACAGTTTAAAATGTAGCAGAGTGTACAGTTGTAGCATGTTTAACATTATACCAAGTGCTTTTATTTTGACGAGGCAAAAAAGTCAGTTTTGTTGAAATGGTTGTAAAAGAATCTCCTTTGGGATCTTACCAGGTCCTCGCCTCGATACACACCCGGAGGACCCTAGAACACAAACACGCTCACATGAACTTTAAATCATTTTGTTAACAAATAAGAAACACATCACTCTGCAACTTGTATGAGTTGTTAACCGACCTTTAACCTCCCACAGTGTCCCGCCCGCTCATTGAGAGTCAGTGTTTATCTTTATAATATTTGAATCATATTTACCCGCGGCCCAGCAGCACCAGCAGGACCCACTTGACCCGTCTTGCCTCTTGCTCCCTGTGAGAGATTTGAGAAGATCAACAGCTGCCCTCAGCGACACACTCATCATTTACATCTTCTGTTCTTTTACTTCATGTTTAAGTTCGTAAGACCTTTTAAAATGTGTTTATTGCTTAGCTTTGTCATGTTTACAGTGTACAGTGTACACTTTACATACTAAAATCATACGTGTACTCACAGATGTTCCAATTTTGCCCAGTTCCCCTGGCAGCCCGTCGGTACCCGGGATGCCCTGTCAGCAAACAGCAGAACACGAACGTCTGATGAACAATCTGATGCAACAAAGCCTCTAAAACACTGAAGCAGCCGCACGTTCTTTAATATATGTGTTATATATTAATACAGTGGTACTACCACAGTGTAGTAATACTCAGCTACTATGTACATTTACTCCACGACAATTCAGAGGAAGTATTCTACTTATACAAAAATATAATCAACAAAATAATGATTTATTATTATTATAGGATAAAATGAGATTAAGATTACCAGCTGCATGATTAAAGTGATGCACATATTAATCCGTCAATACTTATATATAAATAATACAATATATGTTATTCTGAAATGGGCAATTCTGCATAGTGAGTACTTTAACTTTAACTTAAGTTACTTTTGAATGCAGGACTCTTACTTGTAACAGAGTATTTCTACACTGAGGTATTACTACTTCTACTCAAGTAACAGATCTGAATGATTCTTCCACCGCTGCTACCTTCTTATCAATGTGAAAGATAAACAGATTAAAGGATCAGTGACACTTGTTTTAGGAAAATTCAGATTACGTCACACAAAAAGGACGAATATCTTTTACTGCTCAGCCCGTCATTAGCAGGAGATGACGTGCACGCTGCTATATCTGTATCCCCGCTGTGGTTAAGTCATAATATGGAGCTGTGGAGCAACCTATGGAAGTGAACTGCAATATGTTATATATATATATATATATATATATATATATATATATATATATATATATATATATATATATATATATATATATATATATATATATATATATATATATATATATATATATATATATATATATATATATATATATATATATATATATATATATATATATATATATATATATATATATATATATATACCCTGACAGCACTGAATATGTTGTGTATATACTCACATCCAGCCCATCAGGTCCGACACCCTGTGAGAGAAATCAGGGATTCACGGTGTCAGACTGAGACGGATCGATCAACAGAAACCAATAAAAACAATCGGGTGATCAGTGTTCAAATGGAGCTGAATGCCTATTTCATTGATTGCATTACTTGTGCTGACACGGCTAAATTCAGTGTATAGCTCAACAATTTCACATACATTTGTCATATTGTGACATATTTATAGATTTCAGAATATATCCTTTTAATATCATGGAAGGATTTAAACCCGGCTGTAATAACGTGTGTACGGGTTATTTAAAACACAAAAGTAAGCCGTTGCAAGAGACTAACAAGACTAATATGTTTATGTCTGCAGATCAGCTCTTCAACTCGCTGTTTATCATCAAATAAATGACATTTTGTGTTTATTATCTTATGTATCCAAACTCTCCCACAGATTGCACTATTGATAGAACTCGGCCTGCAACTGATGATTCATTTCATTATTGATTAATCTGCCAATTATTTACTTGATTCATCCATTAAATGTTTGATCTGTAAAATGTCAGAAAATACGACAAATGTTCATCCAGCTCAATATCTTGTTCAGTTTAATATGATATAAAACATAGAAAAGCAGGTCGTCTGCATATTTGAGTCGCTGAAAACTTTTTTGCATAGAAAATGTTGATGATTATTATGGGATGTAATTCTGGTTTATATTTGTACTTACCGTTTCTCCAGAAGGCCCATGTGGCCCAGAATCTCCCTGAAAACAAAGAACAAAACCGTTGAATTTGACAGATATAGAAGAATATACATTTATTCAACAGAGAGATTGATCCAGCAGAATGCAGCAGTAATAATCTTACTTTTGGTCCCTTGAGGCCCACAGTGCCTGAACCTCCAGGAGGTCCAACAGGACCCTAAAGATGACGTTAAAAAAACACAATGATGAAAACAAATGCTTTAAATACAACATTCAACAAAGTTCAGCGTTCACACATTGTTTTTATCTTGAGAGAATAATATGTGTTAAAATTGTTGTTAATAATTCTGATAAATTCATAATCAACCAACGTTAACAAAGATTCAAGTCTAGAGACTCTGTTCACCACTAGTACGTGATTTCTGTTGTGCAAATGAATGAAAGCACTTTAGGTTCTGTGTCTGATAACTTCACATATTAATGTCGACTGTATTACAGGTAAATAATATAATCTTGGACAGATCGCCGCCTGCAGAAGAACACCACAGTTGAATTATGTGATTCATTATGACTGCGAAGGGTTAAAACCAAACAACCGAACACCGGGGACCCAAAACTTAGTTTTGGGCCTTTTTGTTTTTTGTCGGTTATGATAATTTTACTCACCAAAGTCATTTCTGGGAACGCTGCAATAATCAACAAGCTACAACAAAGCCGATGGGACAGGAAACAGGAAGAAGGGGTTGTTGTTGTAAACAAGCCAACAGTTTAGCTGGATCATCTGAACGTCTTCTACTCAACCTGAACCCCACGGATCCTGACAAAGTATCTGGTTTTGGGTCATGTTCAGGTTTCCTGTTCGTCTATATTAAATGTAATTTCATTATGAAGCGTCTCTTTATCTCTCTGATTGAGCCAATCCTCTGTGTCCATGTGAGTAACGTTGGCAGCACCAGTAAACTCCATTTAGACCCACTCAGATCTCTATTTTATTTGCAGGTTTATCTCGAAAGCGAGTGCAACCAAACTGCTCGATCTGCCCGGGAGTTCATTTTAGAACTGGACTTTGAATATGTTGGGCTAACCTGGGAGCTTCATTACAACATGTTCGACCATCTTTCATCTCCTGTTTCTCAGGATTCCCAGATCTCTGCATCTAATTTGGTGAGAAGTTTGTCATAATTATTGACTTAAAATCAAAAACTATGGAAATAAGTCGTAAAATACAACAAACTTCCTCTGATTACTTCCTCTGCCTGCGTTCATCTTTGGAGACTAAAAAGATATACCAGGAGGAGGCGTGGCCTTCCTTCCATTAGCTCCTCCCCTCACCTGCCTCCCCCATAAATAACTCTCAGAAACACTCTGCACCTGGTCAGAGGCCTCAGAAGGACAGCAAACAATCAGCCAGAGACCGTAAACAGTACACACAGTAACGAAGCTGTGTACGTATCACCTCTTTGCAGTCTGGTGTGTTGTATGCTGCTGTAGGTGTAGAAAACTCCTCCACGTCTTCTCACCAAGTACCATTTTTTTGGGGCTTTTTCCACAAGTTTCAATCCACATGAAGCTCTGAATCTGTTCTCAGCACCGTCACCACCGCAGACACACTGAGTCCATTCTGCACCACCTTCTCCCAGCACGCGGGCCGTACTTGTCTCTGGTGCAGCCGACCCCCCCCCCCCCCCCCCCTCCTCCCTCCCTCGATCTCACACAAAAAGGACCCCTGTTCCTGTCAGGAAGCAACTCGAGACTCTCCCCTAAATAGATTGGTTTATTCAAGGAACTCTCAGTGGAAGCCAAGACAAGCTGCTCACACAGCAGCAGGTCTGAACAGCTCAGATCTTACAGAGATTCAATACGTCCTCTTGTTGGAGACTTTAACCTGCAGATCCAAAAACACCACGTGTGGTACCTTTCTAACCAGGTACCAGTCTGTGCCGAACACTGTTGCTTCACTTACATCTGCGCCCGGAAGGCCTGCGGCTCCTGCAGCTCCGTCTCTGCCGTTGTCACCATCAGGACCCTGGAAGCAGAAAGTTCACCTCACGTCTTAACACCGCTCGATCGGGAGCAAAGTCAGCAAATCATCTCACACTTCTGCACGTGACGAGAGAAAATGAAAAGTGCACTCACTGGTCCTCCGTTCACCGTGGAGTCGTCTCCTCTGTCGCCCTGGAGATGCACGAGGAACATAATCAGACGGGGAGGAGGAACTAAAGAACCTTTTGAAGACAGTGTCTCCCATTGAGGACCCTCAGGTCCATTTCTTGATTATTCTTGGAATAAAGGATTCTTTTAACCTGGCATGTGTTAAATTCACACGCATGCTTCATATTTGAGCTTGATTCCAATATTTCTATTTTGTAACTGATGCAGGATCTTCTCCACTAAAATGTGATCCCTGGACGTGTGCAAAGGACTTTGAAGACCTTCATGTTGATGAGAATATGCAAAAATAAAAAGAACCTGAACTACTAACTTATTGGTGCATTGTGGGTATTTGAACTCATGAACTCCTGATTATGGTTCTGTTGTTCTATATTCAGGGACTAAGAAAAATAATGATCACGATACATATACGAGTTTACTTGATGGGGTTTTGAAATAATTTCCAGCTCATAGTGCAGCATTTAATCTAATAAAGCAACAGCTGCTCAGTAACTCTTGTTAGGTCGATTAATCTCGGAGCAGAACGTGATTCTGTTCGTATCCGGATGAAGTCACGTGAGGACCTTTTCATTCCCGAAGGACGTCATCGTTAAAACAACGATTAAAAAGCTGCTTCGCTGAGCTGATTAACCCAGAAACACACTGATCCACAGCTTCAGTCCCACATCTAGAAGTCTAAGACTCAACCGGCGACTCACATCAATGCCGTCCACTCCGGGCACGCCTGCTACTCCGATCGGCCCCTGGGGGCCTCTGGGACCGACCGGGCCCCTCTGCAGAACAAACACACACATTGAAAAAAAAAGAGAAAATGTCACTTTTTACTCTCACTGAACTTCATCTCTAGATATGTTCCAGAGCTGCAGCTCACACAGAGTCTCATTGTTCGGGTGATGTGAGGGGAAAGGTCAGGGAACTGAACCTGGTTCCCCATTACAGTCCCATTATACCGGCATGTGTTCAGATTACTGGTGCTGACGGGACCTGATTGGTTCCAGGTGTGTATACTGGGATGAATGGACCCCAGTTTGGACCACTTCTTAAATAAACTTCATAAAGTAATTGAAGTCTTTTTGAATAATAGCATTGAATAATGCTGTTTTTTTGCTGAAAAAACACCTCAGTCTCTAATTCAACGTTCACGTGTCACTTAGTGATTTCATAAATGGCTCGTTTGATAACGTGAAATCAACAAACGTGGGCAAAGAAAATCCAATACTAAAACCATAAATTAAAGTACACTTGAGTCCCTAAAAAGATGTTCTCAACAAGACTCAAAAAGATTTAATAAAGATGGATATTAAGTAAAAGCACGACAGCAACACACACAAGTCATTATAACAGGGAGTATATAGTGAAGAATAGGAGGAGATAAGTTCAGTTCAGTACATTAAAGTCTACTTTGAATAGCAAAAATAAGCTTTAAGTGCCAACAGGAATATAACATATGATACCACAAGAGATTGACCATAATGTCAGATATATAAAGTTACTTTTAAGGATCACAAGTCTCAGATTCTCAATTTATTAATTATTCGTACACTTCGGAAGTAAAGGACTATACAGTAGAATAAACTCTCTATAAATGCCTCACTGGAAGGAATAACACAGGACCAAGCGATGGAGAGAAAGAGCACCTTTATCTTCTCACCTGAGCCGAGCACATCAGCACGATCTGCAGCACAATCACCAGCAAAGACTCTCGACAGATCCAGGAGAGAGCCATGGTCTTCCCAGGGCCGAGGAAGACGCTAAAAAGTCCCTTTTTCCCAGATTAGACGGGGCTCACGGACGGTCCACCTGTCAGTCTCCCCCCTGTCTGAAACCCCTCCGCCTGCTGGAAAGGGAGGACGTTAGGAAGTCCTGATTATTCATAAGCAGCTGAGGCTAAGCAGGAGGGGGGGGGGGGCTTCTCTATACAAACAGGGTGGAGTGTACTTTACTCTGAAATTAAATTGAATGTGATGCCTTAGTCAGTAGAAAGTGACTGCGACAATAAAACGTTTGGTATTCTCCTTTATGGCTTCAAGATTTAATCCAAAGCTTTTGTTAAAAACTGTTTAAAAAAGGGATTTAGAGGAGAAACGGGGGGGCTGGAGCAATTAAGTTATTGTCACATGTTCAGTTATTTTTAGGTTTATTATCATCATCCAGGATCCAGCTGCTCGACAGGCGGACAAGCAGGACAGAGATCAGGACTCTGGTGGACCAGAGGAGGAGGACTCTGTGTTCACATCAGGGTGCTCAAACAGTCAGAGTTGATGCACAATGTTTTCCTCTTTTTAATTTTTAACTGAACTCATTTTACAACTTTGAAACTTTCAAAGTTCATTAAGCGAGTTGGTCCAACGGCTGTTGTCTTGGTGCTGTGTTCCACCTGTAGTTAACAACTAAACACCGTATCCAGTCATGTTATCGTCATGAACACACCAGTTAAAGGCCTCCAACTAGCCAACATTGATATTTACTGCCTGTTTGACTGCTAACTGTTAGCCTAGCTCGCTTTAAGGTTGGCTTGCTCATCAACTGGTGAATTAGATTGTTGCAGCAACACAAGTTGGCAGTTAGAAGTTGCTTCAAAATGTTTTTGTATGTTTTCTTGAACAAATTTACTTTTTGTGTTTTTAGGAAAACGTCTGTCCCTCCAGCTTCATCTCACACGGTGAGCCATAGAAAAATAACTTTTCATAACGGCTCCACATTCACGTTGCATTAAACTACGTCTTGTTCTGTGCTGCAGCCTAAACCTCGGAGGCTTTACGTGCCGAACACGTACATCCTGCCGACCGAGAAGAAGAGCTCGGCCCTCTGTGTGAAGATCAGGAACTATGAATTTTAGATACTTGTACCGATTGTTTTTTGTATAAATGGTGTTATTTATTGATGATTTAAACATTTAACATAATAAAACACATACAGAATATATTACAGGCGATCTTGTGTCTTCTACGGGACGTCTTGGTAGGGCAGCTTGTACGGGTACAGGGGGGTGTAGCGCTGGTCGTGCCAAAGCAGCTTGTCCTCCAGAAACTTCAGCGTTTCCAGAGTGAGGACGACGGCTTCGTGTTTCAGCATGCTGTGGACGTTCAGTCCTGACCGAGAACAGAGGGAATAAAACTTAAGTCTTTTAAGATTGTTCTGAAAACGGTTGATGCAGCTGCCAACTTCTTAAATAATGACGTCCAGAAGGATCTTCTCATCTTAGTTTGCACATTACATGGAGGTCACGCTCTCCTTGCACACTTGTTTTCAGTGGAACTTTCAGTACCAATGCAACTCACTACCAATAAAATACCACAAAGTAGCGTCACGGTTCCGGCTCCACAGCTTGTGTGACATCAGAGAGAAATAACTCACCGATTGCTGGAATAATGTTCACCGTCTTCAAACTTGCCGTTGCCTGAAGGATGTTTTCAGGAAACTCTTCACATCTGAAAGCAGCAACAACATCGTCAGCAGACTCAGCAAAGCACAAAAGTAAAGTTTGTTCTTAAGCCGAGCTGATGATACTCACACATCGACTATTAGCACCGACTCCCCCCAGTGCTTCTCTCTGATGAGGTCCAGCAGGTACTGAGGGTCGGGTGTGGGGATGTTCAAAGAGTCCACGATGTGAAGGTAGTCCTGCAACAACAAAAAAACAGCGCCAACATAATCAGAACACTTGATTAGCAGTTATTTTTGTGTTCTTTTTATGACTCAAAAGTGCAAAACGTTCACTGGTTCCAGCTTCTCAAATGCTTTTCTTTGTCGTGAAAGACAAAACATCCACAACTGCATGTTGTTGTGTTTCCTGATGTTGGATATTGAATTACTTTTTTCTAGACGGGGTTTTTAGGGTTAGCAGAAATAGCCCCAAGAACAGTAAAGACACGACGACGCATCAAGTCCACGGGTCTGATGTACCTGCGCCATCTTGGAGCTCAGAGCCACTTTGAGTCCTTGAACCCGAACCTTCATGGGTAACATGTAGTAGTAGCCGGTCGGCCCTCTGGGTCCTTTGGCGACCCCGCCTGAGAGAGAAACACACCAACACGTCAACTCAGACTCCCGCTGAGAAACAACCTGAGAATCACTCGAGATGAAACGATTGCAGGAAGAAGAGCAGCTCGTTTTTTAACGTAGTTTCTAACGATGAAGAGATTTACACAACAGATACAGATTTTGTTGATTTTAGCGTTTGGACGTTCTTGAGGACAGCGCTGCATATCCCAGAATTAGAACGGTGACACGACTCCTCATTGGTTGCAGTATAGTATGTCGAAATACTGATAATACAGTATGTGTGGTATGTCGAAATAATAATAAAAAAAGATAGAGTATGTCCAAAAAAGCTCATGAAAAAAGTAAAAAACAGCTGACATTTAGCTGATGAATAAAGAACCACAGTCACCTCCTTTCCATATCGGGGATCGGATGCTTCCATGGCGAGCTCGTCCACTTCCTTTCTGGTTCCAGGGTTTCCTGCCTCCACCTCTGACCTCTGACCTGATCTTTGTGTTGGCGTGGCTCTGAGATCAAAACGAGCGTTAGTGACGTGGATATTAAAACGAGCGTTAGTGACGTGGATATTAAAACGAGCGTTAGTGACGTGGATATTAAAACGAGCGTTAGTGACGTGGATATTAAAACGACCGTTAGTGACGTGGATATTATCTTTATGAATATTAATAAACTGGACAGAATGCAGTAGGTATTACACTGCATCAGTCAGACATGAATGAACAATTACAGGTAATTTCTTTCTGTCTTTGTTTCATTGAAAATGTAGTTTCATAAAAGCAAATAATAATAATAATAATAATACATTATTCTTATAAATATGGAGTGGAAGCTGAAGCCTGAACATAAATAAATGACCTTTAGAAATGAGTGAATCAGTAACTTACAACTCTCTTGAAGTTTTTCTGCCATATTTCCACCTGGTGGAGAATATCGAGCCTGAGAGGAAACAAACGGACGGATTAACTGAGACTTCCCTTTAGTGGAGGGATGTAAAGATTAGAGTTGTTGTTTCATCAGAAACTAACAACACTCTCCGGGTGAAAAGATTACCTCGGAGGCACCGCGAAGACATCCGGGTGGAGCTCAGCCAAACCCAGCGGCTCGCCGTCCCGCCTCTCCAGAGTCTCCACCCACGCCTGGACGGCGCTCCGATGAGCGGGAACGACGGCGTCGCACCTCCTCAGGAGAGGCAGGGAGCAGTCTGCAGGAGGAGGAGGCCGCTCTGCAGGAGGAGACACGACACAGTCAGACGGGGCTGCAACTACGGATCAGCGTCTAGTTATCCGTCTGAAAGATTTCAGATCTGCCTCCCATAAATAAAGACTTAAGAGGTTAAACATCCGTAGATCGATGAGTCAGAGATTCCTTCTGAAGGGAACGAGCATTTGAAGGAAATATCGTGAACAGTGAGTTATTGAGCAATGGTGACATTTGATTCCATAACAGGATTTCTGACCATGCAAAGTAGTTTATTAATAAAATGTTGAGATATTTATTTATTCAACAGATGGTGCAACCAAACGTTTTGATCGATGTACAGAGATATCTAAGCTTATCTATTTGTAATTAGAGGCGCTGAGTGATCACTTCAGACCTCTTAGAGGAGTTGATGCAGAACTATTTGTTGTACGAGACAGGGTTTAAATGATTGTGTTGTTTTAGTCTGAGTGTCGATGGTGAGTCTTGTTCGTGTGGACGTCAGATCTTCAGTGCAGTAAATACATTATGTGGACCACAGGAAGAACAGCTACTGTTGTTGTCTAGTGAGGATCTACATGAACAGTTGAGATGAGTCTTATCTCACAGGAGAACTGCTTCTAGATATGAATTCTGAATTCAAAGACAAAAACTCTTCTGGACAAAACACAATATTTGATTGTTAGGATCAAATTAATGCGACGATATTTAAATATCAGGTGAAACAACTTCAAACAGCAACACGCAGCCGACACATTCAGACTGAATCCACATTTACAGCAGTTTCAACCCACTTAGTCTGGAAGGATCCACCAGGTTGGTCGGCAGCAGCAGATTGGGAGGCAGAGCGCTCTCACTGCAGAACGACGAGGCGAGCTGAGGAGCAGACAACTAGTTAGTGGAGCAGATAAAGAAAACACACCACAAGTAGAAATCTGATAACACTCAGAAGGACCTGATAATACTGCATCAATCTACTATAAATATATATTTAAAATGTTTTACATAGGACGACATCTGGATCTAAGAGTGGTGTCTTGTTTACTTTGTCTAACTATCAAACACACACCTGTAGGTTGACAGGTGTGCAGGAGAATCCATATAGAATATATATTTAACCTGATGAAGGTCTATGGACCAAAACATTGTCTTCTAATATCTCTGAATGCAAGTGAAGAGGAACGTGTGCAGGAGACATTTCATTTGTTCAGCACTAAACTATAGTTATATAGCACTTAAGAGAAATACGTCATCAATTAATTTTAAAAAAGTGATTCAAAATGATGTAACTGATTCATAGAAATGACTAAATATAAGTTAATAGTTCAGGGTTTTAGTCTAAATATTTAACATGAGATTAAAAGATTCAGTCCGTTCTTCTCGTTCATATTCCACTCCGTTTATCACTTAAACTCAGATGTCACATAGGTTTGTGATTATTAAACATGAGTGTAACGTCTTATTCAGCTGATTAAACGTATTACTCACCCTTTTAACGACTCCTCTGCCGCAAACCACCAGCGTACAACGAAGCATTTCGGGTCTGTTGTCTTTACAAACGTCTCACAAATACACGTAAAACATCTTAAATCATTATTAAATGAGCATTATAAACGAACTCGAGCCGTTTTGAAGCACTGAAAAGGTCGCGGTCGCGTTTTTTCCGTGTGGTGGTGTGTCGGCGCGTGTTGATGACGTGGACCGGGCACAGTCGTGACAACGGCTGCGGCCCCTAGTGGCTGGAGGTAAAAACTTCAGCCAAGACTGTTCAAAAACAATGATGCAGATTTCAAATAACATGTTTCTTAATATTTAAGTCCATCTTAATACAACACTCACAGGCCTACATTGACATTTAAACTAGTTATTGTTAGTGGTGGAATGTAAGTAAATTCACTCAAGTACTGTATTTAAGTTAACATTTAAGGTACTTGTAATTTACCTGAGTATTTCCATTTATTGCCACTTTCTACTTCTATTCCAATACATTTCATAGATAACTATTGCACTTTTGACTGCACTACATTTGTCTGACAGCTATAGTTATTTTGCTGATTTAAAATATAAATCAACTTAGAAATGATGATGTATTATTATAGGTTATGTTACCTAGCAGTATATATGTAAGGTATTTTTTTAAAAAGCCACCTTTATCCTCTGCAACGATGAACACAATAATGCATAAATCATTATAATCCAATGATGTACTGTATATGTTCCTGACGTGGGCCATCCTATAATGAGTACTTGAAGATATGAATCAGGAAACAAATAATATACAATTCTTTTGTGTTTATTATTTCATACAAAATAATAAAATGATATATGCTGCGCCCATAATAACTCATTTTAACAGCTTCATGGTCACCTCTAAAACAGCTGGTCAGGTTTTAAAGTTTAGAATATATAGTCAACTCAAATAATCTAATTATTATAATATTGCTTTAAAATGTTGAAGCAAAACTCTGTTGAAGCACAAATGGTTATAAAAATATAAACTCATCTATATACTGTATATCTCCAATGAATATAAAATAAATTGAGTTTCAAAATTATAGACATAGAGTACAATATAAACATATGCACAACTTTGGATATTTACATAGTTACATCTTTTGATCTTGTAATAGTACCCAAAAAAAATTTCCTCCTTGAGTAATAACATCATCAGTAAGCTGAAAAGAAAATTAGGAGATATTTGGTGGCAAAACTTAACTTAAATCTACATAGAAATAATACCTTCTTGTGAAATACAACAAAGTATGAATTACAAAATGTGGAAAAATAATCAATTTACATATAAAACAAGTGCTGCATCGTAAAGTAGGCTTCGTCATTACGAAGCAACAAGATCGGCTTTATATACAAACAAACAAAAAAACTTAAATAAAGCAGAAAGTCAGTGACACATTTTAAAACTACATACGTCATCAAATAAACATACAACAGCGTAAGCCACAACATACAAACATAATATGAAAAGAACAATAAAAGAAAGGTATGGTTCTGCTTATGGAAACATCAGTGCTTTAAAACCTACATGAGGTCAGACAAAAACAAAGTTCCCCCTTTTTGGTAACTTCTTGCTGGGACTTCAAGGTCCATGTTTCGGGGACGAGAGTCCCCAAGCGTGTTATATTTGTTGTTTGGCATTCTTTGCTTTTGTGCTTGTTTGGGAAAAACAGTGACGAAGTATGCGTCTGAACTGTCAGGGACTCTAATTCTTGGATTTTGAGATAAATGTGTCAAATGTGCATTAGGTATCTGCTGCATTGATCTGTGTTGCCTTGAATACACATCAGTGCCACCAGGAGGCATTCTATTGGTTCGTCTGGGGTCCCTCGTGTCAATGTTAACACCTGGCGGGGTGATCACCTGTCTATAGCCATGTGGTGCCTGGAAGTCAGGTTTTGTACCTCTTGATCTAAGCACATGTTCCCTTCCTGTGAAATCATCAATGTTGAGATCTGGACGGTGGAAATCTACGTGGTGGCCGAAACCAGCATCCACCTGAGGGTAGCTGTACCTCACGTTGTGCGTAGTTGGATGTCTATCAGTGTGACGAAGTCTGACATCTCCATCTACGTTCAGGTCGGGCATTCTCATGTTAACCCCTGGGATATCTGATCTGCGGTTCCTATAAGAAGGTTCTCTGAAATTGGTTGAAAAATCATCAATGTTAAGATCTGGAGATCTGAGATGCATCTGTGGATTCCGCATTGCCACTTTTGGCATGCTTTGAGCAGTAACATTTGGACCTGTGAAATCCCCTCTCAACTGTTGTGGTTTCATATTCAGTTTTGCATTTGGAGGAGAAAAATCCAGATTTCTTGGTCTCAGAGATCCACCAAAGTCAATATCAGACCCTTGCCCGTTAATATCTGGACCTACAAACTGAGGCATCTTCAAGGAAGGGAGTTTGAATTTTCTGTTTTCCAAATCATAACCAGTTTGAGGACCCTGGAAGTTTCCTGAGGGAACATTCATGTCAAAGTTTGGACCTCTCATTCCTCCTCTGACATTAGGGGCAGTAAAGTTCACGTCAGGTCGTCCTAAGTTACCATGTATCCCTAAATCAGGACGTTTAGCATTGAGGTCTAACTTGGGAGCTTTGAAACTGGTATCCGGCAAATGTAAATCTGGCATATTTAGACCATGGCCTTTCATCTTAGGTCCTGAAAGATTCACATGTGGTAGTTTTGCCTTCGGTCCTGAGAGACTGAGGTCTGGTGTATTTACACTTGGCATTTTAAATGTTCCTTTTGGACCATTGACATCTACATATGGAATATTTAAGTCAGGCCCCTGTAGGTCCCCATTTATGTCAACATTGGGGCCCTTTGGCATTCTGATCTTGGGCTTTTTGAAATTTACATCAGGGAAACCAATGTTGACATCTGGAGTGTCCATATCTAACTTGGGAGCTTGAAGGTCCATTTTCGGTAATCCAAATTTGGGGGCATCGATTCCACCTTTCAATTTTGGAGCTTTGAGATTAAAATCTGGTGACTTGAAGTCAAAGTTTGGGCCATCTAACGTTGGACTAGAAAACCCCACATCAGGCATTTTCAAATGTGGCTTTTTAAATTTTCCAGATGGGCTGCCAAAACCAACATCTGGCATTTCAAAGTCACTTTTGGGCCCTTTAAGGTTGATGTTGGGTGCATTGATGTCGATGTCGGGGCCATTGAAGTTTCCATCAATCTCAGGTCCTTTTAGGTTTGGTAGATTAACTTCAGGCATTTTCAAATGTGGCATTTTGGGAGCTTTAAAGCCCATTTTAGGAAAGTCCAAGTCAGGGGCATCAATTCCGCCCTTTATCTTTGGAGCTTTAAGATCAGCGTTTATATCCATATTTGGTCCCTTTGGACCTGAAAGATTGAATTTAGGCATTTTCAATTTGCCTGAGGGAGCTTTAAGATCCCAGTCTGGAGAATGAAGCTCTGGCATTTTCATTTTACCCGATGGCATGCCTAAGTTGAGCTTTGGGGTATTAAGGTCCAGTTTGGGGCTTTTAAGATCGACTTTAGGCATGTTTATGTCTGGAGCATTTAAACCACCACTGAGATTGGAACCAGATATATCTAGATCAGGTGTTTTGAGGCCCAGGTTAGGGCCATCAAACTTTGGACTAGAAAGCCCAAAACCAGGCATCTTCAAATTTGGCTTTTTGAATTTACCCGATGGACCAGAAATATCAAAGTCTGGCATTCCCACATCAGCGTTTGGACCTTTGAGGTTGACATTGGGTGCGTTTACATCAAAATCCGGGCCATCAAAGTTTCCGTCAATTTTAGGTCCTTTTAGGCTTGGGAAGTTAAATTTGGGCATTTTTAATTTGGGCATTTTAAATTTTGCTTTGGGTGAACCAATGTTAACATCTGGAGTGTTAACATCGAACTTGGGAGCTCTAAGGTCCATATTTGGAAAGTCCAAGTCAGGGGCATCAATTCCACCTTTTATCTTTGGAGCTTTCAGATCTGCGTTTATATCCATATTTGGTCCTTTTGGTAATGTACCTGAAAGATTGAATTTAGGCATTTTCAATTTGCCTGAGGGAGCTTTAACATCCCAGTCTGGAGAATGAAGCTCTGGCATTTTCATTTTACCTGATGGCATGCCTAAGTTGAGCTTTGGGGTATTAAGGTCCAGTTTGGGGCTCTTAAGATCGAATTTAGGCATGTTTATGTCTGGAGCATTTAAACCACCACTGAGATTGGGACCAGATATATCTAGATCAGGTGTTTTGAGGCCCAGGTTAGGGCCATCAAACTTTGGACTAGAAAGCCCAAAATCAGGCAGCTTAAAATTTGGCTTTGTGAATTTACCCGATGGACCAGAAATATCAAAATCTGGCATTCCCACATCAGCGTTTGGACCTTTGAGGTTGACATTGGGTACATTCACATCAAAATCCGGGCCATCCAAGTTTCCGTCAATTTCAGGTCCTTTTAGGCTTGGGAAGTTCAATTTGGGCATTTTCAATTTGGGCATTTTAAATTTTGCTTTGGGTGAACCAATGTTAACATCTGGAGCGTTAACATCAAACTTGGGAGCTTTAAGGTCCATATTTGGAAAGTCCAAGTCAGGGGCATCAATTCCACCCTTTATCTTTGGTGCTTTCAGACTCAGATCTGGTGAATTCAGATCAGCGTTTATATCCATATTTGGTCCCTTTGGACCTGAAAGATTGAATTTAGGCATTTTCAATTTGCCTGAGGGAGCTTTAAGATCCCAGTCTGGGGAATGAAGCTCTGGCATTTTCATTTTACCCGATGGCATGCCTAAGTTGAGCTTTGGGGTATTAAGGTCCAGTTTGGGGCTTTTAAGATCGACTTTAGGCATGTTTATGTCTGGAGCATTTAAACCACCACTGAGATTGGGACCAGATATATCTAGATCAGGTGTTTTGAGGCCCAGGTTAGGGCCATCAAACTTTGGACTAGAAAGCCCAAAATCAGGCAGCTTAAAATTTGGCTTTGTGAATTTACCCGATGGACCAGACATATCAAAATGTGGCATTCCCACATCAGCGTTTGGACCTTTGAGGTTGACATTGGGTACATTCACATCAAAATCCGGGCCATCCAAGTTTCCATCAATTTCAGGTTCTTTTAGGCTTGGGAAGTTCAATTTGGGCATTTTCAATTTGGGCATTTTAAATTTTGCATTGGGTGAACCAATGTTAACATCTGGAGCGTTAACATCGAAGTTGGGAGCTTTAAGGTCCATATTTGGAAAGTCCAAGTCAGGGGCATCAATTCCACCCTTTATCTTTGGTGCTTTCAGACTCAGATCTGGTGAATTCAGATCAGCGTTTACATCCATATTTGGTCCCTTTGGACCTGAAAGATTGAATTTAGGCATTTTCAATTTGCCTGAGGGAGCTTTAAGATCCCAGTCTGGAGAATGAAGCTCTGGCATTTTCATTTTACCTGATGGCATGCCTAAGTTGAGCTTTGGGGTATTAAGGTCCAGTTTGGGGCTTTTAAGATCGACTTTAGGCATGTTTATGTCTGGAGCATTTAAACCACCACTGAGATTGGGACCAGATATATCTAGATCAGGTGTTTTGAGGCCCAGGTTAGGGCCATCAAACTTTGGACTAGAAAGCCCAAAATCAGGCAGCTTAAAATTTGGCTTTGTGAATTTACCCGATGGACCAGACATATCAAAATGTGGCATTCCCACATCAGCGTTTGGACCTTTGAGGTTGACATTGGGTACATTCACATCAAAATCCGGGCCATCCAAGTTTCCATCAATTTCAGGTCCTTTTAGGCTTGGGAAGTTCAATTTGGGCATTTTCAATTTGGGCATTTTAAATTTTGCATTGGGTGAACCAATGTTAACATCTGGAGCGTTAACATCGAAGTTGGGAGCTTTAAGGTCCATATTTGGAAAGTCCAAGTCAGGGGCATCAATTCCACCTTTTATCTTTGGAGCTTTCAGATCTGTGTTTATGTCCATATTTGGTCCTTCTGGTAATGTACCTGAAAGATTGAATTTAGGCATTTTCAATTTGCCTGAAGGAGCTTTAAGATCCCAGTCTGGAGAAGGAAGCTCTGGCATTGTCATTTTACCCGATGGCATGCCTAAGTTGAGCTTTGGGGTATTAAGGTCCAGTTTGGGGCTCTTAAGATCGAATTTAGGCATGTTTATGTCTGGAGCATTTAAACCACCACTGAGATTGGGACCAGACATATCTAGATCAGGTGTTTTGAGGCCCAGGTTAGGGCCATCAAACTTTGGACTAGAAAGCCCAAAACCAGGCATCTTCAAATTTGGCTTTTTGAATTTACCCGATGGACCAGAAATATCAAAGTCTGGCATTCCCACATCAGCGTTTGGACCTTTGAGGTTGACATTGGGTGCATTTACACTAACATCTGGGCCATCAAAGTTTCCGTCAATCTTAGGTCCTTTTAGGCTTGGAAAACTAAATGTAGGCATCTTAAATTTGGGCTTTTTGAATTTTGCTTTGGGTGAACCAATGTTAACATCTGGAGTGTTAACATTGAACTTGGGAGCTTTAAGGTCCATGTTTGGTAAGTCCAAGTCAGGGGCATCAATTCCACCCTTTATCTTTGGAGCTTTCAGACTCAGATCTGGTGAATTCAGATCTGTGTTTATGTCCATATCTGGTCCTTTTGGTAATGTACCAAAAAGATTGAATTTAGGCATTTTCAGTTTACCCGAGGGAGCTTTAACATCCCAGTCTGGAGAATGAAGCTCTGGCATATTCAGTTTACCTGATGGCATGTCCATGTTAAGCTTTGGGGTATTAAGGTCCAGTTTGGGGCTTTTGAGGTCAACCGTGGGCATGTTTATGTCTGGTGCATTTATTCCACCACTGAGTTTAGGGCCAGAGAAATTGAGATCAGGTGATTTGAGGTCCAGGTTAGGGCCATCTAACTTTGGACCAGAAAGCCCAAAATCAGGCAGGTTAAATTTTGGCTTTTTGAATTTACCCGATGGACCAGATAGATCAAAATCTGGCATTCCCACATCAGCTTTAGGACCTTTAAGATTGACATTGGGTGCATCAACATTGATGTCTGGACCATTGAAATTACCATCGATGTCGGGTCCTTTTAGGCTTGGAAGACTAAATTTTGGCATCTTTGGAGCTTCGAAGTCCATGTTTGGTAAGGTCAAGTCAGGGGCATCAATTCCACCCTTAGGCAATATGCCTGAAAGGTTCAAATTTGGCATTTTAAATTTGCTTGAGGGAGCATCAATATGCATCTCAGGAGCATTCAAGCCAATATTTGGTTTCTTCATTGCTGGTACCTTGAATTTACCAGAGGGCCTATCTAAGTCGACATCTGGTCCACTAAGATCTAGTTTGGGTTTTTTAAGGTCCATCTCAGGAAAATTCAAATCTGAGGAGCCAATAGCTCCTTTGAATTTGGGGGCTGAGAGATCAAGATCAGGAGTCCTTAGCTCACCATCAAGCCCTTTAAGCTTTGGTCCTGACAGTCCCAAATCTGGCATTGTTAAACTTGGCATCTTTATTTTTCCTGACGGACTTCGAATATCAGCATCTGGTCCCTTTAAATCTCCATCAAAACCAGGAACTTGAAAGTGTGGCAAATCAAATTTGGGCATTTTAAATTTAGGAGCTTTGTATTTTCCAGATGGAACTTTAGTGTCAACCGATGGCATTTGGACTTTTCCTGAAGGCATGTCAATGTCCGGCCCATGTATATCAAGTTGTGATACATCAACACCTGGCATTTCTAAGTCTAAGTCAGTAGGTCTCCCAGACAGCCTGAGTTGAGGTGTCTCTACATAACCGGAAGGATTGTCCACATTAAGATCTGGGTTTTTCAGTCTCTTGGAATACTTGAGACCGAGTTTACCCGAGGGACCATCTGGGGTTCCTACATCTGGTGTCTTGACCTCACCTTCTGAACCACTGAAAGAAGGTCCGGAGAGGCCCAGGTCTGGCAGATTGAATTTCGGCATTTTGTATACATCAGTGTTTGGCAGTTGTATACCAGCTGTAGTGTTTGGACCCTCTGGTAATGTTCCGGACAAATGGAAGTCTGGAGCGTTAAACTGTGGATTTCTAGCATCGACTTTCAGTGTTGGTACCTGAGCTCCACTTAGAGCATTCCCATTCGACCCGAGACCCATCGGTGGAAGGTTCAGATTGCTATCATATGTTAGTTCTCCAGCGTCATCAGATTGTGAATCATCATCAATATCTGTGGTCAGAGTCTTGGGTTTCATAAGTCCAAAGTCAACTCCGAGGCGAGGCAACCCCATGTTGTTCTTTGGGTGGACCTTGGATGAGCCTGGTGCAGTTGGCTTGGCGGAAACCTCCCCGGTCACAATGCTCTCCATGGAACCGAGCAAGTCACGTTTCATAAACTTCCTGATTTTGGCATTGTAGAGTTTGTTGTAGGAATCATTCAGCATCTAGGAATATAACCACAAGTTGGTGATTGGAATGCAATTATAATTCCTTCTGTTTGGTTTTAATCCCATTTGATTTGATAATATCTGTACTTCACATACCGTCTCAGGACTCTTGGAACACTCGTCCAAGTTTCCGAGGCTCTTGCTCAAGTTGTTCCTGGTGAGGACTCGGACCTTGTCGTCAAACGGCTCCATCACCTTCAGTACTTTCAACACCTCAGCTTTTGACAGTTGATCAAAATTTATTGTTGCCCCCAAAAGTTCATCCCCTGAAAAAGAAAATTCAAGTGTGCATAAAACAAGGGTGCAGATCATAATGTATCACCTGAAGCATAGATTCCTAAACCTGGCACTAACAATGACGTTGCATTGGATACTGAGTTTTAAATGCATCTTGAATCTCTGGTTACGCAGCATACAAACCTCCCAAACAAGTATTTAACATTTGAATGTCCTCAGAGAGCTATACTGTATTTCGATCATAATCTGCTAAACATAAATTTACACTGAGAAAATATGTAATCCATTACAACTGGACTGTGATTGATTGTGTGAAGGTGTTCCTAGACTACCGTACACAATATTAAAGACAGCTTTCAAGAAGTTACAGTACCGTAAATTAAAAAACACAAACTACAATCCAATAATTACCATAAGACTCAATAAAAAAAACGACTGAAGTAGTGAACTCAATAAAAACTGCACATTTTAAGAGAGTATATTCTGCGTACTTAGTCTTAAGCGTATCGGGTTAACAATGTACAATGACTTCAACTGTTAAAAATGTAAAATCTAAGACATACCTTCCCTCAGTCCCTGATTGGCTGAGTTGTTGATGCTGGAAACGACAAGCCCTCCCTCCTCTGATCGCTCCAGCGTCAGGGCGTCGGAGACACTTCTTCCCCGGCGGTGTGACGGCTGCAAACACAGACGTTTGATAAAGTGTTTAAAACAGAAGCTCGTATCAACAGGATGAGCTTTTAACAGCAACAGAAATTTAACAATTATTAACACAGAACTAAAAACAATATGTAGATGTTTCGTACCATGAACCTTGAGCCTCTGTCAGTGGCATTGAATCAACCCTTTTGACTAAACCTGTAGACAGATTTACAGTAATTCTTTGACACTCAGTGCAGCTTTCGAGATACTGAATGTTTGTTACACGTTAAAGCTTCCATAACAAAACAGCAGGAACATGAATTGGCCTTCAATGAAACAGACGATCAAACAGCAGTGGTGAAATGTAACGACGTAGATTTACTCCAGTACTGTACTTAAGTACAACTTTCACTTCCTTGTACTTTACTTTGGTATTTCCAATTAATTCTAATTTACTTTTGGTAATGTAAGTATATGTTGATGCTAATACTTTTGTACTTTTACTTAAGATGCACGACTTTTACTTGTAACAGGGTATTCTACACCAATATGATATTAATACTTATACTCAAGTAAAGGATCAGAGAACTTCTTCCTCCTCCGTACAATAGTTTCACATCTCAAAGCAGTTTAAACCACTGTGTAAGTAAAGGAAGACCAAGTGAAAAATAAGTTTTGTTAATCAATCAATGGCAGAAAAAAACTGTGCAGCATTCCTGCTCTAACTTCTAACTAAGAAGCCCATTTTTCCAATCTACACTATGGCACCTGAATGCACCGCTCTGGCAGACTTCCGTCTCTTCACAGCTTTAAATGCATTTCCAAGCTGAGAACAAGAAATAGCATTTGGGTGGGGCAAATCTACTCTGCCAACTAATACCGTCTATGTACGGGAAACACTGGTATTGTTTATTGTATTACAGTTGCATGACTCAACAAAGCAATGTGTTTACAGCTGAAACAGAAAAGAGACTATTGATCAAATGCACATTGTTTCAAAGAAATTCTAAATCTGTACATATTTTTTAAAAGCTTCTTGGGTTACATTTGGAGTCTTTAAAGTATGTTTTAATACTGTTTGTCTACATTTTACATCTTATCTCAGTGTGTAAAGAGCTCATTTAGACTAAAATAAATATCAAATCTTCATTTTACTGAAGATTCTAAATAAATGAACAGCACAGAACAGTTTGACTGCATACAGGTGGAAGAGTGACACCCAGGTAACTCCACAGGTGCGTCTCTCAGGTATTTCAGTTATGGCTGAAGGGGAAAAAGCCAGGAACAGGTCTATCGAGAGCGCTGCGGACAAGTGTTCTGTTGTTGGGTGTTTCCTTTTTTTAAGCACACAAAGTTAAAAGAAAGAGAAAAAAGACCACACCCTCCACGTATAGAAGAGCACTGGAAGACCTCCAGTAAATCCAGACACGCTATGTTCTATCAACAGCATGTGAAAGGATGAGCTGGATGGATGAAGATATGCTTTATTCTACAGTAGCGAACTGCAGTTTGAACTCCACACATCAAAATAAAAAAGTGTGTCACGGTCACACGGGAAATGTTATCTATATGTCACAGCATCAGTGTGCCATTATAGCAAAACATATTTAATCATCGCGGGATTATTTCAATATCAATGTGATATTTACGAAATAGTTTAAAATCACATGGCAGAAGGTTAAAATGATGCTCATCACTTTTAAGGCGCATGAGCAGAATTTTAAGAAATATATGTGTTTAAGATGTCAAGCTGTTGTTAAAAGTCAACATTCATTCACACAAAATAAGTGTGAAATGATGTCAACGAGATGAAAAGACAACAATGTCAGTATCCAAACAATCAAAACACAGAATATTAGACAGTAAAAATGTACTATACTCTAATTTTCAACCACTTCTTCAAGACAAACCTCCACATTTACTGTGTGAAGCCAGATTAATGGCATTTAGCTCCACAAGTCGTCTGTGCAAAGGAGGCAGCGGATTTACTACTTAAAAAGTAAAATATTATGCATTTTATAGGCAAAGCCAAAGTGCAGCTGCCTGCAGAAATAAAGGGGGGATGTTCCGTCGGTAGGAGCTGATGCACAATAGAGATAGCGATCGATCAAAAACACATTTTCTTTGCTTCATTAGCAACACTACATTGTGAGCCGTCAGCACATTTGTGACTCAGCAGCAGCAGAGGACGTGTAGTTAGTGATAATAAGAGGGTGCACACAGCAAGGTGAAGCTAATGCCATCAAAAATAACTTCATGTAATATTTACATTTTACATACTCATGCTTTTATGTTTTGTGCTTCTGCTCTGTATGTTTTTAGTGTCGAACAATGCAGCATGGTTGTCTTTAGACCATGTTTCTATTACATAATCATCTATTTGCTTTGCATGCGTCGTCTCATGAGCCTCGCATGTCTTAATAGTACTTGACAATAAAGTATAAGGGATAATAATATTCTCTCTTCTTTTATTGTTTCTGCATGCAAACTATTTTATGATTTTAATCATACATTCTGTTTCTAGGGTGACTTTGTAACATCTGCCCAGAGACTATTGAAAAATAGCCTCTTGTCTAACTCTGGCACATTGACAGTGATGTTTTATTAACGTGCACTGTGCCGAACGAATAAACAAATGAATACAAATATAACTGACTTTTTAAATAAAACACGTTTTTCTCTGTTTCTTAGAAAAATGTAATGAGTGTTACGATACAGAGAAGTGGAAACTAAAAAACTAAAAACTGTGTGTGCAAGACAGAAAAATAAAACCTTTCATGCTGCCTGCTGGTTGAACATGAACCAAAAAGGAAACGACGTGTTTCAAGTTTCTGTGGTCGAGATGAACGCGTGACAGAAACTACCCGGATGACGGCGCCTGAAACTGAAACACCGTCACCCAAAACCTGTCACCTTAAGGAGACGGCACCACCCAGGGAAACAATGATACAAGAGACTGACCTCGGGGTCCATCGGGCAGCTGGTTGGGCCTCCGCGGTGTTGATGTTGCGTCGAAGAGCTTTCAGCAGAGAGTTACGAGTCCTGCTGTCTGTCTGCAGGTTGTGACTGAGGAGAGGAGCTGCAGGCAGGTGGACCAACACCTGACCTGAAGCAGGCGAACAGGTTGCACCTCTGATATCCCGCCTCCATTAACTGTCAATATACACAAACACGCCATCGTGTAAACACACCCTGACTACCACACACCTGCGGCTCATATGCAGACAAAACACAAAACACGCAAAAGTACAACTTGAGTCCTTGACCTGCTTTTCCTCATACGTCAACACATCTGTTCCCACAATCTAAATACAGACACACGCACCCAAGCACCCACACACAGTGATGGAAGAAGTACTCAGATCGTTTAATTATAAGTAAAAGTCTTTTAAGTAAAAGTACAAATGAATGAACATCAAAAGATACTTAAAGTACCTAAAGTATTAAAGTATTTATTATGCAGAATGGTTCATTTCGGATTAATATAAGTTATATTATAATTAATGATGCGGCTAGTAAACACAGGGCCATATTTAACGGCGTTATTTACTGCTGGGCAGAGAATACATTACTATTTATTATTTGATTCATATCTTCTATCACTAATGTGAAGCTGTGCAGAAACTAAAGCCGTCACATAAATGTAGTGGATTAAAAAACACAATATTTTCCTCAGAATTACTGGAGCAGATGTATAAAGTAGCACAAAAGGAAAGTACTCAAGTACCTTGAATTTGTACTTAGCGACACACACACACAAACAAACGGGAAAGGTAAGACAGAAAAACATAAACCAAACACTCCCCCACTGACAACGTGAGAAAAATGCTGCCCTGTGCCAAGGGAGCGGCAGGCGTTCCCTGCGTGAGTCACTCTGATTACAGCCACAAACACTGTGAGTCTGGGTGGAAAGCAAAGGAGAGAGAGCTCACTGGCTCCACAGTACGGATGTAATCGTACCTGGAACCGGTACGATTACTCCAGATGGACTCGGACGTTACAGAAGAACTGTGAGACAACGACGTTTATTAGAAAAGTAACTGCTTTATTAAGACCTTCATCGTAAAGCAACCTCGGTGACAAAACAACAACAGAAGAAATCCTTCTCAGGAATACATGAAGTCACAGTTGTTTGTAACGGATACACATGAGAACAAACACAGCACAGATCGACCCTGAAACAGCTGCACACAAACCCCTGAATCAGCAAAAACAACAAACATGGCCGCACGACGATGGTCGAGTACAGAGAGTCGTATGTGAGGCCTGCTGCCCGTTACCTGCTTGTAGTAATACATTAAAACATATCTAAGCAGGGCAGAGGCTTGATTGACCCCTATGCAGTGCAGATTGGTATTGCTTCACAGTTTAATAAAATAAAAGTAAAGAGATCAGCCACCGTGGGAAGAAGTAATTTAAGGGAAGTACAGTTTTTCCTCTAACAAGAAGAACAGGAAAATGTCAGATAAAGGGTGCAGTCAGCGATTCTAATCCAATACACTTGCACAGAGTCTTCAACCGAGCCACAAAACACTCTTCCAGCCAATCAGCAAGAGGCGGGGTTCGTGCTCGCGCACATGGATGCATAAAGAGAAAGGCAGCGGGAGCGAGAGGGACGGTAGTGTGTGGAGTTCAAATATCAACAATCCTTCTCGCTGACTCCGCCGTTACTGCTGTTTGAGCATCAATTGAAAGAAGCTAAGTGTCAGCATAAAGGGGAGAAGATATCCACAAACCCACATCATCACTTCCCAGGTCAAACAGAACCCTGGAGCAAGGCACTGCCCCGCTTCTCTGCTCCAAAATCCTCCTTCATAGAGTCTCTTTAGCCGTCTCGCTCTCCTCTCCTACCGACCAGCCTGGGGAAGATGGAGCGGTCCGTTCGGGTAGAGAGCGGCCGGGGTGTCAAACTCCACCACCTTCCCAGCATGCAGCACCAGCACCCGGTCGCAGTCCATGATGGTGTTGATCCTGGAGACACGAGAGTTTAAAACAAACAAACGAGAAACACGAGAGCAGGAGCCTAATTCTGTCAAACGTGTCCACGGCTGACTGTAATATTACAGAGAAAGGAAATGAATGTGTGCGTCAGCAGAGCCGTCACCTGTGAGCAATAGTGAGGACGGTCTGGTGCTGGAACTTCTCTCTGATGGTCTGTTGCAGCAGTTTGTCCGTCTTCTGATCCACGCTGGCTGTAGCTTCATCGATGCACAGAACCTACACGAGGGGAAACATTGGGGGGGGGGTTACGGTGCAAAGCTGTGGTTTCATTAGAAGCAGACGTTACAGACGTGTAGGAGCTACTGGGACGGATATTTAAGGGGAAAACATTGCTTTGTTAAATTGACTTTGTGTCAGAGGCTCAGTTAAAAATCTAAAATATTAGACACAAATAGTGAGCATCTATTGTGAGTTTACTGTTTTCACTGAGTCCACCTCAGCTGCTAAAGGCGTGTTGGCTCATAGAGACAGTTGTCAGACAGCAGACACACGTTTTTAAACAAACATTTACTTACAAGGGCAGCGTTGACAGACGCGTGCATGTTGGAGGTTAATTATTAGATCGACTGGAGGTGAGCTGTCAATCAATCGGAGTGAAATTGTTTTTAAATTAAAGGTTTTGGCTCAGCCCTCCTCAGTGAGCAGGGTGTGATGTTTGGCAGTCTCACCCTTTTAAACATGCGAGTAGTGACAGGCTCTCGTGATGTGAACAAATCAAACCGTGTGATAAAAATAGAGCAGAATACAAGGAAAAGGGTTCGGGCCGTAAATCAAACTCTAATCCTGAAGACATCCATGAAATCACACCCAGTTCTCTAAACATGTGCCAGTGAAGTGACTGCACTAATTAGCGTCATTAACAGCTGTATTTGTGCAACTGATGACGTTTGATGATCATAATTAGACTTTATCGAGCTCGTCTCTGTGCCGGGATCGCACCGAGCGGCCGATTCTATTTGAACTGGATGAACTCGAGTTCTGTTCTACTGGATTCTACTGCAGTGAGCTGCTGGCTGAGCCTGCAGCTCCTCAGCCAGGTCACCAGCTCCACGGTGCTCTGCTGGTGTGTGGACAACTACTCGCATGCAGCTCGACGTCAGATGCTGGTCGCTCGTGATGTGACGGAAAACCTATTTCCAAAAGAACGCGCGTTTGATTGGTTGCAGTGTAAACACATATTGAAAAGGTGAAATCTTTAAAAAAAAAATACAACCGTAACTTATGCAATGCTGTTTCGTTTTTTAAATATACCCGTTTAAGGGACAGTTCAGATGTTATGAAGTGTGTGTGTATGAGGTTCTTCTCCACAGTCAGGGTTCTACTACAGTAGATGGAGAACCAGGAAGAACCAGCACGGGAGCAGAGTAATGTTCTGCTGAGGACGTATTTTAGACTCCTGAAAGAATCATCAGTTTAAATGAACTTTATATTTAGAATATTTACACCACTAAACCTTGACGCAGACAGATTTCTGACGGCAGGATTACCTCTCTTCAGAGCCACCAGACTCAGAACACACAGGAGCAGCTGGTCCACCGCTGCCTCCGTCTGTTAGTGTTTGTGTGACTTTGGATTCAACAAAGTCACACAACAACACAAACTAACAAGATTAAATTACTGTTTGAAGAACCTCATACAAACACACTTCATAACATCTGAACTGTCCCTTTAACAGAAAGAAAAGAATACATCTGCTGCTTCCACATGGGCACAATGTCAGCAGCTGCTCTGTGCTGGAGCAACTGCTTTGTGAGGGCTCACCTTGGCCTGAGTCAGCAGAGCTCTGGCCAGACACAGCAGCTGTCTCTGTCCCACAGAGAAGGACTTCCCTCTCTCCCCAACCTCAGCATCCAGACCACCTGACACACACACACACACACAATCATTTCTCATGAAAGGAGTTACATCACTCTGAAGCTTTTGGGGTGTGAAGCGACACACACAAACGTGACACAAGATCGGCTGCAGAGGAAGCTGCACCAGGTCGTGTTTTCATGTTTAAAGTCTTAAAGTACAAAGAGTAGAGTCCATTTCTCCTGCATCCACTAAACTAAATATTCAGAGTGTCTCCTCTTCTACTTCCTGCTTTTTTCTTTCCAAAATAAATTTTAAAAAAAAATGAGCAAGGAAGAGGAGGATGAAAAAAAGAAAAGGATGGTAGGTTGTCGCTATAACCTGATCTCCTGTAACCTCATCAGGTGTCCTGTAACCTGTCCTGGGTGCACCCTTCCTTCAGATGTTCTGATCAACATCAGAGGCAGATGAAGGCTTTGGTCACGCCACCACACAGGAATGAGAAAAGGGCGGGCTGCATTTTGCGAATTACAGGACAGTGAGTCAGGCGGATTAACTGAACACAGACACACCTGATGTTAATGAGCGTCGCTCTGCTCATCCTTAATTCCCTGTGTCACCCCGTCTCACCCGCCCCGCTTTCATTAACGACTCCCTCGGTACACCTCTCACCCATCCTGCCGACCACAGAGCCGAGGTGGCACTGGTCCACCACGTCCAGCAGCTGCTGGTCCGAGTGTCGCCCACACGGGTCCAGATTCTCCCTGACGGTCCCGCTGAACAGGAAGGGGTCCTGAGGAATAATGGCCAACCTAGACCTGCAGAGGGCGCCACCACAACACACACAAAATGACTTGCTGAGCTTTTACTACACTGTACAGAAGTCTGAATTAAGCTGCAGATAATGTGTGAAAAACAAGGATGATCTGTCCACCAAAGACAACGTCTAACAGAGGGAGGAATTATTAATTCACCCCACCACCACATACCTGAGCTGAGCCAGGTCCACAGTGCTGATGTCCAGCCCGTCCAGGAGGATCTGACCCTGGTTCAGCTCCGCCATGCGGAACAGGGCCAGGAACAGGGTGGACTTCCCGGAGCCCGTGCGTCCCACGATGCCCACCTTCTCCCCGGCTCGCACCACCAGGCTGACTCCGTCCAGGGCGTTGGGGAGACCGTCCCTGTAGGCCAGGACCACACCGCGGAGCTCCAGGCAGCCCTGCTCGGGCCACGCCGGCGGCAGCTGACGGTGAAACACAGAGGAGGAAGTGAAACATCATTACATACACAGTAAAATCACTGTGAAGCTTGTCTAACTTTGTATACATTTGTATTAAATATCTGCTTTCTTTTTTAAGGGGGCCCAGAGCTCATGTTGGGAACCACTGCTCTAGTTCATGTGCTCCATTAAACCCCCTCGGCTGGTTATCAGTTTGGGTTCGTGGCGGCCTCACCTGTGTGTTCTGGTGCTGCGGCTCGGTAGGAAGCCCGGTGGAGTACTCCTCAGTTCTCTCCACGCTCACCAGCTGCATCTCAGTCTGGGTGAAGCTGAATATGAGGCCGCACAGCAGGAGCGTGATGGACAGGGCGTAGGACAGGGACAGACCCACCAGACCTGGAGACAGCAACACGCGTCACGGAAAACCGAGTCATCTCACGTTACTGGCGCACAGCCACCAAAGAAATTCAGCGGCGGACTCACCTGGATCGACAGAATTATACTGGTGCTGGACGACAGCGAGCACCCCGAGGCCGGTGACCACAACGACGCCGATCAGCTGCAGGCGGATGCTCAGCCACTGCATGGCGGCGTTGCTCAGGAACAGGCAGCGTTGGTTCTGCTCCAGACGCCGGGCGATCTCCTCCTCGAACCTGAACCGACGAAAAGAGTCTGTGACGCAGTGAAACGATGGTTAGGGCTGCAACGTATCTCGGAGTGAAACGGAGCATGTGGGCAGGGTGTGATTCCAGGGATCAGATCAAATCTTTCAGGGATTTGGTGTCTCTAAAATATGGAGTTTCTAGAGCTACGCGGATTAGGAACTTTGATTGTTGGACCAGGAAGCGGAAGAGAGATTCAAAAATAAATTCCACCCACTCAGCCCAAAATCACAGCAACTTCTGGGAAGGAAAAAATAAGTTTTTTGCCAGAAGATTTGCTAATTTATTCTCTAAGCTTTCAGTCACATACTGGAGAACGTGTGCAGCAGTTTCTTGTTTTGTAGTAGTGAGCGGTAGTTTTTTCAGCTACCAAGTGTGATTTGGAGGATGGAAACAGTTGGCCAGTCGATCCAAATCCCGTCCGATTATGTAAAAGTTCTGTATTTGTAATACCAAGAATATTTTCAGCTTTTACAGGAAGAGGAAAGGGAGGAATTTTGCTTTACGAGTACTCAACATAGCGAACAGCTAACAGTTAACAGTTCATGCAGGGACTCAGAAGAACATGGAAAAGGTTGCTTTGCTTTAATCTCACCACGTTTTCTCACCTCAAACCTGTTTTAAACAATTAAAATTGACTAACAAATGGCCATAAAGATTAATGCTACTCTAAAAATGTCTGTACATTTTCCCAAATATAAAAGTTGTTGACAATATGTGTGCAAATACTCTGAAAAAAAGGTCTAGACATCGATGAATCTGTAAATTATCAGCAGATCTATCATGACCACTCGTCTCCCACACGTCTCTCACCTGGCAGAGCTGCCGCTGGCCCGGATGGTTCCCAGACCGGTCAGCGTCTCGGAGAAGTGCGAGTAGACGGGCGACAGAGTGACGCTGCACAGCCGCTTCAGCTCCCGGGAGGTGTGTCGGTAGAAGCGCTGCGTGCGGTGGCACACCAGAGCCAGGGGCAGCAGGAGCGCGAGCACCCAGGGGAGGCCGTAGCTGATCACCACCAGCATGCCCAGCAGGCCGAACACGTTGGCCAGCAGGCTGTTCAGGATGAACGGCAGGCTGTCGTCCACGGTGTACAGGTCCGAGGAGAACCGGTTGAGGACGCGGCCCATCGGGGTGGTGTCGAAGAAGGACACGGTGGCCTGAAGGGAGGGCGTGAACAGGAAGTTAAGATGAACCAACCAAATGAACCCAGGGAGGTAAAGTTCAGAAAAACGATCTTAAAGCTGCTCTAATCAATAGTTTTATATTTATAAACACGTTTACAGTAACTTCCTGGCATCCAGCTGCCAGGAAGTTACTGTAAAATCTACAGCAATCTTTTTACAGTGATGGTTCCAGTGACATCCTCCCATCAGCTGGTCTGGAGTTTCATCCTGGCAACCCTTCAGTCAGTCAGCCTGGTCCTCTAACCTTCATCCGCTGCTGCCAAACACAACAAAACACTCAGGCCTGCTCAGGGAGGCTCGAAGCTCCGCTGACGCACCTTAAGGACGCGCTCCAGAAGCCTGTCGTGGATGACCGTGGCGGCGCAGATGGCTCCGTAGGCAAAGAGGAAGGCCCTGAGGGCGGTGAAGACGGTGTTGGCCGCCGCGACGGAGCCGTACACCGTCAGGTAAAACCTGACATCGGAGCTCATGTTGCTGCTCGAGGAGAGTGTTTGCAGAGAGGACAGAGGAGACCTGAGCGGGAAGACGTCAACGTGTTACGAAGACTTCAGTGAAATGTTTTCAGAAAGACTTAAAAATAGTCCTGTTTATAAAACCGGTAATCTGAGCTACGATGAGGACATGTTACACTGATTACTGTTAAAAAAAAGATCAATAGAACAGCTGATTCCAGACTTATGAACAGCTGTGAGCATATTATCGTGTTCTCAAGTGACATTGTGAGAATCTGGTGTAATCAACAACAAAAAAACGTCTCTTTGAGTTAAAACTACTATTGATTGGAGAACTTACATTAACCCTCCTGGTGAGAAGAGCAGCAGGTGTGGTGAGCTGAAGGCACACGAGGAGGAACTGTTTGTTCTGGTGGAGCCGTTGTTTTTCAGCTCTGAGATCCAGTGAGACAGCCACCAGTCAGACACGTTCTTAGAGGCTGAAGCACAAAACACACACACACACACACACACAGACAGGCAGTTTGTTGTAAAGTGGATTTCAACGGGGGAAAGTGAGAGTCATCATCTGCTGAGCGTCATCACTGTACTCGGATCAAGCTGGAGAAGAGCGGTCGATCCAAACCTTGCATGAGGAGCAGCGACACCAGGATGGAGGCGGCCAGCACTCCGCCCACAGCGACCCAGTAGGTCTGGTAAACTCTCCACGCCAGCCCGCCCACCTGCTTCTGCTCCGCCCCCAACAGGTGAGGGTCATCATCCACACACAGATCAGGGGAGGAAACCGGCTCCTCCTCCTCTTCCTCCTGCTGCTGCTGCTGCTGCACGCCATCTGGTTAAAGCCAAGAGGGGGGACGTGGAAATAATGGGATTACTATAAAAGACCACCACACTGTACTGAAGAGTTTACACAGAAGTTGTGAGCCTGCTGTAATAACACATTAAACCGGTACACATAAATAGGCTAATATTAAATATTCATGAAGAAGAGGAGGTCAGCAGCACGTCTCTTCATGCAAAATTTAAAGTCCACAGTGTTCATTAAAAAAGTAAAACAAACGAGAGTACTTAAGCATAGTACAGAGCTAAATGGTAATAGCCCCATGCTAACATGCTAACATGCCGATCAGCAACATCCACACTCTCCAGTGAAGCAGTCCTGACTCCAGGTGAACAAACCTTTCTCTCTCATGTTGTGGTCATTCTTCCGTTTCTTCGGCACCGCCTCGACCAGAGGCAGGATTTCTGCTGGTGTGCCTGTTAAAAAGGAACCCAGTCAGCATTCACAGGTTCTACAAGAACACAGCACGCAGCATTTCTCAACTTAAAGAGCACGTTCCAAATAGCTTAAAGGACAGCTCTGATGTTCAGAAGTGTGTTTGTATGAGGTTCTTCTCCACAGTCAGTGTTCTACTACAGTAGATGTCACATGACGACGACAACCACGTGTGACATTCGCTCCCGTCTGAGCCGGATGTTTGTTTTCTACCCGTTTTGACGATCGTTCCGTTCTCCATGAGGACCACCATGTCGGCTTTGTCCACAAACTCCACGCGGTGTGTGCAAAGGATTCTGGTCTTCCCCCTGAGCAGCTCCATGATGCACTTCTTCATGAGGTGTTCGGCCACATCGGCGTCGACTGCTGCCAGCGGATCGTCGAGGAGGTAGATGTCTTTGTCCTGCAAAAAGAAAAGGTTGCATCACATGATACACCTGCTGATGAACCGTGGACATGTTTGTTTGCAGTCAGGCGGCTGAGAGGACTACTTTATGTGTCTGAATGGACTTTCATGCTTTTAGGTTGTAGACAGTCCTCTTTACAAACACGTGGGGTTTTGTGTTGTACATGGAGAACAAAACGCTGTAGAAGGATTTATACAGCCGACAGCCGAAAGAGCACAAAGAGACAAAGAAGAACAAAAATCTGCTTAAAAGAAACTGGAAGCTTAAAGCAGGAACATGTTTGCAGATTTAAATAGGAACAGCTTCCTGTTTCACAATAATGCAGCCTTTTACAAGCTGGAATTAAACAGGCTACATGTCGCTTTAGCAAAGCACTTACAATAGGAAAAGAAGGCTAGTCTAGAGTTAGCACGACTGGTTTACCAGCTGAACAAATCACAGTTTAAACACTGAGTCGACTGCAGAGGGCCCAAATAAAAGCAGACCAACTCAATATTTACACCGTTAAGGTTCAATAACGGTCGAGGGTCACTGACTCTTCTCTGAACTGGAAAACAAAGTCAGCATCCAAGTTGCAACAGCGTTCTCCGCCGGCATGCAACTCTGTCGGGACATCAACTAAATGGAAGTTTGAAACATTTAACTCTTCAAAAGTAAACTACACATGCGACTAGACATCTGGCTAATGGTCTCATTCCATGACAAGATTTAGAGTTCCACGTGTAGACAGTACAGCTGACAGGCAGGACTCTCCTCCCGCCAACTTAACTTCTTCACAGAAATCTAATAAAAGCAAAGCAGCATCTGTCTATTTATGTAGGTCATATAGCAGCATCAGTATGACATGTTTCATAAGCAATGCAACCTATTGGCATCACATTGTGAAGTGCTTTTGTCCTTTTCTGCACGTCTCTCTGGGCTTGAAGCAGAAGGCTGGTGTGTGTGCAGAGGACTCACCATGTAAACAGCTCTGGCGAGGGCCAGACGAGCCTTCTGTCCTCCGCTCAAAGTCACTCCGTTCTCTCCCACTTCTGTCCGGTCACCGTTCGGCAAAACCTGAAGAGGAGAGTTATTTAAACATATTAAATAATCACACAAACTGTATTATCAGGCTCCAGGCGATCGATTGAAGAGCTCTCGCTCTGGACCAAAGCGTTAGACCGACCGATGGACGGTCGTCTCCGTCTTTAGAGTCCACGCTTCAGGTGCAAAAAGTGTCTCATTGTAAACAACCCAGAGAGTCGCTGAGACACTGCAGGTGAGAAATTGTAAAAGCAGGAGAAGACGCAGACATAAAAAGGGCGAAGCGATCGTACGTTGAGGTCGTCGGCGAGGGCGCAGGCGTCGATCACAGCCTGGTAGAAGTCGGGATCGTAGTCTTTGCCAAACAGGATGTTGTCCCGCACCGATGCATGCTGGATCCACGGCTCCTGAGACGCCAGACCGAAGCCGGCCTCTCGGTCTGCGACGTACACCACCCCACTCAGCCTGGAGAGAAGAACACCGAGTCAAAACGCTGTTCAGAGACCTAAAGGCTGTCAAAGTCGCTTCTAATGAAGAGGACCGGTGAGTTTAGTCCACACAACAGTCGGGATGAAAAGTATCATCAAAAATAAAGCACGTTTTTAATGAATTTGTGAAGTTGTATGATACTCCCTAACTTCCCCCCAACCTCTGGTGGTTATTCCTCTTTGTGAGCATTAACCTTACGAATAAAATTCATAGCAAGTCCTGTGAGAACCTCGTATCTCTAGAAAGAACAAAAGACCTGTTTCCAGCTTTGTGTCGATGTATTTTCCAGCTGATCAAAGAGTCTTTTCAAACATTTCCTCCTCCAGTTTATCACAAACATTCAACATCAACACATCTGGAGATACGAGGTCTTCACTGGACAGGAAGGAGATGAACTATTAAAAAGTACAAGATTTACTGAGATGATTAGAAGTATAAAAGGGAAACAAAAGGGGAATACAGAAGTAAAGTTTACCTGTTGAGTTCTCCAGTGAGAGCAGCCAGTAAGGAACTCTTCCCACAGCCGACCTTCCCCACCACCACAACCAGAGAGCCCTGAAACCAGAACACCGTACGTTACTGCCCTCACCGCCGCACACCGACGCCAAGATTCTACATCAAAAAACATTTTATTTAAGAATCAAATCATTTTTATTTGACTTCAAATTGGCGGAGGGATGCACCTTGGTGACGTGCAGAGTGAGGCTGTGCAGCAGCAGACTCCCTTTAGCAGCTCCAGCTTCACTTTCTCTCTCTTTGTCGGGCCCCTGCCAGGAAAATGTCCCCTGGCTCAACAGGATCGATGTCTGACTGTCTTCAGGAGACACTAGGGCAGATAGATAGAGAGAGAGAGAGAGAAATAATGATAGATAATTATAATAACATTTAATGAGCAGAGGTTTCTAACTTTCACATTTAGTTTTTATGAAACATAACTTCATAAAGTGGTGAATGATAAGAGCTGGAGCTTCAAACAGTTGTATGATGTTTGAAGAGAGCGACCCAATGGGACCAAACGAATACTAAACCGTGACCCGCTGCAGGTCAGCGATGAGACGCAGCGTACCGAGGGCGTAGTACGCCAGCAGATCCTGGTTGGTCAGTTTGAAGAAGCGTTGGATTCGCTCCAGAGACACTTTGGCCTCCAGGATGCTGTTGAGCACCCAGGGGAACGAGTTGAGAGGGACGATCAACATCCCCACCAGAGCCAGCGTGGTGAACACCTGCAGGGGACGAGAATACGCCGACTCGTCAAACATAATGGACATTTAAGGTTTGTAAAATGTTGTTCGTTTCCTCCCAAGCTCACTGTTTGCTCCAACACAGTTACAGTCCCCCCCCCCCCACCATCTTCTGAAAAAGGCTTCCACACCTTGGCCGCAGTCAGCTGGTGTCCCAGCAGCACGTAGGTGACGAAGGTGAGGATGGAGATGACCACCGGCAGAGCGGCCCAGGTGTAAACACACATGGCGTCCAGGTACTTGAGGGCCTTGAGGTGGGACAGCTCTTGTTTACGACAGTCGGCGACCTTCTGAGTGAAGTGAGGCTCCCAGGCGTAGAACTTAATGACGCGAATGCCGAAGAGGATCTCCGTCATCAGCTGAGAGAGAAAAGACTAAAAGTTAACAAGAACAACTTCATGAATAAGGGATACATTCACTCATCATTATTAATATTATTATTAATACTACTACTACTACTACTAATAATGATAATAATGCTGCTACCTCCATCATGTCAAAACGACAGGACTTCTCTGGTAGGTTCTCACCCTAACCCGGCTGTCCTTGTGCCGGAGCATGTGTTGGTTGTTGCTGAGGATTCGTGAAGCGAGGAACTTGTTGAAGGGCACCAGCAGCAGCGCCACGCAGAGCCCCCCGAGGAAAGCCACGCCCACCTGCAGGTACAGCAGGTAGAGGGTGATGGCAAACAGCAGGGGCAAGCTCCACAGCTCGTGGAAGCTCCTGAAGAAGTTGACCACGCGGTCGGTGTCCGTGCTCATCAGGTTCACCACCTCTCCCAGCGTGGTGCCGGCCAGGCTGCAGCCGCTGACCTGCAGGGCTTTGCTGTAAACGGCCGACACCAGAGCGGCGCGCGCCGACAGTGCCACCTTGGAGACCTCGAAGACGAAGATGTTCTGGAGGAAGGAAGAGAGAAGGGTGGTGGCAAAGAGCCCCAGAGCGCACCAGGCCCCCCAGCTGACTGGAGCTCCCTCGTCCTCCATGAAGTTCACCAGACTGCTGAGGAGCAGGGGACCTGTGAAGCTCAGCATGTTCACCGCCACCTTCAGCACACCGAGGGCGTAGTAGCGCAACCCGAACGCCTTGTGCAGCACCCTCAGCAGGCCTACGTCACCCTGCAGCCCCAGTGGTTCCTCCCGGTATTGTGAACTCCAGGTGCCGCTCAGGAGGTTCCTGCTGACCGGCCGAGGCCACTGATCTCGCCCGTTACTGACTGCCGCCCCTCGTCGGCAGGCTTCCCAGCACTGGTGGAAGTATCGGCACACCACAGTAGTCCGAAGCTTCCGAGGGAGGTGATAGACGTCAGCTGGTCTGTCCAGCTGCCCTCGCTGTCCTCGCCTGAGGAGAGGAGTCAGCCACAGGTAGAAGAGCCGCGAGACGCAGCCGCTCCCGTCCTCGGCCACCATCTCCCCTGTATCCGGCTGGGTGCTCTCTGGGACGAGTGGGGATCCATCCGCAGCGTTGATGTGCAAAGTGTATCCGGCATCGCTGATGCAGGGAAACGCAAATGCCAGAAGATAAACCAGAAGGGGGAGCGTCCGGGCCGAGGAGAGCACAAAGCGAGCAAATTCAAGAGGCTCCGCGAGGTTCAGATATTCCTGATCGTTGCAGTAAATCATCAGAGTGACGACCAGGTTCGGGACAGACAGAAGAACCAGTAGAAGCAGCAGAGGAGGTCCTCTGGTTCTCCTGAAAGCCGTCCTCTGGAGCGCCGTGACGGCACCGAAGTGGACCAGCCAGGCCAGGACGGCGCAGCTGTCGGCCAGGACGTCCAGGTACAAGTCCGCCTGCTGCAGTAGGCTCACCAGCACCACGTCGGCAGCGAAGAGCAGCGCCGCCAGCAGAGCCGACACCCGCCGGAGTGTCCAGCCACAGGGGGGGGGCGTCTGGAGGAGGTCGCGTCTACAAAGCAGGAGCATTATTACAGAAAATACAACAGATGCATGATAAGAAATGGATTTCTGTGGCCAATACTGATGTGAGGTGGACAATAAACACTGACTTTTAGATTGATAACTTTATTTACCCACTCATAAAACCAAAGTTTAGGGTAAAGACGTTTCACTGATGTGGACAAACTGCACAGTATGAAACTCTAGTGCATGAATAGACCGTCTGGACAGACCAAGAAGAGCATGTTGTCAGAGTGAAGTCTACGTTTTGCCGTCAGGTGTGACCCACCTTTGCACGGCGAGGTAGCAGGCGCTGAAGACGGCCATCCCCGCGTGAGGCACGGCTCCGAGGACCAGCTGGTTAAAACACGAGCTGATGTGTCCATCCTGCCACACGGGGAAAGGATTCTGCTCGTCCGAATGGCAGAAGCCTGCGAACAGCTCTGCTGGCCCGAAGACCCTCATCGCTCCTCCCGTTTCACCGCCGTCATCCTAGAAAACACCTTGAAGGGACGGAGAGCGATAACAGAGACGCTGGTTATTCATTATGAAAACAGAGGTGCGTGTCTGCCTTCAAAGCCACGATGTGAGTCACAGTGCAGATTAAAAAGGTGAGAAACATGTCAAAGTGTCACGTTTGTAGTATTGAAACTTTTATAAATTAACCACAATGCGTCCTCGCACAGAGATGTTGAAAACAGCAATAATTAAGCTCGTTATAGGAGACATTATTGTGAAACACTTGACCACTGAAACCTGTTCGTCTTCAAATCTACACACATTCTGATGCTAAGCTTCCAGTTTCTTTCACCATCTTATTTAACGATTGCTCAGTGGGATTTGTCTCTTTCTAACTTTTCAATAATCCGTCTGGTTGAACCATTTTACAGCGAATAGTTATCTGTGTAAAACAAACCACTCACTCAAGTCTCTGTGGCAGGAGATTATATATATATTTATAGAAGTTTGTCTCATACAGTGTGGTTTTCTGTTAAGTAGTCAAACATTCAACATTCAACACTTTCCAGAAAGAGGACAGGGTTACAAACTAAGACCATATATAGATAATAATAATATATAGATAATAATATAACATATATATGAACAGACTTCACATGACGCTACTTTACTTACATGAGTTGGTAATGTTCCATCACAGAAGTGTTTCTGCACTTATCTTTAACTATTCGTGTAGCAGAAGAAAAGGAAAGCCCTGAAGACGACAGAAGAATGAAGTTACCAGCTGGACCTAGAAATGTAAACAAACGAGGCTAACGTTAGCTAACTAGCTTAGCTAACACAATATATCTTCTTTAAACATGCTAACACACACACAATGTGAATAAGACACGAACGAGCTGAAGCAGTGATTAATATAACTCAATAACAACACGAATGGGATATAATTAAGATGAGCAACCTTTAAGTTTTACCGGCTTTTATCTCACTAGCAGGCGTTACATTTTGTCGACTCCTGATGACGCACGCCAGTGTCGCGCACAGGTTTTTCAAAATAAATGTCCTGTGCGGAAATGGTTTTATAAAGCAAAGACGTACTTAGATGAAGTAAAACATAGAATACCATGAAATAAAAAGTACTCAATGACAGGTAAAATACTTTTATTCGAAATGTTACTTAAGTAAAAGTACAGCAAACTGTACGTAAAGTATCAAAAGTAAAAGTACTGGTAATGCAGCACGGCTCCTTTCAAAGTGTTTTATTATCATAGAATATTAAATTGTTCTGGTTTTATCACTAACAACTACATGTATGTTTGTCTGAAGAAAAGTCCTTATATTTGTAGAATAAATGCAGTGAAGTAAAAAGTACAATAATACTACTATACCATACTAAACTGTAAATTGAGTTATCAGTAAATGTAATTGGTTAAATTTCACCACTGCTAAAGAAATAAACAAATGAACACAATAAAGGTTCAACTAGTTCTTATATTTCCGCATCTAGAGACAGAGAAAATATTGAAATGTTTGGATTAACATTTCAAACTTTGCACTTGTGCGTCTGACGTTTGGCTACATAAAAATAGTTTGAATATTAATGTTAAATATATTTTATGTGTCTGTTGGTCACGAACTTAATCCAAAGCGTGGGAAAATAGTTTTTCTCACACTGAATATCTTGAGGACTCCTACACAGTAAATGTGCTTTAATAATCTGTAATATTTTGTTGGATACTTTGTTTATGCTTTACTTGTCATACTTCCGTCGTCTTTTATGATGTGATCTCTGATATATATAGTATATATGCTTTCTGAAAAAATAATTATTAATCATCCATTTAATTAAATTAAAGTTCTTTTGCTTTGTTCTTCCTAATTTATCTTAATGGTATTGAATGCCTCTCTCGGTCACTTCAGGGACATCGATGGTAATAAAGCCAGGACTTTATTGTTCTAACCCTGACAAAGTCAGACATGTTGTATCTTTACAAAAGAAAGACTCACGGACTTAACAAAGCTCTTACGAAATGACTAAAAGTGTTTTTATTTAGCATTTATCCAAAAATGGGAGTAGGAAAAAACAAGAGGCAGCAAAAATGGTTTGAGTTGTTTATTGAGGGGGTGACTGTAAAAAAGGAGCAAATTTTATGTTTTAGCACCTTTATAAAAGTTATAAAATGAATTGCTGGATCTCTGGGTTCTCCATATAACCAGAACAATATACGACACACAGGCCTGGAGAAGAAGAAGCATTTAAATCGCCAAAACCAGCAATAAAAATGTCAAAATTTGGAAAATCTCATTATATTTCATTAAAATTTGAATTACATTCTACAAACTTTGGAACCAGTGGATTTTAAATCAGTGCACATTACATTATCATGTAACATAAGTTAGAAACACAAAAGGAATTTGACAAATGTTCCCTGTAAATAGACAGAAAAGAAACATCTTTAAATACTGGGTGCAGCTTTCTGAGGCATCTTTAATTCAATAGAAAAAAGATCTTAGAAGTCGTATACAAAGCAGGAATGAAGCTATACAATGTCACATTATATTTTATTCCTTACACACTGTACAAAGTTCATTTCCTTCAGGGCTGGCCACGCCAACCGCAACACTGGGCAGCTTAACGTTCGTGTTTTAATATCCTACATTAATGCTGTCTCCCAGACACGCACCGTATTTACATATTCAGACATGAAATACAAACATAAATATGAGCAGGCTCTGTCTATCCATCCTCAACGGCATCGCGTGTCTTCAGACACGTCCTTGAAAAAATACACCAAATATTGGCCACCTACATGTAAGCTTTACGCAGTATTTGTCTCCCCTGGGAAGCACTTTGATGAAAACTGGTTCAAAGTGCTTTAAAAACACATCGGACTTTAGCTTTTTGGTCAAAGTTGTTGTTGGATGTTTAAGCCAGGCAGCGTCATCCATTTAACATGTATGTCACAGTATTAAAACACGCCACAGTGAGAACTCAACACAGAGGTGGACACGCTACCCGCCGTCTGATTCGACCAAAAAGCTTATTTAACAATAAGTCGGTGCATTTTTTTCAAAATAAAAAGGTTCAGACTTCAAACTGACTGACATGTTAGCGAGCGTTCAGCAAATCGTCTTTATATATGTTTTTTGTAAAGCCAAATATATTGAAGTAACGTGTGTGAATACTGTACAGTCGGCCTAACGCTGGTCATCTGTATATCAACACAAACATCTCAAGTGTTAATTCAGAATTAAAGCTATCACATAGCTGGGAAGAAAGAAAGTTCATGTACAAAGCAACTGATCAAAGGCCTGAGAAAGAGTTTTCTGCTGTCATTTCGGGACGTGATTGTCAAGTCAGGCCGAATAACTGGAAATCTGATCATACACACACAGCAATGCATAGGCTTCAAATCAAAAATCAAAAATCATACCGTGAGTAAAGCAGAATAGCAGAGTTACTCTGGAATTTAGTTACTTATTTATTAGTACACACAGTGTAAGTAGGGCTGGGCACCATGCTGTTTTTGGATACCTTACTTTGAGAAGTAGAAACATGTTTCTAACATTTATGCTACAATGAAAATGCAAACCTTTCAAGTAAAAAAACAACGATCTTTTTCGTTTAATAAAAGTAGTAAACGTCCAACCACACGCAGCCATTTAAAGAACTAAACAGAATACTGTCGAAATGTTTTGATTCAAATCAGGAACGATGTGATAAAAGAACAAGTTAATAAGAGTAGAAATCTGGCCAAATATTGGAAGCCAACTCTCAATACTTGACAGCTTCGATACTCAATGAGGACACATTTCAGTGCTGAACACATCGAAGTTGGATACCCAGCCCTAGACGTACCCGTTGAGGTATCCAAGATGGACACCATGTAGCAACCTGGTTTGGATCGCAGAGAGAAAAGAAGGGTTTGAGCGGGTTTATCACCAAAGTGATCGCTAATACTTCACTGATTTAAACCCGGAGACTCAAGAGACCTCTGTGAAAATATTTATCGATTTGTTTCAGAGTTATGAACTCAGCACTGCAGCTTGACAACACAGGAAGTTCTCCAGAAAGTTGAACGTTTTTGCAGTACTTCTCTTAAAAAAAAAAGGTAGAGAATTTTAGGTAGTATAGATATATAATAAATTAAATCATCACTCTCCTTAGACATCAGGTTATTGATGCAGTCTATGAAACATGACTCATTGATAAAGGAGACTTAAAAGTGAAGTGACTTAGCGGTGTTTCCTTAAAGAACATTTCTGAAGTATTAGTGGAGTCCTCCAATCATCTGAGATGTTACAAACAACGTCCTCCTAACAGCTGATGAAAGGTGACATCACCACGACCCTCACAGCCTGTCATGTGGTTTATCTCAACACTCTGGTGTTCCACAGGGATCGATCCTGGGTCCTCTATCATTTCACCCAATCATGATAGGAGACGTGCAGCGCCTTAGGACCTTCTCTCAGAATAAACCAAATGTGCTTCATGTTGACTAGAAACTGTCTCCACAATGCTCCATCAACCAGAAGACATTTGAAACATCGCTCAGCTTTACCAAGTTTGAGTGTGACGTTCGATTCGAATTTGAACGTCAAGTCTCTCAGTTTAAGCAAACTATATTTCCAAATAAAATCATATCTTTTGTTACATTACATTCACTGTGTGAATATTTTACAGCAGGAGTCAGGATCTTCACTGAGATAAGTTTAGAAATTGAAGTTGGATACTTTTAAAGCATTTAAAACTTTCCCACCAGAGACGTCAGGTTCGGGTCGCTCTGCTGGAAGAGCTCCGCCTCATCAGTGCCCTCAGAGCAAATGTGATAAAAACGTTCTTTCTACGTCCTCTTTGTAGTTCTACTGTCAAACGTTGAGCCTCAGGTTTTCTACGTACCTACTTTGTAAATCAATTTCTAACAATTGTATGGAAAATGTTTATAAATAGTTTATTATCAATATTAATATTATGTATAATAGTATGCATACACACACTTTAAAAAATAGTCACGGTAAACTTCTAAAAGCTTTTCAGAAGTCTTGGAAGTGGAGTTTTTATGTAATATATATATTGTATACAGTATGTTTTTGAAAGCCAATTTCTGGGATCTCCCAATAGTCCACAACAAAACAAATGAAAAGAGTCAAGCGGGATTTGGGGGAAGAAAAACAAAATAAAAGAGCGGGAAACTGTGACTGGAGTCCTGGGGTCTGAGTAGTTCTGTAAGTTCCTCCCCCAGAGTTCATAAATAAAGAAGCAGAGTTGAACATCAGCGCGTGAAGACTTCGCTCAGAGCTGGTTCTGGAATCCACTCAGACCAGAGGAAAAAAAACAAAAAACAAAGATAAACTATTATTAATACATTTGCTGGATCAGTTTGAAGTCCACCAGGAAGGGTTTGTTTGTACACCACGCTACACCGTGTCCCAGAGGAGTGAGAGGGGAGACAGGGACCTGTCTTTGGAGCATTTCCCATAAAGGGGGAGGAGTCACAGACACTCCCGTGGCGTCGTCTCCTCTGGCCCCTCCTTCCTCTGACACGGTCTTTAGTTTGAGAGAGTCTGTCTGCGTATACGCTCGGTATAGCGCTCACAGGTTCTTGGTGTTTATGTGAGTCTTGTAATGCTTCGTCAGGTGGTCGCTCCTCATGAAGCGTTTCTGACACTGGCTGCACTCAAAGCGTTTGTCTCCTGTGGGGGACGAAAGAAAAGAAAGGGACGGGGTTAAAAACTTACAAACAACACGACATCATTTTTATTAAAGACACGATCATGTTGTGTTGTCGTTTTGCAAAATTCTGCAATTCAAGAGATAACATCACTTCTCCTACTTTTGTTTGGATTTTATTATTTCAATTGATCATTACCTGTTTCCTGTTTGTTAAGTGGTTAAAACGACCTCATTTGTAGCTTTTTACTTTACTCATTCTCATCCATCTTTGCTTTAGGTTGAGTGTTACGGGGATCTTGTTCCATTTTGCAGTGAAACTCCCTGAGAGGAACTCCATTATGTGTGTGTGTGTGTGTGTGTTTCAGACCTGTGTGCGTCCTGGCGTGCCGCTGCAGCTCGTCGCTGCGTGTGAAACGTTTCCCGCAGAAAACCCAGTTGCAGACGAAGGGCCTTTCTCCGGTGTGCAGCCGGACGTGAGCTCTGAGCAGCGACGTTTTCCTGAACGTCTTCTCGCAGCCGGGGACGTGACAGATGTGCTTCCTCTTCCCCACCTCCCCGGGCCTGCACGCACACACACACACACACACACACACACACACACACACACACACACACACACACACACACACACACACACACACACACACACACAGTGAGATATACAGGTTTCAACAGTAGAGCGGAGCATTCAAAAGTAACAGCTGACAGCATTTAATTTAGCATCAAAACAGACTTAAATGCATTAGGTTTCTAAATGTTCTGTTCATAAAAAAGCTTTTGATTTTCAGGAGCAGAAACTTTATTAATAAAGTACATAAAGTATCTACCAATACACATTTTTTACTGTCAAAGCAAACAGCAGTATCTCTATGTTTACTAAAAAGGCTTTTATTTCTTACATAAAGTTCTCAAAATGACTAAGAGCAGGTAACTAATTTAAGATTTCAACAATTAACTGAAAATCTGGCCATGATACACATTTCCAGTCAGTAATATTCCCGTAACAGCCTCATAATTCTAAGTTAGTTGTTGTCTCTTGTCGCCAGAATTTAGTAAAAAGTGTAATAATGTGATATTTATTCAGGTATTTGTTGTCTTGACACGCTCACCTCTTGTCTGCGTCTTTACAGTTGGGACAGGTGCAGGCCATGCGTCTCTTCTTCTCTCCTGGCTGGCCGGGCAGCTCCAGGGTGAGGGTCTGGTCCACCTGGATGGCTGGCTGGCCCGGCGTCGCTGCCAGCTGGAGCCCTCCACCCTGCAGCGTCTGCACCGTCAGGTGCTGCTGGCCTGACAAACACAGAGACGGAGACACTGTAAGACACAACCCAGGGCTCCGGCCAAGCTGTAGTCTAATATCTAATTAGACTACAGGCTGACTGCCACCAGTCAAAAATGGTCTGAAATTCTAATTGGTGATTAATGGAAACATTAACATATTGACCAGGCGGCAACCTCGGATTCTGCCGAGTGAAGCCGATATTTCATGTGTTAAAGCTGCATTCTCTCTAGTGTCCACCAGGGGGCGACTCCTCTGGTTGTATAGAAGTCTATGAGAAAATGACTCTACTTCTCTCTTGATTTATTACCTCAGTAAACATTGTAAACATGAGTTTATGGTTATTATAAAACGGTTCTGGTCTCAGTTTATTTTCCTTTTCCGGAGAAAATCCTACAATTCTGTCTTTTATGCCATAAAAATAAATTACAATAAATAGTGCCCCCGCCTTGTACTTTGTGCGTTACGATGCCGGGTCTCTCTCGTTGTTAAAAACCAACAGAAACCCAAAAGAACCAACTTCCGCTCACCCCCTGCGTTGGTGATGGTGACGGGAACTCCCTGAACTTGGACCCCGTTGATGCTGATCGTCTGCACCGCCTGTGTCGTCGAGGACAGCTGCGGCGTGTTCAGCGATATCATCCCCCCCGCCGGGGCAATTTTTGCCAGAGTCCGTTCCTTGCGCCCCCCCGCCCTCTTGGAGCCGGCCGGCGGCGAGGTGGTGACCGAAGTGGTGGAGGTCGTTGTGGTGGAGACGGAGTCCTGGATCTGAACCGACTGCCACTCACCGGATGCGGTTTTGAAGAGGATCTGAGGGAAGAAGTTGTAAATACGTAGCCGATCTTCCTCCTTTATCAAACTAAACCTAAGAGTGCCGTAGCAGCGGCTCAATCAGGCTGCTAACGCATACTAGCATGCTCTCAACGACGATGCTAACATGCTGATGCTAAGCCGGTCGAATGTTTAGCATGTTCACATTCTTTTGAGTATCAGCGTGCAAACATTTCATAATGAGCACTAAACACAAAGTCCAGCTCGGCGGGAATGTCAGCTTCTCACGTATTTGGTCATAAATCAAAGTATTCGACAAATTGAAACATTGACCTGATGATGCCGCTCGAGGGAAAGTCAACGCTGCTAGCATGGATATACATCTAAAAGAATAAGAGCACTAAATCTGTTTTAAACACCTAAAGCATGATTATCATACAGGATAAGCAGCTTTGAGTGAGTCAGAGGTCCTCGTACCTGCGTTGGTGTCGGATCTGAGATCTGCAGGCTCGATTGGACCGACTGTCTCTGTGGGACGGGCGGTAGTGTGGCGGAGGCGGCCTGCACCACCTTCAAGGCCTGCTGGGGGATCTGAACCACCTGGGACTCCGGTTTGGGCTGGACCAGCTGGACCTGCTGCACCATAGGCGGCTGCCCGGGACTCTGCACGATCAGTAGGTTGTTACCTGCCTGCAGATAGAGACAGGAGAGGTTTACTCTGTGACCATCAATGAGAAAGGGAAAAGATTCAGCGTGTTGGGCTGCTGGTGTGGAGTCAAGCCTGCAATAGTTCAGTTATGGGACCATCTCTCTCATCAATAGGCCACCATAACGCCACATCTTTAAGGGTAGCAGGACAACTACAACATGACATACCCTCTATTGCATTGTGTTGCCGTATGACAACAATGAAGCGTGGTTTATATTCGCCGTAGCGAAGCCGAGCGTGAGTTGACGTAATCACGGTCTGAGCGTCATGTGGTCGCGGACCTCAGAAGTTTTGTTATTTGGAGAGCGTGGCTGTAACAAATAGCCAAATCAAATTGAACATGAGGTACAAGTTCCCAGTTAATTACAGCTCCTCCTCGACGTTGAGGAGGTTGGTTTATGGCGCTTTGCCAGTTACACTCGTTTGTCGTCTATGCTTCTTCACAATACAGTTTTTGTTCGTACGCCTTCGAGTGTTTCTGAGAGTAATACAACGAGCAGCCCGTCGAGCTCGTAGCTCGCACACCATCTGCGGAGGCTCGCGCTACGGCACCACTACAACAAAGCTTTACTTCATCTCACTGTTACTGAAAAGCAGTAAAACAATGTCCACATTTCACTGTTTGATTGTGAAAAGCAGGTCTTCGACTCTGATACGACAAATAATTGATCACATGAGCAGGTTTGCGCTTCCTTTTACGCTGGACACTGAAAAGACCCGTGGGCTCCTGAAGTTGACTAATCGTTCAATATAAAAGGCAAGAAATACTCAAATACTACCTCTGGTAAGTTTAATCATAAAACCAGTTTAAATGTGAAACGTTTTTTGTAAAATAGTCAAATGAATTTCTTGATATACGGCAACTATAATCTAAATATGTAAGTGATGTGAATTTGATCGACTGAATGAAATGACTGTTATTTAATGGAAATTGTTAAATGAAATGAAATAGGAAAATTGAATATTATGGGGCTTTCCACAATTGTTCATTGCTGTCATTTGGCAGCAATGAACAATTACCCCTCTTAAAAATACTTTTTTTTTGTATTTAAAGAATATATATATATTAAGCAATTTTACGCAATACATATTTGTATGATGTTAATATGGGATTAGGAGCATGTAAGTCTGATATTCAGTCTCCTTTGAGTCGTGCTGTTACCGACTCCTGAGGACTGTATTCAGAGCGGTGGGTGTGAATAAAAACAGCAAAGTTGCCGTCGTAAAAAAACAAACCAAAGAGAGCCGAACGATTGAAACGCTCTGTTACAGCTCTCTAGAGCGTTTACAGCTATCACAAGCGATACCTTTTAACCATTTTCAATGTAACACGATGTATCAGAGACACTTTCAGTCAGATTTGACTCAGGAGGAGAACTCAACCTATAAAGTGGGCCAAGTGGAATACATAAGAGATTGTGTTGCTTCAGGGGCTTTTCTGCCAGATGTACCTGGATGATGTTGTCTCCAGCTTCTATCAGGATGGTCTCCATCTGGTCGAGGGGTGGAGAGGCAGGAGGATAAGCAGCCAGAACCATTTTCTTCTTCCTCCCTCGTCCTCCCTTTCCTGGTTTGTGAGCGGCGACCGCCATCTCTGTGACGAACTGAGCCCCGCCCATCTCTCCGGTCGCCATGTTGAACGGCAGCGTTATCCCGCCGGGCAGCTGCAGCATGTTTGCGGCAGAGTTGTTTGGCTTGCGCGACTTTGGGGAGGGCTTGATGGCTACAGTCTTCTGCGGTGTGACCGGAGCGGTGCCGGCTGCGGGAGCCGGTACGGTCATGGGCGTGGTGATGATGGCCTGGTTGGTGCCCGGTATGAGCTGGATCTGACCTCCCTGTGGCATCATCTGGATAGTCTGGGCACCTTGGATCTGCGGCATCATCTGGTACTGGATGTTGGCGGGGGCCGAGGTGTTGGTGCGGGCCGGGCTCTGCTGGATGGTGAGCACGATGGGGCTGCCGGGGGCCGTGGAGCCCAGGCCGGCGGGCAGCTGGATCACATTGCCCTTGGCCGAGAGGAAACCCAGGTTCTTGGGTGGAGCGGGGGCGATGGGAGCCGGCTTTATGGGGAGGAGCCTGCGAGGCTGCGGCTGCGCTGGAGGAGAGGTGACGGGGGCCTGAGCAGCAGGAGGGCCGATCTTACTACAGGTGGCAGCCAAGAGGGCCAGAGGAGACGGCTGGGCGTCCTGCATGGAGACAAATCACACACAGACTGCTTTAAAACCAGAACAGAAACAGTTAAGCTCTAAGAGACAACTACGGGGAGATAAGAAGCTAAAATAAAACAGTGAAGATATTCTAACAGGTCATAAACGATGTTAAACACGTGCTGTAGCAGATGTTTCCATTTGCAGAGCTTTTGTGCTCCTGTGTCGTCCTTATGTGTGATTATACACACTTCAGTTATATTAAAAGAGAGCAATTAGTTTTACAGAAAGGCAGATTACAACACATACAAGACCAGTAAGGGGAAGGGGGGGGGGGGGGGGGCGTCCTGAATACAAGTGGGACAGAAGTTCAACAACAAGAGTCACCGGTGTCTGACTCACAAAAGCAGCAATAACATGTAAAACTAATTTCATGTCAGATAGGACGGACAGCCGCAGCGTTAGGGGGAGTCTGAAATTTAGAGTAGAGGGGCTGGGTGCTGTCAGATAGGACGGCGTTAGCATTCCTCAGATAGCACACACTCTGCTGTACACACAGAATCTGCTCACTAACGCATCGTGGGTTATTGGAGACAGTGAACACATCGTGGGTTATTGGAAACAGTGAACGCATCGTGGGTTATTGGAAACAGTGAACGCATCGTGGGTTATTGGAGACAGTGAACGCATCGTGGGTTATTGGAGACAGTGAATGCATCGTGGGTTATTGGAGACAGTGAACGCATCGTGGGTTATTGGAGACAGTGAATGCATCGTGGGTTATTGGAGACAGTGAAGTCAGGAGAGAGCAGACAGTAGCGGGACACGGCGGTCTGGCTCGTTACTCACTTGCAAGGAAGCAGTGGAGGGCTGAAGGTATTCACTGGGACTGACAGCAACAGTGGTGGCCATGCTGTCCTGTTGTTCTGGAGAAAACACACAGACACAGCAGAGTCACATTCAGGCTGCCTGAAGCGTCTATTTTCAGCGGTTAGGCTGCTCAAGGACATCACAGCACATTCCTACAAAACAGAAAGAGATCGAAGAACAAGCTCGGTAACGTCTCGCTCTGATGACCAACGTTAAACATCATCAGTCACACAAATGAAGCCGGTAATCAGTGCATGCACTTGCAGATATCGTGCAGTATAACTCACAAATATTAAAGCAAAAGGAATGCCAGAGGTTTCATTAAAATATGTTTCCCTCTATGACTCAACATTGAACCATTAAAGGACCTTACTGATGTTTTGCAGCCCTATTTAGCCGTCACAAATACATAGGCAGCTAATCATTTCACAAAGCTTAACATGTTTTTTAATATTCGATTGCACTCCCAAGTTAAAAATCGACGTACAGACACTTGCAAGTTAAAATAGCGTAATGGTTGTGTTACAGTGAATATAATGACGTCTTTGATGTTTTCTTTCTTTGTCATAGAAGCTAATTTACTTCATTAACTTAATGCACACTTTCAAAAAGTGTTCAAAATGTTTTTAACTTCCTTTCAATGCCAAAATAAAAGGGGAGTAACTAACTAACACTGTGATGAATTATCTATCGCAAACACCTCGCTAGTTTATGAAAGTTATTTTTCACACCATAACCTAGAGCTGTCTGGGGAGGTAAGAAAAAGAATTGGTAACGTATAAAATCATGCTTTTGTAATTAGTCAACAGTACGACAAAACAATGAGACGGAGCTATGACCTGTGATTAAACATAAGCTCCTTTAAGACCACACTTCTATCTCTGATATGTACTATTTGAAATGTTATAAAGCGACCAGGTACACAGATCTTTTTGATACATTAAGTACTACTGAGTGTGAAAAAGCTAGAATAATTTTGATGATTTAATAATCAACATAACGATCACACACACGTTTAAATATCAAGGACAACAACTTGTGTTAGAAACATTTTCAAAACAACTTTGGTTCTTGTGCAAAGCAACTGACTTTGTTTAGATGAAACATCTGTCCAGTGAGCCAGTTTACTGACAAACAGCTGTTATGTTTGGCCCTCGAAAAGTAAACAATCTTTGAGCAACAAATATGAAAATACTGATAACAACTGAGATGCTCTGTAAGCAAAGAAATGCACTATTGGACCGCAGTCATTACGTGACAAAAAGATTCAATTTATTGAGCGTATTATATTTCTGTCAGTATAAGTACATTTGGGTCAGACTGCCCAATAGTTTAGGAGCAGAGTACATGTTGACGCAGTCTAATGACCCAAATAGGTTGAGGCTGATACTGCCCAAGAGATTTGTAACACAGCTTGTTCACAAATTACAATCCTCTATATTTATATATACGCTGAAATAAATTGAAGCGCAAAAGACTCAACATATGTCATCTTTCACAAACTGAAGTATTAACATTTGCAGTATTTGAGTACATCACAGTTGAGCTCGAGGCACGTCCGCTGGCAAAAACTTGAAATCAAACAGCGGGTGACACGAAACCACATGACAGCCACAGAGCGCTGCTCTGGGAAAGTACCGAGTCATCACAGATGAGCTGTAACTGCGATTGCGCTCATGAGCAATTAAGTAGAGCAGTTTGTGCCTCTAAAGGCAGAGCATTACCGTTTCATTTCAGACAGAGTGAAGCACAGAACATTATTAATCAATATTTTCAGCTGTTCTGAGAGTATTTTCCAGAAGCCTCAAAGACTATTCTGACAATCTGAATTAAAATAAGCTGTGTGCTGCAGAACAGGAAGTACCGTTTAGCTGGAAATAGCATCCTTGCAACAACATAGATAAATATAACCGATAATAAAACATTTACAGTTCGCTTTGCTAAACCGAGCGAGGACATGCTCCTTATAGCGACCATCTTTGTTTGGATTTGTAACTTGGGATTTGATCATGCATTGGACAGAATGTTTCATCTTTGACTGATTGTCAAAGATTGCCATGTATTTATTCTGTAGTAAGGGTTGTACCATGTAATGGTGATACACGGGGGTCCTTTACAACCGCATTCAAATAAAGAAAATAAAAACACGAGTTGGTTGTTATGAGGGAAGTTCCTACAATACAAAGGATTCTTAAACTGTTGTGTTGTGGCTGCTGATCAGCAGACCAAACAGGAAATGTTGCCTCTGTTAGAGCCGCCGGCCTCATTAAGTGGATGTTTTATAAATGCAGCTGTGGCACCAACTCCTTCCACACAGAGATACCACAGCCAATGAGGGACTAATCTCTCTCTTGCGTATAATACTTCTTTGGCAGTGGTGGAAAAAGTATTTAGAACTTTTACTTAAGTCACTAATACCACAGTTTAAAAAATGCTCTATTATGAGTAAAAGTCCAGCATTCAAAACTGTGCTTCAGTAAAAGTATGCAAGTATTAGAAGTAACATTTATGTATCAAAAGTGAAAGTAGTTCCCTGTCAGTGTTTAACTATTATTTATGATGTCACTGGATTAATATTACAGCTGCATTTACGTGCATGTTGCCTTTTACTGCTGTAGATGTTATAGTTGTGCTAATCTTAACTCATTTATATACTGCTGGGTAGTTTAATCCACAGCAATACATCACGTTTTATAAGATCATTATAATTTTGTAACGTCTCTAAAAAGTCAACTTTTCATGACCTCAGAAAAACAGCCCTTCTCAACTTTGTGACTGTGAATTTTCCAGCTGATCCAAGACGCCTTTTAAATAGTTTATGAAGTTCAAGAAGGAGTAGATTTTTCTCAATTTATAAAGCAACACTTCATCCTTCAGCTTAAAATCACCACATCTGGAGATGCATGGGTTTTACCGGTGAGGTATGAAACTGTAATCTGAAGCTGTTAGACAAAAGTAGAGTAAAAAGTACTACATTTCCTTCTGAGGTATAATGGAATACAAGTATACAGTTGCATACAATGGAAACACTGAAATAAAGTGTATATGTATTAAGCCCCCAAGCATGAGCTCCATCTTTACCAGCTGCAACATTAAAGCGAAGAACACATTAATACATCAATAATTATAAAGCAGTGACATAATATAAAGTTACATGATTCAGAAATGGGCCATTTTGCATTCTTTCGGTACTTTAAACTATATTTAAATATCCATATACTTGTGTACTGTGACACTTTACTTGAATAACCTTTTTGGATGCGGGACTTTTACTTGTAACAAAGTATTCATACAGTGCAGTATTGCAACTTTAAGTTAGTGAGTACTTTCATGCACCACTGCCAGTAATGCACACATATTTAGAAAAAACAGTACGGCCTCAAAATAGCGCCGCCATCTAAAACACTGTTGGTTTGCTGTGCACAACCAGCTAACGGTAGCTAGCTAGCAAGCTAACCCGCAACACTAGACTAAAGTGGCTAGCAGCTAGCAGCTAGCTTAAGCTGATTTGGCCCGAGTGCATCTTAAAGTTTGTACTTTTAAACGAGCCAAGATGGGACCGTTACTTGCACCATCACTATGTTTTATTGTGGAATAGATGGGCGGGGGGGAGGGGGGAATGAGTAAAGAACAACAGCTACACTCGCATATTTGGCTAGCTGAAGCGTAGCTAGCTGGCTAGTCAAACTCTCTTTGAATACGTTACAGAAGAAAAAAGGCAGACCCTTTTTTACCGGAAGTGCTTATTGTGGTTCACACAACTGGCCGAGCCACCCCCTAAAAACACATTTATTCGTGCCGCATAACGTCCAGTGCGTTTCTGTCCAATGCAAATACAATGTTTAACGAAGTAGTAATATAAAATACACCAATGTTTTAATTCCTACCCACCGCTCATGACGACATTCGCTCTCCGTGAGCCTTGAAGACCGAGCCCCGTGGAGGAACCCGCCCACGCTCTCGCTGCGCACCAATCCACGCACAGTGGAGCGGTTGAGCGACGCGCGCGCCGACCAATCAGCTCGAGCTTGCGGCCGTTGTGAGTGAAATTCAAGCGAGCCAATCGCGGAGCGAGATTTCCCACACGTCACGCGAAGGACGGGAGGCTCGACCAATGGGATGTCGAGATTTGTGCTCGGTAGGAGGCGTTTCCTAAAGAGTGAGCCGAGAACAACCGAGGGCCCTATTACGGCGAGGTTAGCGGTTTCACTGACGGCCCCGACGACCAATGCAAGAAGTGAAGGCAGAGCGACAACCGCGCTCATCAATGAGCTTTGAGTCGCTGGAGCGTGTTTAAACTGTCCCATGTTTCATTATGAGGATCAGTCCGTTATGTGCGATAACACACGCTGCAGTAAGGCCAGTGTCAACGGATTAGACATTTATTTTATAAAGTATTGGCCTGTTAATGACTTGTAGTTCATCAGAATCAGAATCAGCTTTATTGGCCATGTACGTATGTGTACATTGCTCTCAACGTACACAGAATATACAAATAAACAAGAAAAATATAAAAACAAGGACATTAAAGACAACAAAGTAGAACAGAGAATCTAAGCACATTCAACATTTAACTACTATACTACTTAATTACTAGATAAAGATACCACATCTGGCTGTTCATACTTCATACTATGTGGTTCCCACTTGTTGGAATAAGTATTTCACATTCTTCACTTTGCCTAAAGGAATACTGATACCATACTGTAAGAAATACATTTAAAATGTTACTTAATTAGAAGTATGTAAGTATAACCAGGGAAATGTCCCTCTATACTCTTATAGTTTTATACAGGATATTATAAAGTTAGATTGTCATTACTCGTCGTGATAATGATTAAGACTGGATTTTACTGTTAAAGGTGGTTGTGGTGGAACTCATTTTAAACTTTTAACTGATGATTATTTTCATTATGGATTAATCTGATGATTATTTTCTGCATTAATTAACAGTTTTTTTAAAAAGAGAAAGAAGTGAAAAAATTAGCCCAAAGTGACTTCATAATGTTTGTTTTGTTCATTATTATTATTGCTAATACATTAACGTTTTAAAAAGGGAGCACAATAGCTCAGATTTGTGAAGCTGGAACCATGAAATCTTTTTATATGAAAAATGACAGGAAATCTTCTGTCAATCGACGAATCATCTCAGCTGTACTTGTATATAAACCGTTGGGTCGTTTAACAAAAACATCTTCAAAACAGTTCTTCCTGTATTTTGTGTGTCAAAATCATCATTTGTAAAGTAATCAGTGCTGTCAAATGAATGTAGAGGAGTACTAATGTGCAGTATTTCCCCTCTGAGATGTGGAGTAGAAGTATAAAATGACATCAAGTACCTCAAATGTGTACTTAAGTACAGAAGGTACATTGCACCACTGCCTGGCTCTAACATGCAGAGGCCTGTTGTGTGTCGAATCCTTTTGTTATTCAACACAAACCTGCACAATAGTAGAACAATAAATGGCTTTTTGGCATTTGGTCCCAACAGCCAAAGAATTCAAATTAAAACTTAAATCAGTGTTTTTTTTGTTACTCCTTTTTTCTTCTTCTCACAAAGATGACTCAAGCTCAGACGTGTCTCACTTGGACTCAGACCAGATCTGAACACAGAGGACTCGGCACTTGTCTTTCCGGTTTAGTGTCGGTCACGACCCCGACGAGCCCGGCTCTCAGCCTGTGGGTGAAACGTTCCAGTCGTGGCTGTCAGTACCGTCTGTCGGCCACATCGGCTGAGTTGCCCTCCAGCGTCTTCAGCCAAACGATGAGCTGTCCTGTTTCTCACTGGATCACTCTTTTCACATCCACAATGCATGCAGGGCCCTTTATAGGCCCACCCACCCCCACCCCCCATAGAGTGCACTTGACCTTATTCACCATATAGTCGTGTCTGTTTTCCCCCATCCGTTCATCCTCCCTGCATCACTACAAGGTTCTTTTTTTTGCTTTTTTTAAAGTGCTTTATAGCAACGAGAGTCCTGCTTTTAGCTATAAAGCACTTTTCTCCCTCTTCACCTCGAGTGTGCTGTAGTTAGCGGTGGAGGATACAGATACTGTCTATCACGTCTCCCCAGGCACCTCTGTGGAGAGTCTCGGAGAGAAAGAGCTGCATAATTTAACTGGGATATCTCACTTTCTTCATTTCACAAGCTTCACGAGCGAGCCCGAGCATCAGCCGGAGAGTATTCAGCTTTAAACATTTCAAAGTGAACGGCTGCCGTTAAAGAAATGGAACAGTTTCTATGCGGTTAAGCATGGATACAGTGTTAACTCACATAGTGTTGAGCTGAAATGATTAGTCAATTAAATGGAGTCACAATCAGCTACAATTTGGACCAATTAATCGTTTTTTACACATTCAAGCCGCTGTTTAGTCAGACTTTAGTATCTTATAAACTAAATATATAAGAATGTGTCTATTTTAGGCTTTTCAGATAAACCTATGAATTCAGTGTTCCTACTTCTTAAGCTAAAAAATACATTTAAAACCAGATTTGCCTAAAAGGAGCTTTAAACGTTGCACTTAAAGGTTCATTCTTGACTTCACAAACAGCAGCGAGACCAAAAAAAAAAAAAAAAAGAAATCTCATCGCAAAGTCCAACTTTCTATTTGTTTCTGAAGCGTTCAACCCCATCATGCTGCATTTTGTTCAGTTGCCATGGAGATGGTTATGACAGTGACCTAAGTATAGACTTCATCCATTCATCAAAACATATCTCCATGACAACCGAGCAGCTCCGCACGCCGAGCAAGGCCGTGTCAGAAAGTAAGGTGGACCTTAAATGTATATTTCTCAAGATACACAGACGTTAAAAATATATTATAGACAAAATAAATGCTTAAAAGTCCAGATAACTAAAACAGGACCTCATCCTGCCCTTCATTGTATTGTTGTTTTCTTATTATAATATAATTATGAAAGCTTGAAACATGTTCAGACTCCAAAATCAATCTTATTCAAATATTCAAATGAAAAACAACGATGCCACACACACCTGTTTTATTTTTCTTCTTATTGAAAACACTGAGCCAGTAGTCCGCTTCAGCAAAACACACCTGGGCGTGTCAACAAATAAAACTGACAGGTAGAGATGAGTCACGGCAGATATACACACTCTGAGGCAAGGCATTGTGGGAAAATGAGGCTCATAAACTCCCCAATACAGCAAAGCCAAATTCAGAAAACTGTTTCTGTGCAAGTGAACTCCACATTAGTTTTGTGATTTAATTGCAAAAACTCTCTTCTTAAGTGGACTTTGATGATGAAAGAACCTCTGCTGAGAACAAAATAAAATAAAATAATTTTTATCATCTTAACATTATAGAGAAGTTCCGTTTTGCATTATTTTTTCCTTCAATTCCAAAGAGCTGTTTGGAATAAAACAGTGTCAATATGAGATTTTTGTTTTTTTAAATTGCATTTCTGAGGATGTTTTTCTTTTCTTTGGTGTATTTTTCACTGTCTCTATGAACACCTGCTGAAATGTAAACAGCAGCTGTGGACATCATGTCACGTCAGAGCAACAGATAACAAACAATCTACCGAAAACAGCCTCGATAGACCAGAATGCAATGCAGCTGCAGGACATGTGGTGCTGTGAGTATCAGACGCGGTTCATAAGATTTAAAACGACAGCACTCATCGAATGGTGGTCGAGGGGCATTCTGGGAAATGTAGGAAATCACTGCAGTACGACATTCCAAAATATCTTTGGACATCTGAAACTGATCTAACAGAATCTGAAGGTGGAGTGTTTCCTTTCTTTGGAGAGTCAGATGTTTCAGAGACTGTTGAATGAACAAAGGTACAATCCACCAGGTTAGAGGAGTGACATCAAAAGATGAGAAAGTGACGTATGCTGTATGTTCTACTATATCTGGTCGTTTTTTCCGAAGTTCAAGGTGGAAGTAGTACGTCCCAATTAAACTCATACGGCATGCAACACTACGTACTTTTTAAGGGCCGCTGCAGTACGTCCTGAAAGTAAAGAGAAAAAGCAAACGATGTGGAACGCAGCTTTTGTGTTGTGTGGAGGGGCCATCTTCAACAGACAAATGCCCAAAAGCTGCTGTGTGGTGGGATGCACTACTAACAGGGTAATGAACCCAGGACTAAGTGTTTATAGAGGATACAGAAGAAGAAGAATGGGAATGTTTAGGCTAACTATATGTCAGTTAGCTAAAACATTCGGACAGACGATGCAACTTGTGTTACAGAATGGGAAAAAATGACAAAGCTGCAGTTTTATGTTTGCAAGTGCCTTAGCTAACTACAGTAAGCTAACATTAGCTCGCTAACAGCTAACTTACCCCATCATCATTTTAGTTTAATTTATCAACTGCACCCCTGGTAGACATACGGTGTTAAAATAATCGTTTGAAGAGCTGAAATCTATTGTTTTTAGTTAGCTAAAGGTATTTCTGTTAGCGTTTTAGCCGTTGGTTGCACATTGTGGCGGCAAATATTTTTGCGCTTTGTCTCCATGAAGTCAAAGAGGAAAGAAAACTTTGACTTCTGTGGGCTGAAAACTTTCTCACATGTTGCACATCTGGCTACAACGTCACAGCTGGTGATTCCCATTTGAAAGCTAAACAAGAAACACCTGGTGTGACATCACTGATGTCGGCGTGGCCCGAAGCGCCACCCACCAATTAAGGGGAAGTAAAGCATAGCCGGTTTCCAGATGCCTGAATCACCACCCACGTGTCGGGTTCAAATGGATCTGGGTGTTGTGCTCGTTGAAGGCTGTTTCTAATGGCAGAACAGTCAGGACTTTGTGGGATGAGACTTACGCATGCTGTACGTCAGTGGACTAAGTGGATCTGCTAGCAACCGCAACTTCCGTGCTAACATGACATCAGTGGGACAGATCCATCTCTCACTAAGTAGTTGAGGCGAAACAAAACACTCCTTCTCGCTAAACAGAAATCCTTTTGTCGAAGTTAATTGTTTAAGGGAAATTAAATGGCAATTCGGTCTTAAAATCAGTCTAAAAACACAAACAAAACACCAAAACGTGGAGATGTTTAAGTATAAACTTTAAGATGAGGTTAAGATTTCATCAAATCCGTCTGCGTAAAACAAGCAAAAATAGAGAAATAGAATTGAGTATTGAATTCAATTTCAAACCAATTTTTTATGTCCGATATGTCTAATATACATCTGCAATACATTAGCATTGTAGCTAACATTACAATTTAGTTATTTCCAGCCAGAAAAAAACAAACCAGGTTCCCCAAAATGAGATTATAGGTCCTCCAACATGGTGACTTGCTCTCTTGCTGCCCTGCCTCTGTGTGTACATCTCTCCTGAGGGCAGTTTGTAATCCATAAACCCTCTTTTTGACAGCATGGAAAGGAAAAACAAGGAAACGGCAGCAAACAACAGTTGTACAAATTGACCAGTGCATTGTGTGTTTTAAAAGTCCAGTTCAGTAGCTTCGGGAAATTTTGCCAATGAAGTTCACAATTCTCCTTTTGTTTCAAACCGACACGTTTGGCAGGTGAGAACATGTCTGCAGTCCCTCTGAAGACGAGGCTGAGTCCTCTGCACCTGAATGTCTCAATGACTGGTTTCCCGCCGTCCAGCTGCAAACACTCGTCCCTCTTTTTGTTAGTCCAAGTCAAGAGAGAGGCCGGTCCATCCGAGTCCAGCTGGAGACCCAGAAGCATCCAGGGACTCTGATTGGCTGATGCTGGAAGACTGGCAGACCAGTACAGATCAGTCCTCCATACAGAAACCTGGGCAGAGATACGGGGTGCAAAGTTAAAGCTGCTTTTACATGTTATCAGATATATTAGGAAAACAAAATTTCATATGAATTCATCGTTATAGTCGCATGATTAACTACATTTTCCCTTTCACCCATAGACTGTATATAAGACGTAGTCATCGTGACGTCACTCTTTGGTTTGTGGACTGATGTTTTGAAGCGTCAAGTTCGGCGATTTTGCCGTCGCCATCTTGGAATACGGCCGATGCCATGTTGTTTCTTTCGCAACCAATGAAGTGACCATATTTGGAATGCGGAGGAGTGATGTAGAGACGCCGTATACGTCTCTGGTAGAGACCTGTCAATCACAGTACGCCCCGCCCTAAAGCATCCCCTGCTTTATGGTCTGTTTGACTCTAAATGGACCATAAGTTACTAAATGAACATCGTGCTGTATTGAAGAAGACTTGAAACTAAAGATTGAGACCATAAACTCATGTTTACAATGTTTACTGAGGTAATAAATCAAGAGAGAAGTAGAGTCATTTTCTCATAGACTTCTATACAACCAGAGGAGTCGCCCCCTGGTGGTCACTAGAGAGAATGCAAGTTTTAAGACATTGGCTTTACTCGGCAGAACCGGAGGTTGCAGCCTGGTCATTATCTTAATGTAACTTGTGTTTTTTTGTGCTTTCATAGAGCCGACTATAGAACAGCAAACAAGAAGGAATGGTACGATTTTTAAAAGGAAGTGGGGACCTGGAATTGAAAAGTGTGTCTCTAAGACGATAAAGAAGTGAGGCAGTCAAATTCACTGTATTTATATATATATATATATATATATATATATATATATTCACAAACACCCAACTGACACTCACTTGAGCTGAGAAGATCTCTGCTGCTACGTCTGCGACTCTGTCTCTTGCGCTGCTCCCACCACCCTCCGGATGCTCTTGATTGACAGGTACGTCTCCTCCTCGGGGTCGTAGTAATAAAACTTACTCAGGTAGGATATTAGCGGTCTGGAGAGAAGTGACGACAAATGCGGGAAACAAAGTCAGCAATCAGCCAAGTGTCCCTGTGTTTGTCATATTAGTACATTTTCTACTGTGAAATGACAAATCACTCAACATAGCATAGAGTGTTAGCATTTAGACAACACAATTATCTTTAAAGTAACAAACCTTCTGTGGCACAATAAGAAGTTAAAAGTTAGAGCCTATAGAATCAACTTAATACGGTTAATTGTGAGCAAAGAGCCTCATGTTTAATCTCATATAGCAAGACCAAAAGTCCTTTCAGTATCAAAGAGGCGGAGGCAGACTTTAGATGACTCCTCGGAAGTCCCGACACAGTTGCATGCGAGCTTTAAAATAGTTAACATTAGTTTAAGTGTATATTTTGAGCAGGCGCAGCATTTGAATGAGTACCTGGGCAGTGGAAGCTCCTGGATGTGGTCGATGCGGACCATTTGTCGGATGCAGAAGCGACAGAGATGTTGTAGTGACTTCACGTTGCTGAAGCGAGACACGGGATACAGCAGCTGAACCGGGGTGGGAGGAAGCCCTGCAACACACACACACACACACACACACACACACACACACACACACACACACACACACACACACACACACACACACACACACACATATTCTCCAGTTAAAGGATGAAGCTGGTGTTTCTCTATATGTTATGTTTATAGTGGAGTAAAAAAATACAATATTCGCCTGGAGACACGTGCAGAATTTCAACCCCTCACATATACTGTATATGCATTCTCACAATCATAAATGATGCTCAGGCTGCATGCAGACATACAGACAGAGTCTCTCAAAGCACTTCTCACTAAGTGGCAGCACCACATCCATTTTTGATCGGCTAGGAGGCTGCGTGCAGACGTATATGACCCATATTTTTACCTGGGACTCTGGAGCGGAGGAAGTAGAGGAATTTCCCGTTCTTGGAGTGCATGATGGCTCGCTCGATGAACTCCACCACCGAGTGGCAGCGGTCCTCAAACTTCGGGTGACACCACAAGCTGAACGTCCCTGGAGAAGCATTTTAACATATGTAAATCAGAAACCACATTAATTATGAAACGTTGTATAGTTACAGTAAACACACAAGACCATCCGGTACAAGTTAGCCGCCTCTAATCGGCCTCTACGTTGTTTTAACTGGGACTCTCTTCTTGCAGAGAAATGCTCTTTTCGCAGGAAATCTTTCAAAGTCACATCCACAACTTCCACACGTGACCTGATGAATGAATTCTGATTGGCTGAGCTGTGAAAAAGAAATGTCTCACAGGATGGTGTGCAATAATTAAATGGATCCGCTTTGCAACAGTAGAGCTGTTTTTTAATTAAATCCTGGAGTGTTTATGGAAACTGAATAAATAACATTCTGCACATGATTTTCTCTGGACAGCATCTAAATACAGCTCCCTATGCATGGCCACATCGACCCTAATCCAGCGAGTAGATGTCAAGCTACTTCACTGGATGAGCGATAACTTTGACCTGATGATGGCATCCGGGGGAAAGTCAGTAGTTCACCACAGTCAGTGGAATTTATCCTCCAGGGACCTTGAATATATGTTGCAAATTCCACAGCAATCCATCTAATAGCTGTCAAGATATTTCACTCTGAATCACTGGGATTCATCCTGAGGGGGCTTTGAATATCTGAATCAAAATTTAATAGCAATCCATTCAAATGAATGTTTGGTATAGAATGTTCCTCTCTAAAATGTTACAAAAGATGCTTAAAAGACTATTTAATTGTTCTTTTGTAATGACTTTCTTTATGTGTTATTGTATTCCTTGTTTCGGGTTTTATATTATATCTCTATCTGTATTTTATTATTAAATTGTGCAAAATAAACTAAACTTTACTAAGAATTTCAGAATAAAAGCCTCTGATTTGGACAGAAAGCCTGCGATCTACAACCAGCCGTTCTGCGGTGACACACGTGCAGAGTGAATAATAGACGCCTCTGAATAAGTTGCTGCGTGTGGTTGTTGACTTCCTGTTGACTGCTCGGTGGTTGTTTATCTGCCCTCGATTCCCGTCAGGCCCCGATGCGTTCATGCACACATGATCGCGTTGATGTGGATGTGTTGTGTCAGTCGGGGCTGGATGTCTGAATAATGAATGTTTTTTCCAACCATGACTCTATAGCTTTATCATGGTGACTCATTAATATAGAGCCTCGTTTATGTATGCATGTGTGTGTGTGTGTGTGTGTGTGTGTGTGTCTATCTTTCATGAGTCACCTTGGTAGCTTGTCACACGTGTGCAAACATACATGTGGCGTTGTAGTGTGACCTTATTGGATCTTTACAACGTCATGTTTGAGATTATTTTGATGTGTCTGTGCTCTGTTGTTTCTTTATGTGCCGTTTTGATGTCCTATTGTTATGTTCTTGTTCTTGTTGCTGTGTGAACAATGTGTTTATGGATACAGACACTGCCACACACTCGTAGTAGGTCACAAGTGATAATTGAGAGGAATTATTTTTGTACGAGTCTAAACATTGTTTTTGGAGAAAATGCTGCAGAGTATAAAATCCCGGAATTATCATGTAAGAAAGATCATATCGGTAATTATTTTGGCCAGGATAATCGTGACGGGAAATATTCATATTGTTCTATTGTCTATTTTGTGTGTGTGTGTACTACTTGTGTGTGTATGTTTAGGGAGTGAGGACATTTTAGCCGGTCTTCACTTCAAAAGGCTTGTTTGAGGGTTCAGACCTGATTTTTAAGGTTTATGTTATAGTTTTAGGTTTAAGTTAGGGTTAGGATTAGTTGTGATGGTTAGGGTCAGGGGTTAGGGGTCAGGGGCTCGGGTCAGGGAATGCATTATGTTAATGAGTGTCTTTGAGGGAGGACATTTACGTGAATGAGGACATTTGATCTGGTCCTTGGTTTTAGGTTATACATTTAGAGGTATATATTTTTTTGTAATGTATATACCTATATATACATTACAATAATTAGGTTTAGGGTCAGGATTAGTTTGAGGGTAAAGGTCAGACAGGTGGCTGTGATGTTTGGGTTAAACTATAAACTATAACAGTTACACTAATATGAATTTCATCATCTGCGCGCCTGCAAGTGTCTGCAGCTGAAAATCTAGAACTGTACAGACTACGTGTGAACACATTCATCTGTGAGGATATCCACAATATTGCTGTCCATCCTTCTGTCAAGTGTGAGTACAAACGTGTGTGTGTGTGTGTGTGTGTGTGTGGGTGTGTGTGTGTCTCACCTCGGTAGTGCTCCATGCGTGTGTGGTGTGTGACTCCCTGCGACCTGAAGCTGAGGCTCAGGATGTATCGGGGGTCTGAACTGTCTCGGACCAGGAAGGACCCGTCCGGTTTCCCCTTCAGCTTCATCTCTGCGTCCTCCCAGTTCATGGGACCCCAGTACCAGCCGCACTGGGGAGAAACCAAACAAAAACCTTCAGGAAACCCTGCGAGAAACAAGACTCAAAAGGATTTTAGGTTCAAACTTTTAGCCGACTGATGTTATACTCCTTTAATTAATCCCGTGAAGGCCTCATTGGGCTGAACTCTTGTCTCAAAAAAGTAGAAATTGTCTCCTTGTGTAGAATTAAAATGCCTTTATCCGTTTTTGTCCAAACAGCTTGAATAACAAAATAAAATGTTTGATGAATAAATCTGTGTCATATACTGTATTTCTCTGCTTTCCTGTTTTTTTATGTTCCATCTTTAAATCTTAATATTTCAGTGTAAATTTAATATGCCAGACTGAACACTTATGTGCCATCTTTGTTTACCTTTTGTTTTATGTCTCCAGCTTCAAAGCTTCCACTGTTAACCCGTGTTTAACGTCATATTGCTATGAATTGTGGGTAATTCCCTTACGCAAAGTCTGCATCTAATGCTGACTTACGGAAAGGGTTCATAAAGGGCTCAAAATGTCTGTGAGAGAGCCTCAAACACTCGATGATTTGACAGTGGGACAGAACTAAACCCTCACGTTTTTTTTTTGCATTTTTGGATGTTTTTTGATCAAATATTAATAAATGAAATAAGAAAATAATCAGAAGATTCGTATAATGAAAATAATCATTAGTTCAGAAGATGCACAATGCAACATGCTCCACCCATAAATAAAAGACATGCATGATAATATATGAACGTAGGAAATGAAATCATTTTTTAGGGGTCTTACCTTCTCCAGTTCTCTCAGACTGGCGGTGAAGTTGCTGGCTTCAGACCGTCGCAGGGCGCACAACATGGGGGGCGGGGCATGTCTGGAAGGGGGCGGAGCATTAGCCGGTGACGGGGTCGAATGAGGGAGGGCCCGAAGGAAGGCGTCTAAATCAGAGGAAGAATGTCAGAGAACATTTAAAGGTGACCAGAAATTTAAAATCTTTCTTTTATTTTTTTATTTTAGTGTCAGAAAAAAAATACATTATAACAATGCCACAGCTGCATACATTCTTGATGTCTATTTTCCACCGTATTTGGACGTATTTGTGGAAACTGCGAGGATATTTGGAAGAACCCATCATGCTGTTAAGCGTGTATTTAACATTAAGAACCCCAGCTGGTTGACTTCAAGTGATATTAGGACCCACTCACATGCAGTATTGCACTAATCATTAATCAATCAATAACACTTACGTATGGTGTGCTATCACAGCGCACAAAATAAATAAAATGTAAAGTTCTTATTTGTATTTACAGTTTTCCACAAATCAATGCAAATCCTCATGATAAATTGATTTCTTAACACAATTCTTAGATTTTGAAACCAGCTCATATGAACATAAATACATTTAGTGCATTAAAATGAGAGCATGGAAGAGACGACTGGTCACTTTTCCCATCAGCTCGTTGCTTCGTGATAAACATCTCGGAAGTAAATGATCCATCGATTGTTTCATCTCCTACACCAGAGACTCTGTTTGCTTCGTTTGCTCCACAGCGGCGCTCACTTCCTGCTTAGCGCCAGGAAGCGATGGAGCAGATTCAACGAAACGTCTTACCATTGAGGCTGAGACTGTGCTGGATGGTGGCGTGGGAGGGAAGAGGAGGAGGAGGGAGAGGCAGGGGGAGGGACTGCAGGGAGGCGCCCATGACACTCACTAGGAAAGGCCCAGGCTGAGGCCCGGCTATGTCATCTGGAGGAAGGACAGGAAGGGAAGGAAGGAAGGAAACAAGAGCAGGAGAAGGGTGGGATGGAAGGAAGGAGGTAGGACAGGAAGAAAAGGAGAAAGCAAGGAGGAAAGGAAGGAAGGATGGAAACAAGAGCAGGAGAGGAGAGAGATGGAAGGAATAAGGTAGGACAGGAAGAGAAGGAGAAAGCAAGGAGGAAAGGAAGGAAGGGAGGGAGGATGGAAACAAGAGCAGAAGAGGAGAGGGATGGAAGAAAGGAGGTATGACAGGAAGGAGAGGAGAAAGCAAGGTAAAAAGGAAGGAGGTAGGACAGGAAAGAAGGGCAAAAGCAAGGAAAGTAGGTAGGAAGGAGGGAGGGAAGGATACAAGGGCAGGAGAGGTGATGATGGAAGGTAGGAGGTAAGACAGAAAGAACGCAAGGAGGGAAGGAAGGAAACAAGTGAAGGAAAAGGAGAGGGTTGGAAGGAAGGAGGTAGGACATGAAGGAAAAGAGAAAGCAAGGAGGGAGGGAGCAAAGGATACAAGGGCAGGAGACAAGAGTGATGGAAGGACGGAGGTAAAACAGCAGGAAAAGGAGAAAGCAAGGAGGGAAGGACAAAGAAAGTTTCAAGAGGGGAGGAAAGAAGTAGAGATAGAGGACAAAAGGAAGGAAAGATAAACAAAGGAAGGAAGGACGGATAGAGCTTTTCAGCACCATCAGACAGGAAGCCTCAGTCCACCAAATTAAAAGACTTCACCTCTTTCTTAATATTGAACAATAAATATTCTTCTATTTTATGGGTTTACTCAGTTTCTCTATTTGTAACGTCAACAAATATCACGAAAAGACCAAAACCAACAATGAATGTATCGAATATCTTCCTCTATTGTTGTCCAACAACTACTAAAAACACATCAGTGAGCCTCACTGTTGTTCCTTTATCAATATTAACACACACGCTGCAGTTTATTTTGACTCAATCACACACACACACACACACACACACACACACACACACACACACACACACACACACACACACACACACACACATACACACATCATCCTGCTGCCACAAATATTCACTAGAGCACCAAATGAATCCGCCACTGAAAATAGTCCCTAAACAAATGCATGATTTCCTCCTGTATGTTTGATAGAAACTACCGGTACCAGCTGTTTTAGGAAATTACTTTTAGTCTTTTTTTATTTTTTTAAATGAAACTATATACAATCAGGGAAGGTGGTCAGAAAGTATTGAGACTAACACATTGTCGGTTTTTGGTCTTTTCGTGGCATTTTGTAGACGGTAACAAAAATATATAATATTTCCGACCTTTTCTTTTAAAGCAAACCAAGAGGATGCTGAAGTCAGCTGCATATGTGGGTCAGAAAATAACACCAGGCTCGGAGCAAAGATATGCATTTGAAAGGTCAGAGAAATTAGACAAAGAAAGCCCTGACATCCAGGAATATCACTCTCCACATTTCACAGTGTTTACAATAAACTCCTTGTCCCGTATTCATGCATTAGTCTCCTATCAATTCGTGGTGACCTCTGATTTGGGGGTTTGGTTCTTGTGCATTTGCTGTCGCTGTCCCTCAAACAACAAACAATTAAATCAAAGCTCATCAATTGAGACATTGCTCTCAGATTTTAAATTAAATCTGCACTTTGCAGCTGACCTTTCAAAGCCGACCCAATCAGATTACAGCAGATTACAAAATCTGTATCTGTCTTTCCACGAACCAAATTGACAAGTAAGAATATGACCAAGAGGAGCCTCCTGTTCGTCTAAACGTAGAGAGGCTGAAGTACTCTGTACAGTTTGGCTTAAACTGCTGTCTTGCCACCATATTGTATCCTTTTATGTGTCTGACGAAAACGAGACGAGGAGAGAAACAGAAGAAGAGACAGACAGGAGGGAGAGAAAAGTACCTAACAAACTGAGACTTCGACGTGGAGGAGGGGGAGGCGTGGGAGGGTGTGGTGTGTTCGCCCCTCGCCGCGAGATATCCACATCCACCAGGGAGACTGTCTCACCTGAAGCCGGGGACGAAGTAACAGAGGAGGAGGAAAGGAAGAAATAGGAAAAGTGAATTAAAGGCAGTGAGTGCAGAAAGTACTGCGGGTTTGTGTTTCTGTGTTGTTTGTTCGTCTGTGCCGCAGAAGTGCCATTAAAGCTGCACCAAGCAGGCAGGATGTTTGTGGAAAATTACACCCAGCTAATCAGCCTAAATCACCGCAATGAAGAAGAGCGGCCCAGCCCGGCTAATTGAGGCGCTGCAGATTCACAGTTCCCGATATTCTGCAGTTTGGGGATGTTTCACTGGCAGCGAAAGAAACACATTGAAGCGTCAGAGCCAAATCCAGCAGGGAGAGCTGGACTCCCCCACTTTAGATCTCTTCCTCTAGCATCTTGTTTTTGTGTGGGGGTTGTGAGACCGGCTGGTACACACCAAAAGATTTATTTTAAAACAACATCACCAGCATGGTGCAGCTTTAATGTTTCTGTTTTAATTGGTGGTTCATTAAACTACATAAATCATCACATTCAAGGAGTGGATTCTTTTCTGCGAAACTGAGATCCACGAGCAATGTGGGACTCCAGAGCGTACCTCTGAAGCCCTGCGGACGTTGTGGGGACGATTCTCATAAAGTCAGCTGAATAATGTTTAGCCAGCTGAGCTGCAGACCTCCTCGCCCTCCTCACCCACAGGCCCTTTGTGTCTTGTCTTATCTGGTGCACCAGTTACAGCGTCTGACTGGTGAGAACAGCTGAAGGTCTCAGCTTTACAAATACCACAAATGTTTTTCTTTACTTTACTGTGAATTATTATAAATTTACAGGAATAGAGAATCGACACCACTGTCATGTCCGTCTGTTAAATATGAAAGCTGGTTAGCTTAGCTTAGCATAAAGACTAGAAACAAAGGGAAACAGCTAGCCTGGCTCTGTACAAGTAATACAACTATACTACTTGTCGTTTTTCTTTTTTGTACATATTAAACAAACAAGATGCAATGCGTTACGCAATTAACCATCTTCACATAGGAGCTGTTATCTTTGGGAGCTAGCTTTCTCACCCGATTCCAGTCTTTATGCTAAGCTAAGCTAACCCGCTGGCTGGCTGTAGCTTCATATGTAACAAACAGACATTAGAGTGATCTTCTTGTGTAACTCTCAGCAAGAAAGCGAGTCAGTGTATTGGCAGGTGAAAAATAGCAATACCATAGTTTAAGAATACTCCAGTCTCCCGTTACAATTGTACTTAAAGATATGCAAATATTTCCTGAAAAACAATGTATAGACCGATACAAAGATAATCCCTCATCACCACTTATGACTCACTAGAAGTGAGTGGTGGCGTCTGTATCTGTGTCTGTAACCAACTATGTGACTACATATTATACCTTTATTAAGTTTTATTATCAGCTAAATGTACGCGTGTCAAAAGTGGAAATACTTAATTATAGGTTCTTATAAAGGTGGACGCAACAGTCAATGTATGGCAACCCAAAAGTTGTCTCTGTGTTGAAGATGAATAAGCCATTAGTATTAATTCTTCTATAACATTTCATAAACTATGTTTTGGTAGAAAGAGATGGACCTGATTTTTATACTGTTGAGCTGTTTGTTTTATGACAATCCATCAAATCTCATGAGCTCCTCACATGTTTTATATTTTAAATCACAAGATGCAACTCAACTCCAGCTGTCAGATAAATGTCAAAAGTACAAAGTTTCCCTCTGAAGTGTGGAGGAGAAGTAAAGAATAGCACAAAACAGAAGTAGTCCAGTAAAGTACATTAAAGACATTGAGAAAATGATATTTGTTTTCTTTACACCACGATACGCTACAGTGGTGTAAAGATGTAATACAGCAGACACATTTATAAAAGTATAGTTAAAACGTTGTAATATAGAGTGATAGAGATGTGTTTGATCTGTCGGCTGTTTCTTAAGAGAAGATGGAACTTTATTTTGTATTGTTGTGTAGAAGCTGCGGTACAACGTGGGAAGGACTGCAAATATGAAATATCTATAAAGGTGCAAGTATAAAAATATGAATAACCAAATCAAGAAAACAACACGAATACATCTGAAGTTACTTTAGTTCTATAGAGTGCTGCAGGAAGTTAGCATCGCACTGTTTCCCTCAACAACAAAACAACAACAGGATTGTTTCTTTGGATTTTGGATTATTGCAGAAATGAATCTCTGTGAAGCGTGAATACAATCTCCAGAAGTAGAAAGTTAAAGTTAGGAACTCCACCACGGTCACATGACTTCACGTCTCCATCACTAAGCTAAAGGAGGACTAGTGTTCTAGTGAGGACGTTTAGTCGTCTCATTTAGACTCTTTTTAAAGACACGTGAAGCTTTAAATTCACCAGAGGAGGTTTACTGACCTATTTTATGTCGTAGAACAAAACGTTAAAATCTCTTAAAGACCTTATTTCAAGCATCTAAACAAAAACCCATTAAAAAAACACAACCACATTGACTTCGAGACGAGGGAACCGGAAGTGAAAAAAATGCTGACTCATTCTCAATGCTGACTCACGGCACCAATGTTACCATGGGAACATTGAACAAAATGCTGATGAAAAGCCGATCGATCACCTCTTCGTTTAGGGACTTCTTTTTAAGCATGAAGCTGCGTCTATTGCGAAGATGTAGGGGAGAGCGAGGTCGACACCAAAGAACCTTCAATCACTCAAAGACTTGAACAGAAGTGAAGATCATTTGATCCCTGAACAGATACGGCGATCTGCTAACAATTAATTACGTTTTTTAGAGACAAACATACATGAAAGGCACAACTGTGCTTAAATAAAGGAGTGTGTTTCCCCCAAAATTCTGTCTCTGCGGTTCAGTTGGAACATATCATTAAAATTGAAAGAATGACAGTGTAAATATGAACACATTATATTTACAATGTCACTTGATCACAAATCTCTTTGAGAAAAAGAAAACATTGGTTAAAATTGTTACATTTTGATACATTACTGAGTTATGGAATTCTGACTTGCAGCCACTTGAGTGAACGTTCACTCAGCGACCTGCAGTGGATCTTATTCAATTATAAAGAAAAGTCTTTGTCTTGTTTTCATTTGCTTTTTTGTAACAAGATTTGCACCAAAGACTAAAAACAATACTGTCCCAACCGTCACTTAGTGTACTCATACAATACAAATTTCCCCCTGGGGATGAATAAAGTATACATCTATCTATCTATCTACTCGTGTACCAACAAAGACTCAGACAACGAGCATCAACTGATCGGGAAGAAGATAAGCTTTCCACCATCATGCTTTTCGTAACTAAAAACGTTACGCTATATGTATATATATAGCAAAAGAGACATAATTTGACTTTAACACGCTATAGGTCTCAAAACTGTGAATACAATGTGAGGAATAGTGAGAAGGTCTCCGCTTTGAGGATGTGGCTGAGTATCGCGGTGAATCATATGGGACGTTAGTTACTTTCTCATTTGGTAAAAAGACGTCCTCTTCCTCTGTTTTCCTCTGTTTTCTGTGGCAGGAAACAGAATATTTTGGGGGTTTCGGACTGTTGATTGGTGGGAAAAAAAGCTATTTCAAGGAATTACGATGGGTATTTTCTTTCATAGTTTTCTGACATTTAATTAATAGATGAAACTATTAACGTACATTTCGTTTTATTGTTGGTTTTTGGTGATTTTATAGCAAATGTTTTTATCTTTTTTTATATATATTCATCTCTTTTTTTTCAAATATTTGTGTACATAATAGTCCTGTCAGTTCTTTACATTAATTCCTCCGGCGTTGTTGTGCTTGTTCTTTGCTGTTATGTCTATTTCTGTGTAAGTACATTAAAAGCAATGCAAAAGAACTTCCTTGTATGTGTTCACATACTTGGCCAATAAAGGTGATTCTGATAATCATGAAACATGAAAATAATCTTGAATTGCAGAGAGTTTGGAGTGGAGTTTCATGTGTCAACAGGCTTTTTTTTTGTTTGTTACCAAAGAAAGAAAGAAAGCATTTCCTGGGGGAAACAAAGAGTTACAACCGAAGCAGCGAGCAGCCCTTACCAGTGAAAGCAGAGAGGGAGGCAACGAGGGAGGCGGGGGAGAAGGCACTGTGGGCCCTGGTCAGTCTGGGCTGGCTGTGGCTGCAGGACAGACATCAAGACATGCAGAAGAAGAAGAAGAAGAAGAAGAAGAACATGAGAAGAGCGTTAGAGTGCAGAGAAGAAGAGGTGTTAGTCACTGCAGAGGTTCAGAAAATGTGCTTCTTCTCCAGTATGAGGCAGTTTTGGGTCCTGCAGCTTATTTAAAAAAAAAAACTTTTTTCTGTTTGATGCTCTCAGCTCTGGCAGTCAAGACTTCTGAAGCTATGTTTTTTAATCATAGCCTTCCTTCAGTGTGATGCTGTGAATAATGACTAAGCAGCGAGAGGGATATAGAGGGTGACAAGCCACAAAGGTTTGGAAAATCTCTGCATCTAATAACGTGCAGCACTGAGAACGTTTTTTGGGGACGTCTGAGGGGGACGGACGAATATAAGTGCCAGTTGAAGGAGCTCAATCAAGGAAAGAAAGACTGCCCCAAAAATAATGTAATAAACATGTCTGGACTCTGAATGAGTTATCAGTACATCCTAAATGTTTTGCTTCTTTTCAAATATTAAACGTTTATCTTCCCCCTCCTTAAATCTTCCTGACCTATTGGCTATATCTTTTTTCACTTTATGGACTCACATTTTGGGGAGTTCTAATAAAAAATCAAAACACAACAGAGGAAACTCATGTAGGGACACCATATTGCACATATTTGTGGGTACAATGTCACATCTCGGCCTTGTTTGCTCCCCTATAATGATTCCTGTGTCATCCATGCAGGTTTGATCTTCTTCTCACTGACAGAGGGGAATAAGAATATCACATTGTAGGACCGATCTTGGGCCGTTTAGGGCCACGTAGAGCTGCTCACCTGTCTGCGTCCTGCTCAGCGCCAGCGGTGCTCGCCATGTCCACCAGACTCCCGGCAGAAGACACTGAGTAGGTCACCGAGGGCCTCTTGTCTAGCAGGTGGTTGGAGCCGCTGCAGCTTTTAGTCCGGAACAGTTTACTCAGGCGGATCTTTAACGAGCCCTTTTTGGACTTCCCCGGAACTTTGAGCGTCTTTTCTCCGCCCGCGGACCACCCTGTGGGAGTCCGCGGCGCGCTGGCGCACCGCTCCGGCCGCCTCCTGGGAGTCGACGCCTGGCTGGGGTTCGGGCTTGTGGCCCACGGTGAGTTCTGGGCCGGCGTGTGCGACTGAGACGTGGCCGAAACCTGGGCGACAACCTCTGAATCCCCGGAGCTTACCTGCGAGAGCCGGCTGGCTAAATTCCCGTGGAGGCTGCACACCTGCGCGCCAAGGTGCGCTGCCGCCGCCGCCTCGGTCGCCGCCGGGGCCATCCCCTCCACCTGCCTTCTTAGCTCCGCTTGGAAGCTGCTGATGGAGAAAGCCCCGGACATTTTCTGAACTATCTCCCGTTTCCTGTTGAGTAAAAACTCGCGGCGTCCATGCTCATCATCCGGCTCACCCTCCGGGCACTCGTCCATGCCCAGGCCGGCAACATCCCCACTCCCCAGTCCCTCCAGGACCAACAAAGCATCGCTGGTCTCTGTCGGGTCATCTCCGGGCTCCACTCCCCCTCCTGCCGGCCTGTGTGCACCCTGACACGAACACTGCGGGAGCTCCCCAGCTTTGAGCAGCATCTTGGGCACCGCACCGACCCCGAGCTCCCCGAACCGTCGGGCCAGCTCAAACACGGCTCCCTCTCTGTCCCTAGAGGCGCATCCCCATTTAGAGTCAATCACGGTGAGAGGGTTGGATCTCTCCGTCAACAAGGGCCACTCGGGCGGGGTAGTGATGAGTCGGTGCCGGCGGCATAGCTCCGCAGCTCCCTGCATCCCCGCGGTTACGACCGGCGGATGCGCTCCCCACGTCCGGTCCAGCAGGTCCTGCTGCTGAACGTCTCCGGGACTCAGGGTGTTGTTATTGACAGCCGGGCCGGAGCGGCCAGACCCCGGGCTCTGGTCCAAACCCAGAGCATCCCTCGGCTGATTCCGACGGTCTAATTCCAAAATCCCTTCCCCGTTCCGCATTATGTTGGAGAAGACCAGCAGCTGAGGCCGTAGGCCGGGGCTGGGGGCGAAGTCAAAGCCCTGGGCCTCCATGGGGCTCTGCGGCGGAGGAGGCGCGGACAGCGGGTCTCGGCTCTCCGTCACCCCGGAGTCAGGTGCAGTCGTGCCCTCGCCGCTCTGCTGGGCTTTGTTCAGGCGTCCGCCGGGATGCTCGAGGCCCACCGTCAGATCTCGGCTGATATCCAAGCCCGCTTTGACGCCGCTGTGAGCCAGGACCTCCTTCCCCATCCCCATCCCTGCCACCACCACCACTCCTCCTCCCGGCGGCAGATTCCCGTTTTCCGCGTCCAAGCGGTCGTCCTCGGCCGCGGAAACCAGGCGCATCAACACGAAATCAGGCGACATATCTTGCGCGTTGTTCATAATTTATTCCTCGGGGAATCGCCAAACGAGAAATGAGTAGGGCGATCTGCTCTTCACATAGCAAAACCGCGGAGATCTCTTTCCTATAATAAAGAAAGGGCCAAGCCGCCGCTGCCTCCCATAAGTAGGCTATGAGCGAAAATGCCAAAAAAATATATCAGGCGATTGTTTCATCCCTCCTCCTCCTCAACGACAGCTCAGCATCCATCTGGTAAATATCGGGGGAAATGAGCGCAGTTCGCTCCCGGCAGCAGGCGGACCCCCTGGGTCAGACATGCGGTCTGATTTGAGTAAAGAATAAAAGCCAGTAGAGTCTCCTGGTCAGTGACCACAGTCTGCCTCTGTGTTCCCAGCCAGGCCCCACCCGCTCCTCCTCCGCTCAGCCCCATAATACCGCTTTATGAGCGCAGATGATGGGAACTATAAATTAAGACTGTGGCGTTTTGTTTTTTTTTGTAATATCACAGGGCTGAACCTAAATCAGCGCCACATCTGAACAGCTGATTTCGGTTTCCATTCTTTAAAAAAGGACAGTGATAAAATAATAATAATAAAAATAATAAAAAATACTGTATTCCTCTTTCTAGAAGATTCAGTCAGGGATCAACATCCTGTCGTGTTTCTGCGGTGCAAGTTTACATTTTTGTAGGTTTTATCTGCAATATTTTAATAATTCTGCCCCAATGCTCATATTTTTTAAGTGGTGTTTGGGGTTTCTTATATTTATTTATTTATTTATCTTTTTTTTTTTGGTAAACTAATGTCAGTGGGAAGTTCATATCTATTCTAAACTACAACAATTTAGATATTTCAAAGATACATCACAGAATATTTGGAGAAATATTTTTATTTTCATTAGAACAGTAATGCAGTTACACTGCAAATATTATAGAGCACCCCCCCCCCCCCCCCCCCCCCCCCCTCCCCCTCCCCCATGATGTCATAGTGATATCATCAGGGTTGTCATGGATTGGGTTTAAGACGTTTTACAGTGTCGGGAGTTTGAAAGATCAACTCTGTCCTCCTGGAAATTGGGTTTCACACAACTCGTTTATACAGAAAATGTGTTTTTTATAGAGTGCTGCAGGAATGAGTCCTCAAACCCTGAAATGAGTTTGAAATTTTACACTGTGGTCTAAAAGTCAATATGTTTTTTAATGGGTTTTTGGATAGACGCCTGAAATAAGGTCTGTGGTCGACACAAGCTAAAGAGATTTGTTTGAGTCAGTAAACACCACACTCGTGAATTTTGAAGCTTTTACATTTCTTAAAAAAGGAACAAGTTGCAATACTTAAAACGAGAAGAGAGTCTATTTAAATCTATAGTTGTTCTTGATGCTTGTTATCGGTGCATATGACGATGAATTCTGTGCAAAATCTGATGAAATCATGCAGGTTCACCAGAAACTCCTTCAGCTCAGACTCCAGAGAGGCCTCCAGCAGAGACAGGTCCACCGTGGACAGACCCAGATCTTCCAGCAGAGACCAGCCCACCACAGACAGACCCAGATCCTCCAGCAGAGACCAGCCCACCACGGACAGACCCAGATCCTCCAGCAGAGACCGGTCCACCACGGACAGACCCAGATCCGGCTTCTTTGCAGCATAGGACCTGCAGTCTGAAGCTCCGGCTGGAGGAGGAGAGCTCAGCTCCCGGCAGCAGCAGCAGCGTCTCCTCCTCCGTCCAGGAGCAGAGCTTCACCTTCGCTGCTCCGCTGGGAGTCAACACCGACTCCACGCTGCTGGAGATCCAGGACATATTGCTGGACCCACTGTAGAGAAGGGAGGCACCAGAACCAGAGCCAGGACTGAGAGGGGCAGACTGTCAGACCTTGCTGCAGTAAAATGAGAGGTTTTCTAAAGAGTCTGGTGCTCAGAACACTACCACTCTTGTCCAAAGGGACCGCCACAATCAACACAAAATCAAAGTTCCTCACTGTAGCTTTAAACAAAGTTTCATATAATACTAAGATAAATGAAATGGGGCTCATGGGAATGCCATTAGATTAGGTATTTGGGCATAAACCAATGTATTGGAAAACTTGACATTTTGACCTGATCATAGCGCTCCGAAACACTACCGCTTTCATCCACAGTGACCGCCGATATCAACACTAAATTAAAGTTCCCTGTATTAACTTTAATGAAAACCATCTTTCCCAATTATTTAACGACAGTTGTGTTGCCTTTACGCAGCAGAGTGCAGGATCCCCGAACGTAAACTCCTGCATTTTGTACTAACTCAACCACCTCCTCGTGGTCCTCGTGGCTGCTGGTGCGACACAAATATTATGCTTTACTCACTCGTAGAAACTTGGCCTGTGAACACAAGTTTCTCACCACAGCATGATGGAGGAAAACAAAGTGGTACTCGTAATGTCTTGGAGACAAGGTTTAAAATGGAGGGTCTAATGAAACCCTACTGCATCATGGGAAGTGTAGATCAGTGTTTTTACAGGTACTAAAAGTCACAATATCTCACTGCTGCTTCAACTTTAACCATTTATTTATTTTTAAATCAATTTCTCTCAAGTTCCCTGACTTTGTAAAGGAGAAATATTAAACTACCAGAATACTCTTTTGTGAGTTTTCATATATACTTTTTAAACACAAACAAAAAACACTGACACACCCGAAAAAACATGACTGCATATAAATGAGTTGTGAGACTTTAAATGTAAAATAATATTTATAATCAGCTATTTCAAACTATTATTACATTATCCTGATCATAGTTGAAGTAACATGCTTTTCTATGCAGGGCTTACTTGTAACAGAGTATTTTTACAGTGTGGTATTAGTACTTTGACACCACCTACTTTAATGTGTCCATGACTATTTTTATCGCTCACGTTTAATGAGGTGTTGAGAGTAGAAGTGGTTTTTCTCTGGCTTTCTCCCAGATATCTGAATGAGTTAAGAACACGTTTATGAAGTCCTCCATCAGAGGACTGTCGCTCTGCATTCAGAGAGTTGTCTCATCTTTTCTGTGTTATTAATCCTCTTCTTATGAAACTCTGGTGCAAAGAATATAGATCACATCCATACTTTATCTAAATTGCTGTCACAAAACAGGAGGTATCTAAATACAAAGTATAAATATGAACCTCAAAATCACACGTTTGCCTTTAAAATCAACAAAAATGTGTCTAGTTTTTAACGGGACATAAAACGAGCTTGATTGGAGGCGTTACATGTAAACGTCTTCTCAAATGTGTCCTACAACAGCTCATTGTACAAGATGGCCGCACTGTAACGGGGTGAAGGTGGGCTGTTGCAGCACATGGCGGCTCCTCACCTCGGTGATCTTCTGAATGTGTCCGTTCAGTCAAACTGTCTGCGAAAGTGGCTCAGAGTGGAATTTATTGTGAGGAAACACAGCCAATGACAGGATGTTCAGAGGAGGGGAGGGAAAGAGAAAAGAACATCACAAGAAATAATATAGGATAGAAAAATAAAAGATGATTGCAATAGAATCAAAGATAAGCAGAGATGTGAAATGAAAGAGAACAATTGGAAAAGGAAGCTCATTAAATACAGTGAACAAAAGCAGCAGGTTTTTAAAGTAACCGTGAGGAACTTTTAACAAACTGATGCCTCTATATCAGAGGTATATATCAAAGGTCCGGAGCATCACAATAATGTCTAATTTGCACTATGATTTAGTCTAAAAAATAAGAGTATTTTGGGGTTTCTTGTTCTTTTGAGGTGCTGCAGGGCCTCGGGGAGCAGCAGCTGAGCTTCATCCCACTCAGACTGCATGAAGATCAGACAGACAGCGCCCAGCAGTGAGTCTGACCATCAACAACAACAACAACAACACCTGGAGTGCTGCATTAATGCCGTGTGGCCAGCAGATGGCGCTGCCGGCCACACGGCATTGATGGATGATGATGCTGCTGGTGGATCCAGTTAATGATGGGAGAGTGGATGAAGGGCCATTAATCCTTACTGTACGTGTGTGTGTGTGTGTTTACATGTAAGCCACAAAGAAGAAGGCAGTGCTTGCTATTACATGAGGTTTATGCGGAGTAATCAAACTAACAACCTGCCCTGCAGAGCTGAATATTGATGTGATGCAGCCTGGAGGTCAGAGGTCAGAGGTCAGCAGCATTAACACCGTTTTATATCGCTGCAGTGTTTCACGTTTTTTTTTTTGTGTGTCGTCATGTGCATCTAATCGCATCTTATGTCATTTTTGTCTCATTTTAATATAGTAGTGAATTTGTTCGGCACCACGTCATACAAACACAAAGTGTTTCACGGGGAACATTTTAAAAGCAACAGAGAGCACTGAAGGAAGGGAATTCATCCTAGCTTGACTTCTCTTCTCTTACTTTGACTCATTGCATCTCTTCTTGTCTCGTATTATTAGATCTTTTCATTTTAGTTTGTCTGCTCTTCAGTTGTTAGTGTAGTCAACCAGCCTCTTTAACTCAACATTACGATGTGGTTTTGTTGCCTGAACCCAACTTCCTGTAAACAGGAGTTTATTTTGAAAAGACGCTATGAATGTAACGAGTGGGAACTGCCACGCAGTCTCTGCCACGTCTACAACTGACGCCAGAGGGGAACCTAGAGCGTCATAGTTTAAAGCTCAGGTTCACTGACCAAGTGTCGGTGTTTGACAAGTTGGGAGTGAGAATATGTTGGATAATTCAAGGGATGATGTAATTTAATTTGATGGATGATGATTAAAAAAAAAGTTGTGTTTTTGTGTCAGATTTTATTTGCAGAACTTCTTTATTTGCCTGATTGTTTTATGAATGCAGATTTGTTCTTTCGCCGCTGCAACGGTACTTATGCTGTGGGCCGGACACTGGAGCCTGACACAAAACAAATATATGTAATATAATATATAATAAGTAGAAAAGCAAAGTAAGACTCGGAGAGAGAGGAGTGAGTGAAAAAACAAAACAGGAACTGAAGGAGCGGAACGTGACTCATGTTGTGTTCAACCGTCTGCATCTTCTCGTCCTCACACTTGTTGTTTGCATGTTTTCCTTTGACGGCTACATGAGAACGGACGGGATCACGATTAGGCCTAGACTGCAATGCTGCATGTGTGTACATGTGAGACACACACACACACACACACACACACACACACACACACGCACACACATGCCTTATTGTCTTCCTCTGGATTGACTGCAGCACCGTTGCTGCTCTGCGGTGTTTGTGTATGTAGCCTATGTATGTGTGTGTGTGTGTGTGTGTGTGTGTGTGTGTGCATATTGGGGGGTGTTCTCGGAAACTGGTTGCCATGGCCACCAAAACAAGGATTCTTGCCTGCATCACTCCTCCCAGCGAGCATGCTTCATTTTTGCCTCTCTCTCTCTCTCTCTCTCTCTCTCTCTCTCTCTCTCTCTCTCTCTTCCCTGTTTTGTTTTTCTTCTCACGCAGCATCTCACGCTCATCCAGACTTTGGTGCACCCCCCCTCCCTACACACACACACACACACACACACACACACTCAAACATGAAGACAGTGTATGCTGATGGTCACACCTGCGACGCACACACACACACACACACACACACACACACACACACACACAGAAGCAGGGAGGGGAATTCCCTGACAATGCAAAAAACAATAAACAATAATAAAATGAAGATCCGTTGTTGTTTTTTTATACCTGTAATGATCTACTTATGTCGACACGCTGCATTTACGATCTCCTCCCGTGTGTGTGTAAGTGTGTGTGTGTGTGTGTGTGTGTGTATGCAGTAAAATAACAACATCATCCCCTCTCTCTGGGTAGGAGGGGTTAATCCATCCATCCATTCAGCAGTGGGGCTCTTGATGGACGCTCAAATGCAGCAGAGCTTAACCCTCAACTCTGACTGACTGCATCATCCCCTCCTCACACACACACACACACACACACACACACACACACACACACACACACCAGATGTACCACTCTCATCACCTTTTAGCACTGGTGAGCGTCCCTGTAGATACAGAAGAGGGAGGCACAGGGTGAATGAAGGGGAGGGAGGGGAGGAGGGAACGATGAGAGAGGGAGGGAGGATGGACGAGCATCACAAGTCTCCGTCAGATGGGCTGGAGGCTCTTTGGAGCAACAGATAGCAGAGCAGCAGACAGAAGAAGGAGAAGAGAGAAGAGGAGAGTGTGTCTTCATCCCTCCATCTCTATGACACACTTCTCTCCTCCTCCCACGTGAACACGAGGACCCCTTAACTTTGAGGATTGTCCCTCTTCCTCCTGCTCCTCCTCCTCCTTGTGCACGCTGCTTTGCTCCAGAGCTTTTGACGCACACCTTTGCGACTATAGAAACGGAGACTTGAGCGGCACCGCGGGCGGGAGACACGCGGACGCACAGCGGAGATGAGGGGATCGCTCCACGCCTCCTCGGACATTCACCACAAACACCACGGCGTAGGATACGCGGGTTTAATGATCTCTTCGTATGAGTGCGAGTGCGCGCATGTCCGCGCGGTGCGCAGATGGAGCTGTGCGCTCCGAGCGTGAGCGCCGCAGACCGAGTGGCCGCGCTCCTCCTGGACACCTGCTGCTGCTGCTGCATGTGAGGATGAAGAAAGTCTCCGCCAGCATGTGACATTTATTTATTTTATCCTCAGGGGACCTACAGAAGGGGTCAAGCGCCAAAAAGAGAAGGAGTTATAGGAGTGTGACCCCCACTCCCCCCTTCCCCCCCTTCCTCATCTTCTTCTTCTTCAGATTAAATTCAGGATGGGTCCTGTTTGGCTTCTTCTTCTTCTGGTCCCATCCCTCCTCAGAGCGCAGGTGACTCCAGACCCATCAGGACTCTCGGTGGACAAAGACAACAGCACCAACTCTTTGACAAACAGCACAGGAACCTCAAATGTCTCCCCCTCCCCCTCTAGTTCCTTCAGACCCACAGAGCCGCCTGGGTTTGCAGCGACGCCTTCAGAAGCTCCCACACAGGAGGAAGATGACTGGTCACCAGCAGAGACCTTCCTGTACACTAGAGACCCGTTGGCTCTGGAGGCCGCCCGCTGCTCACGGGCGTACAGCCCCCCGGGGCTGGCCGGATCGCTGCCCGTCAGCTTCAGTGCCCCCCTCCGGCCGGCTCTGGATGCCCTGGCTAATACGGCCAACTTCCTCAACATGATCTTCCAGGCCAGTGACCTGCGGGAGAGCACCGTGCAGGAGGACATGGAGTGGTATCACGCCCTGGTCCGCGCCCTTCTGGAGGCCGACCTGCTCATCCGGCGGGCCCTGCTCACCTTCGACGCTGACCCGACGTCCCCGGTGCCGCAGCTGGTGCTCTGCGCCTCACGCAACCCGACAGCCAAGGTGCAAACCATCATCCTCCAGGACTTATCCAAGGCCTGGGAGAGCCTGCACCCGCCCGCCCCCGCCCCCGACGACAGCTGGTTCCGAAGCTTTAAATTCCCGGAGTCCAATCAGCCGACGGCGGCCCTGTCCAAGCGGGTGCTCCTCAACGACCTCAGCACCTTGGACACGCCCAAGTGGAGGCAGGGCGACAGCTACGTGACCAATCACAGCGGGGTGCGCTGGGGCAGCACCCCCTTCCTCGACTGTGAGGACGGACTCTTTGTTTCTGACTGGGTGCTCACCCTGTCCACGTCCTTCTACGGCCTCAAGCCTGACCTGACGCCAGAGTTCAGGTTAGGACACACACACACACACACACACACACACACACACACACACACACACACACACACACACACACACACATAAATGCAAGCTTTTACACTAGTGTCAATTTTGTCCGAGCTTTTTATCTATTCTTACTCCTTTGTTAAATGGCCTTGTTAGTTTTTGTCATTTAGTCAATCTCACCCTGTTCTAAATGGACCATAATGTACTAAATGAACATCATGCTGTATTGAAGAAGACTTGAAACTAGAGATTGAGACCATAAACTCATGTTTACAATGTTTACTGAGGTAATAAATCAAGAGAGAAGTAGAGTCATTCTCTCATAGACTTCTATACAACCAGAGGAGTCGCCCCCTGGTGGACACTAGAGAGAATGCAGCTTTAAGACACTTCTGCATCGGCTTCACTCGGCAGAACCGGAGGTTGCCGCCTGGTACCGACAGCAACAGAAAGTTTGTTGACCTGCTGGGTTTGCGATGGCTGAGTTCGAGTAGTTTAGAAAAACGATAGACGCTGTTGTTTTAGTCCTGACATGGAACTGCTGCCTTTAACAAAAAAAAGTTTTTGTCAACCAAAATAGTTTTTTGATAAAGTTCTTATTTTCAGCATGCTGTGTGCAAGGTAGAGAAGAGAAAGAGAAGCTGGTCAGCTTCAGACTCTCTGAGGGTTAAATTGTCCACTGTTGACCAACAACTGTCCATTATGGGCCGAATGAGACATTATGGACCATCTCATGCTGTTGATTATTGCTAGTACTTGTGTCCCTCAACTACAGTAAAGTCTCCTTTCTTTACTGCCGGTAAAACATATTTATAATATAGGATAACATCCCAGGAGAACTTGGACGCGAGTCTCAAAATAAGCTCTTTTTTTCCTAAACCCCTGAAAAGGATAAAAGCTTTCTAGCTGACATCTAACTTATTTTGTATTTCACCTGCTGTTCTAGTTCTGCGTCGGCCCTGTGACCGTCTGTCCAGGTTTGATGAGCATGTGGAATAAAAACGTTGTTTGAATTAACAAGGTTAATCTGACGTTTGAAAGGGAATCCTCATAAAGGCCATGCAGGTTTCTGCAGACAGAAAAAGGGATTCTTCAAAAGAGTCCGATGATATTCTTTACTTCTTTACTCTGACTCACGTGTGTGAACCTCCCTCCTCTGTGTGTGTGTGTGTGTGTGTGTGTCAGAGGTGTGATCCGTGTGGACGTCAACATTCAAGACATCGACTTGGACCAGTGTGCAACAGGAGACGGCTGGTATGCTGATACTCACCAGTGCAACCGCACCACCATGGAGGTAAACTGGATGATCGGACCAGAGAGAAACATCCTGTTGCTTTGTGTCTTTGAGCTGAACAAGAACAGAAAAGTCTTTTAACCACCAAACTGCCCAATTATATAGGAACCAATGATTGGTAATAAAAAGTCACAAATAGGTTTATTTCCTCTGCAAAGGAGGTGACGTTGTCACTTGTTTGTTAGCCGGATGTCTCAAAAACAACTCAACAGATTCTAATGAAATTTGACGCAATTAGCCAAGAAACAAGTGGTTGTTTTTGGAATTTGATGGCATTTCACCAAACAGGTTGGTTTGAGAATTTGTATCGGCCATTATTCAGTGTGGAGCCCCCTCCTCTAACCTTTAAGCTGCCTCCCAAAAGGGCAAACCGCCCCACAAACAGCATGCCAAGTGTTACCTTACCTGTGAAGCAACAACGCCAGTGAACTTTTACAAAGACAAAATGGATGGTTTGAAATACAACAGGTTAACTTTGTCCGTGAGGATGTTCGGCGTTACCATCATTAATCAGACAAAAGCCCACAGAGATTCAGATTTGACTGTTGAATTGTGAGATCATTTTAGTTAAACACATGCTGCCACTTGTTGCATATTGTGTCTATTTTTCTCTATGTTCTATTGTGGGTCTATTTAGTCTGTGAGTGAGTTGGGATGACGTGTGATAACACTGGTTGTACCCAGGACAGTGGATTCATACTGTCCCGTACCTTAGATTAATGAGCCACCACGATGTGCCCTTTTTGTGAAATCACTTTCAGTCTATCAGCCTCATCTGTTAATGATTCACAGGAAGCAATAACAATCTATGTGCGTTGCCTGTGGCGGGGAGTTTTAGTTAAAAAGGTTGAGAACTCCCACGATCAAAGGTTTGCATCTTCTTAGATATTACTCAATTTAAAAGCAGCAGTTTGGTGCCAGAAAGGGATGTTCGGATATCTTTCACCGACCTGTGATTTGAAGAAGGTCTGGTGTCGTTCAAAACAACCAGTCAGATCGTTTTTTAGTGTCACAGCACAAAGTCGTGCCGGCCTTACCTGAACCCTGGTGAGTCTGACTGTCTGCGTTGTCCTCTGGTGCGTTCACAGCTCTGCGCTGGTGTCACATCCGTCAGATTAACATTTAACATATAAACACAAGACAGACTTCCGGGATTATGTAGTAATTGTGGCGACATTTCTCACGATGTTCACTTTCTTTACAAAACAAACAATCGATCGTTAATTGAAATCAGCAGATGAATCCATAATGAAAAGAGGAAATGTTTCTACTTTTAATGCTTTTCCTGGTTATACTTACATACTTTTAGTAACATTTGACTTTTTGTATTTTTAAAGTGTGGTATTAGTACTTTAACTGAAGTGAAGTTTCTGAATACGCCACCACTGGTCCCCTTCATTTAAATACTAACTAAACTGTAGACAAGCCGTTTAAACGGTCTAACTCGTGTTTGTGACTTTTAGTTACAGACACACTCGTAACTGTTTGTGACCTCTGAAAATGGTTTAAGCTCTTTTTGTCTGTGCTCGTTTTTTTGCCTTTTATCCTTTGCTCATGCTTTCACGTATTCACACGTTCACTCTTCCACCACCACCACCTCCACCCGTCTTTTAGCTTTCCCTTTTCCCTGCCGGCCAGTCTGTGCAGACCCAATCCTCCACCTCTCATCTCGGCCGTCTATTTAAAGATGGATGCGCTGGGTGGCGGGCTGCGGGATGATCTGATGGATTATGGTGATAATCCAGCCCGCTGACATACTTCCCCTTTATGCACCGCACTCACAGAGGGTCTGGAACACAAGAGAAGAACAGTCCATCAAAAAAACCCAAATCCACATGGCACCCTTTGTCCCGTCCTGTCCTACCTTGGTTTAGAACAAACTTGTAGCTGGTTTAAAATGAGTCAAAAGATACAGCTGATATGTTTATCGCTAGGTATGCTAACTCTGTTGAAGGAGCTGTCTTCAACATTCTGAACATGAATAAAGCAGCAAACAACCATTATCTATGTTAAGATATAGAGGAGTGATGTCTACCCGAGCAGAGAATGCGAGCGTAGCACCCACCCGCTATAGTTCCCCCTTCAGGTAAACACTGTAAACTCCGTCACCACTTTCCCCTGTTTTCCCTCATCACCCCTCATCTCTCCCCAAACAAATCCTGAGTGAAAATGCAAAAAATTCGGACATTATTTTTAGCATAAAGGTTTTTTTCTGCTTGGCTGACGTGGAAAGGTTGTGATTTAAACGTTCACTGGAGAGACAAAAAATGGCGTCAGACTGAACAATCACATCTTGTAACCTTCCTCACAATAATACATCAAACAAACGTAAATGGCATATTTACGTCACGTTTTTCTACATTTCATTCCATCGTCTAATGCTGCGTTCACACCAAACGCGTCGCGAATTATTCGCGCGAGTAGATTACATACAAAGTCTATGCACAGACGCGATGAGACTGTCGCGGCGCGAATCTGCGATGGCGCGTCGCGATGGACGCGAATCCGCGTCAAACGCCAAAGCGCCCCGACGCGCGAGTTGAAATTTTTCAACTTCTGCGAAATATTTGCGTTACGCCCCGGCGCGATAGCCTATCAGCGTTGAGTTGCGTCCAGCGCGATTGCCGCGATTCACGTGAATGAACACTTGGTCCCCGGCGTTTTGACCGGTGGCGCGATGGATGTGAATATGCGGTGCGATGAATATGCGGTGCGATGAATTCGCGACGTGTTTGGTGTGAACGCAGCATCAGGCTTCACCAGGCGGCAACCTCCGGGTTCTGCCGAGTGAAGCCGATGCTTCATGTGTTAAAGCTGCATTCTCTCTAGTGTCCAGCAGGGGGCGACTCCTCTGGTTGTATAGAAGTCTATGAGAAAATGACTCTACTTCTCTCTTGATTTATTACCTCAGTAAACATTGTAAACATGAGTTTATGGTCTCAATCTCTAGTTTCAAGTCTTCTTCAATACAGCATGATGTTCATTTAGTACATTATGGTCCATTTAGAGTCAAACAGACCATAAAGCAGACTATGCTTTAGGGCGGGGCTTACTGTGATTGACAGGTCGCTGCCGCTACCAGAGACGTAAACGGCGTCTCTACGTCACTCCTCCGCATTCTATGGTAACTTCTGTTCATTGGTGGCGAAAAATAACAACTGATGAATCTGAATCTGAATCTGATGCTATTTCAAGTGTTTTTTAAACATGCATATCACCGCCCCGTTCAAGTTTCCACTACATTGACGTTAACAACAGACATTAACAACAGTTAACAAACGCCGTGGGTTTGAAATAAACACAGCAGATGACTGAATCCACTGACGTACTACGACTATCTGATGAATTGAGATGCCACCATGAAGAGAATTAAGTTGACCGCTTTGTATAATCCATATCACATTAATGTTCAACCCGTGCCACTAAGTCTTTGAGTGTCTGATAGAGGGGTTGTGGGTTTGTATATATACATATGCAAGGCCAGCGCGAGTGTGTGTGTGTGTGTGTGTGTGTGTGTCTGTGTGTGTGTGTGTGTGTGTGTGTGTGTCTGTGTGTGTGTGTGTGTGTGTGTGTGTGTGTGTGTGTGTGTGTGTGTGTGTGTGTGCACGCTTGGAAAACAGGATTTCTCTAGAAAAGGATAATGCTCTCAGTGGAGCCATTATGTATCCATTTAGCTTTTAACTTAGATTAACACACAGAGCATCCAACTGTGTGTGTGTGTGTGTGTGTGTGTGTGTGTGTGTGTGTGTGTGTGTGTGTGTGTGTGCGTGTGTGTGTGTCTGTCCTGACCGGCTAAATTGAAGCGAGCATCAGAGCGAAAATAGTGAGAGAGAGTAAATTGACCCTCTATTTTTAGCTTCACAGCAGCATCAGCTGGAAAGCGGTGCTGCTTCAACAACAACTCTTTCTGGGGTCCAGATACAACATTTAAAAGAAACATATAAAGTCAACAATGTCTGTGCTTTATTTAGGAAACAATAAAGATACTTAAACATTGCATTCAACAATAAAATTACATCAAAACCCTGCATACTTTTTAGTTTCAGTGATGTTGATGAGCCCAACATAATGTTGAGCTTAAAGGAAGTAGTATTTGCTGAAGGGCTCTTTTATTGGACTGTTTAATGTTGTTTCTGTTATTTTGTTCGCTCCCTGGTGTAATAATGCTCATCCTTCTTCTCTTGCTTCAGGTCACAGTTATGGTCGATTCCGTTCTGTAACTGGACAGACTAGTGTGTAGCTATATAAACATGAAACATGGTGTGACTATTGTCATTTCTGTTAAATTAAGACACTTTTTCTATAATGTGTGAATCCACATGGGGGCAAGTGGGAAATGAGTAAATGACGGACAGAAGAATGTTAGCAATTAAAATCAACTAAAACCAGTGCAAACTAATAAAAGAAGCACTTAATTAGAAAGAACTGTCACCGCTTGTTCTTATTGTTCTTGTTGTTCTTATTTAAAGGAAAAGGACGGAAAATCTAAAACACTTCAGACAAGAACAAAAAGACAACAATGAGAATAATGAATCTCTCCGTTTCTCGCAGTGCGTACCGAGTCCAGGTCAGGGCTTTCAACTGGGTCAGTACTGCTGCCGCTGCAAAGAGGGTTACTACAACCCAGAGATAGCCCCTCGAGGTCCAGGTGAGTCAACAGCTAACCTCTGCTGCCCAACAGGAGAAATCACTTGTTTACTGCCCATTTCAACACAAGAGTCACACATCCACACAACTCCACACAACTTTTTAGTATCTTTTAGTTTGTTAGTTGCTGTTTAAGTCCGTCTCACGCTCCCACCACCACATGCTCAGCTAAACAAGCTATAAAAACTCAGTGTACAGACGCACACAGTTAGCTGGGGAAGAAAGTGGAACATCGAGCAGCTGACGAGTCAGATATTTTTCCCCAGGAGTTGGTGGGGACCAAAAAAAAAACAGAGTTAAAGGTCCAGTTTGTAGGATTTAGTGACATCTAGCGTTGAGGTTGCAGATTGCAACGTCAAAAACGTGAAAGTCTCTCTAGAGCCAGGGTTTGGTTTGTCCGCTCTGGGCTACTGTAGAAACACGGAGGTGCAACATGGTGAACTCTAGAGTAACTGCTAACAGATGCAGATATGAAGGACTCATTCTAAGATAGCGATTCTTAGTTTAAGGTGAATATATACTAATGAAAACATAGTTATATTATATTCCATTTCTGCTAATAAATCCCCCAAAATCCTTCACATTGGACCTTTAAAAGAGAGTAAATATTGGACTTTGATTCATGAGAAAATATGACCCCAAATGAACAAAGAAGCTGCTGAAATGGTGATAAAGTTACAAAGGAATTATGCAGCCTTAACCGAATTTTGGGTTGTTTTTTATCCACTTACTTCCATTATGGATTATACTTTAACGGATAAAATGCACATGGTTTGTACATATCGTCATGTCACTGTCTTTATAAATCCTACAGGCTGTAGATTGTGTATGTAGACATGTGCTCTATACACGCATGCACGGTACATATCCACCCATTTATTTATTTTATTTTGAACTAATTATACTGTATACAACTGAATTGAACTGTAAAGCTTCATATATTCCTTTCGAGACATGCAATGCTGTGTATGTAGTGTACTGTTTTTGGAAGTCACATGTATATGAGGTCCTCACATGGGTTTGTGTAGGTGTCGATGCAGATGGTGGCCCTGTGAACGGGAGTGACGGCGGTATGTGTTACCCGAACATGCCCATCTGTCTCCCGTGCTGGCCGGGCTGTGAGAGCTGCCAGGACGGCAGCCCCTGCTGGGTGCAAGAGGCCTGGCTTCTCAGGGGCGGCGTGCTGGCCGTCCAGGGCGTCTTCATGCTCCTCATCTTCGTCAGCATGCTGGTGGCCTACAGGCATCGTCGCAACCGGGTGAGTCAGGTCTTTTGGCTCAACGGGGCCACCGTACGGATGGGGTTGGATGGAGGAGAGCTGTTCCCGGCGTTGAGTCACGATACATTATGTCAAGATCAGAGACCTGTCTTTCTATAGCGTACGAGTCGACATTTGTTGCTTTTGTGTCAATCTTTCAAACTAAATCTTTTTTTTTTCAATCGCGGATGTTACAAAATGGTTGATTTCATCTTTCTTGTGACACAAAGGATGTAGAAACAAACTGAAACCTTTTCAAAGCCTTTGCTGCATTAGCATTAGAGGGCTACTTTCATTATAGTCTTCAAGCTGAAACATGACGCCGAGGTTTTCTTTCCATATTAAGTCAAATGAGCATCTACCGCTATGGAAGCCCAGATCTTTTTTTTATCACAGTGGCAGAAATGAGCTTCCATATATACTGTAAACTGAGAGCACCTCTGTATTTTAGTTAAAACAGTTAAAACAACACTTATATACAGTTCAGATTGTAGTAAAAGCTAATTAGATAATCATTGGTTTATCTAGGTTGTAATTGGCAAGGTTTCTTTTTATTAAATAGTGCAGGAGAAAAATGCTCTTTTGCCCTTCCAGTAGAGAAAACGGGATAAAGTGCCCTATCCTAAGTCCTTTAACAGTATATTATAACATGGAACTACGCTGTTTAAGTCCTTTAACTTCTCAACAAGCACCACATCTTCTTTTTTACTCTCTGACGGGTCTTTTTCTCGCCCCTCAGAGGATCCGGGCGTCCGGCCTCCTGCTGCTGGAGACGATCTTGTTCGGCTCTCTGCTCCTCTACTTCCCGGTGAGTGTGTGACCGAGCTGAGAGTGTCAGAGATTAGAGCTCTTTACAGATCACTGCACAGCACAGCGCCACGGATTATATCATAATGGACCATTTTGTGGGAGGGTGAAAGAGGGTGAGGGTGTGCGAGTGGGAACGGGTTGGGCGGGTTGGCAGTCGACAGTTTTCATAAATCAATCTTTAGATTCATTTTTACCAATTATTAATGAGCTGTTAAAGTAAATCAGCCGTGACTTTTTACCCACCTGACTGCTGAGCTGGTGCTCTACTGCCGGTTATTGATCATTGATTTAGATGTGATGTGTGAACATGTTAATGGGCTGTTCTCATGGCAGCTCGGCTCCTCTGAACTGCACACTGGTGGGACGATTTCAAAGGATCGTAAAAATGATGGTGTTTTTATTTCAATCAAGTGACGTCTCCATAAGGAGTAATGTCAACTTGTCTTTCAAACACAGCGGTGATTGAGTTCCCTGTGCACAGGAAATGGCTCTTGTCGTTGGTTTAGAATGAATTAAAGGAGTTAAAGGTTCAGTGTGCAGCATTCAGCGGGATTTATTGGCATAAATGGACTATAATATTATTGAGAATCTTTTCTTTACTGTATAATAATCTGAAAATAAGAATGGTTGGGTTTTTGTTACCTTCGAATGAGTCGTTTATACCTACATGCAGGTCCTCATCACGGAGCCAGCCGCCGTGTTTCTACAGTAGCCCATAACGGACAAACAAAACACGGGCTCTAGATAGGGACATTTGAGTTTTTGCGTTTACGCATCGGCCACCGTAGTTCTCCTACACGCTTGGCACACGCTATTTCACACTGTGATGGTTAACGTTAAACTATCCGTACAGGTCACGGATCGACAGCAGTCCGTTACACTACTAATCCTAATTCATTTGCCCAATTTAGGATTTTTTTAGGGTTATGGGGTTTAGTTGAGGTTGAGACACCTGTCAATCAGGCAAACCTGCTCTAAAACATACGCTCAGCTGCCAGTCTATTGGGTACGTTTAGATACAACTGTTCTTGAAAGGTGCTGATTGATCTCTATGATGATTTTGAACGTTTTTGCAGTTTGTGGAGCTTTGTTATTCTCAGATGCATCGCTAATCTTTAACTTCATATTAGCTCCTCCAGTACTTTAGCTGCTCTAAAGACTTTAGGTGGAAATCTTCTTATCACAAAAAAAATAATTTGATTCAGTGTTACCAGACTTTTCTGTCTCATTTCATTCAGTTCCAAACTGCAATGAATACAACAGTTGGATATTCAGTGAATACATTTATACTATTTCTTTGAAACAGTTGCATGGATCACCAATAATAATAATGTCTCACCAAGAAATATAATTTGCACACGCTCGAGTACAATAAGGATTCATTGAGGACAACGTGCTGGACGACGCAGAGGATGTACAAAAAACTGACATATGAGTAAATAAAGCACAAAGTATTCATGTATATTGAACTTATATTCAAACTATGACATATTTACCCGACAGTGACAGAAAAGGAGTGCAGGAAATGAGCAAAATCTTTTACTGGGCGTTTGTTTGGAGAAATTCAAAGGTAAATTGCAGCCCACATACCTGACTGTAGTTCTCAACGTCCCAGATAAAAGGTCAGAGTTCACTCTCTCATCTCGGCGAGGGGTCACTGTAGTCAGGCGGCCATTTCATCTACAAACAGATCGGCTGCTGAAGGGCTTGTCTTGGTGTGCACCTGGAGGACCGTCACAGTGATAAAAAGTGATGCAAGGTTTCTAGAAGCTGATCGTATTGATCAAAGTTTAGAAGTACAAGCGGGACAAATTTGAGGTACTTTGAGAAATGAGAGAAAATGGAAAAACATAATCAGCAGATTAATCTATAATGAAAAGAATCATTAGTTCATTAGTTAAATATGAGCTCCACCTCAACCAACTACATCAGTTAGACCCTGCTTATATATATATGTGTATGCATGAGTATTGATTCATTTATAATATTATTTTCTATTGAGAATATTTACTTTATATTTTCCGGATTATTCATATATATATATATGTATGTTACGTATATATATATATATATATATATATACGTAACATACATATACATATATATATATATGTATATATACTTATATATGTATGTATTAGTTCTGTCATAAACCAAAGTGTTGGCCAAATTCAAATTTGGACATTAAAAGAACAACCTCGTGGTGGCGCAAAAGAAAAAGTAAGAGGGTCACTTCTCATTCAGTCATTTCAGATTCATAGAAACTTCACGAGGTTATCAAAGAGCACCAGGACTTTTAATTCGACTCCGCCCACCCACCGTAGCTTTAGATCGACCAATCAGATTACTTCTCAGACTATAATCGAGACCCCAATCTGACTCTGAATGCATGCAGGCCACATCTGCTGATTAAAGCACGTCGTCTCTGATTCCATATGTATTCACTCTGAGCGGTTTGATCCTCCCCGAGAGGTTCGAACACAACAATGTAAATTTGCGTTCACATTTGAGGCTTTCGGCTGATGCTCTTATCCAGAGTGACGGAGACGGACTGTCAACAGCAGCATGAGCTTTGATTCTGGGATTACAGTCATTCGCTCTGCTGGTACATACTGTTGAATGTGACTGAACGTATTTACAATGCAAAATAAAAACATATTCATTCGGACATTGTGCTTTTTGTCCATTGATGCAGATGAGACGTGTATGAAGTGTTTATCTGGTCATATACAGTAAGACAGTAATAGCAGCAGTAACACTACTAATGGCAGTATAAGTTATAGTAGCAGCACCAGCAGTTGCAATAGTACTACTACTACTACTACTAGTAGTAGTAGTAGTACTTAACTTGTGGTGGATGAGGTATTCAGAGCCTAAAGGTACTAATACCACACTGTAAAACAATTACAAGTACCTCAACTACAGTACTTGAGTGAATGTACTTGTACCACTAGTAATAGTAGCAATATAGGAGCAGTTGTACTGCTAACAGTTACAGTAGCTCTAGTATTAATTATGCAAATTATGATTATTTTCATAATCAGTTCATTTGTAGAATATTTTCGTGATGTATCGATTTTTTTGTTTGGTCTACAGAATGTCAGACAATATTAGTAGTAGGAATAGTAGTAGTTGTTGTGGTAGTACTAATATTTAAGGGTACCTATGGTCTAGTAGTGCTAGATAGTAGTGGTTGTAATAGTAAATTTAGTTTAAGTTTAGGTTTAGTTTAAGTAATTGTAATATGACTTCTAAGCAGCAGTGAGAGCAGTAGAACTACGAGTAGATTGTACTGTAGTTTGACTTACAGGAAGCGTCTGTCTCTGCAGGTGTTCATCATGTACTTCAAGCCGAGTACCTTCAGGTGTATTCTGCTCCGCTGGGTCCGATTGCTCGGCTTCTCCATCGTCTACGGGACAGTCACTCTGAAAATGTACCGGTAGGTTTGGTTTCCTTGATTTTACAGTAACATCCCGTTAGATTTCAAGACAACATTGATTCCTTCAACGTTCAGTTGATTGAAAACATTGAGTGTTGGAATCACAGTCTGTGGTCTGTACTTATACTAGTGTTACACTTACGGAATTATTGTACTCACAGAATTTTTATTATTTATCATCTTAAATGCCATTAGTGCTTTGAATTGGCTGTTTGAAATGTGCCATATAAATAAAGCTGCCGTGCCTTTTTAATGTAAACGGTACATTTTCTACATTTTGTCTTCAGCAGTGAAACATTGATAGATTTTGTTGCCTCGCAGGGTCCTGAAGGTGTTCCTCTCACGCACGGCCCAGAGAGTGCCCTACATGTCCAGCCTGCACTTGCTGAGGATTCTGGGAGTGATGCTGATGACGGTCAGCTGGTTCCTGTGTGCGTGGACGGTCGGCGTCCTGCAGAACCGCGACAGGAACATCCCGGTGTTCATCACAACCACCACGTCGGACGGCCAGGGGTTCAACCTGTGTTACCTGGACCGCTGGGACTACATGATGGCTGTGGGTGAGTGGCAGCAGAAGTGAAGACGAGCCTGGACACCTGAGAAAGAGACACTTTAGATCATCTGAGTTGATAGATCCTTCCCCCCCAACAATGCAGTTATTTCCATTTTTATAAACTAGATTTTGAAATTTGCGTATATTTCGACCTTAAATAATGGTCATGAAATTCTTACGTTGAAGTCAATATTAACTTTTATCAACATGGAAGAAGAACATAGTAAAAATATTACAGGATAATTCAGTTTTTTTACTATTTGGGTCAAATTTTCATAGTTTTAGTCGTCATTTCTCTCAGTCAGGGCACTCTAAGAGCACAGACCTTCGGCAAGGCCACGCCCAATCATGTATGTTAACGAAAAAAATGATCCACCCCGTGATTCGGATTCACTTTTAAATGTAAAAACAAAATAATCTCTCTTTGCACAGGAAATCTGTGTGCAAACAACTAGAGTAAGTACGGTAGGTCAAAGTTAAGTCGTGAAACTACAGTGCCACGGTTAAAGTTGATACAGTAACACAATATTAAGCATTTTAGCAATATCGAAACGCTAGAACCGTACTAAACTCTAACAAATTGAAAAAAACCTGTGTTCTACCTCAGCCGAGCTTCTGTTCCTGTGCTGGGGCAGCTCCCTGTGGACCGCCGTCAGGCCGGTTCCCTCAGCCTTCCACGAGCCTCGCTACATGGGCATCGCCATCCACAATGAGCTGCTTCTCTCCTCCTTGTTTCATCTGTTCAGGTAAAACCGTGAGCATGTCCCTGAACCTCAGAAGGTACAGGACAGATAACACCCGCAATATGCCCAAGCAACATACCCTCAGCAATATATTTGCAAAAACTGATGTGACATGATTTTGCGTTTTTTCTGTTTTACCTCAGGTTCACTTTTTCCTCTCTCCATCCTGATTGGATGTTGCTGCTCTCCTTCACGCACACCCATGTGACCATCACTGTCACACTCGCCCTGCTCTTCATTCCTAAGGTACTCGTAGCATCTTGGGGTGGAAGAAGGACTCAAAGTAGACAAAAGGTCATCAATCAAGCATTAAGTCATCTCGATTTCTGGAGATATTCTTGCCTTAATCTGGGTTTATTTAAATTAGCCATGCCATCTAGCTAAATGTGAGTCAGTGGGGGTTCTGGATCTTGTTGATGAGCCCAACTGCAGTTGAGAAGAAACAGTTTTTGTGTCATGAAGTCTTGGTCCTGATGGACCACAGCCTCCTGCCAGAGCAAAGTGACCTTAAACTGTTTGTGCCCAGGGTGGGAGGGGTCGGCCACAATCTCTCCTGCCCGCCTCAGGGTCCTGGAGGCTTACAGGTCCTGGAGGAAAGGCAGACAGCAGTCAATCACAATCTCTGCAGAGCGAATGATACGCTGCACCTCTGCCCTTGTCCTTGGCAGTGGCTGCAGCGTACCAGATAATTATGGAGGAGGTGAGGATGGACTCAATAATGGCAGTGTAGAAGTGCACCATCATTGTCTTGAGGCAGGTGGAACTTCTTCAGCTGCCGCAGGAAGTACATCCTCTGCTGTGCCTTCTTGATGAGCGAGCTGATGTTCAGCTCCCACTTGAGTTCGGGGGTTATGATGGAGCCGAGGAATCTGAAGGACTCAAAAGTGTCAACTGGGAAATCACACAGGGGGATAGGAGCAGGTGCGGCTGCATTGTTCAGGAAATCCACAATCATCTTCACTGTCTTTAGAGCGTTGAGCTCAAAGTTGTTTTGTCCGCACCACAAATATAACTATTGATACATTAATGTTGCAGCTGGTAAAGGTGGACTTTATTTTTTACTATATATACTGCCATTTTTTTTTGTTTTAGAACGATCAATTATTTGTTGATTAGATTTTGTATTCTGAATCTTCAAAGTAACTTAAGTTATCAGATAATGTAGTGGAGTGAAAAAGTACAATATTTGTCTCTAATATCTGGCGACGTAGTAGTATAAAGAAACAGGAAATGAAAATACCCTAAAACAAGTACCTCAAAATTTTACTTAAGTTCAGTACTTGTACTTAGTAACTTTCCACCACTTTGAATGTTTATCATGTTGGCCTGTAAACTATGAGAATTCGTAGACCATGAAAGTATTTCTTTTACAAGATTCTGTGATAATGCATCCAATAATTTCACTGTGAACTCAAGTGTAATTGAATGTGTATGACTACAAACAATGTTGTTTTCTGATGCCAAAAGTTAACATATGAATTTTTCCTCCTGTGTGTCCTCCACAGTTTCTTTATGTGTCTAAGCCGGGGAGAGCGGAGATTGCAGCAGAGGTGTATGAAGATGAAGTGGACCTGCGGCGCTCCGGCTCGTACCTCAACAGCAGTTTTCACTCTGCTTGGAGTGAACACAGTGGAGTGGACCCGGATGACTTTCGGGTAAACTCTCTTGTCGCCTCCGAACGATGTTATCACTTCGCATTGGGACATCATTTACAAAATGTGGAAGAAATTCCTAAGATCACATTTAAATAAGGAAAATAAATGTCCCTTCATTTCAGTCATGATCAAATGTAGACTCACTTAAACAGATCTTAAATGTATTATAATTCAAATAATAAAATAACAGTTAATACAATCAGCGGTAGAATGAACATATACAGTATAACCGTTCTCCACCCTTTATCCTTATCCTAAACGGTGTTGTTCTTACATGAAAACATGTCTGTTACCTCTCCTCTGACTTGTTACTCTCCATATCTTTTCCTCTCCTCAACCATTTCCTCAATCCCTTCATCAATTTCCTCCCTTCTTCATATGCACCAGGATGAACTGAGGAAGTTATATGCCCAGTTAGAAGTCCACAAGACCAAGAAGATGACCGCAAACAACCCACATCTGTCAAAGAAGCGAAGTTCTCGATGCGCTTTGGGGAGATCCATTATTAGACGCATTGCGGAGATCCCAGAAAGCATGAGCCGGCAGTGCAGCCGTGACGACAAAGATGGATCCTTCCACAGTAGGATCAGTGTGAATCAATCTGAGTCTTTCAGGAGGACCCCAGATAATGTCAGTATCAGTTACAAAAGTTCCATGAAATCACCATCACCCTCCATGCGCAAGTCCCAAAGTGATCATCACTATGTCAGGGAAAGAGACCCATCCTTGCGTGACTCCATGTTAAAGGCCAACGCTGTGAAGAGATCTTCCCGGGAATCTGAGACAGATTCCTTGGATATCCCACCAGGAGTTTGCAAGTCAGCCAGTGCCCAAAATCTGTCAATTGATACCAATCTCCTGCATCCTGATCACACCAGGCTTCATAAGTCCTGGAGTCTAACCTCAACTACCACCCATTCAATGGAGAACATACCGAAGGTTAACAGAGCCAGCACAGTGCTGACAAGGTCCCGGCACAGCATTTCCATTAGTGACCAGACCAGGAGTGCTCTTCAGTCAGAGTCATTTGACAAGGCTGAGGTCTGTCCTTGGGAGGTAGATCAAGAACAATCAGGGGACAAGAACCAGAAACATGTCACCTACGCAAACTCTGAGGAGGGGTCGGACAAAGGGCCAGCATCTCCAGAAGTGCTCGTCTGTCCCTGGGACCATTTTCCACCCGTAGAAAAGCACCCTTCAGAGGATAGGGGAATAGGTGGAACTGACTCCCCCAAACCACAGGCCTGTGTGTCTGCAAGTGCACCAGGCACTCCAAGACCAAAGGCCATAAAAGATCAAAGCGTCTTCTCCTTCCGCAACACCAGCAGTAAGTGGCTCGCTGTGAAAACAGTTGTAGGATCCTTTGATAGCGGAAGCAGGTCCAGTAAGGAGGGGAGTTTGAATAAAGAGGATTCTGTTTCACAAAAAAGTCAGGAAAGTGCTTCCACAACGCCATCTAGTCGACGTCCCAGCAAGGAAAAGAGGTCGTTGCAGAAAAGAAGTATGACAACAGCAGGAAAACCATGTCTCGTGAAACAGAATGCCATCAGACTTTCTTCTGGGGATTCTTCTGACAGAAGCCCAAGAAAACCTGCAATGGTAAAATCTGCAGTCTACCCTTGGGACATGGATGATATGCAAAAAGATGGCACTTATGAAAATGTGTTTTTATCAAGGCAGAACAGCAAACGTAGTAGTATTAGTTCTTGGGAAACTGCTAGCAGCTGTAGAACTCCTTCAACTCACAGAAGAGGAAGCAATAGAATTACACCAGTCCCCAATACTACCTACACAGATGTGTGTCCATTGGATGGAGCTCATACTTCCAAGGAAGGAGAGGGACTTATGAAGCAGCAGAGCATTAAAGCAGACGTCTGCCCTTGGGACTCACAGGTATCTCAACCATCTAATGTATGTCCATGGGAATCTCAGGAGCAAGGGAATGTGAGCAGGCAAGGAAGTCGTCGTGGTGAGGCGTGTCCTTGGGAATCACAGGATATTCCAGTTATTTATTATACTAACACGTCTAAAGATTCACAAGGACAACAGTCTTTGAAACATAGATCAGCAGATGTATGTCCCAGGGAGACTGCGGGAAGTCCCCAACCTTCAGTAAAGGAAGATAACGAATATGCTAATGTTTGTCCCTGGGATGTTCAGGACAAGGCTGAAGTTGTATATGAAAACCTAAATCCTTTGGAGACCAAAGGAACGCTGTCTGTGCCTCTTCAACAAGAAATTATGAAATCTGCCGTCTATCCTGGTGCGTCAAAAGAAATTGTAGGCAATGAGCAGCAGCACCATGCAAAATCCCCTGCCCTGCATTTGAGTAGGCAAATGTCCAAGGCAGCAAAAAGTTGTCCGTGGGATTTTCCCGATCCCCCTAAATTCATGGGAGACATTTGTCCATGGGATGAGGGGAACACAGAGCCAACAGATACAGGCTCAATGACACAAATAACTATCAAGGTAGATATTTGTCCCCGGGAGACTGGACATCAAGACAAACCAGCAGACTCACAAAATGGTATCTCACCTTTGAGAGCTGCTTCTGTACAGACTGATGGGAAAGACAGCACAAGAGTAAACATATGTCCCTGGGAAACTGACCCCCCTGATATCACTGCAGCTACCAGGATGGTTTCACAAGGACCAGAAAGGCTAGCAGATATTTGTCCATGGGATAGTGGCGAACCAGAATCAGGAAATCCACAGACTCCCAAAACATCTGAGATTAATTTAAGGCAAGACACGGCTCGTGCAGGGGCAGTCAAAACGGAAGTATCAAAAGCATCAGAGAACATACAAAGACAAGGAAATTCCAGGGAAGATGTTTGTCCATGGAATACAGAAGAGCCAAAAATTCTGCAAAAACAGGATAGCGCTCGAGGAAATGTTTGTCCGTGGGGGACAGAGGAACCAAAAGTTCTCAAAAAGCAGGAAAGCGCTGTGGGAGATGTTTGTCCGTGGGAGACAGAAGAACCAAAAGTTCTCCAAAAGCAAGATAGCGCACAGGGAGATGTTTGTCCGTGGGAGACAGAAGAACCAAAGGTTCTCCAACAGCAAGATAGCGCACAGGGAGAAGTTTGTCCGTGGGAGACAGAAGAACCAAAGGTTCTCCAAAAGCAAGATAGCGCACGGGGAGATGTTTGTCCGTGGGAGACAGAGGAACCAGGAGTTGTCAAAAAGCAAGATAGTACTGGAGGAGACGTTTGTCCATGGGAGACCAAGGATCAACAAACCTCAACCGAAAGCAAAGTTGATATTCCCAAAAGCGACCAAGATGAAGTCACAGAGAACCAGGGGCCACTCAGTGTTGAAGAGAGCCCAGCAGACGTCAGCACGGAGCAGCTAAATGAGTCAAAAGAAAACTTAGACCTGGGCCGCTGTGATGCTTTGTGTCCCTGGCAGATGGAACGGAGCCAATCAGGTTCATTCACAGACAATGCCTCCGACGTCTTTACATGGGAGCCAGAGAATATTCCTGAGGAAGACGAGGAGGACGATGCCGAATGTGCTGCCGAAGCTCTTGTATTTCCATCTGACTTGTGATCTAACTCTAGCCAGCATTTGTTTTAACATTTTATCCCTTCACCTGTTGATGGTCAAGGGGAGCTTTGCAGGGTCAGCTCACAAACAGCTCCCTTGCAGCTGACAGAGCTGAAAGCCCTTTCTGTTGGAACAAGTAACTGCACTAATCAAGGACAGAATTTAGGGCTTTGTTATTTCAGGCTAGACTTTTGGGCCATGCCGCTACCCGAGGAAGAAGAAGCCTTTAGTAAAGACTTGATGAGCTGGACACAATGAGTTGTGCAAACATTACGTCCCTCATTAAAGCAGCAGTGAACTACAGACAGACATTTCTTGGCTGATGGAAGGGCATCTAAGGCTTTTAGATGAAGTCCCTTTTCTTCCTGCTTCTACCCCCCATTTTAAAATTGAAATGTTTTTTTGTGTCTTTGTATGTTTTTAGGTGACAGTACTCATATATGCCATGAACGTACAGTATGTTGGACCCATGGCTGACATTCACCTCGAATGTCACAAAACCTGAACTAAACAAGTCCACATTGCTCATTGAACTCTAAGCTTCACCAGCATTCGCCCGATAAATTCAGTCTAATTTCTTTTCAAAGTAACAGAACGTGTTTAGTGTGAAGCACTGGATGTCAAATTACATTTCTAAGTTGTATTAATAATTGATAAAACTATGCATACCTGTTTGCTTAAGTGACTGATTTAATGACTAAATGCCAATGATTATTACTATGCTCTGGTTTTTGATTCAGTCACAATAATGTAATAATAACATTCCATTACTTAAAGAAGCAATGCCAAATAAATTCATAAATCACCATAAACTTCAAGACATACACCCTTAAAACCCCTTAAAGTAGAGTGAAAACTGCTTAACTGTTTTATGATCTAAGTATTTAGAAAGTAATGTCAGTACAATTGCAATGGACACCAGTTTCACCAAGATGGGCCCATGAGATAAACATTCAAAACTGTGAAAAATACACATATGCTCCTTAAATGTTTGCTAATTGGAAAGAAATTCAAATTTGTGTTGCAGCTAAACGGACCTGTTTTAAATTAACTAAATATTGCAAATAATGTGAGATTTTTAATGCAGGTATTGATATCAGTTATTATAGTCATTGCTGGAAAAAAGTAACATCTTTGGCACCAAAGTAATATTCACTAATATTGTTATTCTTGTTCTCTATGAGATTCTTCTGCACGACTTCATTGATAACCGGTAATACCGACAGATGTTTGAAATTAAATTGATTCATGTATTAGTCAAAGATATCTTATGACTATTGGATATATTTATTATTAGCTTAGTTTATTGACATCAAGAGTGGTTTTACGTTTCACCGTCTGACATTAGTGAGTACCATTTTAAACAAATACAACTTTTTAAAAGCAGTAGTATGATATAAACTTTCAATATTAACAGTATTCTCTATGGATGTAATTAAGTTACATGTCTATGCCAGCAATTTGTGAAATCAGGTGTCAAGTTTTTCAGCACTTCTGCTCCTAAAGTGTCGTTCTGTTCCAGACGACTGCAGCGATTACTTTTCATTCAGTGATGTCATTGTTTAAACATGGTGCCAAGTTTCTGTTGTCAATGGAGTGACCTAGTTTTGAGCATTGTTGCATGTTAGTGTGTCTTTTGAACAACCGTGCTGTAATTTGATGTAAGTTGTTGTAACACATCCCTTGATTTGCAAATATAAAGAGGCCATGTTCTGTTTTGTATGCAATATCTTCTGTGAAAGATTGTTCTGATAAAGAAAGAAATGAATCGACTGGTATGAGGAGACGCAGGTGGGACTTTATTTTTGTATTTCCTGAGGTCAACGTGCAGTATATTCATCACAGAAATAAACCACTCAAGTTCTGGAGATCTGTACATTTTATTTTTTAAGTTAGTCTTAAAACAACATGAAAATGTGTGAAACTAATTAGAGAAAATGTATTTCTGTTATTATTCCAGAGTGTTGTACGTTGCAGGGAGAGCAGCAGCTTTATTGGCTGCAGGACTCGGTAGTTTGCTCATCCTGAAACTCACCTGCTGCTTCCACCGTTTCTACAGCCAACAGCGTTTCTCAAACAGATAAGCGCCTCCAAAGGAAGCCTGGTTTCCTGCCAAAGTGGACAAACTAACCAGCCACAGCCAGAATGTAAACAGCATTTGGCGCATGACTGCTCATCGTGTCCCAGTGTGGTTTGGTGTTGAGAGCAGCGCCACCCGGTGGCCTATTTATTCCACTGAACCGCCTCTGGTTTGGGAATTTCATAGTTCAGGGCCTCAAACTCTTGTCCTGGCTTCAGCTCTGGACCTGGAATCATGACAGTCTGGAGGAGGAAAGAAGCAGATCACAGTCATTTGTAAGCAGAGTCACATTTTTAGTCAAATTAATTGAAATCAACAAATATCTCAACCATCTATTCAATGCTACTTTTAAAGCCGTTTCTTCTTCTGAGGGAAATCAAGCTTCAGGACAAAGATCAGTTCTGTTAAAGATACTTGATAAACAATGAAACATTATCCATCTGTATTTTTATATAGATACATACGTATATACACACCATTTTAGGCTTTAAATGGTGTGTGTTACCACTACAAATGATGAATTGCATCATATAATTCCCCTTCTTTTCTTACTATAAATGTGATCACATGAACAACAAGCGCCTCATTATTTGTATTATCATTATTAATAACAAAAGTAACCATGAGACGGCAGACGGTAACAGAAACTGTTGCAGAGCACTGATGGCGGAGCTTTGTCAGAGTAAGAAACACCTCCCGGGCAACATTACTGCTCCATCTGTCTACTGTAGTCGAGCCACAGCGGGGCTGACTCACAGACTTAAGGTGATTATATTCTGCGTTTTGCAGTGATGCGTATAATGCAAGTCAACTTCTATTCCTGTCTCGTGTCGTGAAGACTGACGCAGACACTGAACCCGACTCAGGTAACCAGAATCTAACAGAGCTTTGTTTTTAAAGTTGAAGTAAAGGACGGAGCCACAACGAGACATTCATATAATCATGGAGATATTCGAGTTTAATGCGGTTGAATCTTAGTGAGAAACACAATCGGGTCATCACGAGTCGATCAGGAAAACTCAGATTGATCTATTAAACCTACGGTAGCAGAGAACAGCCGTGCTAGCAATTTATTTTTATATTTTCACGAGATTTCAAGTGAAATATTTCGTTATCTCAAGAAAACAAGCGCCGTTCTCTCTCCCTTTCTTTGATAAACATTAATAACGAGTTGATTATCTCGTTACAAAATAAGATAAAATAATTAACTTGCGTTAACAGCATTAAAATAATTCTCGCATGGCCATTCTCTGTATATATGTATATATATTGTATTGTGCCGTTAGTCTACATTGTTGATAAAGACAAACAATATAAAAACACCTCATCACCTCCATGAAAAGGTAGGACTGTTGTATTCGCCTGCATCAGTCTAAACTAGGGTTAGTAATCCTGCCACCACACTGTGGAGGTTCAACACTTCTGCACACATCTCAACGTGATGGGCAGTCCAGACAGGTTATTAAAGCTTTTGAACAACCAAACAGCTGCTATCTGAGGGGAAGAAGGAATGGATGTTTAAAAGCATTATGAAGCAAAGGAAGAGAAAATGAATAATCGTAAACATAAGAAAATTATACTGAAAAGCTTGAAACATCTTGTTCATGTGGCCGTTAAAGTGACGTATGGACTGGATAGTTAACTTTAGTTTTTTGCCTTGAACTCTGCCTTCTTCTTCTACTAAAAGATAAATGTAGTCAGCCAGTGCAGAGCAGAGGGTCACCTTGATAATTGGGTCTTTGGCCGGAGCCCAGGACGGCACTATTTTCCCGTGTAACCTCCATCGGCCGTAGGGGTTGACGAGGTGCCGCTCTACGACCAGGTACTCCAAGACGTCCTTCGGCTGGTCCTCGCTGCCCAGCATCAGCCTCCCGAAGCGGTCGTAGATGGCCAGAATCTACGGGACGACCGCACGTAAAAGAGTCTTCACAAAGTCTCATGGATCCTGATTGTAATATTGTCTCTAAATCGAACACACACTTCGAGAAAAAGCTCTGCAACAAATAGATCATACTCATATCATGACTTGACTTTAGTCGACTACAGAGCATTACCATACGGGTCGTACCTGTTTGGAGTGCATGCGGACCGTAACCTGGCCGTACAGGTTTCCTTTGGTGATCATGTCAGGGCAGCGGGCGTGGACCACTTTGGGCGGCTCCAGGGACTCGACGAACCTCCAGCTGATCGTCTTGTAACGGTTCCCTCTCGTCATCTCCTGAACACGGGACAGAGGAGTCAAAACCAAAATAAAATGGGGATTTGATGAAAGCGGATTGGTGACAAACGTCAGCAACATGAAGAAGAACCACTTACAGGGTAACACCGTTCTGTCACCAGGGAGTGAAGCTTCTCCTTGTTGAACCTGCAAAAACAAAGAGCAGTTCATCTTCCCATCTAAACCCAGAGACAGCCTTCAGTCACATGACACTTTTTAGATTAGTTTATTTATTTTGCACAATTTAAACAATAAAATAAAAATAAAAAACATAAGAGCAGGAAGAGGCAACAAGCCAGCTGGGCTTATTTGAAGCCCCCACCTATAGAATATTAGGATTTCACAATATTACAGAGAACATAAAATAAATATGCATAAGATATGACGATGTTAAATATTATTGACAAGATGTTTTTACAAGTTATGAAATATGATAACAATATCAAAACATTACAAACAACAAAAGCTGCATTATTGTGCATCAGGGGCGGCGAGAACCAGGAAGTCACACCAAGAAAGCATCTTAACAACCTGCACATAGATACGCCTCGCTCTCAGCGGGATGACTGAACTGAAGTGAACTGTGTATTTGTAAAGCGCTGTCCTGAATGGAGGAAATAAAGTACGAGACAGTTTGATCCCAGTAAACCGGCAACACGACCGTCTTAACAATAAAAGGACGAACCAGCTAATTAATCGTCTTTGCAAGTAAAACAGAGTTATATTTTAACGAGGCTGAGCTGCGTCAGCCGGCTGAGAGACGAGAGAGACACGAGGTCATGTTCTTACTGTGTCAGGGCGTCGTGGGCCTCCATGAACATTTCTTGAGCTCGCTCTGCAAAACTCTTCGTTGTGAACTGAGAGTCGTGCTCTTTGATTTTACGAATCCTGTAAGAAACGACAACAAAGAAATAAATTCTGCTTTCTCACGTCCGCTGCAAAGTGTGCGTGAGTAAGATGATCTGGATGTGATTCAGTGAAACAGCTGAAACAAGGTGATAAGAAAGAGTTAAGAGACATAATCTTACGCTAGCTGTGAGCCGGCACTCTGTCGCATCTGTTCAGTTCGTTGTTTCAGGCCTTCTTTAGACAGAGTGGACAGACGAGCGTCGCCCTCCGGGGGGATGTAGGGGTCAAAGATGCCCGCTGGTGAAGACATCAAACAGGGACGATCAATCAGTACAATAGCAGGAGACCTGGGGTTGACATTTGAGGACAAATGTGGCAAACTTAACTTATTAAACTGATCATCTTCACTGCTCTTATCCCTCTAAAGTCTGATATGTTGTATTTGATAAATGTACTAGAATGTTGTTAACAACCCCCCCCTCACACACCAGCAGTATACCTTCATGTATTCCCGTTAAGATGAAAAAAGCAGCAACATTATTACCAGTGCAGGCGATGTTGATGGGCCTCTCAAAGTACTGCTGCCTGAAGACGAGGCCTGCCGCTCGGGCCTTGGCCTCCGGGTTCTCCTCCTTCTTTCCCTTCAGCCCGGCCGCCGGAGGGACGAAGTACCGCTTCTTAGTGCGGACCGGCAGGTACAGCGGGACGGGATGCCGCACGTCCAGAGACCCCTCAGCATTCTGGGAGAACGGGTTTTAAGATGAAACTTTATTTTTCCCAAAAGGGGAAATTGTTGTGCAGCAGTTGCAACACAAAGTGAGAAAATGTACAAAATATATATAGAGTGCAAATAAAACTAAATAAAGGCTAAACAATACATATTATTATGCAGGTGCAAAAATAAAAGTAAACTGTCAGAAATGTAAAATCAGCACATTTCTGGAACTGGAAGCGTGGAGTAAAAAGTACAATATTTACTTTTTAACGTTACTCCACTACATCTAAACGTACAAAGAAGCATAACGTGGAAGTACTGAACTAGTACTGAAGCACAGTACTTGAGTAAATGTACTTAGTTACATTCCACCACCGCAAATAACTAATGTTATAAGAAGTCGAAAATGTGACTGTTAGGTTAAGATTGATGGTAAATGACAGTAGGTCAGAGTTTTAACTCGCTGAGAGTTTTTGCTTGTTTTGCTAACATTTGATCTATTTTTCATTTTTCCTGGTAGTTACTAAATCAATCACAAAACTATAACAAAACTAAAACACCGTCACTCTGTTGTTGTTGTTGTTATTTGTTGTTTGGTTAAATCTTTGCACTACTGTTTAGTTAGTTAATTTAATATTATTCTGTTTCATTGTATATATTGTGCAATTTTATATCTAATATTTTTACTCTGTTATTCTTATTGTATATATTGCGCATTTGATATTTAATATGTTTACTTTATTTATTTTGTACTTATTGGTGCTGTAGCGAAAAATTTCCCCTTGCAGGATTAATAAAGTAAGTAACTATCTATTTATCTATCTAAATATCTAAATATTGTTCCTTGTCTGTCTGATGTCCAGTCAGCTAGCAATAGCTAAGCTAGCTCCCTCAGGACTCCCTTTAAACATAAACCTTCATAACAAGCCACACAAACGAGCTGCTTCAACAACATACCGACTGTCTTTATTTAATAAAGTAAAGTGTCATTAGATGTCTCAGTACCTTGAAACTGCTCAATGTTGCTCTGTGAAGAGCGACCAGTGTCCTCCTCATGGGCGTCGCCATCTTGCCTGCATAAGACTTCCGATTTCCGCTTTCAAAATAAAACTTTGTGTTGGTCTTTAAAACTATATTATACAGAAATTATTTTACCTAAAGCAAAAAATTGGATTTGAATTGTAGTCGTACGGTTCAGTACATTATCAGATCAATGCGTGGTTATGGACGTTAATATTATTATGCAAATGTTATTATTATTATTTTATTAGTAGTAGTAGTAGTAGTAGTATTGTTTTATTTGTATTGTATTATTATTATTGTTATTATTACTATTACTATTGTTGTTGTTGTTATTATGCATTCGGTTTGTTTATTATTTTGTTATTTATGTCTTTTTGTGTTCTTAACTTAGGTAAACATTTTAGGTAAACATTTTTAGTCCATTTTTTTAAATTTTATTTTGCTTTGTTTTGTTTTATTTTATTATTATTATTATAAATGTTTATTTTTCTTTAGAAAACGTTCAGACACATGAACAGGACAGAGGGCAGCTGATTGGAGACCTCGGCAAGATGGAGGTACGGTTTGATGTAGTGGATATTCTGCAAAAGAACTCAAAAAGTGAATGTTATCAAGTATTATTTCAATATATTGGACTAACTAATATTATAAAGAAAATATGAGCCAGTTGTTTCTTATTTTATTTTATTAAGTACTAGACATCCTGATCCACACTCCATACCAGTTGGTGGCGGTAATGCACCAATTCATTGTTTGCCAACCGCTAATAAACCTCAAAAAGAAGAAGAAGAAGAAGAAGAAGTCTACGGGTAGAGAAGTGTTGAGAGGGTTCCAGTTGATGTCGCTGCTCCTGGGCCGCAGGGTTCCGCTGTCATTCGTAAAACAGACTCACTACTTGCTGTCCACCATCATCACTGTCGAAGCCCGTTTTTGCTTTAATAAAACTCAGAACGATAACTGGAATTATAACACACAACAACCGTCTTCGTTATTAGCGCAACTGGCTCAAAAAATACAGGAACCATGCCCGAAAGGAGGCCCTTCGTTCGGTTACCAACTGACGTTTACCCCGTCAACTACGGCTTGTGTCTGAAGCCCGACCTCATCGACTTCACCTTCGAAGGCAAGCTGGAGGCGCTCGTGGAGGTAACGGTTACGTTGAAACCCGAGCGCTTGTAGCGTCATACATGGATGGATTATTTGTCTAGTCTGTACATGGCGGAGGGATCTTGTTATGTAATCTGACCACAGCTAACGTTACCAGTAGCTAGCTAATTTAAACCACTAGCTCATCAAGTAGCAACCTAGCTGACCTGTGTTGGCGTTAACGTTAACGGTTAGCAATCTAGCCAACCGTTTCACGACGGGGGCTCTCGCGCTGGCTGAAGGGAAACAAATCTGTATGGATATGTATGTGACTAGCCAGAAGCTAATTTCTAGCTAGCTAGCACAACAGTAGCAACCTAGCTGACCTGTGTTGGCGTTTTTAGCTAACGTTAATGGTTAGCTGGCGGTTGATAACCTAGTTAACCGTTTCACCACACTGGCTGAAGGAGCCCCACGAATGGAAAAAATAATGTATGGATATGTCTGTGACTAGCCAGAAGCTAATTGAAGCTAGCCAGCTAGCTAGCACAACAGTCCCGTAGACAGCAGCAGACTTGCACTCTCATGTTAGCTTTAGCCATTAGTACCGTGGACATTAGCCCGCTAACAGGCGCTTAACGTTAATGTGTTTCAAGAGCTTTTGTTTGTTGTATGCCAGCAACTTTAACCCCTTTAGTACACCAATGCATTGCTATAAATCACGATCAATTAATCTGTTTTAAGGTCACTGAGGTTGTCAACTAGCCAACTAGCTGCTAAGCTATAAGCTCACTAATGTTTATGCTAAATCATGGCAACATGTTGCCTCACTTACAGTGGTAGAAGAAGTATTCAGATCCTTTACTTTAATGCCACACTATGAGATTACTTAACTTAACCTTAACGTAACTAAAAATACACAAGTATTTGCAGTAACGTGTACTTAAGGTATGGAAAGTGAAAGTATTCATTTAGCAGTAAAATGTCAGTGTTATACTATTATACATTATGTTTTTGAATTAATATTACTGCTGCAGTAATGTGTTACATTTTTACTTTTAGATGTTTAAGGTTGTTGCTGATTTAAACTCTTTCATATACTGTTGGGTAGTTTAATATACAGTAATGCATCATTCTACAATAACATGTTTGTAATTGTGAGAACAAAGTATTGGTCAACTTCTCATGATCTCAAAAAACAGCCCTGTGCATTTACTATCTGGTTTTTAAATAGTTTATTTAGCATAATAAGTAGGGGGATTTTGTCAACACACAAATGAACACTTCATCTTTCAGTTATAATAATGTTTTTACTGAACTGGAATGATATGAAACATGGTAATCTGAAAAGTAACTAAACCTGTCAAGATAATTCTAATGGAGTAAAAAGTAGAATATTTTTCTCTGAGATGTGTTGGAGTAGAAGTAAATTGATTCCAAATTGAAATACTCTGGTAAAGTATAAGTATACTCCAAATTAGTACTTAAGTACAGCACTCAAGTAAACGCAACTGTCCTGACAGTGAAGATGACTTGTAAGTTAATTTATGCATGATAGAGTGTCTTCAGAGCATCTCTAGTTAAGTTTAAACTATATTCTTTAAATAGTAAGTCTGCGTAAGGAATGCACGCTGCGTTTGCTAATGCTGGTTAGCTTTCAGTTGACTTAAGGTGATAGGCTAGTGAATCAGTTTGGATCCCTGAGGCTTATCTCAACAGTGGGTGTAGCTACTATGTAACTAACACATAAAACAAACGCACCAGCTTACTGTGAATGTATTTCTGAGGTGAAGTTGTGCCTCTAGTGTGTAAGTACACATGTCAGCTGTGTCGTGGTAAACACTCACTCAACACACATTATCAGAGCAATCAGGATACACGGCGTCATTATATATTATGGGCTAAATGTACATTGTTGCTATTAGTTTTTCTTTGTGTATACGACACCCTTCACTACTGGGATATAAACGACTTCCCTATCAAGAGCAGATAATGTTATGAGTATTAAATTAACGATGATAAGATAACACTAACTCCAAGGAGCATGAGTCAAATATGACAAACGAAGCAGACAGCTGGAAAACAAAGTAAATAACGTTTTGCTTGACCAGCAGCCCAAAACTCATAGAAATCCAGTTTACGAATGTTACAAAACAAAGACAAGTATGCTGGATCCTCACACCTCACACAAGACCTGACATGTTTCCTCAAAGAACCACTTTTACGATTACTTATCAAAGAGGTTGATGATTATCTTTCTGTCAATCAATTTATTGTTTCAGCACTAAGCCATTGAAAGCTGGCGCTGGATGTTTTTGAGAAGTTTGTCTTATTTTCGTTTGGTGTCTTATTGGCTCCAGGACAGCCATGACACCTAGCACGAGGAATGTATATGAGAGATCATGTGCTTATTACTATTTAGCATATGATCTCTATTAAAGCGTGACATATTCAAACAGATTTAGACCAACCCTACTGATAAAACATCCAGTCAAGGTTTGAATATATTCAAACATTACGTCATTTAGATGTTTGCCGGGACTTAATGCAAATCCTCATTTCAGCAGCTCTTAAAGTTGAGTCCTCCTGAAAGTTCATTTCACTCCTGTGCGTGCTGAGAGGCGAACATTCTTCACCAGTTTGGTTTAGTAACACCCATTTTTCCTGCGGTTTGTACAAAGCCTGGGTGAAATACAATGGACCGGAAGAAACCAAAGCAATGTGGCGCTTTGCCATTTGCCCGGCATGTTTCTTAATCACGGCCTCCGAGTGTATCAAACAACAGCAGCGTCACTATTAAACAACCCTTTCTGAAAACTGCGAGGCTTCAAAGTGTGTTTCGTTCTCAATAAATCAGGCAGTCACATCCACGGTTTCCCACATCACAAGTCAGAAGCCCCATAGTCTGTCTTCCTGTCTTTGTTTTCATCACTTTATTTCTTTCCGCATACCCCGACTGGTTCTTTATCTGTGCCCAGTTTGCCCTTCGATCTCTGTGTGTTTAGTGCTCAGTAAGCAGATTCATTCCCGCCTCAGCTATCTGATGATCCGTCTGCATATATACCATCACAGTTACATTTGCTCTCGTCAAAACAAAAGCTCCTGCTTCTTTACATACTCCGGTGGTAGTTTTATTGGAGCTTTACACTTCATTCAGGCTTCACCTTTCCCAAACATGTTGGGATTTGAAATGATGTCACCGCAGAGATTATTGAGGATAAATGATGTTGTTTTATGTCAATATTTACAGGTTACACAGGCCACCAATCAGATTGTGATGAACTGTGCTGACATCGACATCATCACGGCGTCCTTCGTACCGCAGGGAGGAGAAGGTGAGGGTCAGACTCGGCTTTTTACGCTCCTTTATTCTTTATTAATAATGATTAAAATGTAGTTTGTAGGTATCTTGATTTTTTTCGATTACACCTGATTTTTTTTAATTCCTGAAATAGTAAGAGTGAGCATTTCATGCTCGTGGTCTCATATCTTTTTCTTCCTCCCTTTTTAGAAATTAATGCCACAGGATTCAACTATCAGAATGAGGATGAGAAAGTCACCCTGTCATTCCCTAGTGCTCTACAGAAAGGTGAGAAGGGACTCCACTCGTCTCTGCTGTTGTGTCTGTTTTTCAAACATTATTACACTTGAAGAATGAAGAATGAATATATTTATTGGTTATGGCTGAACTAACCCCCCCCCCCCCCCCTCAGGCTCTGGCACGTTGAAGATAGACTTCGTCGGGGAGCTGAACGACAAAATGAAGGGATTCTATAGAAGTAAATATTCGTCCGCTGCTGGAGAGGTCCGCTACGCTGCTGTCACACAGTTTGAGGTAAGCTGGTGGCCTCAAGGAAATGTTTTCTTTTGGGAAAGTTGAGTGTGTTGCTTAACACACTACTTGCCTGTGTTGCATCATAGGCCTGGTGGTCATGTGACTTGTTGGTTTTTGCCAGATTTCTCCTAGAGATGAGGCAATGTCTCACATTTCATACTATTTATACATATGTTTTGAAGATGTTTCTGTGTGTAAGCAAGGGTTTTGGGGAAAGTTTAGCTAAAAACCAGGTCATTCCAGTCTGGACTCTGACTCTCATTAGAACCTGCAGAGTATCCACCTGATGTTTACAGACACAGGTTTGTGTGTGCACTCTGGATGATAAAGAGACAGAGAGGAGAGAGAGAGAGACACCACTTCCTCACCACAACTTCTGTGTAATCTCTCTATCTCACGTTGTGTGTTCAGGACGATGTAACATGAACTCAGGTAGGAGCTGTAACGACTCACAGTGACCGGTAGCACCGGTTAGTTTGACACCTGTGGTGACGGAGCCTAAAGTGGTGAATGTTTCAGGCTCCCCGCTGGAAAACAAATTAAAGGCCCCTTTGTTCCGAGGCTGGTCAGTAGATCAAATCATTGGCTCTGGGGCTTTTATTTTTTAAATATAAAGGAAATGCCACAACTACATTTGATGCTGTGAGAAACGGCTGACAGGTGTTTTTCCACCTGTCGGAGATAAAACCGCTCGACTGCAGCGCTGCCTGAAACAAAGGGCGAGAGGCCCGTGCTGCTCACACAGCAAAATGACTTCTGAAAGGACAAATAGCAGGAAGTCTTTAGGTCGGCATGATGTCATGTGAAAGCTGTTCCACACAGGAGGACCAAATAATAGGTTGCATAAAAACACTCGTCCGCACAACAATTACAGAGATGCAGTCGTTGGATCTCAGCCTCCCTCCAGCAGACATAAAATACTGCAAAAGTTACAATCTAGGGATAAATTATACCATATTTAAAATGTAAAATAATATATATTTGTGTGAGACAGGTGCACTGTAATTGCAAAGTGAATAAACTAATGTAAACAGGATACATCATGTATATCTCATGTATAAAGTGTGCTATCATGGAATCACTGTACCCCCCCCCTTCTTTCCTCCTCCAGGCCACGGATGCTCGCAGAGCTTTCCCCTGTTGGGATGAGCCAGCGATCAAAGCCACCTTTGACATCGCTCTGATAGTTCCTAAGGACCGCGTAGCCTTGTCCAATATGGTACGAGTCACAAGTCACTCTGAGACACTCTGACCGAGCCACTCTCTGCTCACAAGTTTATGTGTGTGTGTGTCTCTGTGTCTGTCTCTGTCTGTCTCTCTGTCTGTCTGTCTCTCTCTGTCTGTCTGTCTGTCTGTCTCACTCACAACAATGTGTGAAATGCCTCTACTGTACAGTCAAAGTCTTCCTTAAAAAACACACACAAACAACAACATGTGTGTTGTGTTTGTCGTACACAGTCATTTTTTCACTGAACACGTTTGCAGCCAAATTGCATCATAAATAATTATCTGTCTTGGATGATTCCCCATCAACAGCTCCAGGCTAACGCAGCTCGTCTGGTGCTGACCATGAAGCTAAATCTGCTCTTTCTGATGACTGAATGAATATGAATGTGTGTTTATGTCCAATCTTGTCAGATTGTGCATATATATATATATATTATAGACAAATACTGATTATTACAGACAGAGTGCAGGATGTGCAGCACCAAAAGGAAGGACGTTAGAATATTGTGTCCAGCAGGACTAAGCTCTGCACAGACTGATGCCAGTCCAGCTCCTGACCTTTTGTCTCCACATACTTGCTGGAATTTATTCTCTCAGCGAGTCCACCGTGACCTTTTTCTAACAGTCCAGTTTAAACGTGAGGGTTTACACGCTGGGACAGATGGGGATATATGTCTGCAGGTTCTTTAGATAACTACTGGACATAAACGTCAACATGATACAAAGGGGAAAGTCTGGTGATTTATTACCATGAACACACACACACACACACCTCCCTGCTGTCACTAGAGCACCCAATGTGGATTAATCCGCCGCTGAAAATAGTCCCCAACAAACTGCCAGACTTTTTGTCTGTTAGCATTATACAACATCACTATCTCCCAGCACAGAATGAAATCTATATAAGGACAATGATCTGCTACCAAAAGTCCCATTTTTGCGCCATGTTGTCGGTTAAACTCATGCTTTGTTGTCGGTAATCTGTCTCGGCGTCACTAAACTGAACCTCTCCCTCGTCCAGAATGTCATCGATCGAAAGCCATATCCGGAGGACGAGGACCTGGTGGAGATGAAGTTTGCCACCACGCCCATCATGTCCACATACCTTGTAGCTTTTGTCATCGGTGAATATGACTTTGTGGAGAGCCAGTCATCAGACGGCATAACGGTACGCGTCTACACGCCAGTCGGGAAGGCGGAACAAGGGAGATTCGCACTGGAGGTGAGAACAGCCACAGCAGCTACTTGATGGTTTCATTTATACAAACTACAAACACGACTGGAGATGAAGACAAATACATGAAAAACAACGTATACCAGCATCTCATGGTAGATTCTATCCTGCTTGATCATTTCTGTCCCCTTTAGTCTTTCCGTATAGAACACAAAGAGCAGACTGTTATTACATCATTCATACGTTTTAAAATACGTTCTCTTATTTTTGCAGGTTGCAACTAAGACCTTACCTTTCTACAAAGACTACTTCAATGTTCCTTATCCGTTGCCTAAAATCGATCTCATAGCTATTGCTGATTTTGCTGCTGGTAAGTAGCAGCCGATTCCACATTCAGTACTTTTGAGACGTTTCCAGTTGAAAAATGCTGAAAGTGAAACGTCTGCCGCTTCCCTCCACTCAGGTGCCATGGAGAACTGGGGCCTTGTTACCTACAGGTAAGACCGAGCTGCTGTTGAACTACTCATTTAACAGTGAAGCCGCTGGTACCAACCATGTCATGCTAGGCTGTGGGCAATTAGGATAAATGTTGATGTTGGAAAATGTTTCTCGGGGGAATTAGCGTGTTTCATTACTTTCTGACTTTTTAAAGACAAAGTGATTCATCTAGAAAATAACTGTAAACTTCAGCATGTCCCCCCCCCCCCCCCCCCCCTTTTCTTTCAGACACAGTTCTCGTTGCCGTTGTCTCTTTTCGGTTGACAGCCGTGATGGCTTTTTAATTGCCTTATGTTCAGCTCGGCGCGCTGCCACCTCTTAGGTATTCAGGCGTGGGATTAGCACACAGCAGCAGGCTTCATTCATCGGCCATCTTCAGCCACCTGCATGCAGGGTTTCCTAATAAACAGCCCGGCAGCTGATGGTTGATGGAGGGAACCCCTGCTGTGTTCGGAGGAGCTGTCTCACTTACCCTCTCTGTTGTTGTTTTTCCAGGGAGACGGCACTGCTAATCGACGCCAAGGACTCCTGCTCGTCCTCCAGGCAGTGGGTGGCGCTGGTGGTCGGACACGAACTCGCCCACCAGTGGTTCGGCAACTTGGTCACGATGGTAAGCGGCCAAAATCTCCCAACGGCTATTTGTGAAACTGTAGAAGAAATGTTTTGAAATGGAGAAAGAAGTTTTTCTGCAGCTGTGGGTCAAGAAGCTAATACCCGTTTTATTTAGTGTACTGAAGGAAAGCTTGATTTCCACAACGCAAGCTGTGTGTGTTTGAGGACTTTGAGGACCCGGTGTCATCTTGTGTGTAAACAGGAATGGTGGACCCATCTGTGGCTGAATGAGGGATTTGCATCCTGGATCGAGTATCTGTGTGTGGACCACTGCTTCCCAGAGTACGACATCTGGACCCAGTTCGTCTCGGCCGACTACACCCGCGCTCTGGACCTGGACGCGCTGGACAGCAGCCACCCCATAGAGGTGAGCTGTGGACCGGAGGGATCCACTCGATACGTCGGGGAAGAATGTTTTTACACTACGATCGCTCCACTGGGATGCGTCGTCTCATCTTTACAGTTTCTAACGTAGTTATGTCGGCACAATCGATTTATTGAGTCTAAAGTCTGAGAGGATGACTCTATAGCTGCGCTGTCACCAAGAAGCTCCTTTTAGAAGTAATTCTTAGTCCCGTACTACCTTTCAAGGATCTAAAAGGTTTCTCCAGCTGATTGTTTGTTTGTATTTCCATAGCGCTCTAATTGCCTCTGAAGATTTAGCAAAGTAGTCCGCTGTCGTTTGATAAAGCAGCATGACTCGTGATGAGGGCGGCTCACCTAAAACACCTGCAGCTGTTGTGATTACAATGCAGAGGAGGAGAGTGAGAGTGTCTGTCTGCACAGCTGTTGATCGTTTGACGGTTATTAATTGGTGCTTTAGAACATAACCATCAAAAAGTCGTGAACAGCTCTCTCTCTCACTCTCTTTTTTTTTTTTTTTTTTTTTTTCTCAGTTTGCTCGCGCCATCTCTCTCTTTTTCTCTCATCCTTTTTAAAATGAGTCAGAAAGCTTCTCAATTTACTCTAAATGTTATCAAATGAAGAGAAATGTTCGTCTTAACATGGTGCTGAATCAATGCTGGAGTAGTTCCTTGTTTTATGACTGAAGCGATACACAAGTTGAAGCAGTGGTGCTGTGTGTGTGTTTGACCAATCAGCATCAGCCATCCCTGCAAACTCCGCCCCCGAAGGTTCCTGTACTTATAGAAAGTACTAACCCCCGACCAGGGCCTTTTGGGGAATTTAAAGGTTCTAGTCGTGTATGTTAGCAGCGCGTTACCGTCTGGCTCTGTAACGTCTGATGTGTGTTTGGTGCTCCAGGTGAACGTGGGTCATCCATCAGAGGTGGATGAGATCTTTGACGCCATCTCCTACAGCAAAGGAGCGTCTGTGATCCGCATGTTGCACAACTACACAGGAGACGAGGTTGGTTTGTCGAACACTCGCAGCGATGTTTCCATGTTTCCATGTTGTTCCTCGAGGTTCACCTCTCACTCTTCCTTTTGTAGGACTTTAGGAAAGGAATGAACGCCTATCTTTTGAAGTTCCAACATAAAAATGCTTCGACAGGTAAGAGCGCGCCGCGCACGTTTCCCCTCGAGATGAAACCGCGGTGTGAAATCTGTTTTCCTAATCCCTCTGACCCGTCCACAGAGGACCTATGGGACTGTCTGGAACAGGCCAGTGGAAAACCCATCGCTGCCGTGATGAGCTCGTGGACCAAGCAGATGGGCTTCCCGATCATAGAAGTGGAAGAGGAGCAGGTGAGCTTCACTGGAAACACGACCAGACGCGAGGCTGAGCGCTACAAATCCATCTATCAACTTCTCTCCTACTTACTTAACAATGAGATTCACCGGTAGCAGTGATACAGTGTTTGTCTGGTGGCTGTTTCTAATTTACTAGCCACACGCACACACACACACACACACACACACACACACACTAACCGTGATGTTTATTTATAGCAAGGTGACGACCGCATCCTCAAGATATCTCAGAAGAAGTTCTGTGCCAGTGGACCACACAATGGTGAGTTTAAAGTCCTCCTGTTGTGTTTCTATGTGTTATATTCTATTATATGTTGAACTATGTTTATTATATATTACTGCATCATTACTTCATCATATTATATCTTTAGTCTGTTGTGCTCTGTTACTTCGCTGCAACTTGGAAATCGTGGAAATCGCGCCACTGGGATGTTTTAATTGCTCTCGTGTAGTTTCTATTTTTTAATTCTGCTGTTATTATCCGTCTGATTTACATTTGACATCCTCTAGTTATCTGTATTTATTCCTGTCGTTCCTAAATACGACCGGGTTTATCTTCTCTCTCTCTCTTATTGTTTTTGTCGACCGTCTCATTTGCTGCGTTGCTCGTCTGTCGTCCATCAGGTGAGGATTGTCCCAGCTGGATGGTCCCCGTTAGTATCTGTACCAGCGAGGACCCCAAATGCACGAAGCTCAAGGTTCTGCTGGACAGACCCGAGACGACCATCACCGTGAGCGGCGTCGCTCCCGACCAGTGGGTCAAGGTGAGGTCCAGTCAACGCGCCTCCAACAGCAGCTACTGATGTTTCACTTCACAACAGTTTTAGCTTTTAAATCAGGAACGCACGGATCCAACTTCATCTCTCCTGACACTGAATGATCAGATTGATGCATCTCTCTAGTTGTAGTCAATAAAACATTTAGTTTCATTTGTGAAAATGCCGGTTTGATGTGGAAGTGCTTGAATAGTTCCAGCTTGCAGTTCTCTTTCTGCGTGGAATATTCATGTGATCACTTGTTTATATTATACAACATCTTTGCGGCATCGTAATGTGGCTCTACAAGTCTTTACACGTGGCTGCATATCCAGGTTTGTGTAAAAGGTCACGAACATAACAAAACGTGTAAAGCTTTAAGCTGAGACAGTCGCCGTGTTTGTTCTTTCCATCAGAGGAAAGTTAAACTTTCACCAAACGGGATCCGGTTTCTTTGAGCTGAATTAATGAGAGAAGATGAGAGATCTGATATCATGGAAAGTTGAAGCAAAGTTTACAGACTGTTCCTTTTTTGGGTCAGTTGGGAGGAAGTGGTCATCAGACTCGCCCATGGTTGTAATTGCTGCCGGGGATTGTGGGTAAAAGTGTCACGAGCAGCTCCTTTCTGTTTCGACTGATCCTTGTTTCACGAAGCAGGATTCGTGGTCATCGAGGTGACTTCGGGGTTAACTCCGGGTTGTTCAGTTTGTTGTTGGAGAGAGGAGATCAGCTCGTGTAAAACCACCGCCTCCTGACCAATCAGAGCTCGGTACGGGGATCGTAAATTGATGTTACACAAATACGAGGAAGTTAAAGTTATAATTCAGACTAAAAGTAAGCGTTTATACAGACGTATGCAAAAAGAGAGAGCTGGCAATGAAAGGCCGACTGTGTGAATATGTAAATATGTATAACATCACTGCTTCATAGAGCACAATAGAGCCGACTGTAACTACATGTGTGTGGTATGTTAACACAGATCTCTTCTAATGTTCAGTTAAATGTCCGAATTATTTGGGGAAGTTTTGCCACCACGACGATCCTTTTGTTGACTAAAACCTGAGGCATTGGGGCGATGCTGGTTCACTCCCTGAAAGCCATGCTGGATAAGAGCACTCAGCCTGAGAGGTATAAAGTGCTGAAACTAGGTCTGACCCGGTTGTGTCCCTGCTGTTCACAGATCAACCCCGGCACCGTGGGCTTCTATCGCATCCAGTACAGCACGCCCATGCTGGAGAGTCTGCTGCCGGGCGTCAGAGACCTGAGCCTGCAGCCTGTGGACCGACTCGGCCTGCAGAACGACCTCTTCTCCCTGGTGACGCCCACACACACACACACACACACACACACGCATCTCTACTGCCGGGCTACGAAACAATAACAATGATTTTCTTGATGAAACTTCCCTTCCAGTGTAAACAAATACAGAATAGACGAGCGCAGGAAGACTGAAAAAGGCAAAGTGAGGGATGGTGGCCGAGGAAAAAGATTCCTAACGTTAATGATTTGGTGTTATTACTTAAGTCCAAACTTATATTAACATTTAAGTACATTAAAGTTTTTTTTATGATTAAGCCTGCGACTGGTCTCGTATAAAATTCAAAGATTTGTTTTCTAAAAGACCAGAAAAAGGTCAAACTTTCCATTTTAGGTTTGTGTGTTTGGCCACTAATGAAATACGACTCATGATATGGATGATGTTATGATGCAACAGATGAAGCTTGACTCTTGACTCGTCCTCCTCGTCCTCCCTTCAGCTGCTGTTATGAGTCAGTGTGGTGAAGAGGTTTCATGAAGTTAAAGATTTCACGTCCGTTTATTATTTAACCTCTGACGTTCTGATGATTCTAAACAGAACAGCGGGATCATTGAACCTTTTTTTAAATCTGGCAAAAAGAAACTCACCGATAATCTACTTTAAACGATAGAAATGATCCGTGAAACGACAGAAAAAAGCGGCTCCTGAACTTGTTGTTGTGCCTTCAGTCTCGTGCAGGGATGATCAGCACGGTGGAGGTGCTGAAGCTGATGGAGGCGTTCGTCAACGAGCCCAACTACACGGTGTGGAGCGACCTCAGCTGCAACCTGGGGGTGTTGTCCTCGCTGCTGTCCCACACCGACTTCCACGAGGAGATCCAGGAGTTCATCCGGGACCTCTTCACCCCCATCGGCCTGGAGCTCGGCTGGGACTGCAAACCGGGGGAAGGTGAGGAGCGGCGGACATCTCATTTATTTTATGTTTTTGTACACGATACCACTGTAAACTGTGGTTTTTCCTCCCGTGTGGTGAAGTATCATTTTGCCCAGACCTTTGCCGGACCCGACTAGTCCTCTTGAAGGTCTCAGTGTTGTGTAGCGAGACAAAGATAACTCGAGCGTGATGGTTTCCGTCCTGCAGGCCACCTGGACGCCCTGTTGAGAAGTCTTGTTCTGGGGAAGCTGGGGAAGGCGGGACACAAGCCCACGCTGGAGGAGGCCCGGCGGAGATTCAGGGACCACGTGGAGGGAAAGCCGGTCCTGCCTGCAGACCTCCGGAGCCCGGTGAGCCGAACAAAACGCCGACCGTGCATATTCTCAAACGACCCGTTGAATGTGATAACTAACGAGGCTACAAAGTGCTTCACAGGCGCAGAAACATCAGATTAAACCAACACCGGGATCAAAAACACTGGAGGGTTAAATAAAGTTCTTAAAAGAATCGAATGTGATGCATAAAACCGTATATAATATACGTAAATACTTTCCTACAGAAGAATATTTAAATAAAGGGAATTGTATTCAGTTCAACATGTGACTTTGTACAAAAAAATACTTCCAACATGTGTCATTAACCTCCTTTTCTGTTTCCAGGTGTATCTAACAGTGCTGAAGCATGGAGACAGTGCCACATTGGACACGATGCTGAAGGTAAGACGGCAGCGAGCATGTTGGACTGTTTCACCCAAACATCTTCACTGCGTGTGTGTGACGGTACACAGAAGTCACCAGTTCTTTATCGATTGTTATTTAACCTTTAATTTAACCAGATAACTCGATTAGAGAAGCGATTTCATTTAGAATGACGACCCGACCAAGAGACAAGTCGATACAGCACATTAAGACATGGATACAACTACTGCAATAAAACACCGTTAGACTGAATTAAAACATCACAATGTTTACAACAATAGAGATCTATGTATTGTTTTCCAGATATAATATAATAATTAATTAGTTTATCTGTTTTTCATTTATTTTGAGCAGACAAGCGTCTAAAGAACATAATCCTCTTTCTAGTCACTGAGGCAGCGTGTCGCCCACCGATGAACTATTTTCATCTTGAAAAGTACGAATCCTGAACCCTTTGCCAAAAGGCAACAAAATCACGGTAGCCCCGCCCCTAAAGCATCCCCTGCTTTATGGTCTGTGTGACTCTAAATGGACCATAATTTACTAAATGAACATCATGCTGTATTGAAGAAGACTTGAAACTAGAGATTGAGACCATAAACTCATGTTTACAATGTTTACTGAGGTAATAAATCAAGAGAGAAGTAGAGTCATTTTCTCATAGACTTCTATACAACCAGAGGAGTCGCCCCCTGATTTATTCCATCGTATTTTTGTGTCCTCTCTTCGCGCTGCTGTGTTCTCCAATGATCTCTCTGGTTCTCTCTCACATATCCGTTCTCTGTCTGTGTCACTCCAACCTTTCAGCTCCACAAACTAGCAGACATGCAGGAGGAGAAGAATCGCATCGAGCGAGTTCTGGGCGCCATCTCTGCCCCCGACCTCATCCAGAAAGTCCTCAGCTTCGCCCTCTCGGTAACTCGCCACCGCGTTGACTTCGTGTTGCTCAGCTTTTGGTTTTGTTTCTGCGGCTGATGGAGGAAACGAGAGAAGTGTCACTTGTTGTAAAGTTCTGTTTTTGACCCAGTTTCTATTTCTCTATTGATCTGGACTTTGAGTCGGTTTGTAATTCAGTGCCGTTTTGTGGCTTAATGATTACACCGACGCTGTGAGAGACAGCGAGGTGTTAACTACAACAACGCAATAAGCTCAATGTCCAAGTTTGAGCTGCTGACTGCATCTCCTCAGCTAACCTCTCTCTCTCTCTCTCTCTCTCTCTCTCTCTCTCTCTCTCTGGGTCTTCTCCCCGACAGGAAGACGTCCGTCCCCAGGACACGGTGTCCGTCATCGGGGGCGTGGCTGGAAGCAGTAAACAAGGCCGCAAAGCTGCCTGGAAGTTCGTCAAGGACAACTGGGAGGAGCTTTACAACCGCTACCAGGGCGGCTTCCTCATATCACGGCTCATCAAGGTAAGAAACCCTCCCGCTGCTCCTCCATCAGGTCACGTGTTAATGTGTCGGCGTACCATACGTTTCTTTAACACTAATAACTACGGTTATTGAGCGTGGTGGAAGAGCAGGAACGTTAATCATTCCGGTCTGTTCATGTTGGACATGAACTCCAGGGTCTGTTTGCTTCAAATCTCTTTTTCTTCTTCACGGGTCTTTGCAGCTCACAGTTGATGGATTTGCTATCGACAAAATGGCTGCTGAAGTGAAGGTGAGAGTGCTTATTATTATTATGAATTAGGTTCATTAGTTTTTGATGGGAAAAAGGGTTATTCCTATATAAATCATTCTGTTTTATTTTCTGGAACTGATTTCTAAATGGAAACTGATTCTAAATCAGCTGAATTATGTTACAAAGAACCATGTTTGACCACTAGGGGGCAGAATGTGCACATGAGGTGCTACTAAAGCTTTGCTTTGAGATCCATAAATGACGAAATAATATATATAATAAAATAAATCCAGAGCTTCGTGAAGTCTAAAAGTCCACATTTATTGAAGTTATTGAAATTATGAGTTATATTCATGATAGAAAGGTGATTTAATAGAAAATAAGACTTAAGGGTGATGCCATCATGAACCTCAGTCTGAGCCTGAATAGAGACGTTTGGACCTGGTGTTGTCGTTGAGCTGAGATCTCGACCGCTCCGTGTGTTTGTGTCTCGTCACAGAGTTTCTTCGAGAGTCACCCGGCGCCGTCGGCCGAGCGCACGGTGCAGCAGTGCTGCGAGAACATCAACCTCAACGTCGCCTGGCTGAAGCGCGACGCAGACGACATCTCTCAGTATCTACTGCAGCGCAAAGCGCCCCCCGTCTGAGCCCTCCCCCCCCCCCCCTCCCTCCAGCGCGGACCTTCCAGCATCATAGCTGCCTCAGCCCCCCCCCCCCCGCAGACCAGAGCTGGAGACCAGAGCGTACTTGCAGCAAGCTTCATTACTCTAAAGAAACTGTATGAAACAAGAAGGCAAAGCCAAGAATCTACAACGTGTTGGAAACACACAGAGACTCTTTCTACGTTAACAACGCAAATTGATTTCAGTCGGACCAGGAATGTAGTTTTACTCATTCTGCCCTCGAGCAGACGGCGCCTCACCATCCATCACACACACGACCCTCCACCTGATCGCTAATCCCGCTAACGCACCCGTATGCACACATCCCTCCATCTCTGCGTCGTAGCTGAGAAAACTGTGAACCCCCCCCCCATACACACACACACACACACACACACACACTTTAATTTCTCCTGCTGCCACTCACTTTGAATGCATGAATTATTTGCATTTGCTGCTTTGTTTACTTCGGTTTGTTTTCTGTACAAACAAATCATTTCGTTCCTATTTCTTTAGTTGTAGTTTGAACCCCCCCCCCCCCCTCTCATTAAGTAACTCACCCCCCCCCTCCCTCTCTTTCGGGCGTTGTGATTGGGTGACAGCAGAAGGGCAGAGCGGGGTTAATGTGTGTTGTGTCCGACAACACTGATCCTCCATCACTAGTAAACGGTTAAGACGAGGCGAGCAGCGCAGCATGGTACTACTTTGTAAACTGTATAATGCAAGATTTTTTTTGCTGTTTTTGTTTTGCAGACAATGTTATAAAAAATGGAAAGGTTCATGGTTACCTGCCCCCCCCCCCCCCCCCCCCCCCCCTGTTCAGTCAGAGTTTGTATAGTTTGAATCATCAACATATTTGATCTCCGGTTTCTTTACCAGCCTCCGTTTTATAAAACATCACATGCTGTGATTTATTGAAATGTTGAGATCTTTTATTCTGAGGAGAGAAAAAAAAAAAAAGGATCCAAACACTCGACTCTTCGGGGCCTTTTTGTTTCCTCCATTGTGACGTAACATCAGGACTCTGATGAGGGCGGAGAGACGCATCGACTGGACTCCGCCGTCAGACCTGGAGGCCTTAAATCGGTTCGACTGGTTTGCAGTAAATATTTAACACTGACGTGAAAATAGTTGATTTCCACATAACGTCTAATGTGACAGATTATGCAGACTTGTTGAGCGAGTATATCTATATAGAATTTACAATTTGATGTGGTTTTTGAAAAACATACCGACCCGAGTCGTCCAACCTGTCGAGACCCCCCCCCCCCCCCCTCTAACATTTGTTGTTGTTTTTCTTTTTTGTTTTGTTTCTTTTTTGTTTAAAACTACAGTCGGTGTTCATTAAAGTGAAAAAGGATTATAAAAACAAACATGTGGAAAATGATTGAGGTGTGAGAACACCTGGAGGAGATGATCATATATCTATATATATACATGTAGATCTATAGATATAGATCTATATATCTATAGATATAGATCTAGATCTATAGATAAAGATCTATCTGCTGAATTTCACCTGATGAGAGAAGAATGTTTACAGATTGAAGCCGATGACGACGTAGAGCAGACGTGAACACATTGTGGTTTCATAACGCGTTTGTTGAGACATTTGGTTCTGAGTTTGCGTTGATCGTGCAGATGTTTAATGTTTATTTGTCGGTTTATTTTCTTCTTCTAATGAATCATAATTTAGTTGAAGGTGTGGGACGTCTTTGTGGTTCTGACTTAAAGAGGAGCTGAGGACAGCTTTGACTTCAGTCCAATAAAGCAACACTTGATCCAGTTATCCGTCCGACTGTCCGTATCTCGTCTGCTTTCCTTCACTGAAGGGAACGAGAAGGGAACGAGTGGTCAGAGACTCTTAAGACGTCCTGAGGTTGTGTGGAGCAGCGACTTAGTGCTGATTCAATACATTAACCCTAAATGAAAGAAGACTGAGAGAGATGAGGAAGAACATGCAGCTATGTGTGACATGATTTCTCTTATCCGTGCATGAGTAGTCGCACAGCTGCCGTCTCGTCCTTCACAATAAAGGTGTGTTTTAAGAGTTCTTTATTGTTCAGTAATGAAGTTATCTTCATCAAATGTCCTCGATATTTATTAGACATTCCACTTGCTGTCTGTTTCTGATACATTTCTGCAAATATTGCTAATTGTTGGATAAAAAGAAAAATACCACGACCCCATTCTATGGAGCCCCAAAGAGATCAATAATACATAAAACATGAAATAAGGGAAATATATAGAACTAGAAAAGTGTGAGACACAACAGATTGTTAAAGCAACTGTGAAAGTCATACCACAAGGTGGACTCAACCCTAAACATGCAGGCCTGTCCTCAGCCTCCCTTGAGGGCCCAGTGGGAGCCAAAGTCCTCAGCTGCCTCGGCCGTCTCTCATTCCTGCCTTTTCTTCTGATGTGGAGTTAAAACTGAGGCAAAGAAAAGAAGCTGACCATCAAGATGGGAAACTTCTTGACAAATCAAAAGACATGAAATCAGACATGTTAGATAAGTTGACAGAAGCTACATATGCCCACAACCCCTAACCCAGCACGTGAGTGTGATCATGTGGTCCAAGCTCTCATCAACAAGCATCGTTGTCTGAAGGGACCGGGGTCTGTCTATGGGGGGGGGTGTTGTTGGAAGCTGCGAGTGGCCGGATGCTCAGAGTCTGTGCTCGTTCCTCTGGACCAACTGGGTCAAAAAGACTGAAGGACACATTCCCCTCACGGAGAAAAGAGATTGTTGAAGAAGAACCGCTTTCAGCACAAGTCAAAGAAAGATGGCCAGCCTTGTTCACTGAACGGCAGGTAAACTGCGCTGTTTTAAATTTGTGTCCTTAAATGAGATTTTTCTTAAACTTAATCAGACAGCAGACTAGCGGGATGACGTCATGCTAATGCATGATTTAGCTTTTTAAAACAACGGGACAGATCCAGCATCCAGAGAGTCCAGAGAGTAACGGGAGTGAGGGATGAGGAGGTAAGGAAACATGAGAACACCAGGGTAGGGAGTGAGGGATGAGGAGGTAAGGAAACATGAGAACACCAGGGTAGGGAGTGAGGGAGGAGGAGGTAAGGAAACATGAGAACACCAGGGTAGGGAGTGAGGGAGGAGGAGGTAAGGAAACATGAGAACACCAGGGTAGGGAGTGAGGGATGAGGAGGTAAGGAAACATGAGAACACCAGGGTAGGGAGTGAGGGATGAGGAGGTAAGGAAAGATGAGAACACCAGGGTAGGGAGTGAGGGATGAGGAGGTAAGGAAACATGAGAACACCAGGGTAGGGAGTGAGGGATGAGGAGGTAAGGAAACATGAGAACACCAGGGTAGGGAGTGAGGGATGAGGAGGTAAGGAAACATGAGAACACCAGGGTAGGGAGTGAGGGAGGAGGAGGTAAGGAAACATGAGAACACCAGGGTAGGGAGTGAGGGAGGAGGAGGTAAGGAAACATGAGAACACCAGGACACACATGAGAACTGTCAAGCTACATATTAGGCAAAGTGAACATCTTTTCTTCTACATAGTTGTCCTCAGTCTCATCTGCTTAACTTGGTCATGGAGGCAGCAACATGTAACTGAGATGTTAAATTAACAGTGAAAACTCATCATATCTTAATTTAACACCATTATTCATAATTACACTTCATGTTTACTTCTCCTGATCTTTACCTCCTATAACAAGGTCCATAGGGGCATCTCAATAAATACACATGTTATATAATATATTTTATATATATATAAATATGTATGTATGTATGTATGTGTGTGTGTTTTATATTATACTGAATATTATTATATGATATATAAATTATTATATTATACTGAATTGCCTGTGAGAGTGACATTAATAAGATGTCTTGACGTGTTTATCAAAGTGTTATTTACTGCTTTTTTTCGTGTTGGAATAAATATTAAATATTTAACAAAGTGTTTGATACCTTAATTTTTTTGCATTAAATCATTCTGGGATGTTTACTGAAGTTGATTGTATGGCTCTACCTAGAACATTTTCCACCAGCTGCCACTGTTTATCTATGAGACACGTTGAACTGTTTCACCAGAAGATCCAAACTGTGAGATGAGGGTTGTTGTGCCTGCGCTCTAAAATGACACACACACACACATCAGAGTTGATGCTGAGCCAAAGCTTTAATGAGAGAGAACAGAACACTTTACAGAGGTTCAGTTTACAGTGACAGGAGGAAATACTGAGCTTCATTTAGCAGACTTCCTTTTATCTTTAATCTGAAACAAAATGAAAATCACCTCTGAGTATCAGAGTATCACAACCTGTCAATGGTGGAAAGTTTGCGCTTGCTAGTTGCTTCCCTGCAGCTGCTATTACGGCCCTCGAAGCCACTTTGTGAGGAGGAAACACCTTCACCTTCAGTCGTCTTATTTACCTTTTTTGCCCCTGGCTATCATCCATCCGTCCTTGTCCATTCCGCTGCCACCCTGACCCACCACCCTTCCTGAATTACGGCCAACATTAGTGGAAACCCCTGCGTTCTTATTAATCTTCTTGTTTCTTTGGTCTTTCTCACCCTGACCACTGCCACGTGGAGGCTGTATGTTTGAAGTGGATGGCTTGTTGTGGCTAGGACCAGCTTGTTGTTCGTCTGTGTAACAGAAGGGGGTGACTTCTTTATTTGTACCATCTGCAGAGCAGCTTGAGCAGTGGTGGCCGTTGCAACGGAATATGTATTTCAGTTCAATCTTTTCCCCAAGCCGCTTCAGCGCTCCTCTGAGTTCATTCTCGGCTACGGTTGGACCATTTTTAGGCTTGAATACATTGGAAAACACAACAGCGTAGTTGTCCCACTTATTAATCTTTTGTATCCTTTTGAGAATGCTCCCGGGTTTATTTATGGCTGTACATTTGTCATCACATGGGGAAGCAAGAACGTAGAAAAGCAAGAAATCATTTTTGTTTAGATTCTTTAACGTGTCAAATTTGTCCAGAACACGGTACTCGGCATGATCAGCTCCATATCCAGTAACTCCATCAGGGCAGACTCTGTGAAGGTCACCCCATGTCTTATAATTAGTACATGTAGTCTTAATGTTAACAAGACGCTGTTCTACATCTTCATAAGGACACTGATGCACAACATTGGGCCATTTCAGAACTGTGGCTAAAACCACCCTCGTGCCCTTGTAAACTTTACAACTTCCTTTCATCCAATCCTTCACTGTATCAGCAGAGTCAGTGACTTGACTGATGTCGTACTCTTTCTTGTTGTTGTCGTATGGGATGCTCACAGCCAGACTGAACATGGGATATTTACTGTCAAAGGGAAGAGACACACAAGATGTAAAGCAGACGTCATTTAAAACAGTTTGTTAATAAAGTATAGGAACCAAATTAAACTGTAGACTTCAGTCACATGTTACTCCACACATCTGTTGTTGTCTCTATATTAGATTAAATGTTTAATTAATTGTTCGTCCAGAATTGTTTCTTAATATTGTGAATTAAAAAGCAGAATATGTAAAGTCATCGAGGGTAAACAGTACGTTCTGTCAGTCTGTGATGTGTGTTGTTATAGTCGTCTGTAGTCTTTTCTCTTTGCTATGAAACACATTTGAACTTTTATTTTGAAAAGTACTTCATGAGTAATGTTTACTTCTTCACCTCTTGACTTTTTGACCCACCAGGGCTTCGTAGCTCGGTCTATACCTGTCAAATGAAGACAAACACAACATGTCACTGGCATGTTTGATTGTTACAAACAGAACAGAAGTTCAGGAAGTCAGACAGATGGAAGGATGCACTGATCATAGAAATGACAGAAACACGTTGAATATGAGACGATCAACACACAACAGCACATTGTAATATATATTATAATTCATATATTAAAAGTCCAATTCAGCATAAAAACTTTAAAAGCAAGAAGACGAGCAGCTCCTCTTACTGCTCATTCTTTATTAAATGAGACAGAATTACAAAGGAAACTCGACTGTAGTTTGTCATGTTTATAGATTATTTAGTTTTTTATGAATTGTATTTGTATTTAAATGTGAACATTAAGCAGATATTAAATATATCAGACTTGTTTCACTCAAAGTCTTTAATCTTTAGAAATAATGAATCCAAGGGCAGGTGTTGCACTAAATAACAACAGAATGAAATAATAGAAATAAAAGTAAGTAATTTAATTTATATCACAATGTTCTTCACAATTAAAGAGAGAAAAGCAAATAAAACACAAGACAAACGACGTTAAAAGATAAAAATATTACACATTAAATAAGAGACTAAAACTAAATCAAGTTTAAACGACCTGCTTGTTAAAGGAGACGTGTAAAGACTCTAGAGTGCCACCGACCCACAATGAAATAAGACGAGCAGCAGTTTTTGTGGGCGGCCTTGTTCAGATCCAACGAGCCAATCAGATCAGTTTAAAGACACAGGAGCTAACATGGAGCGTTTCAGACAGAGGGGACTACAGGTCCATTAAGACAGACGGTATAAGACAAACAATGTGTTTCTTCAACATGAATGTAAACATGTTCCAGTAGAAACATGTATGAACCTGAAGATGAACACATGTCCCCTTTAAAGGTGTCCACAGTGTCTGCAGGTCTTAGATACAACGGGAGAGAACAGAACCGCAGCAACGTTGGCCGGGTTTAGTTTAGAGGAAAGAAGCATGAAGTCGATCAACCTGTCTGGTATTTAATACAAGCTGACTCACTTCTCCCGGAGCTCATTAACGATTTCTGTAAGTTTTTTCAGGTCTGGTCTTTTAAAAGTAGCCGAACTGTTTCCAACAGACAGCAACAGGCCCAGCGTCACAGCCATCCAGCACAGACCTGCCATCTGAGGATGTTCAACAGACATCATCAGGGATAATAATGATTTACATTACAATCTCAAAATGTGTATAATCTGCAGCAGGTTTTTAATTAAACCCAAGCTTCACCAGCACATATCACATTTCACCTGCATCGTGTCAACGTCTCATATTCAGCTTTTATGCTCATAATTAGATGCAACAAAAAAAAAAAGTTGAGTAAATTGTGTACTTCCTTATTTAAAGTTTAGTGAGACAACAATAACGTGGAGAAATAAATACAAAAATATTTGTATTCTTGAGTAATTAGAAAATAGTTTTGAAGGTGAAACTTTCATAATGTGTCTCTCATACTCGTCCTTCAGAATAAAAGCTTCTCTGGAGCTGTTCTTTCATGAGACAGTCTGATCTGGTCTACAGTCAAACAGTAACTAAGTACATTTACTCAAGTACTTGTGTGAAAGTTTGAGGTACTTGTACTTTACGTGAGTATTTGTATTGTCTGCTATGTTACACTTCTACTCCACTACATCTCTGAGGGACATGTTGTACTTTTTACTCCACTACATTTATCTGACAGCTTCAACTATTTAGCAAGTCCAGAAAAACAAAAGACATAATCAATAAATAAATGATGATATTATTAATATAATAATGATTTATTGATCCCAGGGGAAATGAACATGCTACCCAGTGGTATGTAATAGTAATATATAAAATATAGATGAACATATAAATGCATCAATAGTTATAATATAATAATATCATTTATTATTCTGAAACGGTCCATTCTGCATAATGAGTACTTTTACTTTTGGTACTTTGTTGTTAATACTTGTGTACTTTTCCTGAAGTAACATTTTAATGCAGGACTTTTACTGGTAACAGAGTATTTCTACCGTGTGATATTAATATTTTTACATCAGTAAAAGTACTTCTTCCACCACTGCGTTAACTTTACACCAAAATATTCACAACATGGAAACAGAATGTTTTACAGTTTCTACAAAAGTTCACTTTCCAGAGAAAAGGGAACAAAAGCATTTCTCAGAGTTAAACAGGTCCGGATCATGAGGATGCTCACCTTCACTGCTGCTGCCAACCAGATGTAAGAACCCTCAAATAGAAAAGACACAAAAAACAAACATATTTTAAATTCGTATTTGAAGTTATAATTTGTACTAAATCAACCAAGTGAGATCTAGTACCTGCTTTGGTGGAGAAGGATGTTTCTCAGCTGTTTCCTTCTCAAGGTGCTGCCGCAGTGAATGAGGTCAGAAGGAAGTGACCTTTTTATAAAGGAGAGCCGGACCACGGCCAAACCCTCCCAGTGGCCCCATGCCCTTATTTAAACACCATGTAGAAGCAAGACCAGGAGAACAAGTTGAACGTCACACAACTGGTGTTGATCCGTAGCCCTGACTCATCACCTTTGGAGGCCTGCTACTGACTGATTCAATGCTTAAGGAAGGACATTTCTTAAGACACATATTTGCATATCCAGTATAATGACAGTAAGATAAACATCCTTCTCATCAGTCCTGGAAACATCACTCATGAGGAACCTTATTTTCTTGGTCCTTCAGATGTCCACACATGCTGGTGTAACTCTTGAGTCTGCTTAGTAAACTCAGGGATAAGTAGTAACTTCTCTCACATCACGTTGATTGTTAATAGTTTTTGGAGATCTGGATGTGGTCCTTTGTGTTTTTATTAATTCATGTTGTGAATACTGTAACTCTCTAGATCATGCAGCAGCTATAGACTCACTGCTACCAGGGAGACCATATACTGTATATGTTGTACTGAATTCTTCAGTGAATGACCGAAATGGAAACTCAAACCAACATAATTGTCAGCCTCAAGTTTTGTTGCTGATACTGATATCGATATATGAGAGCATGTAAAAATCAGAACATGTAAAAACCAGGTTCTGTATTATGTATTTTATTTTACATAAGCACATAATATACTACATCATGTCTGAATTATCTGATTAGCGGTTTGTCTCATGTGCTTTTAAAATAATATATATTTTGTAACTATTTATTTTGACCGTTTTCTTCGACTGCTTGTCTTGTGTTACTAAAATGTGTTTGAAGAAGAAAAACATTTTTGATTCAAGTTTTCTTCTTGTGAAATAATTCAACTCAAAGCTGAAGTCAGGTACCAGTTTATTAGGAACAGCTGGCTGAAGCTACTGCAGTCTAATACACCTGCTGCAGTGATGCTCCCTTCATGAAGGTTCTGATGTGTTCAGAGAGCGCTTCATTCAACTCTACCATCATGCTGGAGGATGAAGTGTGTGGTTCTGTTGAACTGTATTGTGTTTTACTGACAGCTGATAATAAAGACACTATTAGGACCCTTTACTGGCTGTGTTCATGTTAACCCTTTCAGTGTAGTATAATAGGTGGTCATATATGTGAAATGGTAACCCAGTCTTACTTCAAATGTGGCCTGTGGTGTCATATGTGGATGTCATCCTTGATCTTTCTGCGGCCCTCAACTGTCTCCTGGTCCATGACTTGGACCCCTTCCCGCTCGATGCTGACTGGTTTTCCAGTCTCTTCTCCAGAGTCTTTGTTATTTCCCTGCTGTAGTGTTGTAGTGTAGCTTTTACATGTGATGTCATACACATTGTTTATGGTGAAAGACCAGAGATGTTACGGTGTTGACAGGTTTGTGTAGGTGCACCAGCTGTGAGGGACACTACATCGGTGAAATGTAAGACGACCCCAAAAAAGAGACTAAATGAATAAAGGAAACCGACAAAAGTCTGTCAACACCTCAGCAAACACATTTTAACTTTCGTTTTGAAAAGTACTTCATGAGTAATGTTTACTTCATCACCTCCTGACTCTTCCACCCTTGTTGACTTGGTAGCTCGGTCTATAACTGCCAGATGAAGACAGACACAACATGTCACTCATGTTTGATTGTTTGAACAGTTAATAAATAACAACCGAATGAAACCAGATAATAGAAATAAAAGTAAGTCATTCAATTTATATCACAATGTTCTTCACTATTAAAGACAGAAAAGCAAATAAAACAGGACAACAGACGTTAAAACATAAAAATATTACACATTAAATAAGAGACTAAAACTAAATCAAGTTTAAAAGACGGTTTCCATGTTGTGAATATTTTGGTATAAAGTTAACACAGTACTCAACCTTTACTTGTGTAAAAATATCAATATCACACGGTAGAAATACTCTGTTACCAGTAAAAGTGGAAAATGTTACTTCAGGAAAAGTACACAAGTATTAACAACAAAGTACCAAAAGTAAAAGTACTCATTATGCAGAATAGACCGTTTCAGAATAATAAATGATATTATTATATTATAACTATTGATACATTTATATGTTCATCTATATTTTATATATTACTATTACATACCACTGGGTAGCATGTTCATTTCCCCTGGGATCAATAAATCATTATTATATTAATAATATCATCATTTATTTATTGATTATGTGTTTTGTTTTTCTGAACTTGTTAAATAGTTGAAGCTGTCAGATAAATGTAGTGGAGTAAAAAGTACAACATGTCCCTCAGAGATGTAGTGGAGTAGAAGTGTAACGTAGCAGACAATACAAATACTCACGTAAAGTACAAGTACCTCAAACTTTCACACAAGTACTTGAGTAAATGTACTTAGTTACTGTTTGACTGTAGACCAGATCAGACTGCGTCTCATGAAAGAACAGCTCCAGAAGATCCAAACTGTGAGATGAGGGTTGTTCTGCCTGCGTTCTAAAATGACACACACACACATCAGAGTTGATGCTGAGCCAAAGCTTTAATGAGAGAGAACAGAACACTTTACAGAGGTTCAGTTTACAGTGACAGGAGGAAATACTGAGCTTCATTTACAGCAGACTTCCTTTTTATCTTTAATCTGAAACAGAATGAAAATCACCTCTGAGTATTACAGAGTATCACAACCTGTCAATGGAGGAACGTTGGTGCAGGATGCTTGGTAACATTGTTAGGCTCTCTCTACTGTGTTGCTTATTGCTTCTCATCCTAATGTTGGCATCCTTACATCTTTAAAGTACTATGTCCTAACACAGACACTCGTCTCACACACATTGTGTTTTTTATAGAGCAGCGTGAGACCGTTGCTACACCCTCAAAGTGGTAACATGACCGTAGTTTCTTCTTTTGAATTTTCTCCAAAATGAGAGAGATTTAGAAGAAGGTGTTGTGTCACAGCTCTGCCACCTTTATCCTGTTTTTCCATCTCTCACCTAATCAGTTTATCCAGCGCACCTGCCAGTCACTCCCACCTCGTCAGTTCATTTCTCTCACCTGCTCACTCCACTGCATCCACTATTTAAACCCCAGTCACACACACACACTCACTGCCAGATCATTGTCATGTCACGACTATAAGACGGAGGTTCTAGTTATTGCTCCAGATGAGTTTGTCCCTATGATCAGGCAGAGTATTGGTCCACTCTCCTCTGCTGCCCATTGCAACCTGTGCAATCTTGGGATTTTCTTTGGTGGATCCATGTGGTTTGACCCCCGTGTTAAGCAGCTGTCCAGATCATGTTTCTTCCATCTAAGAAATATCAGTAAACTGAGATCTGTAGTATCAACACCTGAACTAGAGATGATCATACACACATTTATCTCTTCTCGCATTGACTACTGTAACACACTTTTCACATCACCCAGTGGCCACAGACAACGAGGACGTATGGACTGAGGGGATGAAAGTTGGCATTGTGAGGGTGAAAGATGGAGAAGATGCATCGACGTGTCGGTGGTCCTTGAGGAAGCAGTCATCCGGTCTGACCTGAAGGACCCGCCAAGCGCCATGGCCATGCTGATGGGTTCGCTGTTTGCCCTTAACATGGACTATCCAAAGGAACTGAGGTACACATTCAAAGTTATTCAGAAGGTCCTCGTGAACATTGGTGGAGGACGGTGTTCCTCACTTGTGCATGGAGATAAACAGAAAAAAACAAAAGTGAAGTCTGAGACTCAAATAACGACGAGTCAAGTCACGTCTCAAATTTCAGATATTAAGCAATGAAACGTTCCTGAGAACAGAGTAACGTGTGAGAAACGCCTCCCTACAGGAGGGAGAGTTTACTTGAAGCACAACACGCAGAGAAGCTTGTCTGGTGAAAACTATGTGTCTCCAAAATGTCAACTTTTCATAAAATGAGAAAGATGTTTGAATGACCTGTGTGTCTTCTTACCTCATGAGGTTTAGTTCCACACACAGGTCCAGTTGGATCACTCCCTAATATCACTACTTTGTATTGTATGGTGTATTACAGCATAGTGTTGTGTGGTTGACTGTAATGTTGTAGAGTGTATACTTCTTCACAGTAATATACAGTAAAATATGTGAGTATGCTATGCATGGTAAAGGAAAGGCTCAATTAAATATAAAACAGATTTTACTGCTGTCTGTCCTGTAGAATCTAAACTGTGTAACAAATAGTAGAGGTGGTGTGTCGGGGTCCTCAAACAACTGACGCACAGAAAACCAAAATGACCAAAGTCAATGCTGAGCCAAGCTTTAATTTGCCAATGCTTTACAGAGATAGAAAGAGTACAATGACATGAGTACAGTACATACAGTGAGCTTTACCTAAATATGGTCTTTATTTCTGCTTACTATAATGAATACAGAGTGTTTCTGCACAACGAAAACAAAACCAATTCTCACATAATGCTTTGGGTTAACAGGCTGTAACTCTGAGCTTTCCGAACATAAGTCAATTTCGTTAACATAGCCCGAAGTCACAAATAGGCCCATGCAGTGGGTGGTGCAATCAGTACAAAGATACACAAGCACCGATTGGCTGGTCAAATCAAAGCCAAATAACCCATCTATTAACAAAATCATTACAGAAGATCTTTATTCAGGAGTCATCTAATACATCATCAAACACCGGCATTGTTTTCAACTTGAGTTACACATTTATGACGTTTTTATTTTCTAAATGTGAACATGAACATGGGTGATGAGTAGACCGATACTGAGCGCAGTGAGACTGGAATTCTCCTGAGATGCATTCAATAACAACTCGATTAGTTCGGTGCAATCACATTCAAATAAAAACTCTAAATAACCCGAGGCTGCTGCGAGCGCTTTGCTAGCTGGTTAAATATTTGCTTTGACTTCGGAAGTCGGTTCTGTAGATACACACGTATTGTAAATCACAACCAGCGGCCGTGTGCTTCTACATGAAGTGCTGCAGGGATGACGTATGAGGAAGTCAGCATCGCACTGGACCCTCGACAATGATTTGATTTTAGATTATTGCAGAAAATAAGCTCTGTGGCAAACAATGATACTTCCACGTTATGTTGAGGAAACTAATCTTCACGAATGAACATCACTGTTATGATCTCTGAAGTGTAAATGCAATCGGCAGAAGTAAAAAGCTAAAGTTGGTGATATTTTGTAGTTTAATTTCGCCACTTTTTAGCAATCGCCATTTTTAAGAACATGACAACTTGTAAATTCCGGAGTGTGACGTTTTTCTAAATTGTTTAAGCTGAAGTTAACCACAGACTATATTTCAGACATGTAACCAAAAACACATTTAGAAAACAGAAAACTTCAGCACGAGAGAACAGGAAGCGCAAAAATGCTGACTCATTTCTGGGTTTTAGGACTCTATTGTTTAATACACTTATCTTCAACTTTTCCACCATTGGAGCAGCTTGTGCACTGAAAATCACCGTGGATATTTTGCGGTTTGTAACAGCGAAATATGTTAGCAAGAGGGATTCTAGATTGTCCAAGGTCATTAAGAGCCTTTTTCAGTATTTTCTTTTCAGAAGTAAAAAATCCAGCTTTAGCCTTGAATACGTCTTCAAACACAAAGATGTGGCTACTCCACATCCCATGGTTAATGACACAATTAATCTCATTGATGATGCTGTCAGGACGTTTAATGTCTGTACAAGTTGTGGGACAAGGGGAAGCGTGAGAGTAGATGACCAGCAAGTCGCCGTCCTTGCTTTCAAGTTTTAAGTTCTGCAAAACTCGCAACGCGCCATCTTCAGGTTTGTCAGTTTTTGCTACAGCAAGTCTTTGGCTATTGTACACAGCACCCTTTGAAAGCTGCTCTTTCACCTGGTGTTCAGGGTTGTCTGTGAAGACTTCCGCTTCGAGGTTTTCTGGGTCCTCGCTCTTGATGCTCAGAGCCAGACTGAACATGCCATCTAATTTGTACCTGTCAGTAGAGAACACAACATGTCACAAGTATTCTCACTCTTTTGATACTAGGGATGAGTATCATTAGCATTTTATCGATACCCTGATTGTGATGGGTTCGGTTCTTTATAGATACTCTCATCGGGTCTTTTTCATCACTAAATTATTGTTTCTTAATATATTATTTTAAAAAGAATTCAGAACCGGATTAGAAGTTATTTATATTTTAAATGTAACTAAATGTTTCTAGAGCAGCAACAGTAATGTTTACAGCAGCAGATTCGCTATATAAACATAATAATATCTCACTGGAAACAAATCTAAAATGTCAATAAATGATATTCCTGAGTGAAGTTTATAAAGAGTGAAGAACAGTGTCAGCCCTTCCTCCTGTCCTCTGTCCTCTGTCCTCTGTCCTCTGTCCTCCCTCTGCTGGTTCACTGCCTGCATTAACGCTATAGAGAGAGGAGGGGCTGCTTTCTCTACGTGTACTTAAGAATTTAAAGATATTAACATTTAATATCCAAGATCACAGACTCTCCTTTGCTTCTGCCGAGCTAACTGCTAACCTTGATTGAACATGCGTTAAAATCAAAAGACAATGAGCAGTCGGGATGTTGACTCACTTATCCTTGACATCTTGTATGAGTTTTGCAAGCTTGTTCTGGTCCAAAGCATCCAAACTTCTAACAGACAGGAAGAACACCAGCATCACAGTCATCCACCACAGTCCAGCCATCTGAATACAATTTTAAGTTTAATCACAGAGTGCAATATTTTCATTACCTGATAAAAAAGACTCGAACTTAACCGAGATGACGAGGTCAACAAATAAAATACAAACTTATACCGATGTACTTTCTACACCTTTTGTACCGCCCACCTCTACATAAAGATACACGGTGGTTTTAACAATGTTAGAATTAATATTATCATATGGTTTCCCCCATTATTTATGCTACAATATGCACATTTAAGCTTGTACCTGTCTGGAGGAGAGAGATGTTCAATGGAGCCTCTGAAGTCTTCTTCTTCTTCTTCTGCTTCTTCTGCTTCTTCTGCTTCTTCTTCTTCTGCTTCTTCTGCTTCTTCTGCTTCTTCTTCTTCTTCTTCTTCTTCTGCTTCTTCTTCAGGTGGCAACGTGTTGCTGCAGTGAAAACAGTCAGACGGAAGGAACATTTTATAGAGCAGCGTGAGACCATCGCCACACCCTCAAAGTGGTGACATGACCTTATGAGGTTCTGATGTGTTCAGAGAGCGCTTCATTCAACCAGTGCACCACTACATTAAGAAGCCTAGTGTGTATTGTGAGGCTGAGCTATGTCATGAGATAAAGTGATGTTGGATAAGTTGTAGTTTGAATTTGGGAGATTAACAACACCTGCAGCATGGCACCACGCCTTTATCTGGAAATGTAAAAGCATGAAGATTCACTCATGCAAAAAGATTAAAAAGACAGAAGACGATAATAGACGATAATAGAAAGGTGTTATCTATGAGACACGTTGAACTGTTTCACCAGAAGATCCAAACTGTGAGATGAGGGTTGTTCTGCCTGCGCTCTAAAATGACACACACACACATCAGAGTTGATGCTGAGCCAAAGCTTTAATGAGAGAGAACAGAACACTTTACAGAGGTTCAGTTTACAGTGACAGGAGGAAATACTGAGCTTCATTTACAGCAGACTTCCTTTTTATCTTTAATTTGAAACAAAATGAAAATCACCTCCTGAGTATCACAGAGTATCACAACCTGTCGATGGTGGAACGTTGCTGCTTGCACTAGTTGCTTCCCTGCAGCTGCTATTACGGACCTCGAAGCCACTTTATGAGGAGGAAACACCTTCACCTTCAGTCGTCTTATTTACCTTTTTACCCCCTGCATGCACACATCGGCCCTTGCCCCCTCCGCTGTCACCCTGACCCTGACTAGGACCAGGTTGTGGGTCGTCTGTGTAACAGAAGGGGGACCCTCGTATGACCCAAGCTGCTTCAGCGCTGATGAGCTTCTCCACGGATACGTCTTCACCTTGAGACTTGTTTTTATAGGAAAACACAACAGTTTAGTTGTTCCTGTTCATAATCTGTTTTATGCTATTAAGAATGTTCCACCGACTATCTGAGGATGTACATCTTTCATCACATGAGGAAGAAAGAAGATTATTTGTTAACGTGTCAAACTTCTGCAGAACACGGTACTCGGCATGATCAGCTCTACTACTATAAACTGCATCAGGGCACTCTCTCCCAACCTCAGCCCATGTCAGAGGCCTTCGAGGACATTTACTCAGAACATCAGGCCGTTGTAGTTCTTCATCAGGACACTGGTCCAGAACATTGGGCCATTTCAGAACTGTGGCTGCAACCACCCTCGTGCACTCAGACTAACAACCTGGTCCTAGTCACAACTTGTCATCCGCTTCAAACATACAGCCTTGACGTGGCAGAAGTGATTCCCCCTCACCAAGTGGTCAGGGTGAGAGAGACCAAAAAAAACAATAAGATTAATAACAACGCAGGGGTTTCCACTAATTCAGGAGGGGTGGTGGGTCAGGGTGACAGTGGAGAGGACCGATGGAGGCGTCGCAGGGCAAAACAAATTAAAAAGACGACTGAAGGTGAAGGTGTTTCCTCATAAAGTGGCTTCGAGGTCCGTAATAGCAGCTGCAGGGAAGCAACTAGCAAGCGCCAACGTTCCACCATCGACAGGTTGTGATACTCTGTGATACTCAGAGGTGATTTTCATTTAGTTTCAAATTAAAGATAAAAGGAAGTCTGCTGTAAATGAAGCTCAGTATTTCCTCCTGTCACTGTAAACTGAACCTCTGTAAAGTGTTCTGTTCTCTCTCATTAAAGCTTTGGCTCAGCATCAACTCTGATGTGTGTGTGTGTCATTTTAGAGCGCAGGCAGAACAACCCTCATCTCACAGTTTGGATCTTCTGGTGAAACAGTTCAACGTGTCTCATAGATAACACCTTTCTATTATCGTCTATTATCGTCTTCTCTCTTTTTATGTTTTTGCATGAGTGAATCTGCATGCTTTTACATTTCCAGATAAAGGCGTGGTGCCATGCTGCAGGTGTTGTTAATCTCCCAAATTCAAACTACAACTTATCTAACATCACTTTATCTCATGACATAGCTCAGCTTCACAGTACATACTAGGCTTCTTAATGTAGTGGTGCACTGGAGACACTGCACTGAAAGGGTTAACATGAACACAGCCAGTAAAGGGTCCTAATAGTGTCTTTATTATCAGCTGTCAGTAAAACACAATACAGTTCAACAGAACCACACACTTCATCCTCCAGCATGATGGTAGAGTTGAATGAAGCGCTCTCTGAACACATCAGAACCTTCATGAAGGGAGCATCACTGCAGCAGGTGTATTAGACTGCAGTAGCTTCAGCCAGCTGTTCCTAATAAACTGGTACCTGACTTCAGCTTTGAGTTGAATTATTTCACAAGAAGAAAACTTGAATCAAAAATGTTTTTCTTCTTCAAACACATTTTAGTAACACAAGACAAGCAGTCGAAGAAAACGGTCAAAATAAATAGTTTAAAAATAGATAAGCACACGAGACAAACCGCTAATCAGATAATTCAGACATGGTGACTCAGAGACATGCTTAAATAAGGGCATGGGGCCACTGGGAGGGTTTGGCTGTGGTCCGGCTCTCCTTTATAAAAAGGTCACTTCCTTCTGACTGCATTCACTGCGGCAGCACCTTGAGAAGGAAACAGCTGAGAAACATCCTTCTCCACCAAAGCAGGTACTAGATCTCACTTGGTTGATTTAGTACAAATTATAACTTCAAATACGAATTTAAAATACGTTTGTTTTTTGTGTCTTCTCTGTTTGAGGGTTCTTACATCTGGTTGGCAGCAGCAGTGAAGGTGAGCATCCTCATGATCCGGACCTGTTTAACTCTGAGAAATGCTTTTGTTCCCTTTTCTCTGGAAAGTGAACTTTTGTAGAAACTGTAAAACATTCTGTTTCCATGTTGTGAATATTTTGGTGTAAAGTTAACGCAGTGGTGGAAGAAGTACTTTTACTGATGTAAAAATATCAATATCACACGGTAGAAATACTCTGTTACCAGTAAAAGTCCTGCATTAAAATGTTACTTCAGGAAAAGTACACAAGTATTAACAACAAAGTACCAAAAGTAAAAGTACTCATTATGCAGAATGGACCGTTTCAGAATAATAAATGATATTATTATATTATAACTATTGATGCATTTATATGTTCATCTATATTTTATATGTTGCTATTACATACCACTGGGTAGCATGTTCATTTCCCCTGGGATCAATAAATCATTATTATATTAATAATATCATCATTTATTTATTGATTACGTGTTTTGTTTTTCTGAACTTGTTAAATAGTTGAAGCTGTCAGATAAATGTAGTGGAGTAAAAAGTACAACATGTCCCTCAGAGATGTAGTGGAGTAGAAGTGTAACGTAGCAGACAATACAAATACTCAAGTAAAGTACAAGTACTTCAAACTTTCACACAAGTACTTGAGTAAATGTACTTAGTTACTGTTTGACTGTAGACCAGATCAGACTGCGTCTCATGAAAGAACAGCTCCAGAGAAGCTTTTATTCTGAAGGACGAGTATGAGAGACACATTATGAAAGTTTCACCTTCAAAACTATTTTCTAATTACTCAAGAATACAAATATTGTTGTATTTATTTCTCCACGTTATTCTTGTCTCACTAAACTTTAAATAAGGAACTACACATTTTACTCAACTTTTTTTTTGTTGCATCTAATTATGAGCATAAAAGCTGAATATGAGACGTTGACACGATGCAGGTGAAATGTGATATGTGCTGGTGAAGCTTGGGTTTAATTAAAAACCTGCTGCAGATTATACACATTTTGAGATTGTAATGTAAATCATTATTATCCCTGATGATGTCTGTTGAACATCCTCAGATGGCAGGTCTGTGCTGGATGGCTGTGACGCTGGGCCTGTTGCTGTCTGTTGGAAACAGTTCGGATGATTTTAAAAGACCAAGCATGAAAAAACTTACAGAAATCGTTGATGAGATCTGGAATAAGTGAGTCAGCTTGTATTAAATACCAGACAGGTTGATCGACTTCATCCTTCTTTCCTCTAAACTAAACCCGGCCAACGTTCCTGCGGTTCTGTTCTCTCCCGTTGTATCTAAGACCTGCAGACACTGTGGACACCTTTAAAGGGGACATGTGTTCATCTTCAGGTTCATACATGTTTCTACTGGAACATGTTTACATTCATGTTGAAGAAACACATTGTTTGTCTTATACTGTCTGTCTTAATGGACCTGTAGTCCCCTCTGTCTGAAGCGCTCCATGTTAGCTCCTGTGTCTTTAAACTGATCTGATTGGCTCGTTGGATCTGAACAAGGCCGCCCACAAAAACTGCTGCTCGTCTTATTTCATTGTGGGTCGGTGGCACTCTAGAGTCTTCACACGTCTCCTTTAACAAGCAGGTCGTTTAAACTTGATTTAGTTTTAGTCTCTTATTTAATGTGTAATATTTTTATCTTTTAACGTCGTTTGTCTTGTGTTTTATTTGCTTTTCTCTCTTTAATTGTGAAGAACATTGTGATATAAATTAAATTACTTACTTTTATTTCTGTTATTTCATTCTGTTGTTATTTAGTGCAACACCTGCCCTTGGATTCATTATTTCTAAAGATAAAAGACTTTGAGTGAAACAAGTCTGATATATTTAATATCTGCTTAATGTTCACATTTAAATAAAAATACAATTCATAAAAAACAAAATAATCTATAAACATGACAAACTACAGTCGAGTTTCCTTTGTAATTCTGTTTCATTTAATAAAGAATGAGCAGTAAGAGGAGCTGCTCGCCTTCTTGCTTTTAAAGTTTTCATGCTGAATTGGACTTGTGGAATAAATTCATACTGAAACCATTATAATATATATTATAATGTGCTGTTGTGTGTTGATCGTCTCATATTCAGCGTGTTTCTGTCATTTCTATGATCAGTGCATCCTTCCATCTGTCTGACTTCCTGAACTTCTGTATCAAACAATCAAACATGCCAACATGCATCCCAAGGATGCACACTACAGAGTTATAATTATTATTCTGCTTAACTTCAGTATCACCCTTCTATGCAACTGTCCTACTTGTACTCCACACTACATCTCAGAGGTTGAATCCACTACATTTGTCTGACAGCTTTAATTACCTTTCAGATTTCATCCCCTTCCTCTCAATTGAAATCTCCAAATGTTGTGATTTTAAACGTTTGTGTGGATGAAGTGTACCTTTATGGGTCGAGGAAATTCTCCTACTTTTAAGATAAACGAACTGTTGGATTAGCTGTAAAATGCATCGTCACAAAGCTGAAAACAGAAACGGGATCTTTCCTCTGTTTCTTGCTGTGGTGCTCAACCTGCGATTAAAGAAACATTTTAGCAAATTGTAGTTTATCGCAACATTAAATCGACACATTTCATGTTTATTTTTACTATATTAATGTGCAGTGGTGGTAATTCATCAAATCATTCTTTCTCCTAATATTTTAACTCTTTGTGCAGTAGTGGAATTATTAATCAAATCATTATTTTCATTTGAATAATTATCCTCTATATATGTGCAATGGTGGTAATTGTTCATCAGATTATTATATTTCAATACTTTATTTCTAAAGGCCCCTTGCATCATTCTGAACTCTAAAACAAATAACTGTCACATTTTCTCCAGACCCTGTTATACATGATATATTATCTCCGTATAGGAAGAGCCCGTAGGCTGCAGGCTTGAGGCAATAAAGAAATGTGAAATGAAATAACCGTGTTGGGGTACAGCTGTGCAATGTTAGTTATTTAGTTCACCGTATGAAGGTATGTTTCAACTCATTTCTTTGCAGAGAAGCTCACCTGTATGGGATCACTGTACTTGTGTATTGAAGTGCTCTACCTCAGAAATTCAACATTTTTCGAGGCAATTTTTCTTGTTACATGACAACCTTCAAATGTTCCCAGATTTGCAAGAAAAGCAAAATATCTCACTCGTTGTTATTTGTCTTTAGTGCAGAAGAAGATCTTCCACTGGACAGCAGGCCTTGTTTTCAGCCCTTTTGATGGGAGGAACTGGTGTTCGCTGGGAGTCTGGTGGTTCAACTGAACGAACTTCACACAGGGACTGATCAGGCCAAGGAGAGCCACACTGTGAGTGTCTGCTATTAATTCTTAAGTCTTTGCTGAAGTTTACATTGTCTTCACTCTCTTTGTATGCTCTCTCACTGATACCCCTCTCATCTACTGACCGCAGTTACAGGTCAACCCTTTGTTGTCAAAACTACCACTTCCTTTGTTATAGCGAAACCATAATTACTCTCTCATTTCAGATGTGTCGGGGGAGTCAGTTAGATGTTGTTTTATACATTAACAGGGCTCTGCTCTACGCTTACATTTATATCTCCACATATAAGCACGACTGTATTGCAGGAGTTCCCAAATGACTGACACACAGACAGACCACAATGAGCCAAGCTTTAATCAGAAAGAACAGAACATGAGAGGATCTGGCAATGCTTTACAGAAGTGCAGTGACACACGTGGGAACAAAATTCACCGTCAGCGAATGTTGTCTCGTCAGCTGCCTGCATTAGCCGTAGAGCCGGGGCTCCGTGTCACCGATAGAAAGGCACTGAGGTCACATTCCCTGTGGCTGGTCAGGTGGACCGGCTGTAACTCAGGATTCAACACAAAGATACCAAAGATTTAATTGGCAGATTTAAGGAACCAGATAGCATCACACCTCATATCTATGCTTGATTTTAAGACTAATGAGATGCTTTAGTTTTCAAGTCTGTATATTTCAAATTACTACATAGAACCAGAAAATGGGCTTATTTGGAACAATGTCAACCTGGGAACTCTATTATTCACCCCCACATATTTATTTTTTTTTGCCTTTTCCAACTTAAAAGTGTTTCTTTTTCGAGTTGGGTTTGCTCAGGCAGGTGGAAAACAAATCCATGCATCGTTTTTGAACTATGGTGCTTGGTGCTTGGTCATTATCTGAAAAGTATTAAGAACTAGAAAAATCAAGATCAATTCTGCCATTTTGCTCTGGCGCAGATAAAACACACTTTAGTTTGGGAACTGGGAATCCTTTCAGTATCACTGCCACTGCAGGCATTAAGAGTTTAAAATGTCTGAGAGGGAAGTTATTGAATCTATTAAAACACATTTTTATCAAGCATGCGGTGCGGAACGTGTTTGAGTGTTTACTTGAAATAAAACATGTAGAGAAGCTTGTCTGGTGAAAACTATGCGTCTCCAAAATGTCAACTTTTCACAAAATTAGAAAAATGTGGCTTGAGTAAATATTGTTGTGTTTTATGTTTACTAGAACTCTTAAAATCAGAGAGCATCGCTTCATATTGCAGTGATATTTTAAAGTTCTTTTTTTAACCCATTACTTTTTGAATGACCTGTGTGTCTTCTTACCTCATGAGGTTTAGTTCCACACACAGGTCCAGTTGGATCACTCCCCAACATCACTACATTGTGTTGTATGGTGTATTACAGCATAGTGTTGTGTGGTTGACTGTAATGTTGTAGAGTGTATACTTTACAGTAATATACAGTAAGATATGTGAGCATGTTATGCATGGTAAAGGAAAGGCTCAATTAAATAGAAAACAGATTTTACTGCTGTCTGTCCTGTAGAATCTAAACTGTGTAACAAATAGTAGAGGTGGTGTGTCGGGGTCCTCAAACAACTGACGCACAGAAAACCAAAATGACCAAAGTCAATGCTGAGCCAAGCTTTAATTTGCCAATGCTTTACAGAGATAGAAAGAGTACAATGACATGAGTACAGTACATACAGTGAGCTTTACCTAAATATGGTCTTTATTTCTGCTTACTATAATGAATACAGAGTGTTTCTGCACAACGAAAACAAAACCAATTCTCACATAATGCTTTGGGTTAACAGGCTGTAACTCTGAGCTTTCCAAACATAACAAGTAAATCTTGTTAACATAGCCCAAAATCACAAATAGGCCCATGCAGTGGGTGGTGCAATCAGTACAAAGATACACAAGCACCGATTGGCTGGTCAAATCAAAGCCAAATAACCCATCTATTAACAAAATCATTACAGAAGATCTTTATTCAGGAGTCATCTAATACATCATCAAACACCGGCATTGTTTTCAACTTGAGTTACACATTTATGACGTTTTTATTTTCTAAATGTGAACATGAACATGGGTGATGAGTAGACCGATACTGAGCGCAGTGAGACTGGAATTCTCCTGAGATGCATTCAATAACAACTCGATTAGTTCGGTGCAATCACATTCAAATAAAAACTCTAAATAACCCGAGGCTGCTGCGAGCGCTTTGCTAGCTGGTTAAATATTTGCTTTGACTTCGGAAGTCGGTTCTGTAGATACACACGTATTGTAAATCACAACCAGCGGCCGTGTGCTTCTACATGAAGTGCTGCAGGGATGACGTATGAGGAAGTCAGCATCGCACTGGACCCTCGACAATGATTTGATTTTAGATTATTGCAGAAAATAAGCTCTGTGGCAAACAATGATACTTCCACGTTATGTTGAGGAAACTAATCTTCACGAATGAACATCACTGTTATGATCTCTGAAGTGTAAATGCAATCGGCAGAAGTAAAAAGCTAAAGTTGGTGATATTTTGTAGTTTAATTTCGCCACTTTTTAGCAATCGCCATTTTTAAGAACATGACAACTTGTAAATTCCGGAGTGTGACGTTTTTCTAAATTGTTTAAGCTGAAGTTAACCACAGACTATATTTCAGACATGTAACCAAAAACACATTTAGAAAACAGAAAACTTCAGCACGAGAGAACAGGAAGCGCAAAAATGCTGACTCATTTCTGGGTTTTAGGACTCTATTGTTTAATACACTTATCTTCAACTTTTCCACCATTGGAGCAGCTTGTGCACTGAAAATCACCGTGGATATTTTGCGGTTTGTAACAGCGAAATATGTTAGCAAGAGGGATTCTAGATTGTCCAAGGTCATTAAGAGCCTTTTTCAGTATTTTCTTTTCAGAAGTAAAAAATCCAGCTTTAGCCTTGAATACGTCTTCAAACACAAAGATGTGGCTACTCCACATCCCATGGTTAATGACACAATTAATCTCATTGATGATGCTGTCAGGACGTTTAATGTCTGTACAAGTTGTGGGACAAGGGGAAGCGTGAGAGTAGATGACCAGCAAGTCGCCGTCCTTGCTTTCAAGTTTTAAGTTCTGCAAAACTCGCAACGCGCCATCTTCAGGTTTGTCAGTTTTTGCTACAGCAAGTCTTTGGCTATTGTACACAGCACCCTTTGAAAGCTGCTCTTTCACCTGGTGTTCAGGGTTGTCTGTGAAGACTTCCGCTTCGAGGTTTTCTGGGTCCTCGCTCTTGATGCTCAGAGCCAGACTGAACATGCCATCTAATTTGTACCTGTCAGTAGAGAACACAACATGTCACAAGTATTCTCACTCTTTTGATACTAGGGATGAGTATCATTAGCATTTTATCGATACCCTGATTGTGATGGGTTCGGTTCTTTATAGATACTCTCATCGGGTCTTTTTCATCACTAAATTATTGTTTCTTAATATATTATTTTAAAAAGAATTCAGAACCGGATTAGAAGTTATTTATATTTTAAATGTAACTAAATGTTTCTAGAGCAGCAACAGTAATGTTTACAGCAGCAGATTCGCTATATAAACATAATAATATCTCACTGGAAACAAATCTAAAATGTCAATAAATGATATTCCTGAGTGAAGTTTATAAAGAGTGAAGAACAGTGTCAGCCCTTCCTCCTGTCCTCTGTCCTCTGTCCTCTGTCCTCTGTCCTCCCTCTGCTGGTTCACTGCCTGCATTAACGCTGATAGAGAGAGGAGGGGCTTCTTTCTCTACGTGTACTTAAGAATTTAAAGATATTAACATTTAATATCCAAGATCACAGACTCTCCTTTGCTTCTGCCGAGCTAACTGCTAACCTTGATTGAACATGCGTTAAAATCAAAAGACAATGAGCAGTCGGGATGTTGACTCACTTATCCTTGACATCTTGTATGAGTTTTGCAAGCTTGTTCTGGTCCAAAGCATCCAAACTTCCAACAGACAGGAAGAACACCAGCATCACAGTCATCCACCACAGTCCAGCCATCTGAATACAATTTTAAGTTTAATCACAGAGTGCAATATTTTCATTACCTGATAAAAAAGACTCGAACTTAACCGAGATGACGAGGTCAACAAATAAAATACAAACTTATACCGATGTACTTTCTACACCTTTTGTACCGCCCACCTCTACATAAAGATACACGGTGGTTTTAACAATGTTAGAATTAATATTATCATATGGTTTCCCCCATTATTTATGCTACAATATGCACATTTAAGCTTGTACCTGTCTGGAGGAGAGAGATGTTCAATGGAGCCTCTGAAGTCTTCTTCTTCTTCTTCTGCTTCTTCTGCTTCTTCTGCTTCTTCTTCTTCTGCTTCTTCTGCTTCTTCTTCTTCTTCTTCTTCTTCTGCTTCTTCTTCAGGTGGCAACGTGTTGCTGCAGTGAAAACAGTCAGACGGAAGGAACATTTTATAGAGCAGCGTGAGACCATCGCCACACCCTCAAAGTGGTGACATGACCTTATGAGGTTCTGATGTGTTCAGAGAGCGCTTCATTCAACCAGTGCACCACTACATTAAGAAGCCTAGTGTGTACTGTGAGGCTGAGCTATGTCATGAGATAAAGTGATGTTGGATAAGTTGTAGTTTGAATTTGGGAGATTAACAACACCTGCAGCATGGCACCACGCCTTTATCTGGAAATGTAAAAGCATGAAGATTCACTCATGCAAAAAGATTAAAAAGACAGAAGACGATAATAGACGATAATAGAAAGGTGTTATCTATGAGACACGTTGAACTGTTTCACCAGAAGATCCAAACTGTGAGATGAGGGTTGTTCTGCCTGCGCTCTAAAATGACACACACACACATCAGAGTTGATGCTGAGCCAAAGCTTTAATGAGAGAGAACAGAACACTTTACAGAGGTTCAGTTTACAGTGACAGGAGGAAATACTGAGCTTCATTTACAGCAGACTTCCTTTTTATCTTTAATTTGAAACAAAATGAAAATCACCTCCTGAGTATCACAGAGTATCACAACCTGTCGATGGTGGAACGTTGCTGCTTGCACTAGTTGCTTCCCTGCAGCTGCTATTACGGACCTCGAAGCCACTTTATGAGGAGGAAACACCTTCACCTTCAGTCGTCTTATTTACCTTTTTACCCCCTGCATGCACACATCGGCCCTTGCCCCCTCCGCTGTCACCCTGACCCTGACTAGGACCAGGTTGTGGGTCGTCTGTGTAACAGAAGGGGGACCCTCGTATGACCCAAGCTGCTTCAGCGCTGATGAGCTTCTCCACGGATACGTCTTCACCTTGAGACTTGTTTTTATAGGAAAACACAACAGTTTAGTTGTTCCTGTTCATAATCTGTTTTATGCTATTAAGAATGTTCCACCGACTATCTGAGGATGTACATCTTTCATCACATGAGGAAGAAAGAAGATTATTTGTTAACGTGTCAAACTTCTGCAGAACACGGTACTCGGCATGATCAGCTCTACTACTATAAACTGCATCAGGGCACTCTCTCCCAACCTCAGCCCATGTCAGAGGCCTTCGAGGACATTTACTCAGAACATCAGGCCGTTGTAGTTCTTCATCAGGACACTGGTCCAGAACATTGGGCCATTTCAGAACTGTGGCTGCAACCACCCTCGTGCACTCAGACTAACAACCTGGTCCTAGTCACAACTTGTCATCCGCTTCAAACATACAGCCTTGACGTGGCAGAAGTGATTCCCCCTCACCAAGTGGTCAGGGTGAGAGAGACCAAAAAAAACAATAAGATTAATAACAACGCAGGGGTTTCCACTAATTCAGGAGGGGTGGTGGGTCAGGGTGACAGTGGAGAGGACCGATGGAGGCGTCGCAGGGCAAAACAAATTAAAAAGACGACTGAAGGTGAAGGTGTTTCCTCATAAAGTGGCTTCGAGGTCCGTAATAGCAGCTGCAGGGAAGCAACTAGCAAGCGCCAACGTTCCACCATCGACAGGTTGTGATACTCTGTGATACTCAGAGGTGATTTTCATTTAGTTTCAAATTAAAGATAAAAGGAAGTCTGCTGTAAATGAAGCTCAGTATTTCCTCCTGTCACTGTAAACTGAACCTCTGTAAAGTGTTCTGTTCTCTCTCATTAAAGCTTTGGCTCAGCATCAACTCTGATGTGTGTGTGTGTCATTTTAGAGCGCAGGCAGAACAACCCTCATCTCACAGTTTGGATCTTCTGGTGAAACAGTTCAACGTGTCTCATAGATAACACCTTTCTATTATCGTCTATTATCGTCTTCTCTCTTTTTATGTTTTTGCATGAGTGAATCTGCATGCTTTTACATTTCCAGATAAAGGCGTGGTGCCATGCTGCAGGTGTTGTTAATCTCCCAAATTCAAACTACAACTTATCTAACATCACTTTATCTCATGACATAGCTCAGCTTCACAGTACATACTAGGCTTCTTAATGTAGTGGTGCACTGGAGACACTGCACTGAAAGGGTTAACATGAACACAGCCAGTAAAGGGTCCTAATAGTGTCTTTATTATCAGCTGTCAGTAAAACACAATACAGTTCAACAGAACCACACACTTCATCCTCCAGCATGATGGTAGAGTTGAATGAAGCGCTCTCTGAACACATCAGAACCTTCATGAAGGGAGCATCACTGCAGCAGGTGTATTAGACTGCAGTAGCTTCAGCCAGCTGTTCCTAATAAACTGGTACCTGACTTCAGCTTTGAGTTGAATTATTTCACAAGAAGAAAACTTGAATCAAAAATGTTTTTCTTCTTCAAACACATTTTAGTAACACAAGACAAGCAGTCGAAGAAAACGGTCAAAATAAATAGTTTAAAAATAGATAAGCACACGAGACAAACCGCTAATCAGATAATTCAGACATGGTGACTCAGAGACATGCTTAAATAAGGGCATGGGGCCACTGGGAGGGTTTGGCTGTGGTCCGGCTCTCCTTTATAAAAAGGTCACTTCCTTCTGACCTCATTCACTGCGGCAGCACCTTGAGAAGGAAACAGCTGAGAAACATCCTTCTCCACCAAAGCAGGTACTAGATCTCACTTGGTTGATTTAGTACAAATTATAACTTCAAATACGAATTTAAAATACGTTTGTTTTTTGTGTCTTTTCTATTTGAGGGTTTTTACATCTGGTTGGCAGCAGCAGTGAAGGTGAGCATCCTCATGATCCGGACCTGTTTAACTCTGAGAAATGCTTTTGTTCCCTTTTCTCTGGAAAGTGAACTTTTGTAGAAACTGTAAAACATTCTGTTTCCATGTTGTGAATATTTTGGTGTAAAGTTAACGCAGTGGTGGAAGAAGTACTTTTACTGATGTAAAAATATCAATATCACACGATAGAAATACTCTGTTACCAGTAAAAGTCCTGCATTAAAATGTTACTTCAGGAAAAGTACACAAGTATTAACAACAAAGTACCAAAAGTAAAAGTACTCATTATGCAGAATGGACCGTTTCAGAATAATAAATGATATTATTATATTATAACTATTGATGCATTTATATGTTCATCTATATTTTATATGTTGCTATTACATACCACTGGGTAGCATGTTCATTTCCCCTGGGATCAATAAATCATTATTATATTAATAATATCATCATTTATTTATTGATTACGTGTTTTGTTTTTCTGAACTTGTTAAATAGTTGAAGCTGTCAGATAAATGTAGTGGAGTAAAAAGTACAACATGTCCCTCAGAGATGTAGTGGAGTAGAAGTGTAACGTAGCAGACAATACAAATACTCAAGTAAAGTACAAGTACTTCAAACTTTCACACAAGTACTTGAGTAAATGTACTTAGTTACTGTTTGACTGTAGACCAGATCAGACTGCGTCTCATGAAAGAACAGCTCCAGAGAAGCTTTTATTCTGAAGGACGAGTATGAGAGACACATTATGAAAGTTTCACCTTCAAAACTATTTTCTAATTACTCAAGAATACAAATATTGTTGTATTTATTTCTCCACGTTATTGTTGTCTCACTAAACTTTAAATAAGGAACTACACATTTTACTCAACTTTTTTTTTGTTGCATCTAATTATGAGCATAAAAGCTGAATATGAGACGTTGACACGATGCAGGTGAAATGTGATATGTGCTGGTGAAGCTTGGGTTTAATTAAAAACCTGCTGCAGATTATACACATTTTGAGATTGTAATGTAAATCATTATTATCCCTGATGATGTCTGTTGAACATCCTCAGATGGCAGGTCTGTGCTGGATGGCTGTGACGCTGGGCCTGTTGCTGTCTGTTGGAAACAGTTCGGATGATTTTAAAAGACCAAGCATGAAAAAACTTACAGAAATCGTTGATGAGATCTGGAATAAGTGAGTCAGCTTGTATTAAATACCAGACAGGTTGATCGACTTCATCCTTCTTTCCTCTAAACTAAACCCGGCCAACGTTCCTGCGGTTCTGTTCTCTCCCGTTGTATCTAAGACCTGCAGACACTGTGGACACCTTTAAAGGGGACATGTGTTCATCTTCAGGTTCATACATGTTTCTACTGGAACATGTTTACATTCATGTTGAAGAAACACATTGTTTGTCTTATACTGTCTGTCTTAATGGACCTGTAGTCCCCTCTGTCTGAAGCGCTCCATGTTAGCTCCTGTGTCTTTAAACTGATCTGATTGGCTCGTTGGATCTGAACAAGGCCGCCCACAAAAACTGCTGCTCGTCTTATTTCATTGTGGGTCGGTGGCACTCTAGAGTCTTCACACGTCTCCTTTAACAAGCAGGTCGTTTAAACTTGATTTAGTTTTAGTCTCTTATTTAATGTGTAATATTTTTATCTTTTAACGTCGTTTGTCTTGTGTTTTATTTGCTTTTCTCTCTTTAATTGTGAAGAACATTGTGATATAAATTAAATTACTTACTTTTATTTCTGTTATTTCATTCTGTTGTTATTTAGTGCAACACCTGCCCTTGGATTCATTATTTCTAAAGATAAAAGACTTTGAGTGAAACAAGTCTGATATATTTAATATCTGCTTAATGTTCACATTTAAATAAAAATACAATTCATAAAAAACAAAATAATCTATAAACATGACAAACTACAGTCGAGTTTCCTTTGTAATTCTGTTTCATTTAATAAAGAATGAGCAGTAAGAGGAGCTGCTCGCCTTCTTGCTTTTAAAGTTTTCATGCTGAATTGGACTTGTGGAATAAATTCATACTGAAACCATTATAATATATATTATAATGTGCTGTTGTGTGTTGATCGTCTCATATTCAGCGTGTTTCTGTCATTTCTATGATCAGTGCATCCTTCCATCTGTCTGACTTCCTGAACTTCTGTATCAAACAATCAAACATGCCAACATGCATCCCAAGGATGCACACTACAGAGTTATAATTATTATTCTGCTTAACTTCAGTATCACCCTTCTATGCAACTGTCCTACTTGTACTCCACACTACATCTCAGAGGTTGAATCCACTACATTTGTCTGACAGCTTTAATTACCTTTCAGATTTCATCCCCTTCCTCTCAATTGAAATCTCCAAATGTTGTGATTTTAAACGTTTGTGTGGATGAAGTGTACCTTTATGGGTCGAGGAAATTCTCCTACTTTTAAGATAAACGAACTGTTGGATTAGCTGTAAAATGCATCGTCACAAAGCTGAAAACAGAAACGGGATCTTTCCTCTGTTTCTTGCTGTGGTGCTCAACCTGCGATTAAAGAAACATTTTAGCAAATTGTAGTTTATCGCAACATTAAATCGACACATTTCATGTTTATTTTTACTATATTAATGTGCAGTGGTGGTAATTCATCAAATCATTCTTTCTCCTAATATTTTAACTCTTTGTGCAGTAGTGGAATTATTAATCAAATCATTATTTTCATTTGAATAATTATCCTCTATATATGTGCAATGGTGGTAATTGTTCATCAGATTATTATATTTCAATACTTTATTTCTAAAGGCCCCTTGCATCATTCTGAACTCTAAAACAAATAACTGTCACATTTTCTCCAGACCCTGTTATACATGATATATTATCTCCGTATAGGAAGAGCCCGTAGGCTGCAGGCTTGAGGCAATAAAGAAATGTGAAATGAAATAACCGTGTTGGGGTACAGCTGTGCAATGTTAGTTATTTAGTTCACCGTATGAAGGTATGTTTCAACTCATTTCTTTGCAGAGAAGCTCACCTGTATGGGATCACTGTACTTGTGTATTGAAGTGCTCTACCTCAGAAATTCAACATTTTTCGAGGCAATTTTTCTTGTTACATGACAACCTTCAAATGTTCCCAGATTTGCAAGAAAAGCAAAATATCTCACTCGTTGTTATTTGTCTTTAGTGCAGAAGAAGATCTTCCACTGGACAGCAGGCCTTGTTTTCAGCCCTTTTGATGGGAGGAACTGGTGTTCGCTGGGAGTCTGGTGGTTCAACTGAACGAACTTCACACAGGGACTGATCAGGCCAAGGAGAGCCACACTGTGAGTGTCTGCTATTAATTCTTAAGTCTTTGCTGAAGTTTACATTGTCTTCACTCTCTTTGTATGCTCTCTCACTGATACCCCTCTCATCTACTGACCGCAGTTACAGGTCAACCCTTTGTTGTCAAAACTACCACTTCCTTTGTTATAGCGAAACCATAATTACTCTCTCATTTCAGATGTGTCGGGGGAGTCAGTTAGATGTTGTTTTATACATTAACAGGGCTCTGCTCTACGCTTACATTTATATCTCCACATATAAGCACGACTGTATTGCAGGAGTTCCCAAATGACTGACACACAGACAGACCACAATGAGCCAAGCTTTAATCAGAAAGAACAGAACATGAGAGGATCTGGCAATGCTTTACAGAAGTGCAGTGACACACGTGGGAACAAAATTCACCGTCAGCGAATGTTGTCTCGTCAGCTGCCTGCATTAGCCGTAGAGCCGGGGCTCCGTGTCACCGATAGAAAGGCACTGAGGTCACATTCCCTGTGGCTGGTCAGGTGGACCGGCTGTAACTCAGGATTCAACACAAAGATACCAAAGATTTAATTGGCAGATTTAAGGAACCAGATAGCATCACACCTCATATCTATGCTTGATTTTAAGACTAATGAGATGCTTTAGTTTTCAAGTCTGTATATTTCAAATTACTACATAGAACCAGAAAATGGGCTTATTTGGAACAATGTCAACCTGGGAACTCTATTATTCACCCCCACATATTTATTTTTTTTTGCCTTTTCCAACTTAAAAGTGTTTCTTTTTCGAGTTGGGTTTGCTCAGGCAGGTGGAAAACAAATCCATGCATCGTTTTTGAACTATGGTGCTTGGTGCTTGGTCATTATCTGAAAAGTATTAAGAACTAGAAAAATCAAGATCAATTCTGCCATTTTGCTCTGGCGCAGATAAAACACACTTTAGTTTGGGAACTGGGAATCCTTTCAGTATCACTGCCACTGCAGGCATTAAGAGTTTAAAATGTCTGAGAGGGAAGTTATTGAATCTATTAAAACACATTTTTATCAAGCATGCGGTGCGGAACGTGTTTGAGTGTTTACTTGAAATAAAACATGTAGAGAAGCTTGTCTGGTGAAAACTATGCGTCTCCAAAATGTCAACTTTTCACAAAATTAGAAAAATGTGGCTTGAGTAAATATTGTTGTGTTTTATGTTTACTAGAACTCTTAAAATCAGAGAGCATCGCTTCATATTGCAGTGATATTTTAAAGTTCTTTTTTTAACCCATTACTTTTTGAATGACCTGTGTGTCTTCTTACCTCATGAGGTTTAGTTCCACACACAGGTCCAGTTGGATCACTCCCCAACATCACTACATTGTGTTGTATGGTGTCTTACAGCATAGTGTTGTGTGGTTGACTGTAATGTTGTAGAGTGTATACTTTACAGTAATATACAGTAAGATATGTGAGCATGTTATGCATGGTAAAGGAAAGGCTCAATTAAATAGAAAACAGATTTTACTGCTGTCTGTCCGATAGAATCTAAACTGTGTAACAAATAGTAGAGGTGGTGTGTCGGGGTCCTCAAATAACTGATGTACAGAAAACCAAAATGACCAAAGTCAATGCTGAGCCAAGCTTTAATTTGCCAATGCTTTACAGAGATAGAAAGAGTACAATGACATGAGTACAGTACATACAGTGAGCTTTACCTAAATATGGTCTTTATTTCTGCTTACTATAATGAATACAGAGTGTTTCTGCACAACGAAAACAAAACCAATTCTCACATAATGCTTTGGGTTAACAGGCTGTAACTCTGAGCTTTCCAAACATAACAAGTCAATTTCGTTAACATAGCCCGAAGTCACAAATAGGCCCATGCAGTGGGTGGTGCAATCAGTACAAAGATACACAAGCACCGATTGGCTGGTCAAATCAAAGCCAAATAACCCATCTATTAACAAAATCATTACAGAAGATCTTTATTCAGGAGTCATCTAATACATCATCAAACACCGGCATTGTTTTCAACTTGAGTTACACATTTATGACGTTTTTATTTTCTAAATGTGAACATGAACATGGGTGATGAGTAGACCGATACTGAGCGCAGTGAGACTGGAATTCTCCTGAGATGCATTCAATAACAACTCGATTAGTTTGGTGCAATCAAATTCAAATAAAAACTCTAAATAACCCGAGGCTGCTGCGAGCGCTTTGCTAGCTGGTTAAATATTTGCTTTGACTTCGGAAGTCGGTTCTGTAGATACACACGTATTGTAAATCACAACACGCGGCCGTGTGCTTCTACATGAAGTGCTGCAGGGATGACGTATGAGGAAGTCAGCATCGCACTGGACCCTCGACAATGATTTGATTTTGGATTATTGCAGAAAATAAGCTCTGTGGCAAACAATGATACTTCCACGTTATGTTGAGGAAACTAATCTTCACGAATGAACATCACTGTTATGATCTCTGAAGTGTAAATGCAATCGGCAGAAGTAAAAAGCTAAAGTTGGTGATATTTTGTAGTTTAATTTCGACACTTTTTAGCAATCGCCATTTTTAAAAACATGAAAACTTGTAAATTCCGGAGTGTGACGTTTTTCTAAATTGTTTAAGCTGAAGTTAACCACAGACTATATTTCAGACATGTAACCAAAAACACATTTAGAAAACAGAAAACTTCAGCACGAGAGAACAGGAAGCGCAAAAATGCTGACTCATTTCTGGGTTTTAGGACTCTATTGTTTAATACACTTATCTTCAACTTTTCCACCATTGGAGCAGCTTGTGCACTGAAAATCACCGTGGATATTTTGCGGTTTGTAACAGCGAAATATGTTAGCAAGAGGGATTCTAGATTGTCCAAGGTCTTTAAGAGCCTTTATCAGTATTTTCTTTTCAGAAGTAAAAAATCCAGCTTTAGCCTTGAATACGTCTTCAAACACAAAGATGTGATTACTCCACATCCCATGGTTAATGACACAATTAATCTCATTGATGATGCTGCCAGGACGTTTAATGTCTGTACAAGTTGTGGGACAAGGGGAAGCGTGAGAGTAGATGACCAGCAAGTCGCCGTCCTTGCTTTCAAGTTTTAAGTTCTGCAAAACTCGCAACGCGCCATCTTCAGGTTTGTCAGTTTTTGCTACAGCAAGTCTTTGGCTATTGTACACAGCACCCTTTGAAAGCTGCTCTTTCACCTGGTCTTCAGGGTTGTCTGTGAAGACTTCCGCTTCGAGGTTTTCTGGGTCCTCGCTCTTGATGCTCAGAGCCAGACTGAACATGCCATCTAATTTGTACCTGTCAGTAGAGAACACAACATGTCACAAGTATTCTCACTCTTTTGATACTAGGGATGAGTATCATTAGCATTTTATCGATACCCTGATTGTGATGGGTTCGGTTCTTTATAGATACTCTCATCGGGTCTTTTTCATCACTAAATTATTGTTTCTTAATATATTATTTTAAAAAGAATTCAGAACCGGATTAGAAGTTATTTATATTTTAAATGTAACTAAATGTTTCTAGAGCAGCAACAGTAATGTTTACAGCAGCAGATTCGCTATATAAACATAATAATATCTCACTGGAAACAAATCTAAAATATCAATAAATGATATTCCTGAGTGAAGTTTATAAAGAGTGAAGAACAGTGTCAGCCCTTCCTCCTGTCCTCTGTCCTCTGTCCTCTGTCCTCTGTCCTCCCTCTGCTGGTTCACTGCCTGCATTAACGCTGATAGAGAGAGGAGGGGCTGCTTTCTCTATGTGCACTTAAGAATTTAAAGATGTGTCAAACTAAGCTAAACAGTTAGACTACATACTCAGTGACCTGCGGTGAGGTTCGTGCCTGGTGAGGCAATGACTCTTTCAGAGTCAGATTTACAAATATATGAACCCAATAGAGTAGTTTAAATCACCATTTACTGGCAGCCTGCACATTGACTGGTTGTTTTTCATATTTCATATCAGCATTATTTACACACACATAGGTAAGGTACATATTTGATTCTTTGATTCCACCGGGAGCGTGTGCTCCGCGATCTGCGACCGGCCCCACCGGGAGCGTTTCAGAGAAAGCACTATATTTATACATCATCTGAACTTGGAATTATATCTATTTTAATCTTAAATGTGCCCGCGAAAATCTGTGTTACAACCACGGATGTATAAAGAGAACAACAAACACATAAAAGGTCACTTTACCTGTCCGACGTTGAATTGCTGTTGATTTGGTCATATTTCCCTGTTTTTGAGATTTTTTTTTAAGCTTTTAGATATAGAATCTTCTATTTTTGCGGTCAAAGCAAAATATAAGAAGAAGAAGAGAAGTGTAGAAGAAGAGTAACGGCAGAACCCGACCCGTGGGCTCTCGCGCGCCCCCTTCATTGAGGCAGATGTGCTGTTTGCCTCCCCTCTGTGCTTCTTCACTGCGGTTTAATGTCAGATCAGCGAGACTAAATATGTTCTACACATACGTGAAATACACTAAATATGTTCTACACATACGTGAAATACACTAAATATGTTCTACACTTACGTGAAATACATGACCTATTCTAAGGACATTTAATAAACGTGTCTACAAATATTACAGTGGTGAAAACAATGAGAAAGCAAAAGGCACGCGCTCAACCCAGTTTGTGAGGGATTGTACAATCTGAGATGAGGCACAGCTCGCGTGTCTCCTCTCTGTTTGAACAGGACGTGCGCAAATCCAGCGATTTTGATTATTGAAATTATTGGGATCATACACCAATTATATTTATAGCACAGATCAGTAGAGGAATATTAATATTTGTTTTATTTTATCATTATTTGTTTTTTACTTTTCATGATGTCAGGTGAGGCTCTGCCTCCCCTTACCGCACGTCCCTGGTACTACATACAGACAACTTTTAACTATTGACTGAGCTATCACACTGTGCTTACTGGTGATAATAAATTAAACCAAAATGTTTTTTTAAAAGTACCCATAACGGAACCAATAACGTTGGAGCTCTTCAATAATAATGTATAATAATAATAATAACAGATTTATTAATGACGAACAGATTGATTTACATTTTCTCAACATTTTGAAATTCTTAACAGTCTGAGAATAGCAACATCGCCTTGACCGGACAAAGAGAGGCCGATTCTGAGGGCCAAGAGCTGAAATAAAGTGTACATTAAAAATGAGAGAAACACTTTAGTGCAAAGACACTCCAGTTGAGACTTCATAGAACACAATAGATGGTCTCCAGCACTTTTTACCAAGCTTCCATTGCTGGAGTGGATGGTCTGCCATGTCATCTGGCAACGGACTGCAATAACTAATCGACTTCACAACAAGTTAAGATGTTTTGATACTGATATCACGAGTTCAACCTACTCTGTTTAATATTAGCATAGTAGCAATGTATCCTATTTTGGAATAGGAGGAAGAAAATATCGTTCTACCACACTAACAATGACTGTGCTTGAAGGTACAAACAGGAAAGACACTTAAACTAAATAGTATTTTTGTGACATTCATCATTATGACTGAACTGGGAGGCAGTCTGACCAACACATCTGCAGACACTTGTGATATCAACTCAAAGTAACTAAAACGTGTCTCTTATTTTGATGGCCAATGAATCCAATGTTGTATATCATTTAATATCCAAGATCACAGACTCTCCTTTGCTTCTGCCGAGCTACCTGCTAACCTTGATTGAACATGCGTTAAAATCAAAAGACAATGAGCAGTCGGGATGTTGACTCACTTATTCTTGACGTCTTGTATGAGTTTCACAAGCTTGTTCTGGTCCACAGCATCCAAACTTCCAACAGACAGGAAGAACACCAGCATCACAGTCATCCACCACAGTCCAGCCATCTGAATACAATTTTAAGTTTAATCACAGAGTGCAATATTTTCATTACCTGATAAAAAAGACTAGAACTTAACCGAGATGACGAGGTCAACAAATAAAATACAAACTTATACCGATGTACTTTCTACACCTTTTGTACCGCCCACCTCTACATAAAGATACACGGTGGTTTTAACAATGTTAGAATTAATATTATCATATGGTTTCCCCCATTATTTATGCTACAATATGCACATTTAAGCTTGTACCTGTCTGGAGGAGAGAGATGTTCAATGGAGCCTCTGAAGTCTTCTTCTTCTTCTTCTTCTTCTGCTTCTTCTTCTTCTTCTTCTTCTTCTGCTTCTTCTTCTGCTTCTTCTTCTTCTTCTTCAGGTGGCAACGTGTTGCTGCAGTGAAAACAGTCAGACGGAAGGAACATTTTATAGAGCAGCGTGAGACCATCGCCACACCCCCAAAGTGGTGACATGACCTTATGAGGTTCTGATGTGTTCAGAGAGCGCTTCATTCAACCAGTGCACCACTACATTAAGAAGCCTAGTGTGTACTGTGAGGCTGAGCTATGTCATGAGATAAAGTAGGAAATAAAAAAAGAGATTATGACTTCTGGTGACTAGTAGTTCCCTTGAATACCTCTGTTGAACACACTTATTGTAAGTCGCTTTGGATAAAAGCGTCTGCTAAATGACTGTAATGTAATATAATGTAATAAAGTGCTGTTGGATAAGTTGCAGTTTGAATTTGGGAGATTAGCAACACCTGCAGCATGGCACCACGCTTTTGTCTGGAAATGTAAAAGCATGCAAATTCACTCTGCAATAAAACATAAAAAGAGAGAAGACAATAATAAAAAGGTGTTATCTATGAGACACGTTGAACTGTTTCACCAGAAGATCCAAACTGTGAGATGAGGGTTGTTCTGCCTGCGCTCTAAAATGACACACACACACATCAGAGTTGATGCTGAGCCAAAGCTTTAATGAGAGAGAACAGAACACTTTACAGAGGTTCAGTTTACAGTGACAGGAGGAAATACTGAGCTTCATTTAGCAGACTTCCTTTTTATTTGAAACAAAATGAAAATCACCTCTGAGTATCACAGAGTATCACAACCTGTCAATGGTGGAAAGTTTGCGCTTGCTATTTGCTTCCCTGCAGCTGCTATTACGGACCTCGAAGCCACTTTGTGAGGAGGAAACACCTTCACCTTCAGTCGTCTTATTTACCTTTTCTTTTTTTGGGTGTCATCCATCCACCCTCCCCCCCTCCGCTGTTACCCTGACCCGCCACCCTTCCTGAATTACGGCCAACATTAGTGGAAACCCCTGCGTTCTTATTAATCTTGTTTTGGTCTCTCTCACCCTGACCACTTCGTGAGGGGGAATTACTTCTGCCACGTGGAGGCTGTATGTTTGAAGTGGATGGCTTGTTGTGGCTAGGACCAGGTTGTGGTGTGTCTGTGTAACAGAAGGGGATGACGTCATCTTTATCACCCATAGAGCAGCGTGAGCAGTGGCTGTCGGTAACACGGTATATGTTTTTCAGATCAATGCTTTTCCCAAGCCGCTGAACCGCTCCTTTGCGATCCTCCTCTGTTACGACTATATCACCTAGAGGCTCGAATACATCGGAAAACACAAAAGCGTAGTTCTTCCACTTCATAATCTGTTTTATCCTTTCGAGAATGCTCGATCCATGACCTTCTTTTGTACATTTGTCACCACATGGGGAAGCAAGAACGTAGAAAAGCAAGAAATCATTTTTGTTTAGATTCTTTAACGTGTCAAAGTTCTCCAGAACACGGTACTCGGCATGATCAGTACTACAAACTACATCAGGGCACTCTGTCTTCAGGGCAGCCCATGTCTTAGGCTTTTTATTACAATTCCCCCGAACAATAGACCATTGTACTTCTTCATCAAGACACTGATCCAGAACATTGGGCCATTTCAGAACTGTGGCTGCAACCACCCTCGTGCCCTTGTAAACTTCACATCTTAAAATCGAATTCTTCACTGTAGCAGGAGAGTCAAAAACAGAGTTAGTGACTTGACTGATGTCGTACTCTTTCTTGTTGTTGTCGTATGGGATGCTCACAGCCAGACTGAACATGGGATATTTACTGTCAAAGGGAAGAGACACACAAGATGTAAAGCAGACGTCATTTAAAACAGTTTGTTAATAAAGTATAGGAACCAAATTAAACTGTAGACTTCAGTCACATGTTACTCCACACATCTGTTGTTGTCTCTATATTAGATTAAATGTTTAATTAATTGTTCGTCCAGAATTGTTTCTTCATATTGTGAATTAAAAAGCAGAACATGTAAAGTCATCGAGGGTAAACAGTACGTTCTGTCAGTCTGTGATGTGTTGTTATAGTCGTCTGTAGTCTTTTCTCTTTGCTATGAAACACATTTGAACTTTTATTTTGAAAAGTACTTCATGAGTAATGTTTACTTCATCACCTACTGTTTATAGGTTTATGTTCACGTGTTTGTGTGTGTGTGTGTATGTGTGTGTGTGTGTGTGTGTATATATATATATATATATATATATATGTATATATATATATATATATATATATGTATATATATATATATATATATATATACACTTTTTTTGGGGGATATATATTTATACTTATATTATATATAGCAGCTACGCATACATGGCCAATAAAGCTGATTCTGATTCTACTGACCTTTCACCCGTGTTGACTTGGTAGCTCGGTCTATACCTGCCAAATGAAGACAAACACAACATGTCACTGGCATGTTTGATTGTTTGAACAGTCAACTAAATAACAACCGAACGAAACCAGATAACAGAAATAAAAGTAAGTAATTTAATTTATATCACAATGTTCTTCACAATTAAAGACAGAGAAGCAAATAAAACACAAGACTACAGACGTTAAAAGATAAAAATATTACACATTAAATAAGAGACTAAAACTAAATCAAGTTTAAACGACCTGCTTATTAAAGGAGACGTGTAAAGACTCTAGAGTGCCACCGACCCACAATGAAATAAGACGAGCAGCAGTTTTTGTGGGCGGCCTTGTTCAGATCCAACGAGCCAATCAGATCAGTTTAAAGACACAGGAGCTAACATGGAGCGTTTCAGACAGAGGGGACTACAGGTCCATTAAGACAGACGGTATAAGACAAACAATGTGTTTCTTCAACATGAATGTAAACATGTTCCAGTAGAAACATGTATGAACCTGAAGATGAACACATGTCCCCTTTAAAGGTGTCCACAGTGTCTGCAGGTCTTAAATACAACGGGAGAGAACAGAACCGCAGCAACGTTGGCCGGGTTTAGTTTAGAGGAAAGAAGCATGAAGTCGATCAACCTGTCTGGTATTTAATACAAGCTGACTCACTTATTCCAGATCTCATCAACGATGTTTTTAAGTTTCTTCAGGCTTAGTCCGCCAAAATCAGCCGAACTGTTTCCAACAGACAGCAACAGGCCCAGCGTCACAGCCATCCAGCACAGACCTGCCATCTGAGGATGTTCAACAGACATCATCAGGGATAATAATGATTTACATTACAATCTCAAAATGTGTATAATCTGCAGCAGGTTTTTAATTAAACCCAAGCTTCACCAGCACATATCACATTTCACCTGCATCGTGTCAACATCATGTCAAATGATGATATTATTAATATAATAATGATTTATTGATCCCCAGGGGAAATGAACATAATAGTAACATATAAAATATAGATGAACATATAAATGCATCAATAGTTATAATATAATAATATCATTTATTATTCTGAAACGGTCCATTCTGCAAAATGAGTACTTTTACTTTTGGTACTTTGTTGTTAATACTTGTGTACTTTTCCTGAAGTAACATTTTCATGCAGGACTTTTACTGGTAACAGAGTATTTCTACCGTGTGATATTGATATTTTTACATCAGTAAAAGTACTTCTTCCACCACTGCGTTAACTTTATACCAAAATATTCACAACATGGAAACAGAATGTTTTACAGTTTCTACAAAAGTTCACTTTCCAGAGAAAAGGGAACAAAAGCATTTCTCAGAGTTAAACAGGTCCGGATCATGAGGATGCTCACCTTCACTGCTGCTGCCAACCAGATGTAAGAACCCTCAAATAGAAAAGACACAAAAAACAAACGTATTTTAAATTCGTATTTGAAGTTATAATTTGTAGTAAATCAACCAAGTGAGATCTAGTACCTGCTTTGGTGGAGAAGGATGTTTCTCAGCTGTTTCCTTCTCAAGGTGCTGCCGCAGTGAATGCAGTCAGAAGGAAGTGACCTTTTTATAAAGGAGAGCCGGACCACGGCCAAACCCTCCCAGTGGCCCCATGCCCTTATTTAAACATGTCTCTGGGACACCATGAAGAAACAAGTTGAACATCACACAACTGGTGTTGATCCGTAGCCCTGACTCATCACCTTTGGAGACCTATACTGACTGATTCAATGCTTAAGGAAGGGCATTTGGGGTACACCTGGTCATACTCATTAGTTTCAGTTAATAATTGATCGTTTTCATCCTCCTCCGCTACTGTCTCTTGAGGTGTAAGTTTCAACAAACAGAACTTAGCTATACGTCTCCTTAAACTGGACCTTTAGTCTCTTTTAAGTTGTCTCTAAGATGTCAAGGCAAGACACATATTTGCATATCCAGTGTAATGACAATAAGATAAACATCCTTCTCATCAGTCCTGGAAACACCACTCACGAGGAACCTTATTTTCTTGGTCCTTTAAATGTCCACACATGCTGGGTGTAATTCCAAGGGGGCAAAAAATCCCCAAAACACACACACACACACACCTAAAAATACACATCTACTGCCATACTACACACAACCAGAAGACATTTGTTTCCACCTGGTGAATGTAAGCACAATATTTATTCTCCTTTTAGCTCTTGTTGGTCTCTACCAAGGCCTGAGAAACAACACACTTGTGTTGTGATTGACAGGAGGAGAGCTAGTGACATCAGCAGCACCGTTAACGAAGGTTCTGTTCAGTTACATTGTGATGCCTTCAGGCTCTGCTCAGTGAAAATGAGTACTGGACGAAGGTGAATTACAACGTTATCATGATTTGTTCACATGTTATCTCGTAAAATGTAGTTTTGGCGAGAAACTTAAATAGAGAGTTGTTTGAAGGAGATGTTTTTACCACAACATGAATAGATATTAGAGATGAACTATGAGCCATTAACACAGCTCATTGTCTCAGAGCTCCCTTCTGACACAATGTGACTAACCAGCTGTGATCAGCTGAGCCTTCCAGTTAACCAGACTTACTCTACTACATTTCAGAGGGAAATGATGTACTGTTTTACTCCACTACATTTATTTAACAGCCACTAGCAGCTCTAACTGGACAGTTCATCAGTGTGACAGTTTTGTTTCGCTGCTTTTTGAACGATTCTTGTGGAGCTCTTGCTTTAATCATAGAACATGTTTTGTGTTTTAGGTTCAGTGTCAAAATCTGCTCTTCATGCCGACTCATTGTAGCAGAAACAGAAGAGGGAAGTCAGCTTCACTGAGGTTACTCAACAGCGGAGGTGAAGGACTGTTTAGAGAGATATCAAACTACTTCCTGTTTTTTCCCTCGTGTTGTCTTAGGGGTCAGAAATTGCCCGCCACTATGTTTAACAGCATAGGAAACCCCCTTAATGATCTTTTTTCAACTTGAAATTCAATGACTTTTCCTAGAATGACCCCAACATGAGAAAAAGTCAAAAATTGCCTTTGTTCATATTTCCATAAAAGCTGTACACCAACAGGGTACACGTCTTGTCTTATGGGTCCTTTCTGACCCGGCAGTTATAAAATCATTTTCATACTACAGAAACCATAAAAACACACACCACAACACACACACACAAGTAATTGAGATTACGTGTGCTACTGATTCAACTCAGGGAAAACTAAAACTTTCTCGTGAATATGCAGCATGTCCCCTCCACGACCCCACACCTGACTGAAGTTCACAGACAAAATACAAACAAGATCAGAGAGAATAAACATTTCCTGAAAGCATTGTTTACTAATGGGGAATGCAGTCAGAGGCTATAGAGGTGCTGCAGATGACCGTACCCCCAGACAACTAAAGGATGGATGAGATTGACCTGCTCGGGCTGCTGATCTTAGCAGGTGTGTATGGGTCCCGAGGCGAGGCTGCATCTAGTCTTTGGGATGCAGAGAGTGGAAGGGCAATTTTCCGTGCAATGATGTCACTGAAAGTCTTTCATAGTTTCTCAAAAACGATACGATTTGATAATCGTGAGTCAAGACCTGCAAGGCCTGTGACAGACAAACTTGCGGCCATAAGAGAGGTCTGGGAGAAGTGGATTCCACTGATTAAACACAGTCTTTCTGCACTGTGAAGAGGAAAAACCTAGATATTCACAAAGATTGTGATGAATGACAGGTTGTTTCTTCATGCAAAATAGATTTGGGGTTTAAAATGCAATCAAGCTGTTTTATTTTAGGGCTTGAGTGAAGGCGGGTCATTTTTGACCCTTAGGACAAGTAGTGTATACAGAAGGTTCAGACAACACAAGCATGAATCTATTGTTACAGCAAGACAACTAATTATTGGAAGTGATTTGAGTCTGTATATTAGGAAAACCAGAAGGTTGCTTTGAGAGCAGCTCTAACTGGGCAGTTCATCAGTCTGACGATCCTTGTGGAGCTCTTGCTTTAATCATAGAAAATCTGCTCTTCATGCCGACTCATTGTAGCAGAAACAGAGGGAAGAGGGAAGCTTCACTGAGGTTACTCAACAGGTAGGTGAGGTGTGAAGGACTGTTTAGAGAAATATCAAACTACTTCCTGTTTTTTCTAAAGGCAACCCACATGTTTAGAACGTTTTTACCAGTTTTCTTTTTTCGCCTTTAGCCTCGTCATCATGACTTGAAGATTAAAGATGGAGTTGTCAGCAGAAGGTCAGGGGCTGGTCAGAGTCAGCTACAGGTCAGAAGTGCAGAACAGGAAGTGGAGGTAACATAAGAAACACAAACAGTGTACTTCTATATTTGTTTCTAACAGCCAGCCTGCCAACAGGAGAAGTCTGTCAACAAAGAGACAATAAACATTTTTATAATACTCCACAACGATATGACAATCTACAAAAGCAAAGGCAATAGAAATCGAATGAAAGGTACAAACAAGGTCCAAAATAAAACATCACTCATGAGGAAGCTTGTTTTCTTGGTCCTTCAAATGTCCACACATGCTGGTGTAACTCTTGAGTCTGCTTAGTAAACTCAGGGATAAGTAGTAACTTATTTCACATCACGTTGATTGTTAATAGTTTTTGGAGATCTGGATGTGGTCCTTTGTGTTTTTATTAATTCATGTTGTGAATACTGTAACTCTCTAGATCATGCAGCAGCTATAGACTCACTGCTACCAGGGAGACCATATACTGTATATGTTGTACTGAATTCTTCAGTGAATGACCGAAATGGAAACTCAAACTAACATAATTGTCAGCCTCCAGTTTTGTTGCTGATACTGATATCGATATATGAGAGCATGTAAAAATCAGAACATGTAAAACCCCTGTTTCTGTATTTTGTATTTTATTTTACATAAGCACATCATATACTACATCATGTCTGATTTATCTGATTAGCGGTTTGTCTCATGTGCTTTTTAAATAATATATATTTAGTAACTATTTATTTTGACTATTTTCTTCGACTGCTTGTCTTGTGTTACTAAAATGTGTTTTAAGAAGAAAAACATTTTTGATTCAAGTTTTCTTCTTGTGAAATAATTCAACTCAAAGCTGAAGTCAGGTACCAGTTTATTAGGAACAGCTGGCTGAAGCTACTGCAGTCTAATACACCTGCTGCAGTGATGCTCCCTTCATGAAGGTTCTGATGTGTTCAGAGAGCGCTTCATTCAACTCTACCATCATGCTGGAGGATGAAGTGTGTGGTTCTGTTGAACTGTATTGTGTTTTACTGACAGCTGATAATAAAGACACTATTAGGACCCTTTACTGGCTGTGTTCATGTTAACCCTTTCAGTGCAGTGTCTCCAGTGCACCACTACATTAAGAAGCCTAGTGTGTACTGTGAGGCTGAGCTATGTCATGAGATAAAGTGATGTTGGATAAGTTGTAGTTTGAATTTGGGAGTTAGCAACACCTGCAGCATGGCACCACGCCTTTATCTGGGAATGTAAAAGCATGCAGATTCACTCATCCTAATGTTGGCACCTTAAATCTTTAAAGTACTACGTCCTAACACAGACACTCGTCTCACACACACTGTGGTTTTAAATATGAAAAACGTCCCAAAAAGAAGATGGATGTCAGGGATGGGTCGATCTCTGATATATATATATATAGTATATATATATTATATACAGTATATATAATGGACTTGAAGTGGGCCCCCAACATCGACACCAGGAAGAAGGCCCAGTTGCGCTCTCGGATTTTGACAGTGAGTTGCCTTTATAGTTGTACTTCCTGCGCTAGCTCAGGAAGTTCAACCTGCCTCAGGAGCTGCTGATTCTTTTCTACTCCACCATCATCCAGTCTGTTCTCTGCTCCTCCATCTCTGTGTGTTTTGGATCGGCCACCAAACAGGACAGGAACAGACTACAACAGACTGTCAGGTCTGCAGAGAGGATCATTGGTTCCAGCCTGCCCTCCATCCTGGACCTGTACACCTCCAGAGTCAGGAAACGGGCAGGAAAGATCACTGCAGACCCTTCACACCCTGGACACAAGCTGTTCCAACTCCTCCCCTCTGGAGGGCGCTACAGAGCTCTGTACGCCAAAACCACCAGACACAGGAACAGCTTCCTTCTGCTGTCACTCTGATGAACAATTAATCCGACATATTGCATCTTCATTTGCACTATTTGCACTATTACCACCTTCTGCACTAATATCCCAAATCCATTGTCATTGTTCTTTATATATATATGTAATTGTACATAGTACTTAAATGTTAAATGTGTATGCTTAGTTTCTCTGTTCTACTTTGTTGTCTTTAATGTCCTTGTTTTTTATATTTCTCTTGTTTATTGTATATATTTTATGTGTGTATGTACGATGAGAGTAATGTGTAACCGGAGTCAAATTCCATGTATGAGCACGCATACATGGCCAATAAAGCTGATTCTGATTCTGATATACTCTACTGTGCTGCTGTAATCCTGTACATTTCCCCACTGCGAGACTAATAAAGTAATAATTTGTGATTTTGTACTTTACATCAAAGTTTGACTGTTAATAATATTTTTTCATCAATAATCTGAATCTGCAAAGTAATTTAAGTATTCAAATAACATGTAGGGGAGTAGAAGTACCGGGTAACTTTACATGGAGACGCTGAAGAACACGTGTACCTGATGGGTGCAGTTACAACGTCCCACCAGTAGGTGACGCCGCTGAGCGACTCTCGGCTGTGGGTGAGTCAAAGGAAAAGGAAGTGAAGAAGTGAACTTATAGTTTCCAGCAGGTTTGCTGTGTGTTTGGACGAAGATGCTAGTTAGGAAATGACAGCTAATGTGAGTAGAATGGAGCGGTGTGTTGTTATTGATCATCAATACGTGTTCGATAATATATCCGTAATTTAATCAATCGAGTTTTAAGTCATTCGGCTGCCTCTCTCTTCTGGAAACTTGAACGGATTTGTAGCTCGACACCGTGAACAAGCTAGTTAGCAACATTAGCTGCGTTGATAGCAGCTAATGTTGCTAACTAGCTAGCTGAACTGTGATAAGAAGCTAAGCTAGTTAAGTTAAGCTAAATAAGTTAAATAGATTGAATTTAGCACAGGCTAGTCGTATTCCTGCTAAGCCAACGTATATATATAAATATATATATATATATAATACCACATATTTAGTTATAGAAGGGTGTATTATTCTGTTTTATAATATAATGTTACAGGTGTCGTGTTAGCAGGTTAGCAATAGACTAATGTCACGTGATCGACACTTAATTTAGTTGTAGATGCAAATCAGAAACTAACGTTACCGTAATATTAAATATACAATAATAAATAAATATTCAACTATATAAATAAATAAATATTCAACTAAATAAATAATAATATAATAAATAGATACTATTAAACTATATAAATAAATAATAATAAATACATAATATTCAACTAAATAAATAAATAATATTCAACTATAAATAATATTAAACTATATAAATAAATAATAATAAATAAATATTAAACTTCTCACACGTTCTAAAGTCATGAGGCTGAACAATAAAGTGAAAATCAGGTTAGTGAAACACGTTAATAACGTTACAGTTTTTTTAAAGTGTTTTTTTAAACCCGTTAACCATTAAATGTTTTTTTTTCTAGTTGGTATCAAAGGTCACAGAGGGAGAGAGACGTTTATTTTTAGCTCTGCTGAGACTCGGTGGTTTCTTTTAGACTGTCCTTACAGGACGGACAGTTAGCAGCTCAAAGTAATAATGTTTTACTTCACAGCAGTACTAACACAAGTACTAATACCACTCTGGGACAATACTCCACTACAAGCAAAAGACCAGCATAAAAGTATGTAACGTTATCGGCACAATGTGCTCAAAGTACCAAAGTATTCATAGTGCAGTAAAATGTTCCCTGTCAGTGTTTTACTATTATATATGATGTTTCTGGATTAATATCACTGCTGTATTAATGTGTATGTTGTATTTTAACTTCTTTATATCATCATATGTTTGTAGCGTCTCTGTCCTGTGAGAGCCTCGTATCTCTAGAAAGAACAAACAGTTTTCAGCTTTGTGACGATGCATCGTCCAGCTCGTCCAAGAGTTTATTAATGTGAAGAAGTAGGAGGATTTTATCAACACATAAAGGAACATTTCATCCTTCAGTTTATCACAAACAGTTCAAATCAACACATCTGGAGATACGAGGTTTTCACTGGACAGGAAGGAGATGAAAAACTGTAACTAAAGCTGTCATTATTTACCTCTGAGATGTAGTGGAGTAGAAGTATGAAGTTAAATGAAATGGAAATAGTCCTGTAAAGTACCTTGAATTTGTAATTCAGTCCAGTACTTGAGTAAAGGTACTTGGTTACCTTCCACATCTGCCTACATGTGTCTTTTCTGTTCTTTTTATTAGCCCCAGAGCAGGTGGTGGAGCCGTCAATAGGGGCCCACAACAATTAAGGGCCAAAAACAAATGAATCCGGCCATGTTAACTGGACAGGGACCATCATTGGGTAACCTTATCGTCCTGAATCTGACACATGAACTAAGACACGTCCTGTCAAATACACCATGTAGTGGTTCCCTCAGTATCTAGTCTGACTGTGCACACAATGCTACTCTGTAGTGTCTCCACAGGTCAGCACTTTGTGTGGTTTTGACCTGGTTTTCATCCTGTTTGGTGGGTTTGAAAACTCACCAAACAAGATGAAAAGCAGCACTGGTTCCACTTTATGACATGTGAAAACTTCCACTGTTTCATATCGTTGTAAACTAACAATCTTATTTCACCGTTCTCTATATATATTTTATGTACTAAAAGATGTCATCAAAAAGTGTATTAACTGATGCATAATTAAAATAATCCTCTCGTCCTGTCAGGCTGTCTGGTGTCGTCCAGGCGCTGACTGACTGACCGATGCCTTCATCATGATGCGGAGCTGCAGCGCTCTGGTCGTCCTCCTCCTGCTGTCCCAGGCCAGAGGCTTCCTTGGCCCCTCCGAGGACGACGACGACGACGTCCCCGAAGAGTGGACGCTGCTCCATGTGGTCCAGGGCCACATCGGGGCCGGAAACTACAGCTACCTGCGCCTCAACCACGACGGCCGAATCATCCTGCACATGCAGAGTCTCAAGGGCGACGCGGACCTCTACGTGTCGGACAAAACCCTGCGGCCGAGCTTCGACACCTACAAGCTGCAGTCGGTCACCTGCGGCCACGACGTGGTGGTGGTGCCGGGGGACTTCGCCAGGCCCGTGGGCATCGGCATCTACGGCCACCCGTCCCACAAGGAGAGCGAGTTTGAAATGCGGGTGTTCTACGATCCGACGGTGTCCCAGGAGCTGTTCGATGAGGGCTACACGTCAGAAGACGGACACAAGAAAAAGAAATCCCCTCAGGCATCGGAGGAGGACTTTCAGGAAGAGGAGTCGATCTTTTGGACAATTCTAATCGGACTGTTGAAGATTGTACTCGAGATTTTGTTTTGAAAAATGGTTTCCTGCGTTGCTGCTGTGACACGAGGAGATTCTTTGCTCAGTCAGCATTGATACGATTGGAGAAGATGATTTTCTTTCATTCTGTAGAGATGAGAAAATGTGGCACAAAAAACTCATTTTAACAAATTCTTTTCTTTTTCTTGTGATCAAACTGCGTAACGGATGAAATCAGTCTTAAAACTTGTGGATGGATTATTTGCTGAGTTCACCGGTGAAGCCTGACCGTATGTTTGGTGATGAGCAAATGAACAGGAGCCTGTTGGGTGCAGCACATTCTGCTTTTGGTGTCGTCTCGTACAACCAGACAGATTTAAAGCGTGTTAAGCTGAAACACGGGCTCGTGTTAATTCATGGCCTTGATTTGGGCCTTTTGTGTTTTTTCTAAATTGAACTGCAGTTCAACCAAAAGCGCAAGAGTTTAAATATTTCATACAAAACACACATGCAGTATGTAAGAGTTATTGGTTACTTTTATACGCTCCTCCTCTCCATACTGGTCGTGAAGGAACCTCTACTGACAGAACCCACAGTCCTGGTTAAGTCCCGGTGATGCTCCCAAATGCGGGATAAAAAGCCTGCCGTCATATCTTCCTCCTGATCGCACCGCCTCTCCGGTTGCTCTCCAAGAACTCCGTGTTTTTCCGGGTCTCGATACGATGACTCGTGTCACCGAGGATGACGACAGACTCTCCTCGAAGGTGTTTCATTTGGTTGATCGCACACAAAAAGCAACAGAAGTCGCTGTGTGAAGTATTTAAAAATACTTCTTAATTAGAGTTCAAATTCTGCCTATTTTCTAACCTCCAATCGTTGTTTTTTTGTTTTTTAGAAGAAGAAGAAGTAGTGTTGGTGGTGGTGGTTGTCGGATTGTGTATTTAAGAAAAAGAATAGTTGAATGCATCAGAAAGAGAAGTTCAGATGCATTTTGACAAACAGACTTCGTTTTGAGGTTTGCATCTTTTCCTGTGTTTTGGAGAAAAAGCAGTTTTATTTGTGGTCCACCGTGTCGATCCTCCTGTACTGGTCTCCTCATCGGGGTCTCGTAGATGTTGTGAGGAGGTGTTTCAGAGGACAAACGGGTCTGAAGGATACAAACAGGACTTGTAGACTCTTATGAAAGTAACTTCATAGAGAGCCAAAGTGAAATTAGAACATCTAAGTTCTGTTTTAGAAGAAAGGAAGTCAAAATCACTAAAAGTCTGGATTGGAACAGAGCCGTTCCAACGTAGACCGTCTTTATTTAAACCTTCAGTGAATGAAACTGTCTTTGTCTCTTGTGTCATCGAGCGTTTCAGTTTTGCAGAGATCCGATCGTCTTCAGCTCGACGTCGACTTAAGTGAAACACTGAGACTGTAAAGTACTGGAGGTGGAGACCGTGAACTGAATGAATCTCGTCACGTTCAGTACGAACAGGAGGAACATCTCTCGTCTTTATTTAGACTTCACATCCAAACCAATCCTCCTGACTTCAGCATAAATCTTCAAATTAAGAGTTGGATTCAAACAGCGGTGACTGACTCTCACCTCTCGGCCTGTGAATGAATGAAACCGCTTGTCTTAACTTAAATAGAAGAACCACACACTACTTAGCAATACAGTCATTGTCGGCCATCTTTGAAGATAAACATGAGGTTTCCTACCGGTTTATTTCTCCTGGGAGAGAGAGAGAGGTTTCATGTTATTGAACATAAAGGAAGGTTGTAACGGTAAACAGCTGTTAGTAATGTGTCTCTGAGGAAGTCGGTGAGATGCTGAAAATGTTGTCATGATTCTTATTTTCGACATTAAATGTGATCATGTGGGTTCACTGGGACAGATGGCTCCCAGCCTGTTGACATGAGTAGCAGCATTTAATTTGATCGGTCACTGTTCTTCTGTTTGGTTGCCTGTTGGACGCGCTCCTGATTTAAACGAACGTCACCTCCTGCTGTGTGGCGTCAGAGTGAAACTCGCTACCGATGAGCAGAAATGTTCAACAGTGCCTTCCAGTGATCGCTCTCCGTTGTCCTGTTCAGAGACGATGCAATCAGGTTTCTAAATAAAGCAGAAGTGTTTTTTGCAGACTGTTTAAAAAAAAACAACTAAAAAAACGTTTGTCTCGTTCATTTTTGTTTCTGATTATTTTGGGGAAAAAGACGCTTAAATGTAGAGCCGAGTGATTCTGAGATAAATCTAATTTAAATGAGGTTATACATCATCTTAACTCATGATATAATAGTTTAAACGTACTGTATGACACATGACTTCTTTATATGAATATATATAAACATTTATATGTATGTATAATATGCATATAAATATATATATACACAAAGTGCAGCCATATTGCAAAATAAATCTCATTGATTGAAGACTTATCTAAAGACGATTAAAGGTCTATTATTTTTACTTATATAGTATATAATATATATTAATGAATCACTAATACACGTCATGGCTTTAAGAAAATTAAGTTCTGTGTGTTAAACAGATAAGTAGAAGTATATATCTATACCAAAAGTAAAATTGTCATTTAATGAATGAATAATGTGACGGTTTTATATCTCTGGATCATAATTATTGTGTTCATGTGTTCATCTATTTAGTGCTGCAGCTGATTTTATTTAGTTTAAACTATAATGATACATAATCTATCAAGTAAATGTAGTGGAGGAAAAAAAAGTACAATATTTGCCTCTGAGATGAAGTAGAAGTATAAAGTACCATGAAATGGAAATACTCACGTAAAGTACTTCAGTCAATATACTTACTTTCCACCTCTGAAATTAATGATTAATCGACTAATAACTTTTTGGATAATCTGTTTTCTAATATATTTTTAATATCTCATATTTTACATGTATTATATATATATATTATATGTATTTTTAACAAGAAAAACTACTTTGGAAGATTTATGAAATAAGACTGAATTTGAGACGCAGCGTTTACCTGCAATCAGAGGTGAAAGTAACTAAGTACATTTACTGAAGTACAACTTTGAGGTACTTTACTTTATACTTCCACTCCACTACATCTCAGAGGGAAGTCATGTACTTTTTACTCCACTACTATCGTCCGACAAGCTTTAGTTACTTTACTTTACAGATCCAGTAAACTAAAACATGATATATTATTATAGATTATTAAGGAGCTGCACCGTAACCAGCTGAACCATTAAATAAACATATTGATGCATCAATGATCATCATCCAGTCATGTATTCTGAAATGAGACATTCTGCATAACTAATACTTTTACTTGCAGTACTTTAATAATATTTTGATACCAATACCTTTGTACGTTTACTAAGATTTACAAAGCAGGACTTTGTAGCAGAGTATTTCTTTACACCGTAGCACTGCTACTTTTACTTTAGTAAAGTAAGATATATAAGACATAAGCACCACTGACTTTATATGACTTTTATTAAATTTAAAAACAATAGAACAGAATCCTTAAATATCATCTGCAAAAGTTGAAGCTTTATTTACACTTTTTATCCCAAAGAGTCACTTTGTTGCAGCATTAAAGCGACTCGTGAACAGTTTGTTGACTGAAAACAAACAGTCTGTGTGAAGTAGTCCACTCTTCTTCTTCTTCTTCTCCTACTTCTTCTTCTTCTTCTTCATGTGAGTCTGGGGGCCAGCTCGATGCTGTTGATCCTCAGCACCGTCTGCGGCTGGATGATGATCCTCTTGCGCTGGAACCGGTGTCTCTTCCAGAACGTCATGTGGACTTTGGGCCAGGACTCGGTCTTCTCGATCACGGTGGCCTCGACCCGGACCAGGTCCTTCCCGAGCAGAGGCCTGCCCATCAGGGTGAAGTCCTCCGCGCCGCACAGCAGCACCTTCTCCATGCGGATCCGCTCTCCGCACTCCGCCTCGATGTGGTTCTCGATCAGGATCAGGTCCTCGTCGGTGACCTTCCACTGGCGGCCGGCGAAGTGCACCACGGCGAACAGGCGGCCGAAGTCCCGCCGGTCGATCCGCTGGTTCACGGTGCTCACCACCGCGGCGTGTCGGTTCCGCTCCTCCTCCTCCGGTACCGGGCTCATCTGCTCCGGCCACGGAGGCCTAGAGAAGGAGGTCCGGGGCATCAGGTCCCGGGCCTCGGAGCTCTGTGTTCGGACAGAGTGTCTCGGTAACAACCTGGAGCATGTCCTCCACAACACCGCTCCTCTGGACAGCGACATCTTTGACAGGAAATGCTGTACTACGTCGCACCGCGCATGCGTGACTTGACACGGTATTTTGCGCATGCGTCACTACTGAATCACCTGACTTTTTCTGCTTTCAAAAACATCCTTATACTTAAGTATTGTACTTGAGTACAAATTCGAGGTACTTGAGTATTTCGATTTTATGTACAACTATATTGTATCTACAACTCCACTACATCTCAGAGGTACATATTGTACTTTTTATTGTACTACATCTCAGAGGTAAATATTGTACTTTTTAATTTACTACATCTCAGAGGTAAATATTGGTAAATATTGTATTGTATGTTAAATGTTTATGCTTAGTTTCTCTGTTCTACTTTAATGTCCTTGTTTTTATATTTTTCTTGTTTATTTGTATATTCTATGTTTGTACGTTAAGAGTAATGTGTAAACCGGAGTCAAATTATTACTGTTTAGTTAGTTGATTTAATATGATTATATTTGATTGTATATATTGTGAATTCTTATACTTAACATATATATATTTTTTACTCTATTATTTTGATTGCTTACCTGTATCATAATGCTGCTGTATCGAACAAATTTCCCCTTATGGCATTAATAAAGTATCTGTCTGTCTGTCTAGATTCCTTGTATGCGTATGATTCTGGAAACTGCAATTTCCGACAGCCCTTGAACGCAGCGCAGCTCTTGCCTCCATTTTGTATCGGTCTGCCCGTTTCCGGGTTTCCGAGAACAGGACCGATAATAAAACGGTGTCAACGGCGGAGTAATGGCTCTGCTGGTCGCAGCCGGTCAGGAGTGCGGGTAAAGTTGTCCGTCGCTACCTGTGAAACAGTTAAAAAGTGACTTCCTTTAACGCTTCGTTGTCTCAAAAGAAGTCTTTACCGACAGAAGTCACACAAGCAGCCGGACTGCGCTGACACACTGACAGCTGGAGAAAGTAAACAGATCAATGCTAACCAGCTAACTGCGGCTAGCCACGAGCTAACTGCGGCTAGCTACGCTGCTAGCCTGAGCTAATGCTAACGTTAGCCGGCTAACCTGTGAGTGGTGTTGTTGTTTTTGGTGACGTTAACTTACATAATAATATTTTTGTCAAACTTCACTCGACAACGGATTCGCACTCAACGGAACTTTTCCATTCATGTTGTTTTTGGAGGACGAGATTATCAAAGCACCACTTCTTCTGTGAGTACATTATCAGGATGTTTGAAGCTAACTCCACTTTATGCTAAATTTATGCTAGTGCCAGGTGTATTTCTTCACTCACCTGGGCGCGGCTAAACTACCTGTACAAGGCCTGATGAATCCTGTTTTATTGAGCTTTATGTTCTAAGAAGCACTCAAGATAATTTACTTAAATGTTGTACTTGTTACTTCACTACACCTCAGAGGTGCATATTGTACTTTTTACTTTACTACACCTCAGAGGTAAATATTGTACTTTTTACTTTACTACATCTGAGAGGTACATATTGTACTTTTTACTGTACTACATCTCAGAGGTAAATATTGTACTTTTTACTGTACTACATCTGAGAGGTACATATTGTTTATGCTAGTACCAGGTGTATTTCTTCACTCACCTGGGAGGCGGCTAAACTACCTGCCCAGGCCTGATGCATCCTGTTTTACTGAGCTTTATGTTCTAAGAAGCTCTCAGATAATTAAGTACAAGTACTAATACAACACAGGGAAAATACTCCACAATAAGTTAAAAAAATCCTGCATTTAAAAACCTCACTTAATTAAAGGTAACGTGCATGTTTTTGTTGCAGGGAACTCTTGAATTTGTCCAACAACAGTTATGATTTATGGCGTAATAATCGGATGAGTACATTCGTGTTCCACTCTTAAACAATTTAGCTGAAGGGGATATTAGTCCTGGAAGTGTATGAGCACAAACAAACGGGCTATGTTATTGCTTCACTTGAGCTGTCAGTGCTTTAACAACACACAGAGCCGTGGGCCTTTAGCTCTGTGTCTTTCCTTGACCACAAAAGCATCCTACTTCCTCACCCCCCCTCCTTTCCTCGGTTGTATTTCCCTGTGCAGCATCACACTATTGATGTGAGTAGATGTCTTCTTTCCTGTTTGGGTGGACAGCTTAATGGAGACCAGACATCAGCAATCTTGACCTACTTATGGACCACTTCAGACTTATTCAGATTATAGGAGTCAAAGGTCAAGCATACCCTGCTTTATGGTCTGTTTGACTCTAAATGGACCATAATGTACTAAATGAACATCATGCTGTATTGAAGAAGACTTGAAACTAGAGATTGAGACCATAAACTCATGTTTACAATGTTTACTGAGGTAATAAATCAAGAGAGAAGTAGTCATTTTCTCATAGACTTCTATACAACCAGAGGAGTCGCCCCCTGCTGGTCACTAGAGAGAATGCAGCTTTAAAGGAGGTTGCCGCCTGGTTTTGAAACTAGTCTCTTAGTGGCTTCAGTTTTTATACACTCAGCAGACCTCCAGACAATTATCCCCCCCCCCCCCCCCTCCCAGAGGAGAGATAACCCCCCCATCCTCAGTTTCTGTCTCTGTGCCTTTCTGTTTAAACCACGTCGATGACTGGCTTGCTCGCTCGGTGAGATTCCTTTCGGTGAAAACCTGCCTCAACACTCGGCAGCAGTGGAGGGTGGTGCCTGCATGAGCCAACAATGGGCCCAGACAGCTAACTGGTTTGGGGAGATCCAGTGACCTCACTCGCTGTGTTGAAACATTTAGAGTCGTTTCAGGCGTCTCAGGTTTATCATATGGACAAGCATTCATTTAAGTAGTAGGAAATAGATGTCGTGTTTACGCAATAGACCAACATAGTACATTTACAGTACAAAGCCTTTCTGAAAAACTCTGCCACTGTAAAAGACTGAACATCACTAAATACACTAGAATTCATACGGTAGAATTCATGCATTTCTCTACCAAATTTCAAGGCAATCCGTCCGATAGTTATCGAGATGTGTTTCATATTCGTCTCGTCACAAGTCCTGTGCATCATCCTGGGCGCCGTCACGGCCACAGACGGAGGGATAGACTCCACAGAAAGCACTTTAACATTGTCCGCTACACAATGAAGCACTTTCACTCACTGCCTTCACAATACAGCGGCTTCTGTCCACTTAGTCCTTGTTACTGAAGGCAATAATGGAGCTGTTCACTTCAACAGACTGAGATGAACAACCCCACAAAACATGGGGGTGAGGGGGGGTGTTTACATATCGGGATTATTCGTTTTTAGATACTTTAGAAACCGGACGTCTTAAATAACATTACATTTTAAAATTTGAGTTTATTTTTTGCATCCAAATCAAATAGTTTACATGATATTCAACCTACGTTTCTTTATTATTCATAGAACCAAAGGGTGCTTGTGTATTTAAGATGCTGTACTCACCAGAGGAGCGGGATCTGGTGGGATCCCGTTGTTAGACGGTATCTAGTCGTGAGCCAATGAGGCGTAACCACCTCGTATACAAGCCTCCCATCCTCATTATGTCACCGAGCTGCAGCAGAGAAGTGTTCCCTCCTCTGGGAAAGACGTTTCACACTGTGGCTGTTTTTTCCAACCACAGTTGCACAGAAGGTTCATTACTGAAACATCCTAGAAAATAACCTTTAAGAAAACATCAAGAAAGCAAGAAGACGATTAACTATATGCACATTAACATGTAGTTTTCTTTATGCGTGTGACAGATCTTGGAGTGTTTATTTGCCGGTGTACTCGGTGTTTGAATCATCGTTTTTTTTGAGCTTTTAACAGATTTTAACATGTCTGGTTGTTTTGCAGGAGTCCACGCGTGTCGTCCCAGCTGAGACAGTGACGTCACCGGTCCTCACCCACCCCCCCCACCACCCCACGCAGAGAGGTGCCAACAGAAAGACAGGATGCCTGCTCCTCCCCCACCCCCTCCTCCCCCAGGACCCCCGCCTCCCCCCACCTTCAGTCAGGTCAGTGAGCGACCTGAACTAATACCGTTATTCTGTACCTGTATACCTGAGACCACCCAGTCTTTACACAGAGAATAATCATTACGTTTCTGGTTATTCCAACACCATATTTGTCTCTCACGCCGGCCAGAAGGCAGACTGGTTACCGTAAAGTATCATGGCAGTTAAGTAGAAAAACAAAAATCGAATTAACGTTAACCTGCCGTAGTTTTGAAGTGTTTTCTTGCATGTTTTCGTGCCTGAAAAAAGGTTTTCCACTCTACTTATTGTAACAACAAGAAAACCTCGTCTGGACTGAAGATCGTGTATTTTCAGGGTCTGCAGTCCAAATCTCCAGGCTGCTGAGTCATGTGACGTTTGTTTACAAGACGAAGTTTGATCCCAAACAAACCAAACGTTCCGCTACAGTTCGGAGGAACCGGAGGTGCGAATATTTATTTGTTAAACTTCCTTCCGCAGGCGAACACGACTCCTCCCAAACTGGGCTCATCCGAGACTAAAGACAGAGGTGCGCTGCTGTCGGACATCTGCAAAGGCGCCAGGCTGAAGAAAGTGGGCGTGGTCAACGACCGGAGCACGCCGATTATAGAGAGTGAGTCGCTGCAGGTTCATTTCGTACACACACTCACAAAACTCATTACTTTTCTATCAATGTCTCAGGTTGATGTTGACACGAGTCTTACTTTTTTCACCAGGAGGAGGAGGAGGAGGAGGAGGAGGAGGAGGTGGCGGTGGTGGTGGCGGTGGTGGCGGTGGTGGTGGAGGTGGTGGTTTTGGAGGCGGTGGGCCAATGGCAATGGGAGGCCTTTTCCAAGGAGGTGTGCCAAAATTACGCCCAGTTACAGGTAAAGAAACATATTCTTTGCTCTATTTTTAACGATCTGATATTTTATATTTTGTCTGTGAATCTGTACCGGCTGCACAAGTGTCTTATCATATGTGTGAATAAATAAACCAGAGAGGAGACGTGAAGTCTAAGTCCAGCTCTGAAGGAAGCGAGCTAATCTATCGGTCATAACAATCATTGATCATCTGTTAATAGTTTATTCAAAGTTCAAACATAACGAAGATGAATATCATCACCGGGCTTTCTTGAAGCAAACACAAAGTTAATATTTATAAGATACGACTACGTAAGGATGTTAACAAGATGGAGGATATATTATAATAATAATAACATGTTATGAACAACAAAGAAGACTGTTAAACTCTTTCTACATTTCTACCGAGCTTTTACTTTTATTCACGTCTGAATAGAAACTCACGCAGAACGTTTAAACGGCCACGAGCCGGGAAAGTGGATCCGGACACGAAGGCGGTTCCTTCCAGCTGAATGGACTCTAAACAGGATTATGAATTATGAATGAACGTTCTTATTTTAGACGGAGCGACTGTGACCTTTGACCTCTCTGCATTTGGGAGAAGCTAAATGCTGAAGATGTAAAACATGGAGAATTGATTCTGTGATTTAAAAAATAAAAGATTCTTAGGGGTCAATATTTGAATGATTAATCTGGGTTCATAAATAGAAATGGTATTTGTTCAAATAAGATCATCCTTTATTAGTCACGCAGCGGGGAAAACTACAGGTGTGTGTGTGTGTGTGTGTGTGTGTGACACACACACACAGTATAGTGCAAACAAGAGACAGTAAAAACACAAGACCAAAGGATTATAAATAAGTAATAAAACAGTAAAGAATATTAAATAAGTAGAAAATCTGGTGCGTTAGACCAGATCAATCACTTTGTCAGGCGTTTCATTTGTTTTATTTTGATATTATTTTGTACTTTACTTTCTTCGGGGTTTTTGATGTGTTGCTCTTCTTCGTCTCATGTGATTGTTAAATTAAACTCTTTTGGGTTTTTAGCTTTTGGTCGAACAAAACGAGACGCTTGAAGACGTCGTCTTTGTCTTTAGGAAACTGTGATCGCTCCATTTCACCGTTCTCTGATATTCTAAAGACCAACAATTCACTGATTTAATCATGAAAATAATCCACAGATTAATTGATGACATTAATTGTATATAATATATTTCCTGCTCCTACTGGGCGTCCTGTGATACGTTATCTTCTCTCTGTCCTCCACCCAGATGGTGCAGCCGGCGGTTCGGTGGGCAGGTCCGCCCTGCGGCCCCCAGGGTCCCGGGCCGCGGCCCCTCGCCCCCCCACAGGCCGCTCCTCCTCGCCCTCTCCGCCCAACAAGCCCTCTCCACCGGAGCACCAGCGCTCCCACCGCCCCTCGCTGCCCGACATCTCCCGCCCCTCCAACAGCAGCAGCAACAGCAGCTCCTCCACAGGCGGAGGGATGAAGCACAGCACCTCCGCCCCGCCGCCTCCTCCACCCTTCAACAGAGGAGGCCGCAGCAACGCTCCGCCGACCCCCAACCAGAAAGCACACGCTCCGCCCTCCTCGTCCTCCTCTCACAGCAGAGAAAAGCCCCTCCCACCGACGCCCAGCAGAGGCCACACCCCTCCCAGCTCCGCGAGGCCGCTTCCGTCTTCCAGCAGGCCGCCGACCGGTGGCTCTTCAGCTCCTCCGCCTCCTCCGCCGTACAGGCCGCACACGTCGGGCGGCGTCTCCAACGGGCCGTCCCACGTGGATGGCGGCGGGGCTCCGCAGCTGCCGCAGAGGCACAACTCTCTGCACAGAAAACACATGTCGGGAGGCGGCAGCCAAGGACGCAGCCACGCTCCTCCACCTCCTCCCTCACCGTCTCCATCCTCAGCCTCCCAGCAGGCCGGCAGACCGCCGCCACCCGCCAGAGAGCCACCTGGGCGCCGAACAGGTACAAACACCCGCACAGTGATCACGTCTGTTACAGGTCAGAGGTCACCACGTCGTACTGTAGATTTGTGTCCGTCAATAACATTTTTTAGGGGGCTTTAAAAGGCACTCTTAAAGGGAAAGTCCCTCTAAAAACACAGTTCTAAAGCTGTACCTCATATTTCTGGGTCCCCTTTGTACTTTTGACCGGTTGCAGTATTAGATACTGATATATTTCCAGTGACCTGACCAGTGGTTGCGTCAGACTTGACACTGGAAATGATGTTGATTGTGCTTCACTGCGTATCTACACGTTCAGGATGTATCTGAACAGGAATGTTCGTTCAGAGGACGAAGCAAGTTTTGACTCGTTATCTCTGAGCGTCTCGATGGAGCGGAAACATTTCCTCCACGAGGATCTCACCGACTGTCGGTCGAGTTCTGATAAGTAGAGCAGCGACGTTTGTCTCTACGTAACGTTCTTCTGAAGCCGGGTGTCTGCATAGACCTTTAATGTTCCCCGATATATCTACAGCTGCTTCTGTGGAGGAGATAATGACACATGTTAGATGCGTCCTTATTGTTTAAGTGTGTAGCTGCTCGTGTGTGTTGATGTTGAAGGAAACACTTTGAGATATTTTAGACAAAACGTTTGAGTTTTCTGGAGTTCATCCTTTTATAACTGAGATAAGCTCAGGTGTGATCTTGTCTCCTCGGAGCGTCTTTTTATTTATGGCTCTCTGGAAAATATATATTCATAATTTGAATTCAGAGTGAGCACAGAAAACAGGAAGGCACTTGTTAGCCGGCGCTCTGTGTTGTGACGTCGTGGTTTCTCTGCATTCCTGGAGCCCTGTGGAATATTCCAGCATTCCTCTTCACTTTCACTCGGACTTCTCTCCTTCTTCTCACGTTAAGTTGCGCGACGTCTTGTTCCCGTTCGGTGCTCCTCGTTGTTCTCTCTTTATGTTCTGATATTTCGAAGCTGTAAGGAGGCCGCAGTGCTTCACAAGCTGCAGTTTATAACCGGTTCCCTCTCAGACGGCGCTCACTGGTTCGTAGGAAACGTTTCTAGAACCAACAGGTCATGTTGGTGACGTTTGTTGTGTGATGCTCTAGTTTTACGTTGTTAGATTTCACTATTTCGCAGCATTTAAAGCACCGTTACGTGTGGTTCTGTATATGTTTAGTGCAGTACGTTGATGTCAAAATCATCTATAATATGTGATTCATGGCAAAGAATGAAAATACACTAAACAACTAACTTAAATTTTAACGCACTCAAATTCTGCCATCGACATCCATTAAAATAACATCACTTTGAAACAGCTGTTTTGATTGCTATAATGTAGAGTAACATTATACGTGTCATCGTGTGTGTGTGTGTGTGTGTGTGTGCGTGTGCGTGTGTGTGTGTGTGTCTGCTCTCTGTGTGTGTGTGTGTGTTGTCCACACAGCTCCCCAGGTGCCCCCCTCTGGATCTCGTAATAACGGCGGTCGTGATGCCCCTCCCCCTCCTCCTCCGTACCGCGTCCACAGCTCTGTGGCCTCAGAGGCACACAGCCGGGTGGGCAAACCTCCTCCACCTCCCTCCTCTTCCTCCTCCGTCTCATCTTCATCCTCCTCCTCCTCCCGAACCCCAGCTGGACCCCCTCCACCGCCCCCGCCCATCCGGAACGGCCACTCCTCCATCTCCTCCTCCAAGTTCATCATAGGTGAGTCGGGCGTCGTCACCTTCCTCCTCCTCCATTCGTGGTTTCACCAACGTCAAGCTGGTCTTTAAGAACATTTATGAGCAACGTTTCCATCCAAAAGGAGCACAAAGTTTATCTGCATCAGAAGAACGTAGGCGGTGTCTTCTTCGTCCACTGCTGTGAATATATGGAGTTGGTTGGTTGGCGCTAATTCTTCAGTCTGGTGATGTTCTACCGTTGTAGAATAAAAGATGACGACCAGATGACGTAATTAAAAGAGAGCCAGTCAGAACCACAAATAATGAGAACTAAATGATGTAAATATGTTGTTTATTGTCACAAGGTGTGATTATTGTCTACGTATGTTTCTTTTGCGCTTTCTCACATTTTGCTTTAATTTTGCTAATGTAGCTGCTTCCTCTTCCTCTGTGGTATTAGTAGAGTTGTTTTATTGAAGAATAGCCGCAAACAAAGCTCCGCTAATTCTATGATGAACACGTTTTCCTGTTAATTCTTTCACAATAAAAGTCCTTTTATTATTTAAAAAGCATTTTAGCAGCAAAATTAGGAAACTAAATTTCTAGGAAATGTACAGACGTGACAAAAACGAATGTAACCACGGCCTTAGTCTTTTAAAACTAATATTGGATTAATATCCACATTTAAATACTTAACAGTGTTAAATTAAATGAGCTAAAGAGGAAACTATAAGCCCACATTCATGGTGGTAGAGTGTAACATAAAGGTAAAAATCAAAGCAGCCGAGAGCTGATTTCGAGTCTCTAGTATGAGTCGAGCTTAAAAAAACACAGGATCCTACATCTCCCATAATGCAACGCGGCATCTTGAGTTGCATTATGGGCCGTGGCTCCAACACACCGCTGTGTTTTCTTTCTAGATGTCCGCGTTGTTGTGATGTAGAACTAGTGTGTGCAGAGTTCTCCTCCGCTGTGTGTTTAATCCTCAGCAGCTGTTAGCGTGGTTTGTTTTGATTAAAGACCGTCGGCTTCGATAGTCAAATAATCCTCCAGTCATGCAAACGTGACCTTTCTGTTGTTTCCTGAAACAAACCAGGAGAGAAGGGACGCTTCCTAGATTACTGTTTCATGTCGTACACACAGAGAACACATTGATACTGATTCAGCACATTTGATATTAACTAAAAACAATCGCTATACAGGTGTTTTAGGGAGTCTTCTTTTCACCCGTTGTGTTACTTTGAGTTCTTGAAGAGAACTTTTGTTTTTCTCGCATGTCTCCACGCCATTATTCAAATAATGTACTTATTTTCCGACCGTATCTCTGGAGCGCAGCAGCAGCACACAATGAACCACATCATCTAATTATAAGTGAGACAGTTTCAGCGATGTTTCAGAACACGCTGCCGTCGTCGTACTTTGTGACTTCAACACATTAACGAGATGTAGAAGAGACTTGACTAAGAGTTCTAAGTGAAGTTCTTGCTCACAGTAAAGAACCCTGTGCATCGGGATGAAACGTCTGATGAGGAACAAAACATAGTTGATAAAGTTCCTACGAGTGTGAGAGACGTTCTCTTAGTTTTGGGATTATTTTGAGGTCATTGTGGACGAGTTCTGAGGGTCTAACAGGTTTGCTATTATTAACTAACTAACTAACTAACTTAGCTACTTCATACTTGATTTAGAAGATGCAAAATATTGTGTTCGTAAACAATCAACAACAGATATTTAATGGCAGTTTTAGAGTTTGATTACATCTCGTTTTTAGAGGAGCGTCTATGACTTTTATTAAACCGAAGATTATAAAACAACACCAGCTAATAAAGCCTTTAAAAGGATTAGATTGTTCATGTGTGCCTCATAATACACATTTTAAATGTTGTTCTTCTTCCTCAGATGATTTTGAATCCAAGTTTAACTTCCACCCGATTGAGGACCTTCCACCTCCAGAGGAGTACCGGCATTTCACCAAGGTCTACCCGAGCAAAACCAACAAGGGTACGAGTACGCAGAGTACGCAGAGTACGCAGAGTACGCAGAGTACGCAGAGTACGCAGAGTACGCAGAGTACGCAGAGTACGCAGAGTACGCAGAGTACAGTCGTGTTATTTTGACTCTTCAGTACTTTATGTCGGCTGCTTACGTGTACCGTTAGGTTTCCGTGCTGCTCACTGAGAGGCTTCTTGTCACACCACTTTGGTTTATTTGACCGGTGTGTTTTATAAACAAACCTAATTATAATTTATGAATATGAAAGATCAAATAGATCGTTGAGCTTTAACTTTATCATTTACAAACTTTTATATTCAGTATAGGGCGAGAGGAGGAGGGGCTTAACGTCAACATTTAAAGAGTAACTAAACCCCCAAAACTGCAAACTAATGTACACGTCTGTTTATTAGTGTTGAGTCCTGATCTTGACATTTTAGTGCAAAGTATACATATTGGGTATGAAAACACACAGTGACTGCCCTCTACTGGTTACTATTAGCATTAGCAGTCAAACATTCAGCAGTTTACTGACTCTTTAACACATGAAAGCACAACTCTGGAGGCCTTAGTGGAGCCGTATTTATTATAATGTCGAGCCTGTTTATCAGTTAGTCATTTCCACCAGTGTGTGTGTTGAAGTGGGAGAACTGACCTGTAGTGACCCTCCTGTCTCTCTCTCTTTCTCTCTCTCTCTCTCTCTCTCTCTCTAGCCATGATGAGAGGAGCTCCTCCGGCGCCGCCGGTGGGGAGGTGAACGGACCTCAGCTCAGGACTTTAACTCTCAGTCAGCCGACTCCATGGACGGAGGGAGAGAGAGAGAGAGAGAGAGTGGTATCGAAGCACTCTAATCACACAACACACTACAACACACACTAACACTAAAACCACCAGCTGGAAGCACAACGTAAACACCGACACCTCAGCAGGTTTGACTCGACTCTCCGCTCGCTCTCAGAGGCTTCTGTTCCACGCTAAACATATCAGGACCAAACTCCAGCTCTGTGCATTCCTTCTTTTTATTCTTAATCCATAATCATGATTATAACGGTGACTTTCATCATTCTCAATAACGTTTGATTTTTTTGTATTTTGGTGTTGGCATTAATATCGCGGAAACTTGTCTTTTTTATTTTATTTGAATTTGTATTTCCAGCAGATGAATTTCAACAAATGCCATGAATGTGTGTGTGGGAGGAGGACGGGGGTGATGACGGTTATTTTGTTTTATTTTAGTTGTATTTTGTCTTAAATAGCCATTCCAGGAGTGCCAGGTGAGGGTGTGTTTGAATCAACTCTGTGTCAAGTGTGCCAAAACTGGGTGGGGTCAAATAATTATATATTTATATATATGTATGTATGTATGTATGTATGTATACATACATATATATTTATATGTATATATACATACATATATATATATTTATATGTGTATATATACATACATATATATATTTATATGTATGTATGTATATATACATACATGCAGACATACATATTCAATTGAGATGTTTTCATATTCTGCAAACTGCAAAGCTCGCCAAGTTCTGACAGAAGCCTCGTCGTTTATTTTTACATTTGGAGAGGAACTGTTTCCTGTTTGTTTTCTGTGCCCCCCCCCCCCCTACTTTCCTTTATAGTGTGTGGGGGGTTATATTTCCATCTTGAGGCCATGTTGCACGGAAGCTCAACTGCTGAACTGAGACACTGTGCATGACGCTTGTTTATGCACCTACGATGCCAGGAGACGCTGAGATCAGCTTCATCCCGAATGTTTCTGATGCGTTTAAACTCACACTCTGATCATCTTCCTCCAAACACTCTGTGGTTCCACTAAATCATTCTCTGTTTACTGGACCGAGACCGTGTGATAGCTGCAGGTCTCACGGCGTTTATAAGGGATCGTTTATCAACCTCCTGTCCGGGGAAGTCGACCTAAAAGCTGAACTCTGTTGTGAATCCATCGATTAACTTTTGCTGCCGGTGGCCCCTTTTTACTTTCTTATTGTTTCCATAGAAGGACTTTAACGGCCAGAGGAAGACGACATGTTGTTTAATTGCTATGCAAGGAGCAGTTTGTACAGAGTGTAGTTGGTAGTAGCTAACCAAAAGAATAAAATACTATAAAAAAAGAGGAACACATAAGTGCCAGAGAACCGTTTAAGCAGATGGAGGTTCATTACTTTAAAACACTAATTCCATCAAATTCACACTAAGAGGGAGAAAGAGAGACGCTCGGTGCTGCAGCGCCCCCTGCTGGTCTCTGCCTTACACTAGTCTGTTGTCACTCTCATCGGTACCAGTACGTCTCATTTGTTCGTTTTTAGGGGGTAAAGACGATGACGACAAGGTATATGAGAAACAAGTTTATTTGAAAATGCAATAAATATTGTATATTTACATTAAGGAATATGGTAATCATAGCTGTTGATCTATTTTTGATGTTGTAAAAAGCTTGTAATATAGGAAAGAGAAATGATTATAACAATGTTCAGTCGCTGAGCTCTGGTGTGACTCTGGAGCGCTTCTCTCTGGATGTTCGGACCAACGAGGGCCGACGAGCTCAACGCATGTGTGACGTTTTGCCAACGAGACGACATTTTTTTGGGGATCCTGTTTCTATACGAGTCCATTTGTCGGGTACTGTGATGACATCACACAACAGTGGGACTACACTTCCTGTCCCGGATGTTTTGCTCAGCTCGTCACACAGGTGACCCGACACGCTGGCGTCTCCTCCTGCTCTCACTTTGTCCACTCCAAGAGCAAAATAAACCCTGTGGTCGTTTCATGTTAATCAACCATGTTTTTATCATTTGGAATAATTTCAAATAAATATGGGAAAAAGGGACCTGATGCAGCGTGTTTCTGTTTTAATGAGTCTGTGTCCTTTGAAGAACATTTTAGTCCTTTACTGAAGTCAAAGTATTTAAACGTTCACTAGACGTGTGTACTTATAACTTGTCTGCTATATAATAATAATAATGGTGTTTTCAGATTGGTGTGCTAACATAAGTAGTATTTTAGTTTCACTGTTCAGTTAAACATTTTGAATTTACAGTGTTTTTGTGTGACATCGGACTGAAACATGGAAGTGTTGGAAGTCGGTCTCAAAATACAAACATTAAAATGTATAAATATTTTATCACTTATCATCTCATTATAGGCTTTTTCCACAGCAACAGTTGTGAAGTGATGAATATGAGTTCACTTTTTACAAGTAATTTAAAAGATGTAGGATTAAATACACATGAGGTCAGACTGTGAATGTGTACGCAGTGTAATACTGTTTGAACTATATGTTAATAATCACTGGTTTAATCTTTAGTAATGCTATTTTGTTATGAGTTCATATCTTTTATTAATGTAAAATCTAGTGGAGTGAGAAGTACAATATTTGCTTCAAATGTAGTGAAGTAGAAGTATAAAGTACCAGAAAATGGGAAAAGTAAAGTACAAGTTCCTCGAAATTTTACTTAAATACAGTACTCAGTATATTAAATGTACTTACTCAAAATAAAATGTAACTGTAAAGCTAAGAGGGAAAAACAAATTGGCCACCATTAGATTTTTTTTAAATTACATTTTAATTGTTTTTGTTATTTATAATTTCCATCTTGTTTTTTTTGTTTACTTTTTTAAGTGAATTCATTTTTTGTAGTTTTTTTTGCAGTGAAAGCTCTGATTGTTTAAAATGTCTCTCGTTCAGTTAAAAAGAGAGAATAAGAGACTGTGGGTATTACATAGACACTTAAACCCGCCAAAAAGTACATTTTGGAAACGCCCACAGCTCCTCTCAGCCAATGAGATCCGCCAGAAACCCAAAAACCCGCGGAGAATGATTGTAAGGGAGGAGCACGAGACACTGGTTTCGACTTGCAGCTTCTCGAGCATGAGGGCTTCACTCAAAGTCTCTCTCAGGTAAAACACTTTCATCTTTATTTTATATAAAGCAATGTGCAACAGGGTTTGACTAAACTTTGTAAGTAAAACTAATTTAAGATGATTTTGTTACTAAGTTAAGATTTTTTTATTTATTATTTATTTAAATTAATGTGAGTTATAAAGATGTGTTGACGCACCTCATGCGTTTATTTTATGAAATATGAATACGCGCTCGTGGAACTGTAGATTTGACGTTTGTGGAGGGATAAACAACTTAAATACCAACAATATATATTTTAAAGTATTGAAGCTGACTTATTGTTTCACACCTCAAATTTGGGGGGAATGTTCTAAATTAACTGCAAAGTCCTAATAAATCACTTATTTGATCATCATTCAATAATAATAATACAAAACTTTTCTGTGCAAAACGCTCGATATACAGAACTAAAATAAATACACATGGTAAAATTAAATGCAGTTTTAATACTATAACAGTCCTTCAGTCAACCTGCATGTTGTATCTTTTGTATTACTGTTAAACTGTATTGTATTAAACCGAGATATTTTTATTTTAGTCAACCTGCACTGATATAAATGTAGACAATAAAATAACCGCACAGTTTAATTAAAACATTTTAAAAACCGTTTCAACAGAAACTGTATGTCCCAATCTCCACACTAATAAAAAAAACTAACTGCTGTGAAGTCTGACCGTTTTCAGGAATAAACAGGAAGTCACAGAACCAGATACTTCCGGTCAGTGTTGCCGACTTGGCGACTTTCTCGCTAAATCTGGCGACTTTCCAAACCCTCATGGCGACTTTTTCTGTCAAAAGCTACTAGCGACAAATCTAGCTACTTGGTGTTTTGACTCTGGTGTTTTGACTCTGACGTGAAAGCACGTACCGTTCGGCACGCGGGAGCTGCCGTGAGTCCCTCCGCCGCCTCAAAGCACTCAAAGGTGGTTAGTGTCACAGTAGCCCCTCGCGCAGCAGTCCCAGCTGCAGAAAGAGGAGACCCACACTCTCCATGTCCAGAATGCAAATGAATCGCGCATGCGCAAAGCCGCCGCTAGTCCCGCCTCTCTCCTACAGCGCTCATTACAATTATGCAAATTAGGCGATGACGTCTACTTTCCTTACGGAGTTAACACTGCTTCCGGTTACATCCATAGCGCGAAATTTTCGAAGCGAAATATTTCCCGGAAAACAAGTCTCACTAAAGCCGTGCAACAACACGTTTGTTTTTAAAGCGCGACAGTCTGTATTTAAAATGATCGTGACAGTGATCACTTTACTAGGTATTCTTCACTTTGCCGCCGGTAAGTTTACATCTTGACTCTATTAAAAACAATAAAGTAAATAAAAACTACGTTGCTACTGTTTGGAGACTTCTTCGGCTACAGTCTACTTAGCATTAGCATGGTAAGCCTAACCTCGGTGGTGTTTGCTCTATTTAAGTTTTGACGCGTTTGACCCAAACATCACAATAACATGAATAAGTGTCGCTATTTGAAGCTTGTTTTGTTTGATATTGTCGAGACTTTCTTGAGCTTTTAGTCTTATTTCAATGCGTCGAAGTGTTTGATCTTTATGTCACTTTTTTCCTAGCTGTGGTGTTGGTGGTGACATGATGTTCATGTACAATAAAGCTAATAAATCCAGTGTAACAACACAGACGACAGCACAAGACCTGTTTGATTTGGAGAGAACCCTTTGGACCTGGTTTAGTTTTAGTGTTTATGTAATAATTTATTTCATCCTGTGAAGCTTTTTCCAGCGTCACTCATGTGTTTTAACTTCATAGTTAAAATGTATGAAACATTTCAGGAGACTCAAAGCAGTGTGGTTGGATAATATTAATTAAATTAGTGGATTTATTTTCTTACACTACTTTACTTGGCATCAGGTGGAAATGTTGGCATACTGAAGTCTTTCTGGTTTAGTCTGCGTCCTCTTTTCTTATCACACTTTTGTGTCGGTCACAAAGTTGGACTGTAAACACCTGGACTGTGCAACGTGAATGCTGAGAAGATGTCTGTTCTCGAGGCTTTCAAACTGTCTAAAGATCATGTTTGTCTCACAGGAGGGTCTCGTGCCGTTTGCCCGACGCAGACGATCAAGGTGGTTGAAGGTGAGAATGTTACTCTTCACTGTGGTCTGGATCCCCCGGTCAACTTGTCTCGTTACACGGTGGATTGGACGAGAGTTGACAACCAGCACTTTGTCTACGTCTATCGACATGGACGGGAAGACCCTGGTTCAGTGGCGGATCAATACAGAGGCAGGACCACCATCAATCATGAAGCTCTGAGCAGAGGAATCCTGACCCTCAAGATCTCCTCAGCCAACCTGTCAGACAGCGGATCATACAAATGCTTTGTCCCAGAACTGGAGGTCTGCTGTGAGGTCCATCTCATCGTTGGTAAGCAGTTTAATACTCTATAGGTCAGCTCAGGATTCAAGATTCATATAATGAACCTGCAAATAATGAATAACTGTGTTTGTGTCGTTTGAATCAGAAGAAAAAGAGACAAAGACAGATGTTTCCAACACAACTGGACCTGCAGTGGAAGAAGTGACCGAGACAGACGATGGTGGTAAATGTCTTTGAATATTTACACTTTATCCTTCAGTCTCTCTGAGAACAAGAGCCCAAGTAGATTAAAACAAACAGCTCTGTCTCATATTACTAGAATATATTTTATCCTGTATTTTCAGCATAATGAGGTTTCTTTTGTATATTTTTTTAACAGCATCCAAAGACCAACAGAACCGGACAAAGACAGATGTTTCCAGCACAACTGTACCTGCAGATTGTGGTAAATGTCTTTCTGAATCGTTCTTTATGGAACTTTGATTCGCTTTATTCTACGGCGTCTTTGAACACAAGACCGTCTGACTGGAGGTTGTGTCTAAATGTTTTGTTGTTTAATCACCAGGAGTAGCCTATAGATGAATCATCAGAATGAAGAACCATATTAAATAAACCTTTGAGCCTCATGGTGATCTTATCAACTCTGTCTGATGTTCCTTCAGGTGCTGCGAAGAGGACGGCTGTCTGGAAAATTGTCCTTCCTGTTGTTGGAGGTGTCCTTGTTCTTGTTGCTGCTTTTCTTCTGTGGAGATGTGGAGTGATCGGTGAGTAACAAACTTCTGCTCTACAGCATTTTATACATTGTTAGAATGTAACTATATCGTCTCATATTAGAGCCAGTAGGGAAAATAAAACTAGCTCCATCTTTAGCTGACTGTATATAGAGTAGTTAAAACCAGCTCCACCTCGACAACCTACAACAGTAAGGTGCTGCTCTAGCTTTGATGCATCACTTTTAACTATCCAATGATGTCACATAGAATCAAATATCAGTCACAGGAAACCATCAATGTTTACTGTTTTATATTCTATATTTGTCTTGTCCGTTCCCTTTGGTTGTTGTTGAACTAATGAAATGAGCAACAAGCTAAGAACATAACTGGTTGTGAATGTATTTGCACAGTTAACAGTACACACTGACTGCTAAAATAAACTGCTTTCCTTGTCCTCATAGAGAAATGTATGCAGATGCTCAAAGGAGAGAGGCAGCAAGAATACGAGGGGCCAAGAGACATTGAACTACAATAGAGGAAGGGACCCTGCTGAGGAAACATCATGCAAGTGATGGTCGAGGTGCCTCTGTACGTGTCTTCTAGTGTGTTTGCTTTTTAAATACCAGCCCACCAAACATCTTGGTGCTATGAAATCGGGGACCTTTTAAACTTTTTTACTTTTCATCATGTGGTTTGATCATAAGCATAAGCACACATTTACAACTCGTAGACGACATGAAGACACTGACTCTGTGATCATGTTTTTACTTTGAAAGTGCTCTGACTGTATTTTTTTTTTATTTATTTTTTTTTATGTGTCTGAATGTGAAAAATTGTCCTTCTTGGCCAATAATCAGTGCTGCTTGTACAGTCAGCGGTTTACCGGCTGTAGAGCGGCCGGTCCTTCAATCAGAAGATCGGTGGTTCGATCCCCGACTCTCTCCCGTCCATGTTGATGTGTCCTTGGGCAAGACACTGTGGAGAATTTCAGTATTAAATGCATTATTAGTAGGATTTAATAACACCCCTAGTGGTGAGTAGAAGTGTCACAATAATAAATATGTTAGTCACAATATGTTTCCATATGGAATGTATTATAGGTTTACAATATTCTTACTTATAGAGGATATTATATGTTACAGTATATTAACTCATTGAATGTATTAAATCATAGAAGTATAGTCACTGTAGGTATTAAAACACTAAGAATAGTCTTGAGGGTCAGATAGGGATTCTGAGTGAGGTGTCAGACATGCAGCAGCAAATGGAGGCGACCTCATCGATGGAGGATGGGGCCAGTGGGACGGTCAAATGCCAAGCTGACCAGCAGGACAGAGAGGAGGAGTTCAAGATGTTTTGCTAAGGGATCGATAATGGGAGGGGGTAGAATTCAAATGAAGCCAATCACTGATCGCCACGGAGGGTCATTCACATGTTTTATGACAGTATCGGACACTTTCCGACTCTCAGGGGATACAAAAGACAATGTTTTAGGGAGTTTACCTCAGATCACTGCAGCTCTCATTTTCAGCTAACTGGTCGCGCCGGACTGTGAGGAGATGCGTGTATGTGGTCTCTGCTCTCGAGAACATTACTATTGATAGTTAATTCAGTTTGTAAGTGAACTTTGTGTAGTACATTAAATATTGTTTTAATTTTGGACCGGGTCCAGCTCATTCTTCTGATGCGCGTGCGCAGTAAGAAGCTCGCAGCAGAAGAGTACCTGCGGCCTGCAAGCTCCTTCATCCTTTGTTCTAACCCTAACAACACTTAACCCCAAATTGCTCCCTGTGGTGTGAGACTGACCCACTTTGGTTGGTCGGAAAACTAGAAAGGTGCCTTTTTCATTTATTAAACAGGAAGTACATAACACATTACATTAAAAACGTCAGTGTGTATTTTTGTATTACCTTGAAATTCTATGAAATACTGTTTGTAAAGTTTTAAATTAAATGATGTTAATATAAAGTCTGATCTGTGCTTTCATTTGGTCGCTCCTTGATCATCATCGCTCTCTTTAACAGCAGGTTAAAGCCTCATTACAGGTTGACATGAAATAAAATGGGGTGTGTTGTGGAATATTTCTTATGACTAGTCGGGAGAAGAAAGTTGAGGTTTTCTATCAATATAAAGTAAAACAGAGTTTTGATGAACGATCAAGGTTTGTAAAGTCAATTTATTTGCTTGCAAGCAAAGAGAACAGTCTCACAGACACATCGCAGTCATCTGGAAGAGTGCTCTACCTAACACTCAGAATGCATGGACATTTATGCTCAGACAGCTTCCTGTTATCTGCTTTAGCTAATAAGAATACACAAAGAACACAACAAAAGGCAGGTCATCCTTCGAGCCTTAGTATATCATTTAAGACAGTCAGGAAGATGCTTTTATCTCCTGTTTACAAATCCCTTTGTTCACAGTTTGCCTTACACTAATCAGTTTAAACTCACAACAGATGCTTCCTTTGAAGTCACTGTGACATCGTTAAAATGACCATTTGCAGAGACAGAACAGACATTCTTTACCCTCACCCATCCCATCTGCATGCAAAGGTTTACGCCTTTACAACTTAAGATAACGCGTCATCAAAGGAAGTCAAAAGTATTTCAAACAGAGGATCTCTGTTAATCAAGGCCTCTCTGTGTCTCTGTCTTACGAAGAGTAAACAAAAACAGTGCACAATGATAACAGATAACAAGACACCTGGATACTAAACTAATTAAAGTCATCTACTGAAACTACAGTTTGGTGTCTGCTCTTTTAGGACTTACATTCCTTAAACCTTCACATGAGACTATGACATATTTTCCCATTACAGGTGACTGGCTAAGTGGAGTGCAGGGTCGTCCTTCAATCAGAGGATCGGCGGTTCGATCCCAGGCTCTGCTAGTTGCATGTCGATGTGTCCTTGAGCAAGACACTTGTACCCCAAATTGCTCCCGTAGCTGTGCCTACGGTGTGATAGACTCTGAATTGTAAGTTGCTTTAGATAAAAGCGTCTGCTAAATGACTAATGTAATTTGGATATTGTTAAAGATAATATCATACATTTCTTAAATGAAAACTTCAAGAACTAAAGTAGAATCTTAAAGGTGATTTTATATTTTACTGTGAGGTGATTTAAAGGATTAGTTTGATCCTTTAGGAAACGTGTTGATTTCATCTCCTAGATTAGAACATTAGTTCCACTCGCTACCACCAGTTAGCTTAGCATCTGTTAGCATGGTTACGATCTTGTCCATAATTTATCATCCTCATTGTTCATTCTGTACTTTACTTCTGTACACAAGATGTCTATTTCCTGTCTGTCCGTCCAGGAAGAGGGATCCTCCTCCTCATTTCTCCCTGTTGAAGCTTTTGAAAACTATAGCACGTTAACTGTAAGGATCACATATGTCTAAGAGAAGGGACATCATATATAGTAGTCATATGGCATATCGAATATGGTTCATTCAAATAACAATTACAAATCCCTAAACAACGTTGAGGAGAAACGGACAGGTTATGCCCTCTTCATAGTTCAAATGTATGAAACATTTCAGCAGACTCAAAGCAGTGTGGTTGGATAATATTGATTAAATTAGTGGATTTCATTTATTACACTACTTTACTTGGTATCAGGTGGAAATGTTGGCATACTGAAGTCTTTCTGATTTAGTCTACGTCCTCTTTTCTTATCACACTTTTGTGTCGGTCACAAAGTTTAGCTGCATCTTTGTGAAGCAGCAGGAACTGAAGCTTCAGTCTGGAGCTCTGACACAATGACAAAGTAAGAAGCTCTCATGTGTTTGGAAAGTCCAAATCCAAGTCAGGGCTGAAATAAAAGAAAATCTCAACTCTTATAAAATGCACTCGTATTAGTAAAGATTATTTTGTAGTAGGAAGAGTCGCATCCTTTTTTTTAAATGTATTTTATTGACAAAATGTATTAAAGATAAACATTTGCAAAACATATGAAGGTAGTGTAATACACACAAATAATACAAAATGTGATTAAAGAACAATTACATTACAAAAATACATTTATATACACAGCTATAAACAAACCTAATAAGACATATTGGTGAAAATATTTTAATAATTTTCCAACAGGGTTCTACTTTTGTTCAGTAAACTTGGTGAGTTGAGAAGTTAAATCCAAAGAGAAAAGGAAAAAAACTGTTTATGAATGAATCATTTGGACTATAAAATAATACGATCAAACAAATGTTCAAGAGCGCCATCATTTGGATATTGTTAAAGATAATATCTTAAAGGTTAAAAGAATAAACAAAACAGACTCACACTACAAGTCAATTCCCTTCAGTTTCATTCAGAGCAGGAGAGATATCGGTGGGACATGGACGCCTCACTGTAGCCTCTGGGATTTGTAGTCCTTTGACCCCTCAAACTGCTGCAAAACAGCAACGGAGATGGAAGAACTCGGCCTGTAATGTCTGCCTTAAAAGATAGAATAATATGCCAGGAGAGAGAGAGACCTGCTGGCACCAAACAGAATAATACAAACTAAAACACAGACGGTCAAACTGTCACAACTTGTAACAGTTGACAGATTTCAAATGAAAATCGGTTTTATTGTTTTAATCTGTATCAATGCGTCTCACAAAAAGTTGTGGAGGAAACTCTAAACTTTTACATCAGTTCTCTTTGTGTATTCTAAATTGGTTTAACGTGAAAGTCTGTTAATGCTGCAAGTGACACACACACTTTCTTTATCTATTTAATATCTTTGGTTGTATTTTGATTATATATTAATCATGACTGTATTTGATGTAGATAGTGGAGAGAGACATGAGATGTGGGGGTGAGGGGGCGTTACGTTGTCCTGTGAGGTCACGTGCCCGTGAATTTGGCGGATCCTTTTCATTTATGCAGAATAAGAAAGGCCGACTCTCTGCTGCATGACGGACGTGCTAGTAAACGTCCGCAGGCGCGAAACTATCAAGATTGAAACTAGGCCGCGCTGATCAAACATGAATCAATAATCTGTAACTACATGGCCTTTTTACCGCCTCAGATGTTCTCAAAAACATATTTTAGTGTAGTGTTTAGCTGTAAAATGAGAAAGTCTGCGTCTTTCTAGAGCCAAAATAAGCACCGCCCCACCTGCTGAACATACCGTCACCAACCACTTGACTTTTTTTAAATCATCAAAGTGTCTCTTTCACAGTAGACCTGCTTCTCTTCGCTGCATGGAGTTCACCACCATCACCACCGGAGGTCTCTTTCACAATAGACCTGCTTCTCTTCGCTGCATGGAGTTGATCATGGAGTTGATACTTTTAATTCTCCAGAGTATTGTTCTGTTTGCAGACTCGGGCACCGGTAAATTTATATTATTATTCTCTGTTTTAATATTCTGCACTTTGGTGAAAACATGTTTTCTCTTACAGGAGAATGAGGTTATTTATTTAAAATGATATTCTGTTTAGGATGTTTTGCTGGGACGTTGTTTTTAAACATTGTGTGGATGAAATATTCTATAGACTGAAGACCTGAGGAAGTCTACATTAAGAGACTTTAAATTACTTATATTTGCAAATATAATTGGCCAATAAAGACGACTCCAACATGGAGGGTGACTTTATTTTAATATAATCTTCTCGTATAATAACTTTGCTCGGTTTACCTTTGAGTGGTAATATTAATCATTCCTCACAATCATTTAAAATCATGTCTTAAGTGATCATAGGAAAAAAGAGCATTCTTTTTGACGCTGATGGGCGGGACCAGTCGGCTGCTCACGAGCTGCTCGAGAGGCGGTGGGCACTGGTTGCTAGGATACGGTATATACGCGGAAGTAGCCGGTAGAGCGGCTTCTCTGAATGAAAATAGAACTGAAACACGTAGAGGAGAGAGAATGGACCCTGCTGGTCTCCAGTGATGTTGTGTTGAGAGGAAACATCTTGGTACGTACGACCGTTTGGTTCAAGAGCGGAAGACAGAGAAAGATTACTACTTCCGTGGTATTTGTCCCGCCACTCCTCCACTCTGATTGGTCGGCTGGGTGGCAGGGCTACGTACGAGGGCGTGGTAGAAGTAGTAGCTAGTGTGAAGACGCCGTGGCACGAATGAAAACATTCATCAGTATCAGAAGTCGTACATCTATCAGAAATATTTCCACCTCGCTCACGGACTTAATTATGAAGTTTCTTGTAACTTTCCTGATTATTTGTCTGTTTCCTCAAACTATTCTGGATGAGTTTGCATCGTTCACTACTTCATAGCTCCGGCTTCTTTATGACAATCTGTTATTGGTGTACTTACATGGAATCTGTGTTTACACATTTTAATACAAAAATATTTTATTATAAGAATTATTAAGATGTCCAATAAGGTGAAAGTGATATGAACTACAGTTTCATACAACGGTCTCATTGTCGATATATAAGTAGGATAGAACTTTATAAAACGAAATATGAACAAGTAAGGTGCAAAAACTAAATGCCAGACATGAAAACAAGCTAACGGTAAGGGCGGCCAATAAACTGGTCCGGCTGGTCCAAGCTGAGCAGTGCGTGCGATACGGTGTTTTTCTGTCGCGCAGCCGCAGTGGAGGACTGGGAGGAGCCGCTGCTGCCGGCGCGGAAGTCAAAGTATTTAAACATTCACTAGACTTGTGTACTTATAACTTGTATAATAATGGTGTTTTCAGATTGGTGTGCTAACATAAGTAGTATTTTAGTTTCACTGTTCAGTTAAACATTTTGAATTTACAGTGTTTTTGTGTGACATCAGACTGAAACATGGAAGTGTTGGAAGTCTGTCTCAAAATACAAACATTAAAATGTATAAATATTTGATCACTTATCATCTCATTATAGGCTTTTTCCACAGCAACAGTTGTGAAGTGATGAATATGAGTTCACTTTTTACAAATAATTTAAAAGATGTAGGATTAAATACACAGGAGGTCAGACTGTGAATGTGTACGCAGTGTAATACTGTTTGAGCTATATGTTAATAATCACTGGTTTAATCTTTAGTAATGCTATTTTGTTATTATGAGTTCATATCTTTTATTAATGTAAAATCTAGTGGAGTGAGAAGTACAATATTTGCTTCAAATGTAGTGAAGTAGAAGTATAAAGTACCAGAAAATGGGAAAAGTAAAGTACAAGTTCCTCGGAATTTTACTTAAATACAGTACTCAGTATATTTAATGTACTTAATTATTTTTTTTAAAATTGTAACTGTAAAGCTAAGAGGGAGAACAAAATAAGTCCATTCGATTTTTTATATTTTATTTTTTTTTGTTATTTATAATTTCCATCTTTGTTTTTCTGTTTACTTTTTTAAGTGAATTCATTTTTTGTAGTTTTTTGCAGTGAAAGCTCTGATTGTTTAAAATGTCTCTAGTTCAGTTAAAGAGAGAGAAGAAGAGACGGTGGGTGTTACTCATAGAGAGACTCTTAAACCCGCCAAAAAGTACATTTTGGAAACGCCCACAGCTCCTCTCAGCCAATGAGGTCCGCCGGAAACCCCAAACCGGCGGGAAATGATTGTAAGGGAGACACTGGTTACGATTTGCAGCTTCTCGAGCATGAGAGCTTCACTCAGTCTCTCTCAGGTAAAACACTTTAATCCTTAGTTTATATAAAGCAATGTGCAACAGGGTTTGACTGAACTTTGTAGGTAAAACTTATTTACGAGGATTTTGCTTAATAAGTTAAGATTTTTTATTTATTATTTATTTAAATTAATGTGAGTTATAAAGATGTGTTGACGCACCTCGTGCGTTTATTTTATGAAATATGAATACGCGCTCGTAGAACTGTAGATTTGACGTTTGTAGAGGGATAAACTGCTTAAATACCAACAATATATATTTTAAAGTATTGAAGCTGACTTATTGTTTCACACCTCAAATTTGGGGGAAATGTTCTAAATTAACTGCAAAGTCCTAATAAATCACTTGTTTAATCATCATTCAATAATAATAATACAAAACTTTTCTGTGCAAAACGCTCGATATACAGAACTAAAATAAATACACATGGTAAAATTAAATGCAGTTTTAATACTATAACAGTCCTTCAGTCAACCTGCATGTTGTATCTTTTGTATTACTGTTAAACTGAATTGTATTAAACCGAGATATTTTTATTTTAGTCAACCTGCACTGATATAAATGTAGACAATAAAATGACCGCACAGTTTAATTAAAACATTTTAAAAACCGTTTAAACAGAAACTGTATGTCCCAATCTCCACACTAAAAAAAAAAAACTAACTGCTGTGAAGTCTGACCGTTTTCAGGAAGTCACACATACTTCCGGTTACATCCATAGCGCGACATTTTCGAAGCGAAATATTTCCCGCGTAACAAGTCTCACTAAAGCCGTGCAACAACACGTTTGTTTTTAAAGCGCGACAGTCTGTATTTAAAATGATCGTGACAGTGATCACTTTACTCGGTATTCTTCACTTTGCTGCCGGTAAGTTTACATCTTGACTCTCGAAAAACAATAAAGTAAATAAAAACTACGTTGTTACTGTTCGGAGACTTCTTCGGCTACAGTCGTACTTAGCATTAGCATGGTAAGCCTAACCTCGGTAGTGTTTGCTCGATTTAAGTTTTGACGCGTTTGACCCAAACATCACAATAACATGAATAAGTGTCGCTATTTAAAGCTTGTTTTGTTTGATATTGTCGAGACTTTCTTGAGCTTTTAGTCTTATTTCAATGCGTCGAAGTGTTTGATCTTTATGTCACTTTTTTCCTAGCTGTGGTGTTGGTGGTGACATGATGTTCATGTACAATAAAGCTAATAAATCCAGTATAACAACACAGACGACAGCACAAGACCTGTTTGATTTGGAGAGAACCCTTTGGAGCTGATTTAGTTTAGTTTTAGTGTAAATGTAATAATCTATTTAATCCAGCGTCACTCATGTGTTTTAACTTAATAGTTTAAAATGTATGAAACATTTCAGGAGACTCAAAGCAGTGTGGTTGGATAATATTGATTAAATTAGTGGATTTATTTTCTTACACTACTTTACTTGGCATCAGGTGGAAATGTTGGCATACTGAAGTCTTTCTGGTTTAGTCTGCGTCCTCTTTTCTTATCACACTTTTGTGTCGATCACAAAGTTGGACTGTAAACACCTGGACTGTGCAACGTGAATGCTGAGAAGATGTCTGTTCTCGAGGCTTTCAAACTGTCTAAACATCATGTTTGTCTCACAGGAGGGTCTCGTGCCGTTTGCCCGACGCAGCCGATCAAGGTGGTTGAAGGTGAGAATGTTGCTCTTCACTCTGGTCTGGATCCCCCGGTCAACTTGTCTCGTTACACGGTGGATTGGAGGAGAGTTGACAACCAGCAGGTCGTCTACGTCTATCGACATGGACGGGACGACCTTGATCCAGTGGTGGATCAATACAGAGGCAGGACCACCATCAATCATGAAGCTCTGAGCAGAGGAATCATGACCCTCAAGATCTCCTCAGCCAACCTGTCCGACAGCGGATCATACAAATGCTTTGTCCCAAAACTGAAGGCCTGGTGTGAGGTCCAGCTCATCGTTGGTAAGCAGTTTAAAGGTCAGCTCAGGATTCAAGATTCATATAATGAACCTGCAAATAATGAATAACTGTGTTTGTGTCGTTTGAATCAGACGAGAAAGAGACAAAGACAGATGTTTCCAGCACAACTGGACCTGCAGTAGAAGAAGAACCAGAGTCAGAAGATCATGGTAAATGTCTTTCTGAATCGCTCTTTAGGAAACTTTGATTCACTTTATTCTACGGCGTCTTTGAACACAAGACCGTCTGACTGGAGGTTGTGTCTAAATTTAGTTTTTTAAAGGCTGGCTTTTTTCTAATCTTGAGAAATATGTGTAGCAAATTGTGACTACGATCTACATTTACTTGTTTATTTGTCATACAATGAAATCAGCTAGAGTACTCAACAGAAAAACCCAGCCCAGTGTTGCCATGTCTTGTTTACAGAAGTAAATTACAGAATGAACGATGTGGATGACAAAATGATGGACATGAAATGATTCTATTCATGATTCTTGACAGTAACATCTGTTACGTGACACGGCATCACCTTGACCCTTCAACATCTCCTCTGATATTCTTTCAGGTGGAAACAGGGAGGTCGGCCGTGCTGCTGTCATCTCCACTGTTGTCGTCCTTCTCTGCGTTCTCGTTGTTGTTTTTCTGGTTCTGAGGAGCAGAGCGACGCGTGAGTTACAAAAACAAACTCCTGCTTCCCGGCTTTTTATCATCGTCATTTAAAGTCTTGATGGGTGTTTAAAGTCACTGTGAGGAACTTTTAACGGGAGAACCAGAACCAGGACTGAGCAGTAAAATTAGAGGTTTTCTAAAGGGACTCTGGTGAATGCAAACACGACCACTTTCATCTGCAGGGAAACCCCCAAATCAACAAAAAAATGTAATTCTTTGTAGTAACTTTAATCAAGCAAGGTTACCAGTGAAACAAGTTGGTTTTGCTATATTTTACTCTATTATATGTTTAATTTGTGTTGCTTTGTAGCTGCAAACACTGTAGTTTTGTCTCTACATATCAAGATTTATATAATGAACCTGCAAATAATGAATAACTGTGTTTGTGTCATTTGAATCAGGAAAAGGGACAAATATAATATAAATGTGGATAATAATAATAATAATAATAAAAGCACGGTCCAGGTTTAACCACGATTCATGGAAACCTGCGAGGCGAGAAAGCTCAATGACTCTTGGGAGATGTAAGATGTGTGTTTGTTGTCTCTACTTCCTTAAACAAGCTCCTTTATAACATGTCACAAACTGGTTTTCTTTCTCTCAGAGGATCGGATGGAGATGCTCCCCGGACAGAAGGAGCCAAAACAAAATGGACGTCACCTTGAATCAAACACCCAAAGAGCAGAAAGGGACGGTGACCAGGAGGAACCTGCAGCGACCGGTTTGCTAAACGTCTGAGAGGTGAAAGTGATGGTCGGCGGCCCGACTGCTGACCATCACATCACCGAGCTGAAAGCGCGCTTAAAGCTTTTTAGAGACCAAAATAAAACGGTGAACCTCCCCACATGAGCTAGTAAACAAACGTATTACCGGTTGGACACAACAGAAATAAATGAGTCCATTTGGTCCAGACACAGTATGGGAAAAGGAAAAGTCACAAATGTTCTGAGCTGGTCAACACAATCCTATTAACTGGACGGACTAGCGGAGAATCAAGACCTCCGCCAAGGCCAAATGCACAATCATGCAACGTTAACGAAAGTGAAAAATTAGTGTATCCGCCCCTCGATTGAGACCCCCCTCCATATGTGAATGGGTTCTTCCTCTGCCTTTACTTCACCCTTCCACCAAGTTTCATGAAAATTGGGCCAGTGTATTTTTGGTGAAATTTGCTGCAGAGTTTACGTTCTCAGGATGAATTGTTTCAGCCGCTGTGCTCCTCTGACTTTTCTTCTCTAGCGCCATCATCAGGTCAATGTCTTGCTTTGTTTTGTGACCAAATACCTGCAAAACTACGGACATGTAGCCTCAGCTTTGCTTTGTGTTTGTTGCTAGTTAGCCAGTGTTAGCATGCTAACATGCCAAAATACAGTCATGTTAAACATCAGCATGCTAGCTTTTTCATTCTAAGCATGTTAGCATGCTGATGTTAGCATTTAGCTCAGAGCACCACTGTGTCTTAGTAAAGATGCTATCAGGGCTCTAATTGATCTCAGGACACAAGTACATATCATATTGTTACTGTACACTGATATTGCACTTTTGGTTGCCCACAGGAGGTGTTATAGTTGTTGACCAATACATTGATCAACACTTAAAGTCCAGTTTATTAGGTACAACTAAAGCTAACCTGTTTGCACTCCAAATATCTTTCACTTTAACACAATTCAACAGCACCACAAACTACTGTACATCTCCTCAAAAACAAAACCTGAGCATTGCAACCTACATGAAGGAGGGATTTACTGCAGGACTGTTGTATTATACTGCATTAGTTTTAACTAGCTGTACCTAATAAACTGGCTCTACAGAAGCAATAGTGACCCAGAACAAAACAGGGTACTTTTTACTGTTTTTTAAAAATATTGTCACTAATATTGTGCCTTAAATTATTATAAAGTGCCATTATAGAAAGTAACTCCGTGCACTTACTCATGTACTGTACTTGCAATTGTTTCCATTTTGTTTAACTTTATACTTCTACTCCACTTCATTTGTCCCTCATTATTTTCTTCCTTCCTGTTTAGTATGAGTCGTGTATCTCCAGATGTGTTCATGTTGAATAATTGGAATAAACTGAACGATGAAATATTCCTTAAAATGCTGCTTCTTCTTTAGATAAACTGTTTAAAAAGCATCGTCACAACATCCAAACACAGTTTCACATGACGGCCAACATGTTGAACATTTAAATAGCTCTGAACAGGTGAGCTTCTCTGGAAGGACAGAGGATGTTTTTAAGAGATGCTCACAGCGACTTCATCTTCTGAGGAAACGTAGTGTTCTTGGTGTCAGTCAGCACATTTTTAGTCCTAAACTATTGTTGAGAGTGATTCAACTCTTCACCTTCCTGCCTGGTACGGTCTCCTGAACTGTAGATCTCTGTCACGGTTTTGAATCAGAATCAGCTTTATTGTCCATGTATGCAGATACAAATACATGGAATTTGACTCCAGTTTTCACTTTGGTCTCAACGTACATACACAAGTTTACAAATAAAGAAGAAAAATGTAAAAAATAAACAAGGGCAACAAAAAAAGTAGAACAGATGTAAGTATAAACATTAAATGACTCTGTACAATATAAATATATATCCAAAAGTATATATATATTTATATATGAACATAAACAACGACAGTGGAATTGAGGTTATAGTGCAAACAGAGGTAGTAGTGCAGTATGACAGCAGTAGGAAGCTGTTCCTGTGTGGTGGTTTTGGCGTACAGAGCTCTGTAGCGCCCTCCAGAGGGGAGGAGTTGGAACAGCTTGTGTCCAGGGTGTGAAGGGTCTGCAGTGATCTTTCCAGCCCGTTTCCTGACTCTGGAGGTGTACAGGTCCAGGATGGAGGGCAGGCTGGAACCAATGATCCTCTCTGCAGACCTGACAGTCCGTTGTAGTCTGTTCCTGTCCTGTTTGGTGGCCGATACAAACCACACAGAGATGGAAGAGCAGAGAACAGACTGGATGATGGTGGAGTAGAACAGAATCAGCAGCTCCTGAGGCAGGTTGAACTTCCTGATCTGTAGTAAGTAAAGTTAACTTGAGAATTCCTGAGTAAAAATTACAAAGAATGTCTGAATGGAGATTGTTCCCTATCTTCTTTTAAGTGAATGAGTTTAATGTAAATCTCCTCGTCCTCTCTCCTCTGGTAGGTTCACAGTGTAATCTCTGTAATCTCATCATCTCATCTTCATGCTGAACTAAAGTTACCAATGAAAGAGTTCTTCAGTCTTTACTTTATTTATTTTATTTATGCTGGTTGTTAGAAACAGAAAACCTGAGATGTAGTACAGTAAAAAGTACAATACGTACCTCTGAGATGTAGTACAGTAAAAAGTACAATACGTACCTCTGTGATGTAGTACAGCAAAAAGTACAATACGTACCTCTGAGATGTAGTACAGCAAAAAGTACAATACGTACCTCTGAGATGTAGTACAGTAAAAAGTACAATACGTACCTCTGTGATGTAGTACAGTAAAAAGTACAATATGTACCTCTGAGATGTAGTACAATATGTACCTCTGTGATGTAGTACAGTAAAAAGTACAATACGTACCTCTGTGATGTAGTACAGTAAAAAGTACAATAAGTACCTCTGAGACGTAGTACAATAAAAAGTAGCATAAAGTGCAAATACATAAAGTATCTCAAAATACAAATCCAGTTCAAAGTCTCTTTGTTTTTATTCTCTTGAGGATTTGTTCACTTTGTTCCGGCTATAAAACATTCTGCAGAGAGGACGACTGTATGAAATACTAACAACACGATACTAAACTCTTCTTCTCTGGTCACAGCAGCTGAATGTTTTATTATTAGATTTTGTTGATTCATTTTTTACAAATATGAATAAATAATTCATCTTTTATTGAGCCCTAAAAACACAGCAGACAGAGACCTCTTGATGCTGCTGTTGATTCAGAAATGATGAAAACTAAAACCCTGAAACACCTTTTATTAAACAAAAGAATAAGTGTTACATGACTTTATCCAATAATGTGTGTCAGTAATCATAATGTATTATATAAATGCTTCTTATTCCTGAGTACATTGTTTTTGATGATTCAACAGTCTTGAAGGCAGGTTATGCAGTTATTAGAATGAATTAGACGACATTATATAATATCAATCAGTGGCTTAATGTCTGTGTGTTGGAGTAGAAATACATTTACAGACAAAGAGAAAAAAAACATCAAAATCAATAAAGTTTACACCGTAAATCACCAATAATATAGATTTGTTACATTAAATGAAAGAGTCTCTCTGTAGAAGATCAAGTGTTTGTTCTACTCAGTGTGATTGACAGGAGAGATGATCAGAGGAGCAGAGTTTTTACCACCAGCATTAAGACCAGGACCAAAGTATGGGTAGAGTTTCTCAGTGAAGCAGCAGCCAGTAAAGGAGTAGATAAGAGCTGCAGCATCAACGTCATAGAAGGAGACCAGACCCTCCTCATAATCCACAAACACCCCCACCTTCTGAGGCTGAGACTTCAGAGAGAGACGGACTGGAGGGTCAGTAAGAGCAGAGTACTGATTCTCATTAATCAAACATATCGTCCAGTAACCTTTCTGAGGAGTCAGTGTGATGATTCCCTTCCTGGTGATCGACTCTCTGACCACTCCTAAAGTCCACCACGTCTTCCCTTTAACCTGAACCTCAAAGTAAAATCTTCCTGAAGAGAAACTCTGCTTTGCTAAAACAATAACACAACAATCAAATCTCTCTGGATTGTTTGGTAGATTCTTCTCTACGTCACCATGTTTAACTTGTTTTCCATCATCAGACAGGATGAGAGTAGGATGTGCTGTATCAGGATCAAGTGTCACATCTACTGCAGACTGCTGGACCCTCTTCAGCTTGGCCTCAAACAGCTTCTTCGTGTGTTTACTGAGCGTCTCCTCCAGCTGGTTCACAGCTCTCACCACAGTCCCCTCATGTGAAGGTGGACTGACTCTGACTCCTGTCCAGTTCTTGGTGGCTGGAGCAGTGTTCAGGGTCCTGAAGCTCTGGAGGAGGTGGAGGTGGTCTTCAGTGTGTGAGAGCTGAACCACCTCAGTGCTTCTCTTCTTCAGCTCAGAGATTTCCTGTTCCAGCTCTTTGATGAAGCCTTCAGCCTGTTTCTCTGTCTTTCTCTGCTTCTCTTTGATCGTGTCGATGAGCTCGGCCTGGCTTCTCTCAACAGACTCCTTCAGAGCGGTGAAGACCTGAACACCATCTGCTATCTCTCTGTCTGCATCTTCCTCACTGAGCTCCACTGAGTGTTTGATCTCCTGAATCTTCACTCGTCTCTTCTGGATCATCTGCTGGATTTCAGTCTCAGTCTTCCCCAGCTCAGCCTTCTTTCCTTCATATTCTTCTTTCAGAGGAACAACATCATGTGTCTTGTGGTCTAAAACAATGCAGAGCATGCAGACACACATCTGGTCGGTCTTACAGAACAGCTCCAGAGGTTTATCGTGCTTCGTACACATCCTGTCTTCCAGGTTCTCCACAGGGTCGATCAGCTGATGTCTTTTCAGGCCTGACATTGTCAGATGAGGCTCCAGGTGAGTCTCACAGTAGGAGGCCAGACACACCAGGCAGGACTTCAGGGCCTTCAGTTTGGTTCCAGTGCAGACGTCACAGGGAACTTCTCCTGGTTTGGACTCTTGTTGCTCTGAGCTGCTGGCTTTCTGTTGAGCTGACTGTCTGAACTGAGCAGCCATCTCAGAGATGAAAGTGTTGACCTGCAGCTCAGGTCTGGTGTAGAAAAGCTTTTTACAGTTGGGACACTGAGTCTGGACATTAACGTTCCAGTGTTGAGTGATGCAGGCTTTACAGAAGTTGTGTCCACATGGTATGGTGACTGGATCAGTGAACACATCCAGACAGATGGAGCACAGAAACTGATCTTCAGTCAGCAGACAGCTGGCAGCAGACATATCTACACTCTGAGGACAACAAGTGTGAGAAAACAAACTGTGATCACATCTTCAGCAGCAGCAACAGTGTGTGTCAGGTATTGTTTTCACATTGTGTGTCTCTGTGTGTCATCATGGTAGAATGTGTCCTGGAGACACCTACTGTAGAGGAACATTACAGAAGAGGGTTTGAGTACTTTAGAAAGGTGCTCACTAAATAGAATTTAAACACACAGAGTGATCCTCCATCACTGTCACATCACATATTAAATAATAATACTGCTACCCTGCTGCTTATATATTATCAGAGTGAATTTATATCGTTTGTAAGGAGCCGAATCATTTTAATTCCACTTATATTGAACACATTACTATTTACTGACATGTTTGGACCTCAGGTTGAATGTGAGGTGAACTTCCTGTCTGAGTCGAGCTGAAGTGTTTGAGTTGAAACACAGTAAATATTATCAGCTGAACTTCCTCACAAAGACAGACAGCAGGAACTACAGAGACAGAGACGTTTAGAGGAAAGGCTTTACAGTTCAAGGATGTTTACCAAAGTACAGAACAGTTATGTAAGTTATAACACATCAATGTTGTTCCTCTATACTCAATAAATACATCCACACATTACATCAGATGCTGTTCTCTGTGTTTGGACAATCCAAAGGGAGCAGCAGCTAGGCTAGTTAGCTTCTAGCAGGCCTAGCTTATCTGCTGCTACTTTGTTCTTTGTTATGGATCCTGGTTTGAACTCACTTTTGACCAAATGTTGAGTTTCTCTGTAGAACAGTGAACTCACCAGAGTTTGTCGGAGACTCTGTTGTTGAGAAGAAGCTGCTGGATTCAGTTGAATGTTTCTTTAGAGAGAAACAGAGAGACTTGTCTCGACTGCAGCTCTGCTGTCGCTCAGACTAACTTTCACTTCAGGAAAAGTATTTTTAAACTAAAAACTAGAGAGCGCTAGAGAGCCTCAAACACTGGATGATGTGACAGAGGGAGCGCTCCTCAAAGTCACGACGAGCCGGCTCTCTGCCGCGTGACGGACGTGCAACGTAAACTTGCACAACCTCAGCGAAACTCGCATCAAAGAGTGAAACTAGGCAGCGCTGATCAAACATGAATCAATAATCTGTAACTGCATGGCCTTTTTATCGCCTCAAATGTTCTCAAAACATATGTTAGTCTAGTGTTTACCAGTAAAATGTCTTTCTCGAGCCAAAATAAGCACCGCCCCACCGGGCTATTCAGAGGAGGAAAAGCACCGCACCACGAGGGAAATCACTACCAACCAATTTCACAGTAGACCTGCTTCTCTTCGCTGCATGGAGTTGATCCTGGAGGTGATACTTTTAATTCTCCAATTCAACTTATTTATAATAGAAAAAACGCGTGACCCGCTTCCGGTCTGCTTGACTTCCGCCGCTGTTGCAGGTATGCAAGAGTGCTGCCGTATTGTTTCTGTAAGTCGTGCTGTTCTGGTGTTATATTGTCTTTCTGTGGTTTTGTAGACAATCTCTTGGGCTGTGCAGGATGAGGGGAGCCACTGACCGACTTAATTATGAAGTTTCTTGTAACTTTCCTGATTATTTGTCTGTTTCCTCAAACTATTCTGGGTGAGTTTGCATCGTTCACTACTTCATAGCTCCGGCTTCTTTATGACAATCTGTTGTTGGTGTACTTCAGTGGCGGGCCGTGCATGTTATACCTGGGCCTTCACTCGTACAAATGAAGCTCAACACAGGTACACTAACTGCAGAGTGCAGAGACATGAATACCCGCATACTCGCGCGTCTTCTTGTTGCTGTGCACCGGCTAAATGTGTCCCCAGCGCAACATAGGACACAACAATAGTTCGTATCACATATAAAACCAAATTAATATTCATAAAAACAAGTTGTACAAATAATAATATATAAACAAGCATATTAAAGCTACTGCAGATGTGAAAACAAAAGCAGTTCACTTACCAAAGCTGCAGTTTACTATTTAAAGACAAAGTCCATCCTCCTTTCTTTATTAATAAAGAGTTTAATACCACGGTTGTACAGAACAAATTTTTAACAAATTAAAAAACATTCAATGTTCAAAGCCATAATATCTAAAAAGTTGAAACTGCCTGAAGGTTTTATTCACCAATATATGTGACATTCACAAAAAGCAGTAAAAGTAAAATACTTAAATGTGGTTGAAATATGACACATTTTGCAGATTAAAGGGTAAACTACTCAAACTAATGAACATGTGCTTATGTTTTTAGATTGTGATGTTATGTTTGACAGCTATTGTATTGTGCCATTTTGCAGGAAAGTGACTTTAGGGTGACCTCGGATGAGGAAGACCTGCCTGTCCCCTACCTCGGTGTCCCTCCTCCTCCTCCTCTTCCAGAAGAGGATGTAGAAAATGTAAGACATACCCTGTAACATCATCTATTTTATTCAGAAATATATATGCAGTTTTTTTGTTCGTTTTTTCTTCTATAGTATTTTGCAGACGACAAGGAAGAAGAGGGAAATGTATAAAGTTCTTTTTTAAATGAAGTTAGCATTTGTTTTGAAATAGTGTTGTTCTGAACTCAAATACAAGTTGAAATTCTTAATCCTGACTTGAAAACATAGCAAACTCAAAAAACAAGTATTTTTGCAATATAGCTCTTTCACTTGCTCAGCAATAGTTACAAATGGTTGTCGGTTTGAGATGGCCTCATTGGAATGTACACTATGGACATGCTAACTTGGCTGGCAACATCTCTTGTTATGCTTAATGACTGAGTTCATCATCCATCAAGCAAATGACTTCAGCGCCTCCCGTTACCTGACAATGGCCCAACCCCATCTCACCTGAAAGTGTCTTCATTGGTCCATTCCATGTACAGCTATCATGACATCACAATAGGGTTTTTGTGCTAGATGTTTCTCTATATATATACAGGAGGCAAACGCAATATAGGTCACTGTGTTTTTCTAACAGAGACTATTTTGCTGCTTTTGCCGGATTTCTCCTAACTTATTTCTTTCCAGATTACTGATTCCATTTGAGAGTGTCTGAACAAGCTAAGATGAGGTAAGATTTGCTCGTGTCATTGATGTTCCCTTCAGTGCATTTTTCTGCATTTTGAGTTTAAGAATTCCTTATTTCAATGTTGTTAATGTCTATCTTTTTGTCATTATCTTGAAGGTCTGCTAAACACAACATGGTGCACTGCCTGAAGTGCAACAAGCCGCAGGTGTGCATCTCTGTCCATCTCAGGAGGGTGTGCATGAAGAGAAACACACCAGAAGAAAGGGCGACTGAGCTGCAGAAGATGAAGTCCTCCAGCCGGAAGTGGGTCCGGGAATCCAGGACTTGGGATTACAAGTTTCTGTGCCGGATCGTGCCACACAAGCCCAGCCGTTTAGCGCTGTTGAAGGAGTTCCTTGAGCGGGGCTTCTTGGTGAACAACCAGCCACATGAGGCTGACTTGGACTTGGCTGATGCCCCTGCTTCCACCTCAGCAACTGCTACTGCTAGCACCTCCGAGCCAGATTCCAGCAACCAGTCCTCTCCCTCTTCTTCTGATCGAGATGGAGGGCCAAGTGACCCTACATGGCAAAAGTAAGTACACTAAATCACACGTGTTATGGGCGTGGTGGAAAAACTATTCAATTAGTACAGAGTGAGTCCTATAATACTGAAACAAGAAACATTGAGGAAAGAAGTTTGTCTTTAAAGTATTTATTCTCTGCGCAGAGAAGGCTTCACCGTCATACTGACTGCAACACAGTCCGCAGAGGATGAGCCAAGAATCCAGTGTCTCTCTTGCTCTTAAGCATCTTAGCACACAGTAGGGGGGGGGCATCAGGTATTTACATTACAACAACTGATCAGCAGATCAGCAGTTTCAAGCTCCCCATTCACACCTCCAGTCACCCCCTTCCCCTTCTGAGCCTTGTCACACAAAGAGGTCTTTCTTTGTTACCCTTGATTATCCCTGGGAATCTTCACACCCAAACATTCTCTGTTTAGACTGCAACCCCCATTGAGTCACTCCCTCTTATCAAAGCAAAGGCAGAGATAACCCATAATATGGTCCTGTTACCGCTCTCTTAGGTACACAATCATATGTCACATATATAGTTGTGTTAGTGAGTAAGGCACATAAACTAAATCACAGTAGAAATGTACTAGCACACTAACATTTTCTATCACATGGGCTACAAACAATGCTCTTTTTAGTCATAATTTCATTCATTCTCAAATAATTTTTTCAATGTGCATATCACTCCTGATCTTTGTATATTTGCTAGAAAATGTTGAAAATGACCCAAAATACTAAGTTAACAATATGTTTAACTAAGCACTAAGGACAGCATGCATCTCAAAGTCAAACGTATGAATGAATGAATAAAAGCAGCCTTGTTTTCATGTCATCAAAGTTGAAAACTCGGGTGATCATTGTATTTTGACGTCTCCAATTCTCAATGATGTCGACATAGGCCAGAGGTCAGTAGGAAATCACAGCCAAAGCCCAATCAGCTGCTCATCTCTCATTCCCAGCACACACTATGAACACAGTGTGAAAGTAGTCAAAGTGTGGCTCTCATACAGATACAAATTAAAAGCTTCCCCCCTCTGGTAGTCGGGGGGGGAGGGGAGGGTTCATTAGCATCTTTAACATTGTGGCCTCTAAATGTTAGCGTTGAATGCTATCTCTGTCTCAGTGTGTATTGTCTTGTATGAAACAGGTATAATTGAAGGCAAGTCTTGAATGAAACCAGTAACACTGTCTGCAACCTATTCTTTTTTACAAGATATGATTTCGGATTACCTTTTTTATTTATTTCTATATATCTTTTTATTTTACAGAAATCCTCCAGCTGTGACGACAAGTGTGCGGGTGAAGATGAGAGCGGCCGGTCTGTACAACAAATTTTCCGATGACACGGAGCTCATCGTAGACTTTAAGAAGTTCCTGTTCGAAGACTTGAATGTCCCCAACTGCCGACAGGAGGTACGATCTCTTCACACTTCAGTTCTCAGGACACCAATTTCAACGTCTAGTTTCTCATCAAGATATTAATGCTGACATTTCTTTCTCATCATTCTTCTTCAAAGGTTGACAATGTATCGCGTTTCCTGCGCTATATGCAGCCGACTGGGGATGTGCCGACTCTGGACTTCCTAAAAAAGAGCACCGAGACCAGAGACTTTTTCCAAGCTCTAAAACGCACAGACATGACTGCATTGACAGTACTCAATTACATAAAGGGCATCCTCCGGTTTGTTGATTACCTGAAGACGAGGTTGGACCTGGATGTCACCAACTCTGAATTGCGTAACCAGTGCCAGGCTTACAGTGAGCTGGTTCAGACCCTGAGGAAGCTAATCTCAAAGAGCCATGAGGACGCGATCAATACAAAGTAATTTTTTGACTTTACTATTCATTCTGTACTGTCCTTTTATTAATAATCTTATTGATGTTTACTCCTACAATCTTGAGTGTGTTGCATTTAAAAACCTGACTCTCTTTTTCTCTCTTTTTGTTCTGTAGATACGAGCAGTTAGTGGAGGACACACGCAGCGTTAGAGAGTGCCAGGAGGTTTTGCGAGTTGCGAGGGCAGACTTCCTTCACACCTTTGGGAGGTTCGTCCCGAAAGACGGCGAGGTCTCCGAAGAGGTCTCCAACACAGAAAAGACGACCTACCGATACTACTGCGAAGCGATCATGGTGCTTCGTCACTTTCAGTGCCCAGGAGCAGTGGAAGGCATGACTGTGAGTCTACTGTATTTTAACAGCTTGAAGGAGTCCCCTTGATATGCTGCAATGGATATATGGACATGTATTAATACATTTTCATTTTCATTGTTTTACAGGTGCGCGAGTGGATCGAAAGACGGCCCACTGATGGCATGTTTGTGATTGGCGTCGGTGCGCATGAAACGGCAACTACGCAGGTTGCGGCATTTGCCGTGACGCAAGAGGAGGACGCTGTAAGTTCTGTAGCAGCCAAATTCACTTACCATTGATGTTTAGTATGATACAAAGTGTATATTGCCTACAATCTTTTACAGTCAAGTAATTGTGTTTCTTGTTCCCACAGTGGTTTCAAACGTACTACGAGCACATTCGCCCCGCGTACATCGATGCCCTCGATCCCTGCGATAGATTCTTCATAACGTCAAAAGGCAAACCTGTCCACAGCGTGACGAGTGACCTCTCTCGCCTGCAAGACAGGCATGTAGCTAATTAAATCCATGTGCTGATGTGTAAATGCTGACCCTATCTTATATGTACCATATTAACAGACACAATCAAATCATAGTTAACATTTTATGTCACGTTTTCTTACTGCAGTTACAAGGTGAAACATGCCACCAGCCATGAGGTCAGAAGGGCTGCTAAGACGGAGTCAAATGTAACCTTTACGACCCGCCAGAAGAAGGGTGTGGCCCGTTACATGGCCCACAGTACTGCTGCGGCCAAAGCACACGACGGGATGCTGGTTCCAGAAGCTGTCGTGGAGACATCTGTACTGCTGGGAAAGTTGTCCGGGTAGGTTTCTTTATCTTACACGGACATAACGCATCACAATAACATCTGAGAGTTGTTTACCATGCTGTCCGAATTTGTCATCATGTCAACACTTATTTCCCTCATTTTACAGATATTCTGCAGAGAGAGATGTCCCGTCTTCAGTAAAACACTTTGACGAATTCATCGCTTCATTTCCTGTGACGAATGACGGCAAGCCACCAACGAAGAGGCAGAGGATCGATGCTGGGTTTCCAGACAACCGTACCTTTTATGATAAGTGGCGAGGAGACCAGTATGCCAAGCGAACGCAATATCTGCTGTGTAAGCACTCCAATCTATAAACACGACAATCAAAAAAGAGCTCATTTCATTACATTACAGTCATTTAGCAGAAGCTTTTATCCAAAGCCACTTTTATTTAAAGAACTCAAACCCGGTAACTCATTTAGTGTGACAAATGACTCGCATGACTGAATATATTTGTGTTCTTTCCATCAGCGCAATTCAAACCTCGCAAGCCGTCAGCCAGGAGGGTGTCCAGGCTTATTGAGGAGGAAGGGTGGAAGGCCAACCGCCCCACGGCAGAAGAGATTTTGCAGATCTGGAAGCTGGCCTTCAGAGAAGAAATTGAGGGCGACAAGCAAGTCCTCAAGAGCGTGGCTACGCAGAAGTGGAAAGGAGTTTCCATCAAAAGTTTTGGTGGAGAGAAAGGGCTCGGTAAGAAAACCAACCAATTCATTTTCTTCTTGTAAGAGGAGACACTGAAGTGAGCATTTTAGCATTTTTGGCTAACCTTTAGCTCCGCCCATAACAAAAAGTATTGAACGGTTTACAAATCTGTAATGTTTATGCAGTTGATATTTAGATCTAACTCAAAAATTTCACGTTTTTCTTGATTACAGGAGTGGTTGCCACCAGGCCCTTTTCCAAAGGCGACATTGTATGTGATTACCATGGTGAGGTCATCACAGCTGATGAGGGGAATAAGAAGATGGAGTCCCTTGAAAACCAACCGGGGTACATGTTCTTCTTCAAGTCTGGGGATAGGGCTCTCTGCATCGACGCCCACACCCATCCGTGCAAGTGCCACGCAAATGTAGAGACAGTTGGCAGAAGAATAAATCATTCCTGCAAAAAGCCAAACCTGAAGCCACTTCAGTGTGTCTTGAAGGTGGATGGAGAGGACACTTGTGTGATCCTCTTCAAGACCCTAAGGGACATCAAAGTGGATGAAGAACTTCGGTTTGACTACGGAGTCCAGAGGACGTCCTTTAGCGGAGACGACCTGGAGTGGTTGGATGAATGAGCTTCTGTTGGCTTTCAGCATGCAGGCTTCATCCAGGCTTCAGTGATGCGTGTGTCAGCGCTGAGGTCTTCTCAGTTTACTGGTATTCTTTTGTATTTTTCTTTTTTGATGACACTTTTGAGCAGTTATTTTTGAATGCAGGGTTTTACTTGTAATGGAGTATTTTTTTACATCATTACTGTAAATTGTTACTTTTGCTGATGTGAAGTGAAAAAATTGGACGACTGCTGGATTATTTTTCTGGTCAAATCTATAGAAAGTAACTCAGTGCATGTACTCATGTACTGTACTTAACTTTATACTTCTACTCCACTTCATTCGTCCGTCATTATTTTCTTCCTTCCTGTTTATGAGTCGTGTATCTCCAGATGTGTTCATGTTGAATAATTGGAATAAACTGAACGATGAAATATTCCTTAAAATGCTGCTTCTTCTTTAGATAAATAAACTGTTTAAAAAGCATCGTCACAACATTCAAACACAGTTTCACATGACGGCCAACATGTTGAACATTTAAATAGCTCTGAACAGGTGAGCTTCTCTGGAAGGACAGAGGATGTTTTTAAGAGATGCTCACAGCGACTTCATCTTCTGAGGAAACTTAGTGTTCTTGGTGTCAGTCAGCACATTTTTAGTCCTAAACTATTGTTGAGAGTGATTCAACTCTTCACCTTCCTGCCTGGTACGGTCTCCTGAACTGTAGATCTCTGTCACGGTTTTGAATCAGAATCAGCTTTATTGTCCATGTATGCGGATACAAATACATGGAATTTGACTCCAGTTTTCACTTTGGTCTCAACGTACATACACAAGTTTACAAATAATCAAGAAAAATGTAAACAATTAAACACGGTCAACAAAAAAAGTAGAACAGTATAAACATTTAATGACTATGTACAATATAAATATGTATCCAAAAGTGTGTGTGATACAAATACAACAACGACAGTGGAATTGAGGTTATAGTGCAAACAGAGGTAGTAGTGCAGTATGACAGCAGAAGGAAGCTGTTCCTGTCTGGTGGTTTTGGCGTACAGAGCTCTGTAGCGCCCTCCAGAGGGGAGGAGTTGGAACAGCTTGTGTCCAGGGTGTGAAGGGTCTGCAGTGATCTTTCCTGCCCGTTTCCTGACTCTGGAGGTGTACAGGTCCAGGATGGAGGGCAGGCTGGAACCAATGATCCTCTCTGCAGACCTGACAGTCCGTTGTAGTCTGTTCCTGTCCTGTTTGGTGGCCGATCCAAACCACACAGAGATGGAGGAGCAGAGAACAGACTGGATGATGGTGGAGTAGAACAGAATCAGCAGCTCCTGAGGCAGGTTGAACTTCCTGATCTGTAGTAAGTAAAGTTAACTTGAGAATTCCTGAGTAAAAATTACAAAGAATGTCTGAATGGAGATTGTTCCCTATCTTCTTTTAAGTGAATGAGTTTAATGTAAATCTCCTCGTCCTCTCTCCTCTGGTAGGTTCACAGTGTAATCTCTGTAATCTCATCATCTCATCTTCATGCTGAACTAAAGTTACCAATGAAAGAGTTCTTCAGTCTTTACTTTATTTATTTTATTTATGCTGGTTGTTAGAAACAGAAAACCTGAGATGTAGTACAGTAAAAAGTACAATACGTACCTCTGTGATGTAGTACAATATGTACCTCTGTGATGTAGTACAGTAAAAAGTACAATACGTACCTCTGAGATGTAGTACAGTAAAAAGTACAATACGTACCTCTGTGATGTAGTACAGCAAAAAGTACAATACGTACCTCTGTGATGTAGTACAGCAAAAAGTACAATACGTACCTCTGAGATGTAGTACAGTAAAAAGTACAATACGTACCTCTGAGATGTAGTACAGCAAAAAGTACAATACGTACCTCTGAGATGTAGTACAGTAAAAAGTACAATATGTACCTCTGAGATGTAGTACAATATGTACCTCTGTGATGTAGTACAGTAAAAAGTACAATACGTACCTCTGTGATGTAGTACAGTAAAAAGTACAATACGTACCTCTGTGATGTAGTACAGTAAAAAGTACAATAAGTACCTCTGAGACGTAGTACAATAAAAAGTAGCATAAAGTGCAAATACATAAAGTATCTCAAAATACAAATCCAGTTCAAAGTCTCTTTGTTTTTATTCTCTTGAGGATTTGTTCACTTTGTTCCGGCTATAAAACATTCTGCAGAGAGGACGACTGTATGAAATACTAATAACACGATACTAAACTCTTCTTCTCTGGTCACAGCAGCTGAATGTTTTATTATTAGATTTTGTTGATTCATTTTCTACAAATATGAATAAATAATTCATCTTTTATTGACCCCTAAAAACACAGCAGACAGAGACCTCTTGATGCTTCTGTTGATTCAAAAATAATGAAAACTAAAACCCTGAAACACCTTTTATTAAACTAAAGAATAAGTGTTACATGACTTTATCCAATAATGTGTGTCAGTAATCATAATGTATTATATAAATGCTTCTTATTCCTGAGTACATTGTTTTTGATGATTCAACAGTCTTGAAGGCAGGTTATGCAGTTATTAGAATGAATTAGACGACATTATATAATATCAATCAGTGGCTTAATGTCTGTGTGTTGGAGTAGAAATACATTTACAGACAAATAGAAAAAAAAACATCAAAATCAATAAAGTTTACACCGTAAATCACCAATAATATAGATTTGTTACATTAAATGAAAGAGTCTCTCTGTAGAAGATCAAGTGTTTGTTCTACTCAGTGTGATTGACAGGAGAGATGATCAGAGGAGCAGAGTTTTTACCACCAGCATTAAAACCAGGACTAAAGACTGGGTAGAGTTTCTCAGTGAAGCAGCAGCCAGTAAAGGAGTAGATAAGAGCTGCAGCATCAACGTCATAGAAGGAGACCAGACCCTCCTCATAATCCACAAACACCCCCACCTTCTGAGGCTGAGACTTCAGAGAGAGACGGACTGATGGGTCAGTAAGAGCAGAGTACTGATTCTCATTAATCAAACATATCGTCCAGTAACCATTCTGAGGAGTCCGTGTGATGATTCCCTTCCTGGTGATCGACTCTCTGGCCACTCCTAAAGACCACCACGTCTTCCCTTTAACCTGAACCTCAAAGTAAAATCTTCCTGAAGAGAAACTCTGCTTTGCTAAAACAATAACACAATAATCAAATCTCTCTGGATTGTCTGGTAGATTCTTCCTTACGTCACCATGTTTAACTTGTTTTCCATCATCAGACAGGATGAGTTCAGGATTTGCTGTATCAGGATCAAGTGTCACATCTACTGCAGACTGCTGGACCCTCTTCAGCTCGGCCTCAAACAGCTTCTTCATGTGTTTACTGAGCGTCTCCTCCAGCTGGTTCACAGCTCTCACCACAGTCCCCTCATGTGAAGGTGGACTGACTCTGACTCCTGTCCAGTTCTTGGTGGCTGGAGGAGTGTTCAGGGTCCTGAAGCTCTGGAGGAGGAGGTGGTCTTCAGTGTGTGAGAGCTGAACCACCTCAGTGCTTCTCTTCTTCAGCTCAGAGATTTCCTGTTCCAGCTCTTTGATGAAGCCTTCAGCCTGTTTCTCTGTCTTTCTCTGCTTCTCTTTGATCGTGTCGATGAGCTCGGCCTGGCTTCTCTCAACAGACTCCTTCAGAGCGGTGAAGACCTGAACACCATCTGCTATCTCTCTGTCTGCATCTTCCTCACTGAGCTCCACTGAGTGTTTGATCTCCTGAATCTTCACTCGTCTCTTCTGGATCATCTGCTGGATTTCAGTCTCAGTCTTCCCCAGCTCGGCCTTCTTTCCTTCATATTCTTCTTTCAGAGGAACAACATCATGTGTCTTGTGGTCTAAAACAGTGCAGAGCATGCAGACACACATCTGGTCGGTCTTACAGAACAGCTCCAGAGGTTTATCGTGCTTCGTACACATCCTGTCTTCCAGGTTCTCCACAGGGTCGATCAGCTGATGTCTTTTCAGGCCTGACATTGTCAGATGAGGCTCCAGGTGAGTCTCACAGTAGGAGGCCAGACACACCAGGCAGGACTTCAGGGCCTTCAGTTTGGTTCCAGTGCAGACGTCACAGGGAACTTCTCCTGGTTTGGACTCTTGTTGCTCTGAGCTGCTGGCTTTCTGTTGAGCTGACTGTCTGAACTGAGCAGCCATCTCAGAGATGAAAGTGTTGACCCGCAGCTCAGGTCTAGAGTTGAACACCTCTTTACAGTTGGGACACTGAGTCTGGACATTAACGTTCCAGTGTTGAGTGATGCAGGCTTTACAGAAGTTGTGTCCACATGGTGTGGTGACTGGATCAGTGAACACATCCAGACAGATGGAGCACAGAAACTGATCTTCAGTCAGCAGACAGCTGGCAGCAGACATATCTACACTCTGAGGACAACAAGTGTGAGAAAACAAACTGTTATCACATCTTCAGCAGCAGCAACAGTGTGTGTCAGGTATTGTTTTCACATTGTGTGTCTCTGTGTGTCATCATGGTAGAATGTGTCCTGGAGACACCTACTGTAGAGGAACATTACAGAAGAGGGTTTGAGTACTTTAGAAAGGTGCTCACTAAATAGAATTTAAACACACAGAGTGATCCTCCATCACTGTCACATCACATATTAAATAATAATACTGCTACCCTGCTGCTTATATATTATCAGAGTGAATTTATATCATTTGTAAGGAGCCTAATCATTTTAATTCCACTTTTATATTGAACACATTACTATTTACTGACATGTTTGGACCTCAGGTTGAATGTGAGGTGAACTTCCTGTCTGAGTCGAGCTGAAGTGTTTGAGTTGAAACACAGTAAATATTATCAGCTGAACTTCCTCACAAAGACAGACAGCAGGAACTACAGAGACAGAGACGTTTAGAGGAAAGGCTTTACAGTTCAAGGATGTTTACCAAAGTACAGAACAGTTATGTAAGTTATAACACATCAATGTTGTTCCTCTATACTCAATAAATACATCCACACATTACATCAGATGCTGTTCTCTGTGTTTGGACAATCCAAAGGGAGCAGCAGCTAGGCTAGTTAGCTTCTAGCAGGCCTAGCTTATCTGCTGCTACTTTGTTCTTTGTTATGGATCCTGGTTTGAACTCACTTTTGACCAAATGTTGAGTTTCTCTGTAGAACAGTGAACTCACCAGAGTTTGTCGGAGACTCTGTTGTTGAGAAGAAGCTGCTGGATTCAGTTGAATGTTTCTTTGGAGAGAAACAGAGAGACTTGTCTCGACTGCAGCTCTGCTGTAGCTCAGACTAACTTTCACTTTCACTTCAGGAGAAGTGACTCAGCAGCTCTCCTCTCTCACAGTTGCTCCTCCTCTCAGTGAAGCTCTGTGAAAGAGGGGGATGAAGACCCTCACAGCGCCGCAGAAGCATTGACAGAGGTGGTGGTTCATGACGAGAACCATTCATCTGGAAAAACCATCCAACAAGGTTGATTAAGGACTATTTTATTGTCTGGTTATAAAACTAATCTAAGCCTTTCAATATACCCAAAATACGCCGATACAATCTCCTCTTCAGGTGTCGGAGAGAGTTCTCAGATACTTAAGTGTTTTTGTCACTTCTCATTTTAAATGTTTTATTTGAGACTATTTATTCCCCTCGAGAGATGAGCAGTCTCATCTGCTTAACTTGGTCATGGAGGCATCAACATTTAATTGAGATGTTAAATTAACAGTGAAAACTCATCATATCTTAATTAATTTAACACTATTATTCATAATTACACTTCATGTTTACTTCTCCTGATCTTTACCTCCTATAACAAGGTCCATAGGGGCATCTCAATAAATAAACATGTTATATTATATTATATTTTATTGATATATATATATATATATATATATATATATATATATATGTATATGTGTGTGTGTGTTTTATATTATACTGAATATTATTATATGATATATGTATATACTGAATATTATACTGAATTCCCTGTGAGAGTGACAACAATAAGATGTCCTGACGTGTTTGTCAAAGTGTTATTTACTGCTTTTTTTCTTATTGGAATAAATGTTAAATATTTAACTGCAAAGTAGTAATGTGTGTTTGATACCTTAATTTTTTTGCATTAAATCAAACTGGGATGTTTGCTGATGTAGCATAAGGAGCTTTTATCACTCTCTGGGCCTTGGTGTTGTCCCTTAAGTACAAGACCATCACTAGCCAATCACGGTGGATGGGCATCATGAGAGAGAGAGAGAGAGAGAGAGAGGGAGAGAGAGGGAGAGAGGGAGATAAGAGGGGGAGAGGTCGTATTTCGTAGAACATAAAGGAGTCACCGGGTTACCTCAGTATCATTCTCTCACGGCAACAAGTCGGACCATCATCAGAAGATCTTCCACTTCACTCACGGACTTAATTATGAAGTTTCTTGTAACTTTCCTGATTATTTGTCTGTTTCCTCAAACTATTCTGGGTAAATTTGCATCGTTCTCTACTGCCCTTGAGTTTATCTAATGTTACCTTAAAAACAGGGATATTTTAAATGGACTCTGGTACTTAAAATTCGGGACGTCACAGACGGATGTAACAAAACAACAACTGAAGTTCCCGGGAAAATATAATCCGCCAAAAAACAGTGTTCTATTGAAACTCCCGCCACATATCCTGCCCGGCTTCTCAAGCGCTGACGTAACTTCCCCCTTACAACGCTGAGCCAATCAGCGTCGGCGAAGCTGCTGCGTCACCTTCAGTGGACCAATCAGAGCGCGGTGACGTAGCGCACAGCTGCCCAGGAGGAGAATTGGCGCTAGTTTGGAGCTCAGTGTGCGGAAGGAGACAGACGGATAGACACACGCAGAGGACTTAAAGACGAGAGGAAACACTCTGCTCTCAGCTGAGAACACTTCTCACAACGTTTAAAAAGGTAAATCTGTCACTAACGCTTTAATACAAGCCGGGAAACGTTTAATATGTTTGTGCATCGTAACCGGAAGAGAGTTCTTCTTCTACTATTCAGAGTTGGTTTGCTAGTTTAGCGTCTAAAATACAACAATTACTTCGTTCCACTTATGCAGAAATATTCTCATAATACCGTAATATGTTTCCGATTAAACTGCAGTCATGTAAATCCCGAAATGTGAGTATATTTTATGTAAAATCATCCGTTTGGACCTCTGCTATCTTGGCGCCATTTAACAACCACGCTGCATGGTTTGTTCTGTTGGTATTTTACTGTAAATAAATATATATTATATATAATATACCTGCTGGATAAGTTTTTACGAACTCTACACACGTTACAGTTATAGTATAGATTCCCATGTTGTAGTATTTGTTGGTTAATCTGATGTTAAACATGAAGGAGCTACATTCAAAATACCGAAACTTTATTGTAATCTTTCAATTACAATAACCGTGCTGTAAACCATTGGGGGACAAAACTGAGTACATTTACTAAGTACTATACTTAAGTACGACTTTAAGGTACTTGTACTTTACTTAAGTATTTCTATTTTGTGTTATATTGTACTCTATTTACGTGATACCTTTTAGTTACAGATGATATAATAAACTACCCAGAAGTGTGTAAAGTAATGAGCTCTACCTTTACCAAGTGATGAACACATTATTGCATCACTATAATAATATGCATTATTCTGCACAATGAGTACTTGTACTTTAAGTGCATTTACTAATGCTGTTACTATTTGTACTTTTAGTTACTTTTTGTACTTTTACTTAAGTTAAGTTTTGAATGAAGTATTTCAACACTGAAGTATTGTTACGTTTACTTAAAACATTTACTTTCACCACCACGGCCGTAAGACAACAGCTGCCATTGTATGATATGTTGTAGTATTTAGTATATTATCGGTGCCTAAATATTCTTTCAGTACCTTTTTAGTTTGCAGTCTTCATCTCAGACAAATACAGAAAGATAAAGGAACATTTGGTGTGTGCTCATTAAAGTAAAGAAGTATATTTGCATGATTTAAAATCTGAAGTACTTGTAGTCGAATGGAAACAACAGTAACGAACTGAAATAAAACACAAAATACATTGTGGTAAACATTAAATATTGTGGTACCTGACGGATAACTTCACGTCTCCAGGCGTTCCCCGGGTGTGTATTAATCGATCTGTCTTTCTCTGTCATGTTTCAGAGTGAACACAACATGCCGAGTACGCGCTCTAACGGTCGGGCTCAGCCCACGCTCTCCTTCCCGCGCCGCAAATCCTGCAGAGTCTCATCCAAGACGCCCCAGCTGGACAAATCTCCTCCAGCGCCGTCACCGGCCGAGCCCGGACCCCAGCGGCCCGTAACGACCCGGATCGGACCGCTCTCCCCCAAACTACCGGCCGGCCGCCCGTCTCACCTCTCACTTCCGGCCCTCCAGCCACGGCTTCCACTCAGCCCCCGAAAACGCACAGGTGAGCACCGGAGAGAATTTAGCTCCCATCACCCGTCTATATGAGGGTTACAAAGCTCTAAAGGTGGTGCGTGGTTGTGGGGAAGTTGCTTTTTTTTAATGAGCAAACAACAACATTCTGGTAGTCGTTGAGCTTTATACCAAATATTTAATCCGTGACGTTATTTACAGCGTCACAAATATCCACGTTTGTTCACAAACGTTCTGGTTTTGGCCGCTTTGTTGTTTGGCTTTGATTATTATATTCGAGGTCTTGCTCTTCATCAACGTCATCACGCTTTTGTATTTTTTTATTTATTTTTTAATCTCCAGGTGATGAAAACGTCTGTAACCTCGGCGTCGCCCTGCTGGGTTCGCCGCCCAAGCAGAGCAAGCCGACCCCTGCTTCGCCCAGGAAGCCGGTCTCCGACGAGAACTCGCCGGTCTCGGCTCGCCGGCGGCTGGTCCCGTCCTCGTCACCGCTGTCTCCCGCCGCCGGATTGTCTCCGAGGCGCCAAGAAACGCCCGCCGGGAGCCCGGCACACCAGAAACCAGAGAGGAGGCCGCCGGTCGTTCGGCTCTTTGGAGAAAGTAAGAGACGACGTGTGTTACTTAATAATCCAGCCGTTGTGTTTACTTCCGTTTTGGTCCAGAAGATAACAGATCACAGGTTCCCAGAGCCCGAATTGACTCGATTTAAAATGTCTTATTTTGTTGTTTCAAAACCCAAATATGTTCCGTGTAATATCACAGAAACAATATTCAGTGTTTATTTGTTGAAATGTGTTTTTAAGCCTTAAGTGTTGGAGGAGGTTCCAGCTTCTCCAACGTGAGGATTCAGCTGATTTGCGTCGTTACAAACAGAATTCTTTTTGTTTTGATCTGCTGAACAAAAAGAAGACGTCTGCAGACTTCACTTCAGGTTTTGGGCAACTGTGATGGACATTTTCAGATGTTGTATGATCCAAAATGATTAGTATTAATTAAGTGGCAAACGTCCACAGCTAACTCCGTCTCACAGATGTAAATCCAGCTGCAGGGATCTGATCATTAAACGAGGATGAATTTGACTTCAGCGTCGCTCACTCCATCACTTCTCCTTTCTCCTCCAGAGTCGAGGTTTGTGAGCGTGAAGCAGGCGCTCCACACCGCCGTCCCCGAGCGGCTCCTGTCCCGGGAGGCCGAGCGGGCGTCCATCCGCTCCTTCCTGGAGGAGAAGGCCCTGCGGCGCCTCCCCGGCAGCCTCTACATCTCCGGAGCCCCGGGAACCGGCAAGACGGCCTGCTTCAACTGTGTGCTGCAGGAGATGAAGGTACTTTAGTAGTACTTATGGTAGTGAGGGTATCTTACTGTAGTAGTAGTTCACAGTGAAAGTAGATGTTGAAGGCTGCAGTGACACCTACTGGAGACTTTGAGTCACTGCATGATTCTAAAATGTACCAATCTGCATAATTTGTACTTTTGGTACTTAAAGTATATTTTGATGATGATGATGCATGTAATTTAATTAAGACTCTTACTTGTAATAGAGTACTTTTAAGCTGAAGTATTACCACGTGTACTCGGTTCTACAGGAGAATGGAAGAAATAAACACGCTGGAGAGATTTGATCACAATGAAGTTTAGTGTTCTGGAGATAAGACCGTGAAGAGAAAGTTGTATCGATCTGCTTCCTGTTTAGAGAATAATAATAATAATAATTATCATTCAGTGTTTTTATGTTGTTGTTGTTGTTTTTAACAGGCCGAGCTGGCGTCCGTTCAGACGGTGCTGGTGAACTGTATGAGTCTGCGGAGCTCCCACGCCGTCTTCCCGCTGCTGGCCGACAAGCTGCGAGCGCCCGGCGGGCAGAACGGGCTGCAGAGGTTCTTGACGGCCCCGGGGCCCGCTGTGTGAGTAACCTGACCCGGTTCTGAGGAACCACAGAGAACCAGATATGTGATGCAGCCGGTCACTGGGGGAACATTCTGCCTCTAGAAGTCTTTTAGTTTAATAACAAATTGAATTCGTCAACATTCGTGCTGGAATAAAGCAAAGCAGATGATAAATAATTAAGTACAAATTGCAAATATTGAACAACTGCTGGTTAAGACTTTAGAAGAACTGCGTTTGTTTGGTTCCGTGTCGTTTCTGCCTCGCTGAGGTTCTGATCCGATCAATAACCGGGACTCTGTTTGGTCCTCAGGCTGCTAGTTCTGGATGAGATGGACCAGCTGGACAGTAAAGCTCAGGACGTCCTCTACACCATCTTTGAGTGGCCGTACCTGCCTCTGTCTCGCCTCTGTCTCGTCGGTAAGAGCTTCGCCCGCCAACAATAACGCATCGGCTGTAAAATACACGAGTGAAGACATTTAAATGTGATTCTATGTGAGCGTTTTATTATAATCTGTATCAGCGGTGTAAAGAGACATTCTGTGTTGTGTCTAAACTAAAGGACATAAATAAAGATATATATTTTTCAGGTATCGCCAACGCTCTGGATCTGACCGACCGCATCCTCCCCCGACTGCAGGCTCGGCCTCACTGTCGCCCCCTGCTGCTACACTTCCCTCCCTACAGCCGGCAGGAGCTCACGGCCATCGTCCAGGACCGGCTCTCTCAGGTAGACTGAGATTCAACATCTTGAACAAAGTAAAACACGAGTGTGTGTGATTGTCTTGACTTTTAAACGTTTGTATTGATTTGCTTTGCCGCTGCTCCTCTCAGGCGTCGGCTGAAGGGATCCTGGACGCCTCGGCGGTTCAGTTTTGTGCCAGAAAAGTGTCGGCGGTGTCGGGAGACGCCAGGAAAGCTCTGGACATCTGCAGGTACGAGTTTCTCCCGCCAAAGTAAAGTTCAATCTTGGTGTTTTTTTTTGTTTTTTTAGAGCATAAGCTGTTTTGCTTTAGTTTAAATCTGCCAGTGTTGCTTTTTGATCTGATCATTATTTATGTGGTTCATCATAATAAAATATTAATTTAGGAAGATGGTGAAAATCTTAACAAACCTTTTGGATCAAGTATGTTTGTCTTCCTGTTTTGATTCTTTGAGTTCGTGAAGTCAAGAGTTGCGTTTGTTTGACATTCGATTGTTTTTATTTCAGGAGAGCGGTTGAGGTTGTGGAGTCTGACGAGAGGAAGAAAGCGTCGGATCCAAAAGCTGAAACGAAAGGTGAGTTTCTCCTCCGTTCACTGAGGAATTATGGTTAAAAAAAAAAAAAAAGTGCGAACGTTCTCAAGAACCGTGAACGCTAACAACTCGAACCACTCGCTGTCCTCGTGCAGCGTCGCGGGTCAGCCTTCCTCAGGTGGCGCGTGTGCTGTCGGAGGTTTACGGCGACCGGATGGCGTCTCGGTCCGGCGGCGCAGACGGAGAGAGTTTCCCGCTGCAGCAGAAGCTGCTGGTCTGCTGCCTGCTGCTGCTCACGCGCAACGGGAAGAGCAGAGAGATCGTCCTCGGGAAGGTGAGTCACTCAACTGGTTCGTGTTCAAATGAAAAAAATTTTAATAGACCAAAGTAGATGTTTGCACGATACTGAGACAATAACGTCTCATTATTTCATCCTGTAAAATACATTACAGTAGAGCTACTGTTACTATACACAGATATAATGGAAATAACCTAATTCCTTTCCTCAGCTGCTGTAGTTCAAATGTCCAGCAGGTGTCGCTTTAGCTCAGATCATTTAAACTTTAGACAAAGTGTGAAACTGATTTTCTGCGTTTCATGTTTCAGCTCCACGAGGTTTACAGCCGTCTGTGCGCCCAGCGGCAGGTGTCCGCTGTCGGTCAGGGAGAGTGTTTGTCTCTCTGCGGTCTGCTGGAGAGTCGAGGAATCTTCTCTCTGAAGAAAGCCAAAGAGGCTCGTCTCACTAAGGTAACCTTGGAGATCAAGGAGATGCCAGAAAATAGTGTCGCGTCGCTCTGTAGCTTTCCAGTTCGCTGCTTTTTGTGCGTTTTATGTTCTGGTTTCGACTCACAAACTGCACCGTGCGTTACCTGTGAATCCTAAAGTCGAGGATCTAATCTCAGACGTCTGTTTCTTCCTGCAGGTGTTTCTGAAGATCGAGGAGAAAGACGTTGAAAACGCTCTGAAGGACCGAACGCTGCTGGGAAGCATCCTCGCTGCAGGACTCCCCTCATGATCACAGTTTACTTTTTATCTACAAAGTTTTTTTGCAGTGTTTTTTTTTTTTTTTTTTTTTTTTCTTGTTTTTGCAGAGAATTTGTATATATTTTATGATAATATTATCTTTTTATTTGTTTTTCTCATACTGATGTTGACGCTCTGTTTTTGAGTTGTTGAGAAAATGTTTTTAACTCGTCGGTTATGATATTACAGCATTTTGTTTCAGTTTGAAACGTTTCTATTTTTATGCTGTAAATATACAAATGTACAGACATTTTAATCAGATTTCCTCTTGTATGTTTTTATTTTTTTCTCATTCCCAATATCACTATTTGTGCTTCGGACAGAGAGACTAGATTAGTCAGAAATAGTAAAAGAATTCATCAGAAGAAAGGGATTCATCACTCGTGACAGTAACACTTTTCCATCTGTCAACCGACTTTCTCCACAAATAATCAAACAACAAACAATATGATGATGATACGGTTCTTGTAAATAAGCCGTTCAACATAAATAAAAGTTTGTAGACTAAAGATCAAAACAAGCAGTTAGTGAAGACGCACTTAAAGTTAAATTCTAAGTCTGTTCGGTCACTTTCTATCTCAGGTATGTCTATCTAACGCACAGTGAAACTATTTCATAATCTGTATATTTGCAGTATTATGAACTTTGTGTCTGTGGCGACGTTCCCAGAGAAATAATGCAGTATTACAATTATTCTCTAGTGTGTGTGTGTGTGTGTGTGTGTGTGTGTGTAATATATACAATAGAGAACAATCCTGAATACCAGCTCCAGACTGAACTCTGAGCACAATTCATTTTATTTTCACTCGAATATAATTTGTAAATCACACAAGACTGAAATCTTAAGTCCTGATCACGACAACCGAATAACCGGGACCGACGTGTTTAACTGTCGGGCGTCTTGATCCGAGCCGCTCCTCTGATTGGATTAAAGGTTTAAAGCGTCACTGAAGCTCAGCTCAGGCTGTAACACGACTTCAACGAACCACAGCTCGGTTTCTTTTGTCCAGCAGAGTGCAGTGCTTAGATCTCTGATTCCTCTGTGAAGACCCTGAATGCATCATCACTCACCTTCCACAAAAATAAAGTCTTGTTAAAGTTTATTAAGTACAAGTACTCTACTACATCTCATTAGTGATGCAGATGAATAATACAATATTCCATATTCAATTACTAGACACATATAAACTATTCAAATCAGATTTTTATTCAAATATGATTTACTCACAGCAAAGTGGATGAAAATATATATATAGTGTTTATATATATATTTATGTAGTAGTGCATGTTTTCAAATACAAATACAGTGACCAAAAATGTAAACAGTCGGAGATAAAATATGAATCAATATTCAAACATAATAATAATAAACCACACTAACTCAAAGCTTTTGTAGATACAGCAAGTAAATCAAAGCCAACAGTGCATTTCACAAACTCCTCACATAAACATTATACTTTAGTGCCGATTTATCGAGTTCATATTTTACCGTGATTGTCTGAAACGTCTGGACTCATCAGGAACCAAACAAAGTATCAAATACTGAACAGTTTATCTGTTTAATGTCGTCTTCTTCACACCCGAGAGACGATTTCTCACAAGCTTTGTTTTTTCTTCTAAAGAAACGTTTATAACTGTATATTTAAAATAACACAGAATTAGTATATCTGTCAGAATCTTTCTGTAGATTCATTTTTCCCAAATGTTTAAATATTTATTGTTCTGCTGAACTTTTAAACATAAGAGCTTCTAATTTCATGTTTGTTTTGAGGTTTTAAAGTTGCTTCTAAATGTGGAAATCTCTTCAAAATCAGTTTCCTTAAAATATAATTTGTCATATTTCATCACTTCATGAATCTATCATCACATATTCCTTTAACCCCTTCAGCCCCTCTGAAGACCTGAACTTACGCTCTGCAGCCAAACATTGCTCAAACAAAGAACCTTTTATTGCTTCTAGTAATTCTAGTTGAGCTGCCAAAGTTTCAAAAGAAGCCGAATATGTTTGAAAGCTGTAAGAAACAAAACGTTTTACTCAGTGAAATACAGCTTAAGTGGAGGGAAACAAGCCGATGTGGAATGTGTAAGTCTGTCAGGATTTTAATTAGCTTTAAATATAAAGAGGATAAGACTTCTTTTAAGTAATTTGCAGCTCTGACTTCTACTGAAACCAGATCAACGCTTCACGAGTCTCAGACGCAGAAACAAAGGTCAGATTGTTGATGCTGAAGACATCAGAGCCACGAACTAAAGTAAAGACATGAAGAGACGTGAAGACGTCCGCGTGTCCAGTTTAAAACCACATATAAGTTTCACTTCCAGATGAAAAGCATGTTTGAAATACCTGAAGAAGTTGATATTTTGTGGCCATTTTGATTATTTTGATGGTTTTAAAAAAGGGAAATCTTTCAAACGTTACATTTTCTCATTTTCTATATTCCAAAATTTCCCCCAAAAACAGCAAATGTTCAGAGTTGGATGTTTGTATTTCTGTTCTGATAAAGAGAACATGTGAGTAAAGTCATATCAGGAGTTCAACAGGATTTAACTTTGAACAGAAACATAAATAGCAACACAGACTGGTGCGTGTAGTTAAAGTAAAGTAACGGCACTGTGTTGTTTCAGACTGGACACTTCTGAGGATAAAGAATGATATTAAATAAAAAGATAAACAAATAGTTTTGCACATTCAGAGTGACGAGGTTCAGCCGGTGTTAAAATCAATAAACATTCTCAGTGAGTTTAAATGCATTCAGTTTCAAAAGTATTCTCACAAACTGTACATCAAGTAGAAACACATCGTGAACTTTAGCCCTCGGGTTGAGTCACGGGACGCGACGCTGACATCAGCATGTTTTTACAATCGTTAGTTTCATTGATCAGTCAGAAAGACGGTCAAAAACCGGTGATTGAGTCCGTCAGTTTGATTAAACAGATAAAGTCTAAACGTCAAATGCAACAAGGCGCTAAAATATGTTAAAATCGATTAAAACTTATAATATATTGGAAATAAACGTTTATTTTTTCCCCTTTTCATCCCGGCGCTGGATCTAAACACTAAAACATTATTTTACTGTAATTTCTCAATAATCTAACAATTAATGTTTGAACCACTGATTATTTATTTACTGTATTTAAAGATGACATCCCGATATTCAAGCACATTCATTTCTTTATAAATTATGTGATTTTTTAAAAACATTTTTATTTAACAGGAAAAAAAAACATTGAACTAGAAGAAGACAAACCTGTTAAATAAAAAGTAAATGAGGCGTTAAAGCAGATCACTCATTAAATACATCACTTTATAAGCTTTAAATTATCTGAATATTAAGGTTTTATTTTATTCATGTTTCATTTCGCTCTTATTTTATTTTTTTTACCATGATCAATGTATTCTGTGTTGTATTCTATTTATTCATTAACATTTATTTTATTTTATTAATTTGTTGTGCATTAGTCTTTTCATCTTCTCTCTTGTTTTCATCTCGTCAATCATTTGTAAAGCTGCTTTATAAATAAAACTTTAAATCATTGATTGATTGATAAAAGTTTATTAATTCGTCGGTCTTCATTCGAGGCGAACAAGCAACTCCTCTTCAGCTGTTTTAAGCAACATAAATTAATAATATTATAGTTTTACATTTAAATTAATCTCACAGAGTTATTATGTAAAACTTCTACTCTGAAACTTTAAATGAAGAGTTTACTTTTGCATAATCACCCTCAAGAAGTTGAGCTCGACTCCTTCTGTTATTGAATCTGTTGGTCTTACATGTGAATTAAGAGAATTAAGTTTTGTCAGCGTAGCAGAGTATTCCTCGTTAAAATCAATGTAAACCAGAAGCTGCATCTCAATGAAGAAAAACACAATTAAATCTGAGACTGTTATAAAGGCAGCGCATCTTAAATATAGCTTCTACTCAGAAAACACTTCTCTTGTCATTTGATAAATCTTATTTTCTAGTTTGTTCTAATCTAAACTTGACATCCAAAGTAGTCAAATATCAAAAATACTCCGGTTTGGTCCGTTTCTGCTGCCTTTGAGTTATAAACACTCACAGCTGCCTCGCGAGGAAGAAAACTAAACAACAATAAAGAAATGAAGCAGTTTGTTTGGAGGCTTTCATGCTGATAAAATGAAGTACATTCAAATAGTTATCTGACTGATTTCTGTTTTCAAATAAAAAGCTCAGAAAGAGTCAATTCTCTCCGATGTTTGTTCATTATCAAACATACTTCAGTCCGTCACACCCGAGGAACCGAACTGTTCCGGTTCAGTTTGTTTCGCTGCTGTCGAGCAAACAAACGTATGAAGGGCCTTTGAACAATGCAGAATACTGCAATCAACCCTATAAAAGTGTATTTTAAGAGGAAATAGTAACTTGAAATGAAAACACTTATTGTTTAAAATCTGATTTTGTATCAAAAAGATGTGTTTTTATCAGTGGAGAGAAGTTTAAACAAAACTCTGTAGGTCCTCACACAAGTTAAATAGAGACTTTTTAATCATTTATTATATAAAGATGTCTGTTGTGTTTTAGCTGCACTTGATATTTAATGGGGATTCACTTTAAATTCAGACACTTCTTGGTTGTTTGTTTTTCGACAGCAGCGATTCACTCTGAAGGACCCTGATTGGACTTTAACGAGACATACATGGTTCTCAGTTCCACCGTCTGATAAGGAAACGTGGTGGAGGTCAGGGGTCATGGGGGGGGGGGGGGGGGGTCCCGTTTCTACCTCAGCCGGGCAGAGTAGCAGCGCATGTACTCCGTCATCCAGCGGTCGTCCACCACCGTCAGCTGCGACCGCCTCGTCTTCTCCAGGTCGGCTGACCGAGCCCGCCGGCGGTCCAGGTTGGAGCTCCGTTTGTCGGACTCCCGCCGGGTCTGACAGCAGGCGTCGGACGTGTTGTTCTGAGAGGAGGAACCAGAGAGAGAGAGGGAGAGAGATAGAGAGAGAGAGAGAGAGAGAGAGAGACAGAGAGAGAGAGAGAGAGGGAGGGAGAGAGAGAGGGAGAGAGAGAGAGAGTGGGAGAGAGGGAGAGAGGAGTCGTTTCCGAAAAGCACACCGGTGTTTTATTATTAATGGCCGCAGAGTTTCTGGTGACTCGGCTTCACTTCTCTGGTGTCCTGTGAACGAGGTCCGGCCGCTCTGACAGACTCCTCAGGCTTCATTAAAGCTTTACATCCAAACACTTTTGCTTTTTATGTAACGTTATAATCATAACTTTATTTTACATAGCACCTTTAAAAAAGAGACAGTGAAGCCTAAACAAAGCAAAACAAACTAAGATGAGAGTTAAACCCTGATTAAACAGAACAATAGATGGATCCTCAGCCAGGTGGTTCCAAAGCCGACTGGTCCTGAAGGCAAAAGCACGGTAACCTTTAGGATTCATCCTCGACTGTGGAGCAGACAGAAGGGCCCCACCTGAGGATCTAAGGCGGTCTACATTTCTTCTATATAAGTTTTGGGGCCAGCACTCAGACGTGCTTTAAAAGTGATGAGTAAGATGTTAAAATGAACTAAAACCAGGATGTGATGTGATGTCGTCTGTTCAAAGATCAACAAACAACAAAACACACGCTCGCTTTATAAAATATGAGTAATTATAGATTCGTTGTTATTGATTAAACTACCCAACGGTATAAAAAGCACTTAAGATGACAACATGAAACGCTGCTTTCGGATATTTAAAAATGAATTATTGATATCGTGTTAATAACAAACATGATAATATTGTGTAAATAATCCGGCGCCTCTTCAATCATTCACTGCAACACTCACGTCATTCGGCGTCCTCTTGACGTCCGTGTGTCTCTCGGTCCAGTCCAGTCGGCTGGACGGCCTCCGGTTCTCCTTCTCCTTGGTGCTGATTGGCGGTTGGCTCTTCGCTCTCGGCGTTTTGCGGTCCACGGCTGGTTTATCTTCATGGGAACTGTCCCGGTGTCCCGGCTCGGACCGAGGGTTGCGGCGGCGGGGGCGGCGCTTTGGCACCGGGTTTACCGGCTCCCCGTCGGAGGACGTCGTGTCGGCGGGACCGTTGTCCGTGTCCCCAGAGGATCCGCCGGGGTGTGGAGCCGCCGTCGCAGAATCACCGCCGGCTTCGTTCTCACCGTTTTCTACAACTGCTGGTTCACACACAGACACAGAGACAAACGTTCTACCAAAGAAACATTTTTCATTGATTTGTACACTTTGTCTGTTTGGTCAACGTATCGTTCAGTTTAGGTCAAAACTTTGGCAATACTGTGACATCACTACACTTGGCTACGTTGCGTATTGGATTTTCTACTAACCAAAATTAATATTCAAAAAGTCTCTGCTCTAGTTTCAACCAGCGTTTCTACCGTCTATGTGTTTGTTTGTCATGTAGAAGTGACTTTGAGAAGATTAAATATTTATTGGTGCACAATGATAACTGGCTGGTTTTCCGTTTATCATGTTGTTGAATATTGTGTATAAAGACCTTCCTGTCTGGAGACCCAGTAGGTCTTTTATATCTGTGCTCAGTGTCTGAACGGGAGGAAACAGTCCCATCTGATCGCTGAACCTTCAGTGCAAATATTTTTAGCATCAGTGTCTCCTGAGTTTAACCAGCTTTTGGCCCTCTATACGGTCAGAGTGACGCTCGCTCACACACACACACACACACACACACACACACACACTCCTCCTGGGGTTCTGTTAGATTATCCCAAAAATATCCCTGGAAGAGAGGACAGGAAACAGCGGGAACATTCTCTTCACAGTACATAGCCAGTCGTATAAATCCCTGTTTTCTCACATGAATCCCGAACCCGGGTGAGATTAGAGTCCTTGACTGAACATTTGGTTTTAAACGCAAATTAATTTAGAGTTTCAAAACGCCTGAACTCAGAGTGATGAAGATAGCAGGGCTGCAACCGGTGATTATTTTCATTCGTCTATAAATCGTCAGAGTAGCGTCGACAGAAAAGACAGTTTTTGAGCAATAGATTGATTGATAGTAAAAACAATCATCTCTAATATTTCTAATATTTTGCGGCCCCCAAATATGTAAAAGTTTCTGAATGCTTGAACTCAGATTGATGAAGCTTAAATTAGATACTGACAAATATTCTTATGTTCAATTAATATGTTGTTTATTCTACTTATCAAACTATATTATAGGTTTGTGGGGAATGCCCGTCAGAGGTTCTGAGAGACAAAAGAGGGATCTTCAACCTGCTTGTTTAGTCCGACCAACGGTCCAAAAAGAAAGACGTTTACTTGGTAACTGATGTATGTGGTTATTGATCAGTTATTAAAACTACAGTCAGTAACTGTCTCCTCACCGGCGGTCGGTGCAGCGTCTACGTCTGCGTCTCCTCCTCCCAGCTCAGTCCGTCCTTCCTCAGAAGGCGGTTTCGACGCGGGGCTGGCCACCTTATGTTTCACCTCCGAGGCCGGCGGCGGGAGGGACAGGGGGGCGATTTTGTTCCTGTTCAGCCTCGGCGTGGACCAGCCGCTGGATTCGGAGCTGCTGTCCCAGCCCTCCCAGAACCAGGGCTTGTGGGAATGCTCCATCACCCGCCGGCTCAGACGGTACTTCAGAGAGTCCTCGTAACATTTGGAGAACGTCTCCCATCTGGGATCCCTAAACTTCTTCATGTACTCCGTCCGGATTTTGTTGGTCACCATGGTTGTTGTTATTGCTCCTGTCTGGTCCTTATCACTGTGGAGGAAATGAAACAGTGACATTCACACAATAAAATGAAATCAGAGCGCCATAAAGCATGATGGGCAATGTAGTCTGTTGTTATCTCACGGCAGGAGAAGGACAAACGGCTTCATCAAACGTCAACCGCAAGTATTCCCAGTGAACTAATACCTAGAGTACTTCATTAGTATAGTACAATCAGTGCATTCATTAGTAATAAAACATGATAGATTGACAACGTTTAGAGCTTAATCTCCTCACCGACAGTCATTAAAGGCAGACACAGTTAGTGTGACCAACCTTTCATAAAGAAAGAAATTTAAAGATTTACAAAAAAAAAAAAGATGGCGGACAAGCAAGTGCAAAGATCATAGACCCGGTGTCTGGTTTCTAAAAGAGTGTTTTGATGCTTTCATCTTGTCAATAACCGGAGGAAGTATTTATTTAGCTCCTTTACTGAAGTAAACACTCCAACACAAGTAAAAGTCCTACATTGAAAATGTCACTTAAGTAAACATATGTAAGTGTAATCAGGAAAACGTACTCTATGACTGTTATAGTATCGTACAGTATGTCATTACATTATGTAGATTGAGCTGGAGCTCATTTTAAAATATTAACTAATGATTATTTTCATTAATCTGCTAATTATTTTCTCTATTAATTGATGTAAAAAGTATATTTCTCTTTGAGATGTAGTGGAGCAGAAGTAGAAAGTGGCATGAAAATTAATATTTATGTAAAGTACAAGAACCAGTGCAGGTACTTGAGTAAATGTACGTAGTTACAGTTTCTGAGAGGATACCTGCAGCACCTCGTGACGTGCGTGTACCAGGTGTGGTCTACCTTTAAGCCCCGCCCACCCCCCTTCACAACAGATTACCGTCAGAGGAGGGTTGAAGCTTATTATAGTCGTATTACTGACTATACTGCAACTAGTACTCATACTAACAGACCTATTCATACCGCCTACACACACATCACATTTCATTTTATTATCTAAAAAACATGTTAGGTTTAGTGAAAAATAAACTACATAAATTATTCATTTAATTTATCTGAACTGGCCACGAAACCAGGACAATATTTACTGCAAATGATTGCTCATTCATTAAGTGTATTTTATTTTTTCTTCCTTTAACTGAAACACTCTTATTTTGAAGTCTTTCTCTTCCCCAGTCACACCCCAAAAACATCGTATTTTCTGAATTTTAGCCTTTAAAAACACCGCAGAGGAAAACAAGACAGACAATTACATCTTCTGAAGATCAAACAAATGTCCTAATGTGTGATAATATGAGTTTTTAAACGGCAGTCGTCGTGTGAAAACAGGCTGCAGCCGTCATCACACCTCGTTTGTAAACACGGTGAGGTTTTATGGGTTTTGTCAATTTGAGGATAATGGTTGAATATTAAAGTCAGGTGTGATTTTACTCACCCAGACCTCATCCCAGAGGGGTCCGGTCTGATGTCAAAACCCCGTCAATCCCTTCAGTCCCGTCGGTCAGACGCCTGACATCGCTCCGTTACTCGATGCCAGAACACACCGAGAGCCACGCAACAAGCTGGCTGACGTACAGCAACGAGCTTCCGGCGTACCCTTTCAGAGTAAAACGGCGAGGACTACTTTTTTTTCCTTGTAAATGTTTAGTGTCATTGCTCTTGTATAGTTTGTATTTCCATTCTCTTCTCATTTGATCTATTTCCTTCTAGGTAAGTAATAGTCAATGAAATACTAAAGTACCGTTTATATTTTTACTACCTTGTAATTTGCAAGTATTGATTGTAAAAATAAATGTTATTTCTATGTCAAAGAAAAGTCAGTATGGAAAACATCCACATACTTTTGGCCATGCAGTAAATGTAAACGACTTGCTTGTGCAAATCTCTTTATGCCCCTCAAACTGAGATAATGGTGAATATTTAAACTGTAGCCATTTCAGTGTAACCTTTATTTTGAAAGAGATTTTATACTTCCGGCACAGTTCTGATTAACTCCCGCGAGCATGATGGAGCAGAGCGGAACATTTTGTAGTAATGAAGAATGAAATATGATTTCTTCATGAAGATGCAGGGACCAGACTGCGCATGCCTGCTCTGCCTCCATCTGTGCAGTGACGACAACAGGTGAAACAAAAAGATCAAACTTCAAACTCCTTTAACTGTCAAAGATGAATTCCTCTTCATCTTGTACAGAGCTATTACAACATTTATTGTAAAATAAATGTTATTTCAATGTCGAAAAAATGTTATAAATAAGTCACAGTATAGTATGTCGAGAATAAAGTCAAAAATAGGTCATCGGTATGTCGAAAAAAGTCACAATAAGTCATACAAATAAATTCATAAAAGGTAATTTTATAGTAGTTGAAAAAAGCATGTCGAACAAAAAAAAAGTCATAGTATATGTCAAAAATATAATTAAAAAGTCATAGTATATGTCAAAAATATAATTAAAAAGTCATAGTATATGTCGAAAATATAATTAAAAAGTCATAGTATATGTCGAAAATATAATTAAAAAGTCATAGTATATGTCAAAAATATAATTAAAAAGTCATAGTATATGTCGAAAAAAATCAAGATAAAAGTCATAGTATAATATGTCAAAATAAGTCAGTATGAAATATGTCCAAAAAAGTAAAATAATAGGATGTCGAAAAAAATTAATAAAAAGTCATAGAATGGTATGTCAAAAAAAGAGCTCCGGGATGAAAAGTGGCTGGCCTTTTTGTGCGACATGACGAAGCATCTCACTGCGCTAAACCTCCAGCTTCAGGGACGGGGACGGGTGATCACAGACCTGTATGATCACAGACATGTATGATCACAGACATTGTATGATGCAGTGAGAGCTTTCTAAGCCAAGCTGCGCCTGTGGGAGACTCAGATGCAGCAAGGAAACTTGGGTCACTTTCCGTGTTGCCAAACACTGACAAACCGTGTCTCCACCGCTGTGTTCTCGACTGCGCATTTTGCTGATAAACTGGGCGCACTTGGCGCGGAGTTCACTCGGCGATTTGCCGACATTGCAGTTCAGAAATTTAAATTTTAACTGCTCAGCAATCCGTTGAAGTGGAAAGAGCACCTGTGCACAATCAAATGGAGCTGATAGACCTCCAGTGTAATGACACTCTCAAGGCAAAGTAACTGTGGGCGCTGCTCCAAGCTTCATCCGCGAAACGATGCCGCAACTCCGCCTACATGCTGCTCAAATAGTCATACCTGTGTGAGCAGCTTTTCTCTGTGATGAAGATTAACAAAAACCCACACAGGAGTCATCTCATTGATGCACACCTTCACTCCATCTTGGCAGTTTCCACAGCACAGAACCTAACCCAGACATTAATGAACTGGCAGCCAAAAACAAAAAAGCCAAACATCTGGCTCACATATGCATAAAAGAATGTAGCCCATTTCTTTTTGCACTTTCTCCAACATCCATTCTATCCTGTTTGTTAAATATTGACCCTATTTGGCCTTCAACATGGTCCCAATTTTTAATTTTGGCCCTCTGTGATTGAACTGTGCTCCCTCACCCAGGCTCAGTACTCCTTTTAATGTGCATTCATGCACCCCTTTTTTGCCACAATCGGTTGATTCTTTTCCCCAAATAATACACTTGACGTCTGCTTTACTGACACTAATGTGCATATCTGTGTTTCCTGTCTTTAAAGGCCTCTTTGCCAACTCATCCGCCCTCTCATTCCCACTCACCCCTACATGCGCTGGAACCCACAGGAATGTAACCTGACCTCCCTGATTAGTTATTCTTCTGGTTGACTGGAGGACTTCATGCAGTATATGAGGCGACTGTGGTAGAGCAGGGTCGAATGAGAGGATCGGCGGTTCGATCCCCGGCTCCGCTAGTCCGTGTCGATGGACTAGCGCCTGCTATCAGTGTGTGAATAACATAATATTCAAATGCACTTACCAAATCAACTCCATCTTTTTCAACCTCTAACAAATACCAGTCTATGTCAGGCCACACAAGCGTCCATGGAGCCACCACCGGGTAAACTACTGAGGGGCTTATCCTCCGATCAAACACTTCAAATTATATGCCAGGGCATGTTCTGCTGCAACTTGGTGGGTAACCTACAAAATAAAAGCCTCTATAAATTATTCCCATATTTAGTTACCTTCCATCTTTTCCTTATGTAATGGGTGTGGGTTGGACATGGAAAAAGAAAACTCAATTGATAATTTTCCAACATTTATTTACTTCTGCAGAAGACAAAATTCAACCCATTAACTGCCTTCTGATCTTTTTCTGCTCCTCTGCTCCCTCAGCAATAAGTAAAATGACAATGTGTGATTTCATTCTTGTTCTTTTACATTTAGATACATTATTTTGATATTACAGTATGTACTAAGCTCAGGATGCACATTACTAGAAAAGGGATATTAGAATCACCAGGAAAACATCTAACCTAAATCATAACACATTTCATCAAAACCATTAAAAACAATATATACAAGAGGAGAAACAGGGACACCTGGTGGGTAAAGTGAAAAGGTGCGTAGGACTGGGTGACTAAACTGAGACAACAGAAACTATAACATTACACAAAGGAAAACACACTTGCAGAAGTCAAGTGTGTGTGACCTGTGACCTCAGACCAAGAATTCACTGACCATCTCAAAAGAGTTGTGGCAGCTGGGCTGAAAAAAGGGAAACCGGGGCCCCTTTCTGGAGCCAGACCTGGGAGTGGAGCTTGCTGGCGAGGGTCTGGTTTCCGGGACCTGAGACATATGGTTCGACCAGGAACAACCCGAAAAATCTACATTGAGCCGCCGCCCTATGGGCCCACCGCTCGAAGGGATATGCGGAGGGGTGATTGGGTAAAAGGGCTAACGGGGATTCTTTCCTGTGTGAGTTTTCATGTGTTCCTTTAGATCTCTGTTGCGCATAAATCTTTCATCACGAACTGAGCAGCTGAAAGGTTTCTCTCCTGTGTGGATTCTCATGTGTTTCCGTAAATTTGAACAATTGTTAAAAGATTTCTTACAAACTGAGCAGCTGTAAGGTTTCTCTGCTGTGTGGGTTATCATGTGTGTTTTTAAAGTTGTACAATCGATAAAAGATTTCTCACAAACTGAGCAGCTGTAAGGTTTCTCTCCTGTGTGGATTCTCATGTGTCTCTTTAAAGTTGAACAATTGTTAAAAGATTTCTTACAAACTGAGCAGCTGAAAGGTTTCTCTCCTGTGTGGATTCTCATGTGTGTCTTTAAAGCTGAACCCTGCTTAAAAGATTCCTTACAAACTCTGCAGCTGAATGGTTTCTCTCCTGTGTGGATTCTCATGTGTGTCTTTAAAGCTGAACAATAGTTAAAAGATTTCTTACAAACTGAGCAGCTCAAAGGTTTCTCTCTTGTGTGGATTCTCATGTGTGTCTGTAAATGTGCACGCTGGTTAAAAGATTTCTTACAAACTGAGCAGCTGTAAGGTTTCTCTCCTGTGTGGATTCTCATGTGTCTCTTCAGATAGTCACTTCTGCTAGTTGTTTTCCCACACTCAGAGCATGTAAATAGTTTCTCATCAGCACTAAATCTTGAATCACTGACATGGACTTCATCAGGTTTCAAAGAGTTTAAACCTGACTGAGGTTCTCTGGTCTCCTTCCAATCACCACAGTCATCAGTGTCAGAAGAGTCTCCATTGTCATCAGTATCTGGTTCTGGATGTATATCTGGATCTGAGTTCCTGCCTGGTTCTGGTCCTCCACAGTCCTCTCCATCAGCTTCTGTTTCCATCTGATCAGTTTCTCTTTGATGAAGCTGTGAGGACTGAGCTTCCTCCTCATCATCTTCACTCTTCACAGGAGTGAATGAGAACTTGACATCAGCCTCCTCCAGCCCTTGAAGCTGCTCTCCCTTCAGACTGGTCCAGAGTTCCTCCTGATCCTCTTTAATGTGTGGGGGTTCTGGGTCCTCCTGTTCCTCTTTAATGTGTGGGGGTTCTGGGTCCTCCTGTTCCTCTTTAATGTGTGGGGGCTCTGGGTCCTCCTGTTCCTCTTTAATGCGTGGGGGCTCTGGATCCTCCTGGTCCAGACTGGAGCTCCACTCCTGCTGCTCAGGGGGAACCTCTTCTTGAACCACCAACAGCTGCTGGACGTCTGCAGGAAAACAGTAAACACACAGAGACGTTACAAAGAAATATTAGTACTGAGCAAATAGTCTCCTGTAGATACACTTTATTTCCTGCCATCAGTCCCTCTTACACACCCTGTAAACCAGGGGTCTCCAACTGGCGGACCACGGTCCGGATCCAGACGCAGTTGCATCCGGACCCAGGACCTAAAATCGAATCATACATATTAGGCAGCGAGTTCGTACTTTAACCGCCGCACTTTATTCAGCCGTTACGGTACTTGTTCAGCAGTGCAGGACACACCGACCAATGCGGTGTAAATCACATCACGTGATACAGCTCAGCCAATCAAATAGGAGTATTCTGACAAGCTTCCTGACTCTAGCGAGGTTTACACACACCGTGACACACGGGGGAGAGACGAGGAAATTGAAAGAAGAGCAGGAATATTGCGCCGATCAGAGAATATATATATATATATATATATATATACATATATATACATATATACATACATACAAATCGAAGGGTGGAGGAATCTGTTTTTATACCAACAGTGGCTAGTTAACGATGTGACAGTGGTTCTGCAGCACTGTTCTCCTGATCTGGAATCTTTTATCATAAACTGTAAACCCTTTTACTCCCCCCGCGAGTTCGCTTCATTTGTTCTAGTCGGTGTTTACATGCCACCGCAGGGCAACGTGCAGGAGTCACAGCGGACGCTCGCCGACCAGATACTCTGTGTGGAGCGGACCAACCCTGACTCTTTAGTTATTGTCCTTGGTGACTTCAACAAAGGAAACCTCAGCCATGAACTCCCCAAATACAGTTTATTAAATGCCCAACCAGAGAAGAGAACATTCTAGACCACTGTTACACCACTATCAGCGGTGGCGACTGTGGTTAAGTGGATAGCAGGGCCATCTTTCAATCAGAGGGTCGGCGGTTCAATCCCCGGCTCCGGCTCTGCTAGTCGCATGTCGATGTGTCCTTGAGCAAGACACTTAACCCCAAAATTGCTCCCGTAGCTGTGCCTACGGTGTAGAAATGTGATAGACTCTGAATTGTAAGTCGCTTTGGATAAAATCGTCTGCTAAATGACTGTAATGCCTATCACGCCGTCCCTCGTGCTGCACAGGGACTCTCTGACAACGTCATGGTCCATCTGATTCCTGCTTACAGGCAGAAATTAAAGCTGTGCTGAGGAAATTCAAGCAGTGTACCAGTGAAGCTCTGGAGGGCTTGCATAGACTGTACAGACTGGGATGTCTTCAGGACTGGATGAGTCTGGATGAGTACACAGAGGCTGTGACTTCATACATCATTTTCTGTGAGGACAGCTGTGTTCCAACAAGCACCAGGGTGAGTTACAACAATGACAAACACTGGTTTACAGCAGAACTCATACAGAGTACAGCTAAGGCTGCATGTCTTCAGGACTTTTAGGAGTGGGGACAAGGACTTGTAGAGTCAAAATAGGCGGTGAGAGACGCTAAATGACTACTCTGAGAAACTGCTGGAGATCTCAGACAGATAACCAGTTACAAGCCAAAAGCTCCCCACCCCATGAATGATTCGCCTGGCAGACGAGCTCTACTGTCGCTTTGATAGACAATGGGACAGTCCCGACTCCATCCCCCACAGCTCCATCAACCAGCCCCAGACCACCAGGTACCCCTCCCCCAGCCCATCAGGGGTTCATGCCTCTGTACCATCCATCCCAGTGTAACCCCCACCACCACCTCCCAGGAGGGGTTCAAGCCTCTATACCACCCATCCCAGTGTCCCACACACCCCCCTCCCCAGTGAAGACTCTATTCTGGAGAGAGACGTCAACAGGCTTTTTAAAAAACAGAACCCCCGCAAAGCAGCCGGCCCAGACTCTGTCTCCCCCTCCACCCTGAAGCATTGTGTCTCTGGTGTTTACAAACATCTTCAACACCTCCCTGGAGACATGCCACGTACCAGCCTGCTTCAAGGCCTCCACCATCATCCCCGTCCCCAAAAAAACAAGGATTACAGGATTCAATGACTACAGGCCCTTCGCCCTGACCTCCGTGGTCATGAAGTCTTTTGAGTGCCTTGTCCTGTCCCACCTTAAAACACTCACCAACCCACTCCTGGAACCCCTGCAGTTCGTCTACAGAGCCAACAGGTCTGCAGTCAACATGACCCTTCATTCCGGACTCCCCAGGAACCTACGCCAGGACCCTGTTTGTGGACTTCAGCTCTGCCTTAAACACCATCATCCCGTCTCTGCTGCATGACAAGCTCTCCCAGCTGCACGTGCCCGACTCCACCTGCAAGTGGATAACAGACTTCCTGTCTGACAGGAAGCAGCACGTCAAGCTGGGAAAACACGTCTCAGCCTCCCGGACCATCAGCACCGGTTCCCCCCAAGGCTGTTCTTTCCCCTCTGCTCTTCTCCCTGTACACCTCCAGTCACCAGTCCGTCAAGCTCCTGAAGTTTGCCGATGACACCACCCTCATTGGACTCATCTCTGATGGGGATGAGTTTGACTACAGGTGGGAGGTTGACCATCTGGTGATCTGGTGCTCTAAAGACAGTGGAGATGGTTGTGGATTTCCGGAAAGATGCAGCCCCACCAGCACCTATCACCCTGTGTGACTCCCCCGTCGACGTGGTGGAGTCCTTCCGCTTCCTGGGCTCCACCATAACCCAGGACCTCAAGTGGGAGCTGAACATCAGCTCCATCACCATGAAGGCTCAGCAGAGGATGTACTTCTTGAGGCAGCTGAAGAAATTCAACCTGCCAAAGACAATGATGGTGCACTTCTATACAGCCATCATTGAGTCCATGTAATGTACGCTGCACCCCCTTTCCAGTGTATCAATTGTTACGTAAGGTTCTATGTCCTGCTGTGAGTGGTTGTGCTTGTGTGTGGGTGTTCTGTGTCTTTTGAGTTCTAGGTGCAGCTCCCTGACGAGTAATTGAGGGCACCTGGATGAAGATGTGGGATACCTATATAAGCGCCTCCTTGCTCCGCCCTCGCTCTCTGATCTGCCTGGCACCAGTCCCTGGTCCTCAGTTAGATTCGCACATTACGGTTCATCTGTGTCCTGTAATAAACTGGCACCCGTGTGTTTCTGAATATAACTTGATGTGGTGTCCGTCCTTATGTTGCAACTCCCGAGCCAGTCGTAACACAATGGACCCAGATAATGAAATGTTTAATCACGATTAAAATGTTTAATCACGATTAATGGCATTGTTATGCATAAAATTCAATAATGAATTCAAAAGTAGTATATTGCGCACTTTTATTTTAAAAGTACTGTTATGTGAACAAAAGGTCAATAACATTTGGTTTACAAACACTTTAAACAAATAAGGTGCTTTTTAACAGCAGTATTCCCTTTACACAGTAGCAGTTAAAATGCAGTTATGATGATTCTGATAATAGATATTCAGCTGGTGTTCACAACTTTATCTTCATGTGTGTAATAGATGCAATTTGAAATACACACCTTGAAAACTGCAAACCCATCTACGTCATGTTTTTTTATGTTCGTTCAATTCTCAGTAGCGATAACTAAATGATATGCTTATTATACATATTACAAACAAAACAACTTTAAAAACTCTAAAAATATAATTTAAATTAATCATTTATTTTTTGCTTTTTTTTAGTATTTTGGTCAGACACATACGCAACGCTGATTACCGTAATATGTGTGGTATTTGTTATGAATGTATAAAAAAAAAAAAAATGCGTTAATGATAATTGTCGGCGTTAATAAATGAATGCGTTAAGTTGCCCAGCCCTAATATTAATCAACTCTTATGTGACCATGAACATATGAATCATTTTAGAATTCAACACGATGCAAAACCCACGTGGTGTTATCAAAGAGAACAAACTTTACTTTAAGTGTAAATATGTTCTGTCATCTAGAAGCTGAGAGAACAGATCAGAAGAAGAAGAAAAAGATTCATTGAATCAACAGAGTCTCACTCCAAACTACATAGAAACGTTATCAGCCGGAGCATGAACAGAATAAATAAAGTGAACCAACCTGCTCTGTGTAGCCGCAGCTGAGGGTTGAAAACAGCGTCCAGTAGTTTCCTTTGTCGCTCGTTCTGCTCTTTTAAAGCAGAGAGTTCCTCCTCGTACTCTGCTATCGTTCTTTCAAACAGACCAAATATCTCTTCATCAGCCGCAGTTAGTCGCTGGTTGAGTAAACATCTCAGCATTTGGACTTTAGACATTTTCACTAAACCACAGAAACGTTTCCTCCAGACAAACTCCGGAAGATATACCGAGACGGACTGTTGTGCGTTAATAAAAGGTCCGAGTAGCACCAACAAGCTTCTTCATCTTCTTCTTCTTCTTTTGTTTTTAATGGCGGTTGGCAAACAACTTTTAGGTGCATTACCGCCACCCACTAATCTGGAGTGTGGACTAAGGATTGTAATGATCTAATACGAAAACCAAACAAACAAACAAAAAATAAAACAAAATAAAATAAAACAAATCTAAATAAAACAAAACAAATATAAATCTCAAATTCTATTCCCTAGTCTTGTTGCCTCCAAAAACTCCAAAAGAGGCTTCCAACACTCTTCACCAAAGCTTTTCTTTAATACATCAGTTATATTCTCCTCTCCCAACTCTCTTTTTAATATTTCTCTCTCTGCCTCGTACCTCTGACATGACACTAACACATGGTCCACAGTTTCCTCTTCATTACAAAATCCACACAGTCCACTATTATGTTTTCCAATAATACAGAGGGAACTATTAAGACCAGTATGTCCATTCCTTAATCTTGTCATTACCCTCTCCTCTTTTCTATTTCATCCACTAGGCCCTGCACTCCCAACCAATGGTTTATTTTTAAACAGATATCTTCCTTTGTTCCCTTTATTCCATTCAGTCTGCAGTATATGAGGCGACTGTGGTAGAGCAGGGTTGAATCAGAGGATCGGCGGTTCGATCCCCGGCTCCAATAGTCCATGTCGATGTGTCCTCGATGCCTACAGTGTCTGAATATTGTATGAATGTTAGTTAGTCCTGATGGGCAGGTGACACCTTGCATGGTAGCCCCTGCTATCAGTGTGTGAATGTGTGAATGATGACATGTAGTGTTAAAGCACTTTGAGTGGTCTGATGATTAGAAAAGCTCGACACAAGTACAGTCCATTCACCATTTATCTTGACGACTGTTTGAATGAAAAGACCTTAAACTTGCTATAGGGCTGAAGATGAGTCGAAGCAAATCAACACCTTTTCCTGTCTAGTTATTTCCCCCCATCATAGTAAAACGAGCACTGACATTATCTCCACTGTGTTAACCCCAAAATTATTGGATCTTCTGTTGATTCCTCTTCCTTTAGCTGGTGTTGCTGCCCCATATCCTGTCTCAGGTTTCTTAGGACCATCCGTGTAAAATCACGATACTCTTTCATTACATAATATTCAAATGCACTTACCAAATCAACTTCTTTCCTTTTCAACCTCTAACAAATACCAGTCTATGTCAGGCCACACAAGCGTCCATGGAGCCACCACCGGGTAAACTACTGAGGGGCTTATCCTCCGATCAAACACTTCAAATTCTCCCAAAGTGATCCCTCTGACTCCTCCCACTCTCCCAGACCACCTGCAACCCTCCTTTTGCAGGGTGAGAATCATTGTCCCTGTAAATTAGCCCAGTAATTTGCCATCAGTTGCTTTCTCCTTAAATCCAGCGGTGTGTTTCCCATTTCTACCTGCAGGGCATGTTCTCCTGCAACTTGGTGGGTAACCTACAAAATAAAAGCCTCAATAAATGATTACCATCTTTAGTTACCTTCCATCTTTTCCTTATGTAATGGGTGTGGGTTGGACATGGAAAAAGAAAATTCAATTGATTGTTTTCTAACATTTATTTATTTCTGCAGAAGACAAAATTCAACCCATTAACTGCCTTCTGATCTTTTTCTGCTCCTCTGCTCCCTCAGCAATAAGTAAAATGACAATGTGTGATTTCATTCTTGTTTTTTACATTTAGATACATTATTTTGATATTACAGTATGTACTAAGCTCAGGATGCACATTACTAGAAAAGGGATATTAAAATTACCAGGAAAACATCTAACCTAAATCATAACAACACATTTCCTCAAAACTATTAAAAACAATATATACAAGAGGAGAAACAGGGACACCTGGTGGGTAAAGTGAAAAGGTGCGTAGGACTGGGTGACTAAACAGAGACAACAGAAACTATAACATTACACAAAGGAAAACTCACACTTGCAGAAGTCAATGCATCAACACATGAATTGTCTTCTGGTATTTTTCTGCAATTCTGGATCTAAACATGCAAAATAACTTTACACAAGAAGATATTTACATCAGCAACACTTGTATTTTAAAAAGGTAAAAACAACAACTATAAAGCTGGGTAATGTTATAATATTAACAGAAAACAACCCATCTTAAATGTTAGACCCTTCCAATAAATCACTACAGTAACGTGGTTTAGGGCCGTGTGTGTGACCTGTGTTCTCAGACCAATAATTCACTGACCATCTGAAAAGAGGTGTGGCAGCTGGGCCGAAAAAGGGAAACCGGGCCCCCTTTCTGGAGCCAGACATGGGAGAGGAGCTTGCTGGTGAGGGTCTGGTTTCCGGGACATGAGACATATGGTTCGAACAGGAACAACCTGAAAAATCTACATTGAGCCGCCACCCTATGGGCCCACCGTTTAGAGGGATATGCGGTGGGGTGATTTAAGGGTTCTCCCCTGTGTGGATTCTCATGTGTCTCTTTAAAGTTGAACCCCGGTTAAAAGATTTCTTACAAACTGAGCAGCTGTAAGGTTTCTCTCCTGTGTGGGTTCTCATGTGTCTCTTCAGATAGTCACGTCTGCCAGTTGTTTTCCCACACTCAGAGCATGTAAACAGTTTCTCACCAGCACTACGTCTTGAATCACTGACATGGACTTCATCAGGTCTGATTGATTCTAACAATGGTGCTTTGTCCATTATGTTTTACATGCAGGTATTAACTTGTAACAAAGTATTTCTACAGTCGTATTAATAACAGCACAGTACAGTACAGCTGTGCCAAATGGTTTTGCAAAAACTTAAAAAACTTCTGAAAGGAGCAATGTGATTGGCTGAGAGGAAAATATTGGATTCCCATACACTTTCGATTTATGTTATATTTAGTGCTGGGCAACGATTACAATTTTTAATCGCGATTAATCGCATTGTTATGCGCAAAGTTCAATAATGAATTCAAAAGTAGCGTATTGCGCACTTTTATTTTAAAAGTACTGCTATATGAACAAAAGTGCAATAACATTTGGTTTTCAAACACTTTAAACAAATAAGGTGCTTTTTAACAGCAATATTTCCTTTACACAGTAGCAGTTAAAGTACAGTTATGATTCTGATAACAGATATTCAGCCGGTGTTCACAAATTTATTTTCATGTGTGTAATAGATGCAATTTGAAATACACACCTTGAAGACTGCAAACCTATCTACTCATGTTTTTATGTTTGTTAAATTCTCAGTAGCGATAACTAAATGATATGCTTATTCTACATATTCCAAATAAAACACTTTAAAAACCCGAAAACATTTTGGTCAGACACATACGCTGATTACCGTAATATGTGTGGTATTTGTTATAAATGCATGTTGGTACATAGAGGGTGATAAGAAGCTGTACCTGGAGGGACTTAGGACCCAGGGGAATGTAGGTGAAGCATGGAACCTGTAGTCTGTACGTGGCAGTAAAGTGCAGCATGTGGAAGTTATTCTAATAAAGAGTTGCAGTTAAGAGCAGTTTGTTCTCTCGTGCTTATATGTTTATTTAAAAACACGACAATATGTATTTTGATATTGTCACGATCCTGAAACGAGACGATCGCGCGCGTGCGCGCGTGCGTGCGTGCGAGAGAGAGAGAGAGAGAGAGAGAGAGAGAGAGAGAGACGGGAGGGACCGACGGTGACGGAGTGAAGGGGGGTTTCGGATCTGGCGTGTCACCCGGGGGGGGGAAGAGCGTCAGCAGAAGGAAGTGACGCCACACAAATACAGCTGTTCACCGCTTGCTGCCCGGTTTTTGTGTTTAAAATGTCTGTTTAATAATTAAAAAAAAAAACTGCGTTAACGCGCGATAATATAATTGTCGGCGTTAATTAATTAATGCATTAACGCGATAATAACGCCTTAACTTGCCCATCACTAGTTATATTCTATCTCTCTCCATCCCTTTTTGCATCGGACCTGAACATGTGTGTGACTTTATCTAGACCTAGCGTTGATAGTAGATGATTCTGCAGTGATGTGATGTTTAGTGAGACTGTGGAAGCTGTGATGTAATGAACATGAGTTCAGCATTTTCTCAGACTTCTATACAACCAGAGGAGTCGCCCCCTGCTGGACATTAGAGAGAATGCACATTCTAAGACACTTCAGCATTAAAATGGTGAAAACATTAATGCATCAATAATTATAATACAATATATTATTTAGAAATTAACCTGAAGTAGATGATGTTAATCCTTTTGTACTTTCAAGTGAATATTTGAATGCAGAACTTTCACTTGTAACAGTATTACTATTTTTAGGTCAGTAAAAGATGTAAATACTTCCTTCACCACTGGTTACTACTGTAGTAGTAAACTCGTTAGCGAGATGTGCTAATTCTTGCAGCTAACACTATAGCAGATTAACAGGCTGTTTAATTCAGTTCTTGAGCTTTTCCTCATGTTTTTGGTTTTGTAAAAGGGTAAAAAATAGAAGGCATCATCCTGAGAACTCCATCTGCTGAGACTCTCAACAGAACGCTATGACCTGCAAGGTGAGAGTCACATGACTGGTGGAGGCTTCAGTATAGACTAGTTTTGGGGTTTTCTCATGGTGTCTGATAACAGCTTTGCTGTCACTTAACATCGTGACATTCAGAGTAGATGGTTTAACACTTTTTGGAGATGCTAAACTTAAACTTTCATTATGTTCAGGAGAGCTAAGGTCTCTTATAAGGGAGCTGGTTCCCCGTAATTTAACTTTTACCACCTTGCATAAACATGTTGACAGCTGGAACAATTTAATAACTGAATACCTTTATTATTCAATCAGATGTCAAGTTATTCAAACAATAAAAATCAGTACCATCACATACATTTAACAAACTGTAGCCACAGGATGAAAACAGTGAATTAAGTGCAAAAACAAACTATAAACAAAATATTTAAAAATCTGCTGAATTATAAACTCAGAACAAATGTATGATTGAAGGATCGCCTCCGCACAGCTCTAAATATGGCAACAGGGGTGCAACAGTTCACACAACAGTGCTGACAGAGCTAACAATGTTAAGCTTGGAACGGTGTTATCAGCTGTAAATATTGGCAACATTTGACAACAACGAAACAGGTAATTCAATCCAAGTTTACTTCATTTACTTATCTGAAACAATTTTCATCTCAAGAGTATGTAAGATTATACATTTATCAATTAATGGAAAATTATCTTTTAATCAACACTTTAATGCTGCAGGTACAAATTTCTGAGTACAAGTACCTCAGAAATGTCAAGTACAAAACTTAACTTAAGTTAATGTACTTAGTTACATTCCACCACCGCTAAAAGAAGATCACAAAATTGCTTACAAGAACACAAAGATGCATTTATCTTTAAAATGTACATTTTCTTCCAGGTGAGCCAACTAGAAAATAAAAACTCAATTAGTCTACTGGATCAAACTAAAGACAGTACTAAGCTCCCTGCCAACGCGAGGAGGCGTCACCTTAAACAAAGCATGGATCTCTCAGAGCAATCAAGGTTTATTGTGTCACTAATCGCAAGCGGGGGCTAATTGTGTGTGAAGACAGGGCTTTGAGGGAAACAATTCAAAATCTGAACGTGGAATCAATAAGCAACGCTCTCAAATTAAAACATGCTTTTTGAATAAAGATTTTTAAAAAAGCACCATATTTCTTCCCCTGCGTTATGTGCCATGTGGTGTGTCTGATTTACCTTTTGTATACAAACAGAACCACTAAGGTCGGTTGTCTCTTGTATGATTAATTATGTGTGACTTCAGAGCTGACTTGTGCCGAAATCTTCCATCACACACTGAGCAGCTGAAAGGTTTCTCTCCTGTGTGGATTCCCATGTGTGTCTTTAAAGTTGAATGCTGGTTAAAAGATTCCTTACAAACTTTGCAGCTGAAAGGTTTCTCTCCTGTGTGGATTCTCATGTGTGTCTTTAAATTTGAACAGACGTTAAAAGATTTCTTACAAACTGAGCAGCTGAAAGGTTTCTCTCCTGTGTGGATTCTCATGTGTGTCTTTAAATGTGAACCCCGGTTAAAAGATGTCTTACAAACTGAGCAGCTGAAAGGTTTCTCTCCTGTGTGGATTCCCATGTGTGTCTTTAAAATTGAATGCTGGTTAAAAGATTCCTTACAAACTTTGCAGCTGAAAGGTTTCTCTCCTGTGTGGATTATCATGTGTGTCTTTAAAGCTGAACAGACGTTAAAAGATTTCTTACAAACTGAGCAGCTGAAAGGTTTCTCTCCTGTGTGGGTTCTCATGTGTGTCTTTAAATGTGAACCCCGGTTAAAAGATTTCTTACAAACTGAGCAGCTGAAAGGTTTCTCTCCTGTGTGGATTCCCATGTGTGTCTTTAAAATTGAATGCTGGTTAAAAGATTCCTTACAAACTTTGCAGCTGAAAGGTTTCTCTCCTGTGTGGATTATCATGTGTGTCTTTAAAGCTGAACAGACGTTAAAAGATTTCTTACAAACTGAGCAGCTGAAAGGTTTCTCTCCTGTGTGGGTTCTCATGTGTGTCTTTAAATTTGAACAGACGTTAAAAGATTTCTTACAAACTGAGCAGCTGAAAGGTTTCTCTCCTGTGTGGATTCTCATGTGTGTCTTTAAATGTGAACCCCGGTTAAAAGATTTCTTACAAACTGAGCAGCTGAAAGGTTTCTCTCTTGTGTGGATTCTCATGTGTTTCTTTAAAATTGAACGCAGTTTAAAAGATTTCTTACAAACTGAGCAGCTGAAGGGTTTCTCTCCTGTGTGGGTTCTCATGTGTCTCTTCAGATGGTCACTTCTGCCAGTTGTTTTCCCACACTCAGAGCATGTAAACAGTTTCTCACCAGCACTACATCTTGAATCACTGACATGGACTTCATCAGGTTTCAAAGAGTTTAAACCTGACTGAGGTTCTCTGGTCTCCTTCCAATCATCACAGTCATCAGTGTCAGAAGAGTCTCCATTGTCATCAGTATCTGGTTCTGGATGTATATCTGGATCCGAGTTCCTGCCTGGTTCTGGTCCTCCACAGTCCTCTCCATCAGCATCTGTTTCCATCTGTTCAGTTTGTCTTTGATGAAGCTGTGAGGACTGAGCTTCCTCTTCATCATCTTCACTCTTCACAGGAGTGAATGAGAACTTGACATCAGCCTCCTCCAGCCCTTGAAGCTGCTCTCCCTCCAGACTGGTCCAGAGTTCCTCCTGATCCTCTTTAATGTGTGGGGGCTCTGGGTCCTCCTGTTCCTCTTTAATGTGTGGGGGCTCTGGGTCCTCCTGTTCCTCTTTAATGTGTGGGGGCTCTGGGTCCTCCAGTTCCTCTTTAATGTGTGGGGGCTCTGGGTCCTCCAGTTCCTCTTTAATGTGTGGGGGCTCTGGGTCCTCCTGGTCCAGACTGGAGCTCCACTCCTGCTGGTCAGGGGGAACCTCTTCTTGAACCACCAACAGCTGCTGAACGTCTGCAGGAAAACAGTAAACACACACAGAGACGTTACAAAGAAATATTAGTATTGAGCAAATAGTCTCCTGTAGATACTTTTATTTCCTGCCATCATTCCCTCTTACACTGTTGAAGAAAATCATCTAGGGCTGCAACAACGAATCGATAAAATCGATTATTAAAAGAGTTGGCATCAAATTTCATTATCGATTTGTTGTGTCGCGCGACTATTACGGCACTCAATAAGTCGCGGAGATGTTTGAGTATAAAAAAAAAAAAGTTGAGTCATTCTCGCCGCCGATCTCGCCGGGGACTATTTGTGTTCATTCGCGCTGGACGCGCCAGAGAGGGGGCGTGGCTTATCGCCCTGAAAGCTGTTCAACTGTCTGCCATTAACCATGGAGAAAATAACCTCTATTTCTGCTTAGTACGTGTCGTAGAAGTCACAGATATCCCGGGAAACTAAACGCCGTCATGTCTGGTTCATAACATTTTCCAGAGGAGCTCTGTGGATTTTATTGAAGTGTATTCACTGTGTCTAGCAAGCCACACGTCGCTGTTTACTAGAGCTGTATGAACACAAAATAAAACTGATTTGGCTGTGATTTAACGGCAATAAACAGACAAAAAGTGACTCCGAAATAACTACGTAATGATACCGATTTGTACTTGTCGTCTCCAACAAAAAGGGACTCCGAAATAACTACATAATGATGCCGATTTGTAGGCTACTTGTCTTCTCAATGGAGCTCGGATGGATCGGTGCTAGGCTAAGCTAACATTGTAGCAGCTCCACCAACACTCACAATAACATCATCTAGACATAAATACGGCAGCGTCTATTCATTGTTTGTACCATATGGTTTACACACACACACACACACACATTTACACACATAGTTTGGTCCGGTCTCTATTGATATGAGATATCGTAGAGCTCTGGGTGAACACAGACGGCTACAGTATTTATTTCCTGATTCAACAACGTAAACATGTTGGAGTCCTTGATGAGGAGGAAGTAGGGTTGGGTACCGAAAACAGGTGCCGGTATGGTACCGGTTCCTATACGACCGGTATCTACCGGACCGAAATGCAACGCAGATTTCGGTGCTTCCTTTCGGTGCCTGAGCCGATTGAAATACTTTTTTTACACTACTCTGATGACTCCGTCCTAGGTTAGCTCGTCCTAGGCCGATGCTAACGATAGCATCGGTCCTCCGCTCCTCACTCATAGTATTATTACAACCGGACGAGCCGTGCGTGCTTAGAAACAAACCCCTCCATCATTCCGACGAAGCTTCGGCCATGATTTATTAAAAAAAACAAAGAACGAGATCTGTCATACGGCTGGCAGGCTACTGACTTCCTCCATCGACATCCGGGTACTTAGCGCTGCCGCTCATAAGCGCAACACAGGCACGCAAAACTTTCTTCTTCTTCTTCGAAGTGTAGTGGCGGTTGGCAAACGACGAATTGGCGCATTAGCGCCACCAACTGGTTAAATAAAATAAGTCAGGAGAGGTCGTATTTTGCAAGAGAAGGCAAATATGCTCATATTTCTGCAAAATAATTGCTGAAGTTTGAAGCTGTAGTGTGTGTGTGTGTTTTGTATTTATTTATATTTATTTAAGTATACTGTAAACTGTTAACAGTTAATATATTGTTCATAGTTTGAAGTTAAAAAGTTTGAAGCTGTAGTTTGAAGCCAAGTGTTTTGTATTTATAGTATACTTTAACAGTTAATATATTGTTCAATTTGAAGAAAAAAGTATCGGTTCAGGCACCGTTTAGGCACTGGTATCGGAAAAAACCCAAACGATAACCAACCCTAGGAGGAAGGGAGTTCAACAGCAGGGTTAGTCACTACAGAATCCTACTTTTGTTCCGTTTTGAAGTGAGGAACGTAACGTCCCTCCAGTAGCTCTTCTGGTGCTGGTGTTTACTCGTTACCCAGCTTGACAAGCATGACCAGTTAGCATGAGCTCGTTAATAACAGTAGTAAAGCAGGGGTGGTATAGTTTGCAAGGCTAAAGAAATGTTTTTATTCACTCGCCTTTTTTGACCCATTAATATCCGATTCAACGAAAAAATAATCGCCAGATTAATCAATTATTAAAATAATCGTTAGTTGCAGCCCTAAAATCATCATATAACTTAAGATTGAACTGAACACATTTGGCTTCACAAGTAAACAGTTTATATAACTTGTTATGTTGAACACATTCTGTTTCACAAAAACATTCTTAGGAAGTGATTAGGACGCGCCAGACAAATTGTAATAAATCACTCCTGAGATTTTTTTTTTTGCATTCAACCACTAGGGGGCGCTACAGTAAACCCGCGAAGTTGTGCTTTCTGTCACTTTTTGCAGATTTCAGCCTTCCTACTTTAACGAACTCCTCCTAGAGATTTTAAGCGATCAACTTCTACTTTGGTCAGGATGCTCTTAAGACCTTTGTGATTAAAAGTTATCAAAATCGAGAGTTTTCATCGAAGAACCTTGACGTGGCGTGGCGGCCATTTTGCCTCATTGTTTTTGAAAAAATAAGTTCTTATAAGTTGTTATAACTCCAAGGTACATTATCCAATCCGCACAAAACTTCTTATGCATGATGCTACTTCAAGCTTAAACATACTTCAATTGAAAAAAATTCAATAACTCATAGCACTGGCTAAAGGAAATGTCATATTTTATACTTTTATTTATTCCTCCTTAGCCAGATGACTTGATGAGTCTCAAATTTGTTAAGGAGAGCCTTAAGACATTGATGATGCATCATCATGAATATTGTGAGTTTTCGTTGAATGCTGTTGCCATGGCGATGCATCGTATCCATGAAAAAGGAAGCTGATGCTTTAGTGACTTGGCATGCTCAAAAACTCATGGAACTTTGTACATGTGTCATAGGTCATAGGAAGACATAGGGTATATGGGTTTTAGGCTTGTCCGTTTTAAATTGCCTCTATAGCGCCCCCTACAATATTTCAAAACAGCAGCCCCAGCGCTACGTTTGAGCTACATGTATAAAACTTAGTAAGCACATGTATCCTATGGAGACTTAAATATAAGTCTCTTGGGACCATGCTCTAAACCCTACCGTAAATTGGCAATTTTGATTTTTGTGTCATTTTTCGATCGATTTTGGCATATTTCAAGTCGCTATACTTTAACGAACTCCTCCTAGGGACTTCAACAGATCCACTTTAAATTTTGTCAGTACAATGTCAAGACATTTGTAATTAAAAGTTATCAAAAGCTTTACGTTTGACGGAATGGTTTAGCCGTAGCGGCCGGCTACTTTATGTGATTCCCCATGACAAAAGCTAATGTAACTCAACTGGACTTTTTCCAAACGGTCCCAAACTTCACATGCTTGATAACACTCATGGCCTGATGATGTCTACAAGCTAATTTCCCCTAATACTCACAGCGCCACCTGCTGGCGAAAGGAAATCTGCATTTTTTGACAAACGCCATCCAATTTACATGACTTTTACACAATGTGGTTTACACTTGATATAGAGCAACATAATGCAGCGTTCTGTAGCGCCAGGCAGCGGATACAGGAAGCATCGGACTATTTGCAAAGCATCATTTCCAGCATCAGGCGGTCCACGCGGGATTAAAAACATCTCACTCGCGGACGCGCCGTCCGTTCTCGGACACGCAGGCCGGAGTCCCGCTGGCACCCCCGACGCGCTGGAGGATGCGAGGGCCCGTTCATCGCTGCTCGCAGCTTTAATTGTTATTATCTTAGAAAGATATTCAGTGCAAAACAGGTGAATTGCAGCCACAATAAGCTATTTTTTGCCAAATATTAGTTATTCTTTGCACAGATTGAACTTTATTTGCATTGTTCTAACAGAGCGATTGCACATTGTATTTGTTTTTGTCTGATGGAGCAATCTGGTTTACTTGAAAGTGATTGCAATTTTCTTTATTCTATTATTTGAAAAAGCACAGATGGAGGAGTCACAAAATGTTATTTCAATAAAAGTTCAACATGGACCATTTTGTTACAATTTTGTTGGGGCGGTGGGGCATGAACATTTTTCTTCCTCCAAAGTGGGGCGTGACAGAAAAAGTTTGAGAACCACTGGTATAGACTATTACAAACTAGACAAAGACATACCAGATGTACGCAAATTAAAGTTTTAGAAAGTTACCACAAGACAAACACTATTAAAGGTAAAAATGTTCAGAATGTTACATGCAGGCTGATTACGTGGATTAGATAAAAGATTTGAGGAAGTATTATTTAAAGAAAGGAGAGAAGTGGAGAAGTTACATATAATGGTATAAAGAACATTAAAATTGAATCTGTTGAGATGCCTCAAGTGTCATCTACAAAATTCCTAGGAATGATTATTGATGAGTTTAAGTTGGAGTAAACATATTGACTGTGTTAGTAGAAAAATAAACAAATAATAAGGAGGGTTAGACATCTTGTCTCTGCAAACTGTCTCCTTATTCTTTATTACAGTATAATTTATCCCTATCTTTCATATAGTAATATAGTTTGGGCAAGTACTTTTCCTACTACTCTGCAAAAAATGTTGGTCCTCCAGAAACGTTTTGCTAGGATCGCAACCCGATCAGAGTCACTTCTCTTCTGCTCCTCTATTTCAGAAATTACAGATTCTTACTATTTATGACATCAATATTTCACAAACTTGTGTTTTCATTTATAAGATACTTTCAGATGATGGGAATATTCCTGATCATTTCAAGACCTACTATAAATTCAATTCACAGGTTCACTCTTACTCAACTCGTCAATCTTCACCCTCCTAAGTTACTGACTAGCAGAGGTCAATTTTCAATAAGATTTAGGGGAACCAAACTATGGAATGACTTTTCCCACCTAACAAAAAAATGTCCCTCTATAAAATGTTTTAAAAGATGCCTAAAAGAAAATCTAATTGCTGTTTTGTAACAGTTTTTTTATGCATTAGTGTTCATGTCTTTCTTGTTTTAGCTGTTATATTACACATGCACACACATGCTCACACACACTCGACACAATTACATTATTTTTTTTCTTTTCTTTCTCTCTTTGTTTTGTTGTAATGTAATGTCTCATGCATATTTAATTGTATCTTTGTAATTTCGTAAAATTTTAATATTATATAGGTGGAGGCTTCAAATAAGCCCAGTTGGTTTTCTGTCTCTTCCTGCACTGTGATATTCATTAATCTCTGTTACGTTTGATTATATTAAATGTTGTTTGAATTGTGCAAAATAAATAACTAACTCTGAAACATTTATTGGAGAGAAAATACTGCTGCTGTCTCCGTTTCTCTGTCTCCCAAGCAATACGAGTTGTTTAAGGGGGAGATCACACGTGTGTCCTTGGCATGAGGCCCAGGAATGGAGAGGATGTCTGACTGGCTGCACAGTCCAAACTACATAGAAACGTTATCAGCCGGAGCATGAACAGAAGAAATAAAGTGAACCAACCTGCTCTGTGTAACCGCAGCTGAGGGTTGAAAACAGCGTCCAGTAGTTTCCTTTGTCGCTCGTTCTCCTCTTTTAAAGCAGAACGTTCCTCCTCGTACTCTGCTATCGTTCTTTCAAACACACCAAATATCTCTTCAGCAGCCGCAGTTAGTCGCTGGTTGACTAAACATCTCAGCATTTGGAGTTTAGACATTTTCACTAAACCACAGAAACGTTTCCTTCAGACAAACTCGGGTTAAAAACGTGTTGCTCACTCTGAGCTTCGCTGTTTTGCTAGGTCATGTTCGGGTACGTCTACTTCGTGGTAGCACGCTAACTTCATTAGCTCCGTAGGACACAAGGAGACAATCCACCAACTACACACACTTTCTCTCCACACAAACTCCGTCAAAAACACCGTTTACTCTCCATTAAACTCTGATAGTTAAGGTTTCCATGGGTTCTTACGTGTCGACAATTCGAAGCGTGTGTCGCGTAATCAGGAAGATGTTTGTGAGGCGCGTGCAGAGGCTCATGTTGATGACGTAGATGGTGACGTTCGAAGCATTGCGAGCTGGCTGTACCGCGTGACTTATTCAGGAAGTGGTTTGCGGGTTTGGTGAAATATATAATATATATATAATAATATATAAATATAAGGGTTAGGGTTAGTTAATACATAAATATATTGATAAAATAATATATAAATATATGTATTTAATATATATCAATATATAATATATATATGTATTTATAATAATTAGTGCTGGGCAACTTAACGCGTTATTATCGCGTTAACACATTAATTAATTAACACCGACAGTTATTTTATCTGCATTAACGCAGTT